>NC_047136.2:10371860-11055860 GCF_009829125.3 Periophthalmus magnuspinnatus | reverse complement strand
TCCTGGGCTGTCAGAGGAGGAGGTTTTCCGAGTTTTGGATGTTTTGGTACCGATGCTGGCCACAAGTCCGGCTTTGTTGGGTCTCGGCTGGGATCCGGACTCAGAGGCAGAGCGGATCCTGTCAGTACCATTTTTCAAGTTCATGGGGAACTCCTTGAACCACTTTGCCATTGTGAGCCAAATGGATACAGGAACAGTTGTGTGTCTGCTTCAAAACCGTCCAGCGCCATACACCAGGGCCCCAGAGACGCTCCTTTACAAATCACAGTCTTTTGTCAACTTCCGCTGCTTTATGCTCAGATACAGGCTTGTATTCTGCAGGATCTCCACACCTCACTTTTAACCATGTCATAAAGCTCCCAATCAAACTAGGCTCTATTCATGGAAGCCACAAAAATGCTGCAGGTTGGCAATTCACAAGCCTCTCTAGCTCTTTTATCCCATTTGTAATGTGCTATCCCACCTGTTTCCTCTGCTGAGATTATTCCCCTGGAGTGAAGAAGTGTCTTTTAAGAGGGAAATCCCAAAACTGGCACGTTTTGCTCCTGCTGAAGGTCTTTGGTCCCATTCCCAGAGTGGACTTTTTGACAAGACTTCCCTGATGCACAGAGGCTCTTGACTGGAGTAGCTGTAGAGAAAGGAGGGGGTATCCAGAAGTTGAAAATGGGCTGGCAGGAGCTGTGGGCGGTGTTAACATGCAAAGTGGAAAGACCCTAAAGCCAAGGTGACAAACTTTCTGTGACAATTGCCTCTTATGGTCCTATGGTTAAACTGATGGTCAGAAGTTTTCATTCATAATTGTATCATTAGCCTGTACTAAAATGTGCTACAAACATATTTTAATATCTTACTGATGTCCTAGTTACCTACTGACTATTCAAGCAAATCCAGTAAAAGTCGCACAAGGAAAAGTATGGCCTTTATTTATATGGCTAAAATTGCAAGGCTTAGCTAAAATCTTGCCAGCCACATCTTTGATTTCGATGCAAATTTAGATTTAAGTGGAGCCCAAAGCAAAATTTTCTCCAGTCCACCTGAGTGGTCCATCCATACGTTTGGTTCAGGGTTGAACTAAGTCGCCACTGATTATTAGAAAATAAATAATGTATACAACTGAGTTGATCTGTAGAGTAGAAGAGGTGAAAATGAATCCGCCCCATCATCCGCTGAGATAATGATTAATATTAACAGGGAAAGGTGAAACGCTGAATCTATTATTTTAACATGGTCCATCCCGATAATAAACAGGTCCCTTTTGTGTGTACTATTGTGTATTTTTTGTATTACAATCAAAACAGATGTTGTTTAAGGTGCATTATAACAAATGTGTCAGAATTTCTTACTGACTGACTGCAATTCCCCATTCGGTCCCTAGTTGGTATCTTCCAGGCTGCGCGATGCTCTGCTCGTCCCTCTTTGTCCGGTTGCGACAGAGGCCATTATAATTATGGGGAAATTTGCGTTTTTGAATGAATTATAAATGAATGGTGGATCAACAAGCAAACGCCGAGTGGGGACTGGTTTGCTGGCAATGACACACCAGAGAATTTCGTTTTAAAGGACAGCAGAGCTACGGAGAAAGGGTACAGTTTGCTTCCAAGACAGTCTGCAAGATGGCTAGCTTTCTTCATTAGCATGCTAACATTAGCTAACTAGCTAACGTTAGCATAGTAAACAAGAGCTTTCATTGCGTGTGCGGTTGCTTACAGAAAAATGAGAAACACCCAGTCTGATGCATACAGCTATTCATGTAAATATACGGTGCACTTTAGTTTTCATATCTGAAGTTTAGAGCTACTGAAAGAAGCCTGAAATATTGGTAACTAGCCACATTGGATAGCGTGGCTAGCACGTTAGCTTGCATTAGCTTCAACTTAGCTCCACATCTGTAAGTAATCATTTCAGAGAGGGAGGGGTTCTTGCTAAATTGCTTACACTGGCAGCCAGGCCAGGTAACATCGATTCTTTCTACTTAAACAAACAAGAGTGTTGTAGTAAATTTGAGTAAAATAACGTGCACCAGTGCATTTTAACGGACGCTATTTGGTGACCAAATCCCGGCGTGACAGACACCGTGGGATACCTCTGCAGCTGGAAAGGAGTTTGCAGACCTGGGCCATTGATTTTTAATTTGGCTTGGCCATTACTTCAAATTATAACCACTCACTAGTAAATATGACTTGAAAGTAGACATTTCTTCTCGGCTATAGCCCTCCAGACGTCTTCATTTTTAACTTTTTTTCTTGCATATGAACGGTGAAATGCCACTTCACCGACAGTCATATTAGCTAATGGCTGCCGAATCGGGGAGACTACTGGCGGGACAAGGAAAGCGAAGCAAAGGTAGGATTTATTTTCACCCATCTGCCGATCCGATCGGATTCATCCATTACTGCGCTGCAATGGGCTGCACTGGTGCTAGCAAACCCCATGTGTAAACTTCACGACTGTCTCCGGTGGTGGCTGCTCCTCGCAGACTGAATCTGTGAACGGGGCCATGTCTATCTCGCTATGAATGTATCTTCAACTACGTTTCCTCGTTCTCATGTCCGTCTTCTCCTGTCCCTCATTGACCTTACCTTACTCTGCCTCTGTATGCGGTCTCTTTCCCTTGCCTGGGTCATTTGGTTTGCCTGGGTCATTTGCGATTCAAGGCTTCATAACCTGGCGATGATAGCGCCTGGATGTAGAGCATCTTGTCCTCATGCCAGTCTTTGTCCCATCATTGAACCATCTCAACTGTTGGACTTGAAATGGAGGCCCCAGGTTTAAAAGCTGCCTGTCTGTCACTAAGGGGTATTGGCCAATCCAAATGAGATCTCTTGGTAGCTGGTAGACCGATTATTCAACTGAAATGATAAAAGAATAAATAATTGTATATCTCTCTATTTTCAGCTTCACAGATGAAGAGCCCAGAGAAGAAGAAACAAAGAAAGTCCACAGCTCAGGTAATGACTGTAAAAATTCCAACAACCCAACAGCAGAAGTATTACTAAGTATGACTTGCTTTATTCTTTCACAGTCGACAGGATTTTCCCATCTCACTGAGTTTGCGCCCCCTCCCACTCCTATGGTGGACCATCTGGTGGCGTCCAACCCTTTTGACGATGACTTTGGACCCCCATCTCGGCCTGCTGGTGCAGGTGGTCCCGGCGGTGCACCTTTTCTTCCCAGTCCGGGTGCCGGAGGAGGAGGTGGCTATGGTGGTGGTGGCAGGATGGGAGGAGGCATGGGCTTCATGGGGGGTCCAGGAGGACCAGGTGGAGGCCCACCTGGGCGCAGACCACCATTCGGACCTCCATCCAACGCTGGACCTCACCACCAGCTAGGGTTTGGTGGCATGCCGGGTTTTGGAGGTGGTGGCGGAGGAGGAGGAGGTGGTGGCGGTGGAGGAGGATTTCCCCCAGGTGGCCCATCGCAGTTTAACATGCCTCCGAACTTTAGCCCACCCATGCATCCAGGATCAGGATTCAGTCCTATGCTTTCCCCTGGAGGTATGGGAGGTCCTGGTGGAGGTGGGCCTCCACACCCTAGATTTGGCATGCCTCCACAACAGCAGCATGGCCAGGGAGGGCACCCTTTCAACAGTCCTCCATTACCCGGTGCAGGTGGACCAAGGGGACCTTCTCATGGTCCCATGAATTCAATGGGGGGCATGGGTCCTGGTATGAACATGATGGGTGGCATGGGAGGTGGACCCGGAGGTAACATGGTGGGAGGGCTGCCAGGTCTACCTCCCCAAGGACAGTTCCCACCTTCACAGGATGGACCCTACCCTGGGCCCAGTCCACCCGGACCTGGAAACGAAGAAGGAAAGAACTTTGGAGCTGGGCCACAGCCCGGACCACAGCAACAACAAATAAACTTAAATCCCAATGGTCCGCCCCCAAATAACACCACCCCAGGACCTCCATCCAACTCTGGGTCACAGCCCGGTGGAGGCTTTCCAGGACATGACATCCAACAGGCCAACGCCAACACCCCTGGCCAGCCTCCCTCTGCACCTCCACAGTCAAACCCCAACTCTTCTCCTACAGGACCCTTAAATGGGTCAGGACAGCCCCCTCACCCTGCACCGGGTCAGCTGCACAGCTCTAGCAACACAAACACTCCAAACTCTAATAACTCTAACCAGCAACCGCAGTCCACACCGCCCCACTCCACCCCAGGCGGCACCCCCTACAGCCAGCAGAACAACACCCCTGGCAGCGGGGGGCCAATGTCTAATGCTGGTCCCAATTCTGGTCAAAACAATATGACCAACAACAATGGGGGCAATACTCCCGGTAGCAACCCGAATCCTCCTTCAAACTCCACCTCCACCCCAAACACACAGTCCCCTCTGCCCGCCGGTCCTGCTCCAGCCCCTGCTGGTCCTGGGTCCGGCCCTGGGAAGCCTGGGGGTCCTGGTATGGTGTTTCCCTGTGGCCTCTGTTTGGCAGAGGTGCATGATGACCAGGATGCCATCTTGTGTGAGGCGTCCTGCCAACGCTGGTTCCACCGTGACTGTACCGGGCTTACAGAGCCGGCCTATGGGCTGCTGACCCGGGAGAGTGCTGCCGTTTGGGCCTGCGACTTCTGCATTAAGACCAAGGACATCCAGGCCGTGTTTGTGCGCCAGGGCTTAGGCCAGCTCGTGGCTGCCAATGAGAGCTGAGGAGACGGAGTAATGTACAAGTTCACTTGGACAGAAGCAGTCTTTGGTTGGATTTAAATTGCCATAACTGCTACTTACCTTTCTCTCTTGACTAGCCCTTTATTCACTACAGAGACAACACTCATTGACATTCATGCTTGTAAACAGCACTTTGAGTGTCTCCAATTATTTTTTCCCCTAAATGATTTAAATCTTGATGAATGTCGTAACTTCAAATAGCCCTTCAAAAATCCAGTCTGCCAACCAGCAAAGCACTGACACCAACACACTACCTCACACAGTTTTGACTGGCATGGACGCACTCGCACTGACTGTGATCCACTGAGACTCGTGCACTACATGAGTGTGAGGATATTTAAAATTAACATGAACATACCCACGCTATGGAGCGAGGTACGCACCACTGTACCTACATTAAGTCCCAAATGTCTGATTACATTGGTTAACAAAGTCAAAATTCTTAAAATAATACTATCAGTGCCTAAAGTCAAAAGGGCCTTGAACTATAATTTGACAGTTTGCTTGTATAAAATGTTTATTGTGAATCAACAATAGCTCATTCTCTGAACAATATCCAATTCATACAACCTATGAAACACACACTCTTACTTTATGCTTTTCTTTGGCCCTGTTCTGACTGATTACCTCAAACCAAATTTGCCATCAAAATAGCTGTAAATATTCAAAGGGACATTTTCATTTGTAAAGAGTATGCACAACTGACCAATGAACAAAATTTGTTGTCTTGGGTTAAACTGTAAGACATTTGGGTTTTATACAATACCATTTCAGTAGCCTAATCATAATTTGTGAACACAGTGCTTTTGGGTGGTGTTGGCATAGCAAGTAGTGGCATCATGTTATGTCAGATGTGCTTAGTCCTTTTCGTACAAATGGGAGGGGGTGCATGAAAACCAATGCAGTAACTGTCTGTTTATGTTCTGGCCTCCACAGCAGGCCTTGAAGTAGACCAAATAACTAAAGAACAATTTCATATTTCTGTCAGGCTAAAGGTGTTTGTAACTATACTTCTTTCTTGTTTTTCCTCTATTCAATGTCCAAGTTGCCTTTGCTTTTATTTCTCTGCTTTTCCCGATTTTGTACTGACATTTGTGCTGTGCTCTTGCTCCACTTTGGCGCCTCCTGGTGGAGACAAGCGGGTCCCACACCGGGTGGGGAAGGGAAAGGTACTGAACTTTGAAGTAAAAACAGATTTTTGTATGTGTGTTATAAGTCTTTCTTATTTGTCATGTGGTTTGATCAACTGATTTAGTAATGAAATTTCGAGCATGCAGAGAGCGGTCAGATTGAAAGTGTAGCAATTTAGACATGTTACTGCAGCAGAATCAGATCATGATTGATTGAAATGGTGAAACAAGCTGCATCTTTTGGGTAAGGTGTTCCTGGGACAGGGTTTGTAAAGGCACAATGCCATAGAAAAATCTGATAAAATTTATTGACTGGAGTTGGGGTTTGACTGGCTGGTTTTATTACGAAAAAAAATGTCCTTTTGACATAAGGAACATTGTAAGGAATAATAACTGGCAACGCTTACACAATTTTTCATTATGTCTTAGCAGTTTTGTGGATTTTTTTGTTTGTTTTTTTAGATAAAAGCAAATTTGGAGGCGAGCCTTCAATAGCTTTCTAATTAGAAAGGAGGTGGAATCAATTATAAAATGCACTTACACAGTGGCATAATCTGACAAAGTTTTATTTGCTAATTAAATCATTGCATTTGTACTTCAATTATTATTAAATGCACATGCTGAGAAACAAGTTCATACAAAACAAGCGAGGCGCTTTGCTTTGTGCGGCCTAACCATCAAAAAGCTTTATTTCCAGATATAAAAATGAGTCCTGACAAGCCACGCCCACACGGAACCTCCCACCAATGGAGTCGGTGCTGAGGCGGGATCATGTCTTCCTCATATTCTGGCAACAGGTTGCACGGAGGAGCGATGTCTGTAGTTCACGCAGTTCTGAGTACCATATTTTCATCCCACTAAGAGCGCGCTGAGCTGCTGGCGTAGCGGTCAGACGCACGGGTCTCAGAGAAGAGATAAACAGCGCATTCAAACTGGAGATTCTTGCTGTCTTCGGGGGTGCAGTGAAATAAGTGAGTACCAGTATATTGACACAACTGGGAGTTGGGATTTCAAGTACCCTGTGGGAAAGTGCTCACTGTAAACCGCGTTTTGCTGAGCGGACATTAGATTAGATATCATTGGTCTAAAATAGACACCTGTGGCTTTGTGATAGCACTTGTCAGGGGTTTAAAGACTACCCTCTCCCCTGTCAAAAACACGCTTTGTAGTCCGCCTTGTCCGGCAGATTTCTCGGGTTTGGATCCTGTTCAAGTGTCCCTGTAATTGGATGTGACGGCGGTGCGTAAAGAGGATATGAGAGGAGGTTATTCTCGCAGGTAAACACTTCAAATCGGATGCGGCTGCGTCTCGTTGTGAGACTGTCGGGCTATTTTAGACCCCGTGGCTGGACTTGTTGTTTCTGTGGACTGGACAGGGGCTCGGGGGCGCGTGTAAACAAACCCGGTGGTTTCGACGCGCACCGATACTGACTTACCGGATAGGTGGGTGTGACGCAATGGATCCAGGGAGCAGGGCTGGCAGGTGCACTGGGATACTCCGCTCTCCTGGAAGCCTCTTTCTTATTCACTAAAGTTGACACATACTAAATAACTCTTGAGACCAATGCATTATTCTTCCAATTTGTAGCCTAAAAAAAAAAATTAACGTAGCCAAGGCTGTTAAACAAGATGAAAGATGCTTATTAAACTGCTGCAAAAATAGTTCTAACCTAACATGTCCTTGGGCTATACACTTCAAGGTATCAATGTAAACAAACAAATGAGAACTTGAAAGACCACCGTTGTTGTTGTTATTGCTTTACACAACAGAGCTTGTTTATTTTAGCCTACATAGACTTACATAGCTTATATTTTGACATAAATAGGTTAGGTAGCATTCAGACTAGACTCTTGAGCCCAAACTATGCACCAGCAAATGGTTAGCAATAATAAATACCCCATATAAAAGCATAATTTACTGTTATCAATAATAGTTTGCAATGGGCAGCATTAAAACATCTCGAGTGCATTAGCAAACAAGATATGGGCCAACAGTTTGTCACTGAGCTGTTACCTAAGCATATTTGGATATTGCATAGGATAAGGTTATACAGATAATATCTTGTGTAATTTATAGAACAATCCAGTGAAAGCATACTAATATTGTCAATTTTTGTCTTTATTTTATGATAAGCTGCCATCATCAAAGTATTTCTCTTTCTTGTTGTCATGTCCAAAGGCAATGGAAATTTTGAAGGAACCTAAGATGACACGTGTTATGAGTATGAATGTGTAAAAGGAGTTGTGTCAGTGAGGATGACATAGTCTTTAGGAGAAAAGGAAGAGTGGTGGCAGCGGACAGTCCCGTTTGGTGGCATTCCCATCTCTGTTGACACAACCATTTCTCACCGAGCGAGAGAAAGCATGAGGTGAAGCTGCAGTAAAACATGTAGGAATAATAGTTTGTATCAATGACCGCACCATAGAGGGAGGCTATTTACTGTCTACCTAGAGATTTTTACAGTATGGAGAGAGAAAAACAGGGCTAAATGTTAACTCACCAGGGTTGCTGAAACATCATCGTAATTTCTTGTTTGTGTTTCAGATTTCAGTTTTACAATAACTCACAATTAAATGTTGGGTTCTCCATATATCACTTTCATCCACACTGTCTAACAGATTACAGTTGTAAAACAAGTAGCCTAATGTTAATGTGACATAAAAAAGCAGACTAACCATTAGTTTGTGTTGAAATTCCATAATGTGTTTCTTTTTCTCTTGGCCTTGTGGTATCAAAATGTGTTGCGTATTAAATTTTTTTCCTTAGTTTGCAATTTTAGTCTTTTGCCATCAAGTTTATTGATTCAGATTGATTCACGTTGACATCC
This sequence comes from Periophthalmus magnuspinnatus, assembly GCF_009829125.3. Classification (NCBI taxonomy): domain Eukaryota; kingdom Metazoa; phylum Chordata; class Actinopteri; order Gobiiformes; family Gobiidae; genus Periophthalmus; species Periophthalmus magnuspinnatus. The sequence goes on along the minus strand of NC_047136.2, from coordinate 11,047,228 downwards.
TCAGTCTCAGCATGATGGACCCTGTATTTTTAAACCCCTGTATTTGACCCTTCTTGTATAGAGCAGATAGATGTACAACTGAGCTATTGTTGGAGTATTTACCAAAGGAACATGTTTACACCTGGGATCTTTGAGCGAGCTGTCACTATGGGACCAGCCTCCTTGACAACTGGATCTTATCTAGTTTTTATGATGGCAGTGGAAATATTTTTAGCTGAAACCTAGAACGTTATCTTGAAATTAAAGTATAAACATTTTTTTAAACGTTTATTTAAAAATGTTTTATTGTCAGTTTATGAGCAAAAAAATTCTTATCATTTGTACTAGTATTGAATTGTTTTGATCAATTTTATCACTGGGCTAAGACTTTCCCAGCTGCTTTGGGCTTGAGACTGGATACTCTACACTCATTTACTGGTTATCGCAGGGCTAATACTTGGAGACACATTAACCAACATACAAATGTACTTATGGTTTACAATTTCCTCTATTCATACAAATGAAATGTGTTACTATGTTAGATAAAAAAAATCTAACATAGTCGTGTGACGGATCAGTGTATGTCCTCTCATACACTGATGCGTCACGGGACTTTTTATTATAACAGATTTATGCACTATTTTTGGCCTCCATACATCTCCATCGTGTGTATTAATCTGCTTTATTCTTGTTTACAATTAGCCTAATGCCTAAACTTACAGTAATGCATAGGCTTTGTGTTGACGCCACCCTGCTTGTTCCCTGCTTTAATCTGCTCTTATTTTACAAATGCAAACCACGCGCGATGTAGAGTTTACGGCAAACGTCTGGAATCCCAGGAATGTTTTTGACAAAGACAAAGACTGACTTTGATTCACAAATCTAACCTCATTACTAGTCAAACGGTCATGCCTGTTACACTATAACCACTACGCACATAGGGCTAGTTACAGTTTAATTTAGTTGACTGGGAAATCAAGTGGAGGTTTCAAAACATATGAGAAGCCAGACAAAATGAAACATAATTTATTGAAAAATTATTTAAAGGTGCACAATATAACTTTTCTTGTTGATGGTCTATTACCTGCTCACCTTTATGTGATGTTCCACAGTATGGTGGTAAACTTATCCATCTCCCTGAAGACAAGGTGGTGATGCCAACAGGCCAACTTACAGGTCAGATCTGTGAAGAGACAAGCCTGCAGTAAACAGCAACTATTTTGATGTATTTTTTGCAATAAAAAGAACTGCAAAGCAATAACTTCCATGAAAACAAGCAGGTGACAGATCCCCACTAGAAAATTTCTATAGTGCTCCTTCAAGGCCATTTTGAAACAATTTATGGGATTCAGGCAAAGGACTCCTTCCTAATTTTAAGAATTTGGCATGGCAGCGGTCCTCAGCAATTCAAAGCAAAATGCTATAATTATTTGTCTGAAACGCATGAATATGCACAATTATGAATCAAATATACATAAAAGTATTCAATTGAGAGAAAAATTAAAACTTGAAGCTCAACATTCAAAGGAAATCTAATTAACCTTATTTTTAGTTTATTAGTTCAATGTCTCAAAAGAAAACTCAGGAAACTCAGGATCTAAACAGTGATCTGAATCCGCACCAAAATGAGTTATGTTTTTCCATTTTCAGGTGCATTGCTTATTAGATGTATGATAGGGGTGTATATTGATGTGTGGATGCCTTAGGTGGAGATGGTTTATAGCGTGGCTCCACATCTCAAAGTAAACAGTGCACGCCTGAGTGAGCCCTCTGAAGTGTGGGGACTGGAAAGAGCCAAAGCAGAGGCCCCGTCCTGACATGGGCTCTGCTGTTTAATGCACCACAGACCCAGGACAAAAGCACAAGTATACACCATCCCAAAGTCCCATCACAGCCTTCCTCCTCATCAACCACACATATTAAAATTATTAATGACTTCAGCTGAGTGGAGTCTTTTAAATGAGAGACAAAATTGGTATAGGGTTACTCAAAAGGAAAATTGTATATTTCAAGAGGGCCCTTTAACAACAGGCAGGCGGGTTGCATCAGTTGTCAAGGAAAATTAAATGCTAAGTAAAAGTATATTTTGTAAATATAATGAGCCAAAGAATGTGTCATGCAAATTTTATCCCAATATATTGACTTTTTTTTTGTTTTTAATAATTCCACAAATATTATCATCTGTGTAAATTTGTTCTCAACTTGTTAGGGTTACCTGGGGAGACCCACATCCAGATCTTGAGCCAGGATTTTGGCCAGGATTGCCTAGCTGGAAAATTTGCCTACTCTGCATGTTTAGGGGTTGATGGGGACACTGAGTACCCATGAGGAAACCCACCCTGACACAGGGAGAACACAGGCTCAACCCAATCCGGGACTCTACCCCTAAACCCTCTCAGTGTGAAAATGCTGGCAACTGCTGCCTGCCCCACACCCCAAAGGACTCAGTGTAGCAATTGTGACAATTCTAGTAACGTAAATCTATCTTCAAAAGTAAAGTATCTGTCGCCAAGCTGGAATTTTTCTGTATTAAATGTTATTAGTTTTACTATATTCATTACAAGTACATCACAAAGTTATATTTTGCGTGTCATTTTCAGGAAGCTCCATTTTGATGAATTCATCGGTTTATTGATTGAAAAGGGTCACTGTGGCAGCTCTGCAGTGCAAATATATTGACAACTGTTCAGTCGCTGTCTGAGCTTTTAGCCAGTAGCTCGTTATACATAATGCTTTGGCTTTAATATTTCAGAAAGTACTCCCATAACCATTCATCTATGCCTATATTCTGCAAAACATTTAGCTGACCGGAAGAAATACTTAAATAGTTTCACATAGTTTAATTATTAGCCATTTATGTATAGATTATAATAGAAACCAAAAATTCATTGATTTTGCCACCCACTTCTCTCCCTTCTTCTCTGGCCCTTGAGAACAAAAAGTTCTGCTTAGAGGTGCACAAAGAGCTCCTCAGTGGAATATTTGGCCTGGCATGAAAACAATACATTCTGGAAAGATGACAGCTTTATCAAGATATACCAGTGAGCTGACATTTTAGCCCCGTCACTGTGACTCCACCTGGAAACAAGCAGGTGGAGTCACACAAAAGGACTCCAGGGCTGAGATTATATGATTCTAGGCAGGCAGGTAAATTACCCCCAAAAACTACAAAAATGTGTCATAGATGAAAAGGAGATTATAGTACTGACACAAATTCATGGCAAGTTTCAGTGGAGAGTTGAATATTTGGGTCAGCAGTTTGGCTCATATGCTGTCATCTATAATTCTATTTGATTAAATTGTTTACATTATGTTGTTTACTTTGAGTGTTTGTTGTTTTAGATACAGAAGTATCTAAACAGATACAGATACAGAAATTAAGCCAATTCCATCCATGGCATTCCAGTTTTCCAAAATGGAATAAAAAATCATTTTATCTTTGCAGTGCTCTGTGTTTTTGACAGGTTGAACCTCCAAGTTGTGTACTTAAATGTCAGTATATTTGATACAACTTAATTTGTCTTTTTGAGTTGTCTGTGTTGAAAATAAAACAAGTATTGGGATTGCTATGCAATCTGTTAAAGTATCTTTACATAGGCTGACTGTATGTTGAAGACATTTTCCCGTTCTTAACCTTGTTTGTTTTTGCTATAAGTGGAAATGTGCTGATGTGACTTGAAGTGGAAAGTATAGTCTATAATCTAAAGTAATCAATTGAAATCATCTTTTTTAATTTAGAATAGCTTTTTTTTCTTGCACTTTTCTAAACAAATACACATTTATAAACCTCTTTACGTTGCACTGTTACAAAGTCCTTCAACCCATCTCTTGTACTATGGCATAAAATACATATCCTCTTAGAATAGGCAAAATAAACATCAAATGATTAATTCTTTTTCATTTATTTTCCAGGAGAATAAGGAGCTAAAACGGGGGTACAACTATGAGCAGTCTGTCTGGTGACAGGAAGCCGCTTGTGGACTACGGCGTTCAGATCCGCTTCATCAAAGACCTTCACGACGCTGGCGGAGGTCTCCCGGACAAGACCAAAGCCCAGCCCGCCTCTGCCCCTGCCAACAAGTACGGAGTTGCTGTCCGGGTACAGGGGATCTCTGGTCAGCCCTACGTTGTCCTAAAAGATGGAGAGAAAGGAGATTCATATGGGGTACAACTTAACACCCCCTCTCCCAGTTCTGGACCACCTTCACCGTACAGTACTCTTTCAAAAAACAAAGAAGGTCCAGATTTTGTGAACCCTTATAGTCCAAATGACAACACTTCTCCATCCCCTGTGTTGCCAGCTGAGGAGGAGATGGGTGAGATTTTTGGGAGCCCTCTTAGGAGACCACCAGGAGATGGTCAAGCTGGGACACAGGGTGAAGATGAGGTAGTAGCCACTAAGAAGTCAGAAGACCACACAAAAGTTGAGATCAAAGCCAACGAGGCGAGCAAAGACCAAACAAGTGAAGAAAAGTACAATGAAGCCGGACTAAAACCGGTCAGACCAAACGGACTTGGACCAAAGGGGGTCAAAAGCTCTAGTTACTCGCTAAATAAACTCAATTCTTCCCTGGACACATTTCCGGACCCTCCCAACTTTGATGTAGCCCCCGCCCCAGCTATAGACACAAACTCTTTAGCCCCCATCAACAAACTGATTAGTAAATTCAATTCAACGTCAGGTAGTGTTCAGCAAACTAGGGGGCGCAGTGGAGCAAGGCAAAGATTGAAATTTGATGAACGGCGAAGGTCAAGAAGTCTCGATGCCAGAAAAGAAATCCAACCTGAAATTGCGTCACCTACATCTCCCACTGTGAATCCTTATGGGCCGCCCCTCTCCTCTTCCACAAACTCTATATTAAGTAATAATAGTCTTGGTAGGAAATCGCCGACTGTTGCTAAGGTGAGTGCACTTGAGGCCCCAAAACCAAGCTATAAACCGCAAGGGATGTTTGTTGCCAAGGACACGCCGCCAGCAATATCAAAAAAGCCAGTAAGTGTCTATTGGAGTTTAAATTTAGCTTTCAATATGTTTCTTTTGCTTAACTGTTGTCATCATTTCTGAAGGACATACAGCCAAGGAGCTTTAGCACAGATGGAGAGGAAGCCCGGATCAAGCAGGCGATTCTTAACATACTGAAAGAAGGGTACGTCAAACAAGACTCAAAGTTGCCAATTGTTGTACTAGCTGTATTTGTCATTTATATTATCATTTATCTTCTAGATCTCTTGAAAATGACCTAGTGCTCAGAAGAAAAGCCAATACTGTCTATGAGACGACCAAAATCATAAAGGTAGGAATGCTACTACTATTATTATTAACATTCCAACATAATAATGAAATGCTTAGGTGAGGTGTAATTACTGCTGAGTCAAAGATTGCACAACAGTACACCTGCATAATAGTTATTCATGATCTAGATTACATAGCAACATTTTTATTACTCCTTAATCCAAACATAAACATATTATAGTCAACGATGGCTATATGAAACTGCAGTGTGTTATATTAAATGGGGAAGGCATACTTAATAAAACGTATACAAAATATTTTTTCAAATGTGATGGTAGGCAAATTTGTATATTTGTGTTTGTTAGAAAATAGATTAAATTTGAATTGTTGTTCATTTACAGCAATATTATTAATATGAAATTGTCCATACAAAGCACTGGGACCCATTTTAAATATCTATCTTATTGCAATATTCACTTTTGCTGTTAAACCCTTTCACCTATGACACGATGGAAAGAAAGTTGAGTGAAACTAACTTAAGGTTTATAAATGGCTGAATGCCTCATAGGTAATTAGTTTGTGCAGGGTGTGTGTTATAATGTTGGCTATACAAAAGGGTTAAGGGTCGACTCGTCTCTTCTAGATGCTGTAATGAAGCTGACAGATGGTGGGTGGCCTCGTTATTGGGATATGAAGTTACAATTTCACTCACTTTGTCTCTACGGTATCATGTTTCTCGTCAGGGTCTAAAATAATTAAAAGCCATGCTGTCTTTGTTATACCACAGATACCTTATTAAAACCGTACATTTTAACAGGGAACTGACTATGCTTCCTGAAAATTTGCATAGTTTTGCATATATTTCCATGCCAAAGATGCCCTCCCTCATATCTCTTCTTGACTATGCATGAACCCTCATTATCTAGTGCTTTTGTGGTCGCATAGTAGAAGAGTAGCAGTCATTTGCCCGCCCCGTATCATGGCAACATGGCACTCACAGAAGGGAGAGCCGCAGTGGGCCGTCCCGTAAGGATGAGGGTGCAGTCACTGAGAGCTATCAATAATTGAGTTGGACTGGAAACCTGTAGCCAGCTGGTGGTATAGGCTTAGGTAGGGGCATATCCCTCTTATATGGGCCCTTATACACAAAGCTGCATTAGTAACAGGACACCACTTCAAATCTAGCAAACTGAACTAATAGCCATATCAAGCTCTTAAGAAACAGGCACATCTTGAGACCTAGACAAAATACATGATGTTGTGAGATGATCCCCCTAAGGCTGTTTGCACACTGGTTCCCCGTAGAGACTTGTTCTTGTCATAAAATGATCAGTACTGTCTGACAATAGGTTTTCAAGTATGTTGTTGTTTCAGACTAGTTTGTAGTCTCTTTTCATGTTGCAATGTTCCCTATATCATTCTCTCAAATCTTGCACACTTGGCAAATGGCATACTGTGTTGAAATCATTTGAACCACATCCTAGTTAGATGTTATGCTATCACAAAGTCTATCATTTGTACTTATTTTGTAGTTATTTTATTTACAAGTGTGAGATTGTAACATATAATAGTTTGTGTTTTTAGCCCAAGTATATTCCACTTACATTAAGTTTTGTTGCCTTATACTTTTACTCTACTTCCACAGTGTTGTATCCTATCTCCTTTTTGCATGTTAAATCTATTCAAAGTGTTTCTAATATTCTTGTTAGACTGCTTAGATTTAAGTCTCTTTTTAATAGCTTTTTATCTTGATTTTTTGATTGCATATTTCTATACTGCTGTTCTTGAACTTTGTCCAAATGTTGCAACGCCAATAAAGGTTTTCATATCTGTTACATTTGAAGCACTATTGTAAGTTACACTTACTACTTTGCCTGTGTTGTGTCTTGGTAAATGAGTGTTGTCTTGTTTGCTGTAGTGTTGGTGGTACTGTGTGTTAGTGGGAGGATAATGAAGTTAATGCTCCGACACTGTTTGCTCCCTTTGGCTAATTGAGGGGACAAGAAGTGCCCCGTAACTTGACTCTGGCCTCGCTGCATGTGCTGTGGAAATGAGACCCTTGTTTGTGTCGCGTAAGCAGGAGTCTATCTGAATTTAAAAAGGAAAAAAAAAAGAAATGCAACCACAAAAGATCGGCTTTGACAGGATTCTCAGCATATTTTTACAGGTTTAAGAACGCATCTATTGTTAAAAACGTAAGATGATTCCATTAAGGCAAAAAAAATATATAACAAAAATGAAAGGATGAAAGATAGAAGAAGATATTAAGGAATTATTTCATTATAGTCAAGGAGAAGAGTGCAGATAGGAACAGAACCATTTTAAGCCTGGTCTTGGGCAGTGCCTGACTACACGATTACATGCTATACTGAAAGTAATCTTGTGAATAATGTATTTCAAAAGGCTCCGCATTTATCTAGATTTCCCTATTTGAAGTTTAATCTATACAATACTTACTACACAATTTATTTTCAGAGGGTCACCTCCCCAATTCATATGCTCACTGTTTTGTCACAATGCTAAAATTACTCAATACCGATTCCAATACCACGATAATAATAAAAAAAAAACAAATAAAAAAACAACAACACTTTATTTAGATGATAGAATGCCATTTTCAGCATTAAATTATAGTACTTTCTTTTCTTTACCATGTGGTTTTCTGTGTAATCCCTTAGACTAATATACGCCCATGGACCACTATGGAGTTTATGTGTGTGACTATGTGGTCAAGATTATTCTAAAGCTGTTCAGGAAAGGTTAATTTACGTCCTGTGAACATGACCTTTTGGTATTGATACTTGCTCAAATGAGTATCAAAACTAGATACTCAATTGAGCATCGATTTTGATCTGATTTCCGATACTTTTGACAATCTCAATCTCACATCTCTCACAATCCCCTGTCTCATCTTCCTAGCTCAGAACTGGCAGAATAAATGCATACTAGCTTTGCTTTATATGTGTGGATTATAGATCAAAAATATGTACAAAATAAATACCGGTATGTGTTTTCATTTCCCCAAAACAAACAAAACTGTTCAAGGAAATTGAGCCTACTAATCCCAAATGTGTATATATGGGGGGCAGAGCAAGAAATTGCACAGACATGGGGCTTGTAGTCATTGTATGAGATTTTTTTTCTTTTTAAGTCTTCTCCACTCCAGCTTTGCATTGCAGTAATGATCATGTAGGAGGCTGCAGACAGACACTGTTTCTATACCTCTGTAATATTCAGTAAAAAACTTCAAGGCCTCATGCTCGACTGGTGAAGTGGGCAATTGGAGGAGCGACTCCCCTGCAGCCTGTCACAAGTTGTTTATCAAGATGTTTTGGTGCTTTTTCTGATGGCTGGCTGGTGGTATATAGACTGTTTTCTCAAATATTTCTGACTAAAACAAAAACTAGGCCAAAGAAACCGATAGGGTGTTTACAAACCGAATAATGCAAACTGAGGTTGACATTGTGCAACAAAATCTGAAATTCTCCCTGTCTCTTTTCGTGGGTTGTGTTTGTGAACAGACGGGAGCGACTGAGGGAGGTCTGAAAAAGGACTCACTTGAAGATATTCAAGAGGAACTCAGTCGATACAAGAGAGATCTGCAACAAGCACAAGATGAGTAAGTGTTTAAAGTCAAATAAGTACACAAGTCTTTAGTTTTCCAGAGTCTTGTATTGTCTTAAATGAATCAAACATAGAAAGAGCCTGGCACTGACAAACAGTCTGTTTGGAGCTGTGGAGACTAATTTGTTCATCTGCGGACTGTGTTTTGGTTAGTGTGACCAGACCCAGTTTTGAGCCCTATGTCCCCTGTCCCAGCAGATTTATCCAAAGCCATTTATTTGTCCCAGTTTATTCAAGAAATGTCCCAAGTGTCCCTATTTTTGACCAATTTTATCCCTGCCAACAGTAAAGAGGGGAAAATAATATCGTTTGATGAGCTAAGATACAGAAAAGGTAAACAAAAGTGCATCAACAGAGGCAAAAAAATGCATCAACAGAAGTCTCTCAGAAGAAAACTCTCTATATGTATATACTGATCCACAAGGACAATGTTACACAGTCTTTTCGCAATTTTATTTATACCAACCATGCCAACCCGGGTGTGTCCCAGTTTTCTTTTGTCACCCTAGTTTTGGTGGTTCTTCGAAGTCTTGTTTTTTTCTCAAAGAAATACAGGGATTTTACTGGCTCACACTTTTTATTTTAACTGACACTATTTGCAGAAGGGTGCTGCACAAAATCACTAAACGTCAACTGTTATTTTGGTTATTGTACCAGAACCTACAGCAATGTGCTTTGGCGCTTTCATATTTATAGACTTTGTGACAATTGTTCTAAGATGTAAATGTGTTGGCTTCACAGTCTTGTAGATGGACAGTCATGCAGTCAGTATGTGTAACATTTTTGAAAAGTCTTACCTCCAGATCAGCTCTCACAGTCCTCCTGGATTCACACTGTAGTTTCCTCTGCTCCTGTAACTGTCTGACTCTTGTGTAATTTGAATTTTCCCTCCGAGAGTTCTTGGGAGGGGGATTGCAGAAGGAGTAACTTCCCCAGAAATTGTAACAAAGTAATGTTTTCTCAGAATGATTAAAACATGCAGATTTCACATTGGGACCCAATCAAGCTGCCTTTGTTAGACTTAAACATACTGGACAGAGAATCCTAAATAAATATGTTAATGTTGTAAATGTAAATATTTGTGTTTAAAAAATGGCCTGAGTTGGGTTACTCAAATTGCAGTGTTGTATCTTCTGTGGCTGTTTGTCGTTTTTACCAAAGCTTGATAGACACTGTTCACATAAGCACCACATCAGTCATAATGTACTGGTAATGTCTGCGGTTGGTTTCCTAATGGACTGAAAAATGCATCGGCAGCAGGAGTCACAAGAACAGCCACAAGAAATGCACAAAATATGACATATGACATTTTTGTTGTAACTTTTCCTGATACTTTTTTCCAAAACATTTTCCTCAAAAATTCTCTATAAACTGCAATACATTAAAAACTTCCCTGACCGCCTCCTCACACACACCCGGTCCCATGAACGCATCACCCCTGTCCTTCAGAATCTCCACTGGCTCCCTATCCCTCACCACATCTACTTCAAAGTCGTCCTCATCACCTTCAAAGCCCTCCACAACCAGGCCCCCTTCTACCTCTGAGACCTGCTGCACCATCGCACTCCATCCCACTCCCTCGGCTCCTCCAACACCAACCTCCCATCCCTCCCCTGCAGGACCAAGCTCCGAATTCGGGGAGACAGAGCCTTCTTCATCACCGCCCCCACCCCCTGGAACTCCCTACTTCAGCAAATCCATGACTGCATTGAAATCTCCACCTTCAAGAAACTACTCAAAATCCTTAAATTTAGATCCACTTTTAATGTTAACCTGCTTTTATAATTGGGCCTATATTGTGTCTGCTTATCTTGTTTTTTTTTAAATATTCTTTGTGCTGCATCTTAGAAAAGTGTTACATAAATAAAATGTTGTATTATTATTATTATTATGATTATTACAATATCAAAAAGTATTGTGTTATAGGCCCCAGACATTTGTTACAGTATTCAGTCTGCTATGTCACATGTGTCCTACCAATAACAAGAGCAGGACAATTTTTTAGCAACAACTTGCACAATTTGTATGCAAAAATAGATTATACAGAAGTAATGAAAGATTCTGCCTGTCAACATGTTGTAAAAGACACTATGGTTTAAGTATCTTACCAACCTTCAACCTTAACAAGTGAGAGCGGTTTGACAGATAAACATTTTTCTGGTTGATCATCCTACCAGACCTGTCCTTAAACGGGACATGTTTTATGTAATGATGTATTTGTTTGAATAGCGGCATGTTTGTACAATTTGCTTTTGTTTATTTTGCTGTGGGAATGCCAAACTATGTGCTTGCTTGCATTTGGCAGACTGGTAGATGCGGGAAAAGATTCATGGAGACTTTCTGTGGCTGTTTCCATCTGGTTTGATACAAGACTTTATATTTCAGATAAGACAACTTTATTACTTTAATAGGCCGAAACAAAAAGCTGTTTATCACAAGCAAGTGCAAAATGACAAAATTAAATAGGTTTTATTCTATTTTAATTAATAGTTCAAAAACTACATGAGTGACATATGTTAAGTACATGATTGTGAAGAGGCATCAAGCGTAATATTTATTGTGTGTTAAGCAGTTGTAATGTGCCCAAAAATGTGAAAGAAAGGGAAAATACAAGAACTAATAGTGACATCATGCAGTCACTCAATGGATATGTTGCTAAAAATTAAAACAATATTATAAAGCTAAATCTGATCAGGCAGTGCACACATACACATTTCAACATCAGTTCACTCAGTGTATCGTTGCTGACCATTATGTTCATATCCAAATAGTAACATGCCTTCTTCAAAGACTCTTTCTTGGTTTCTTTCTGTGATCTTCAGACTTGCAGTGGAGCGAATGTCCCGTGAAGCATCAGAGTCCCGCCTGCGTCTCCAGGAGGACCAGCTGGCAGGGCTTCAGGAGGAGCTCAGGAGGGTCTCTGAACTCACCCCTCCATCAGACTCCATTCAGACGGTAGTTATAGCTCAATTAAAGCTAGACATAGTAAAGAAAATAAAATGTGTATTTTCATATCTATAATGTTGGTTGATCATTAGAATTTGGTACAAGGCCTTTTGTAGTACTTTGAGAAGCTTATCAAGCCTACTACATTAACATTATTTTTTTATTATTATTTGTTTATCCATAGGATCTAGTGGCTCTTCAGGCAGAGCTAGCTGAAGCCACAATGCTACGTCAACGGCAGGAGGAGACACTCAGACAGAGAGAGCGTGAACTAACTGCCCTGAAGGGGGCGCTAAAGGAGGAGGTAGAGTGTCACGACCGTGAGATGGAGACTCTGAGAGAGCAGTACAGTATAGACATGGAGAACCTGAGGAGGACCATGGAGCAAGTGACGCAGGTGAGAGGAGAGCTGGCAAAACATGAACATTTCAATTAAGCCCATTATCATAATAAAGCATGAAATTAATTATAAATTAATGTTATTATATTAATTTTCAATAATTATACTGTGTAATGGCAATCTTATTAAAACAATCTAGGTTTTGAGTTAACAACAGAGAAACTAATCTGATTTAAGACATAAGCTGCTTTGAAAAAATCAGGATTTAACCAAAGAATTACCTTTGGAGGGTCAGGAATTCTTTTTATTTATTTTACTATTTTAAAACAATTTTAAGAATTTTAAAAACTTAAAATCTTGTCTGAAAATAAAATTGAAAAAAATGTAATATATTTTAGGATGCTTAGATACTGTATTGTGTGTTCTTTCCACTAAATTGGATAAACATATTTTCTCTAAAATGCATTCATTATTTCTAAACCAATAACTCATGGACATGCGGTATTTCCTCTATGGCATCATTCATACATTATGCATTGTACAAACATGTACAAACTTGCACAAACTGGATATTGTGTATATCCTGATCACTGCACTCCTAATCCTAATTCACTGGTGCCCTCCTCAGAGGATTTAGTTGGAGCGTTTAGGCTTCACCTGACAGCCAGTAGTGTGCAGTGAATATTTTATTATGATAACGCATGTCGTTTGAAGTCGCATCTGCCAATTTCCCATCCTGGCTTTGTCTCATCATTCCGGTTTCAATGTGTCAGCATATTAAGTGGCAAGTTTGACTCCAGGTTTCATGAGGTCGTATAAACTCAGACAGGAAAAATATATTTAAATGTATTTTTTCCGTTCTGGCAGGAGGCTATTTTTGGAGAAGCATGACTTTTGGAGAAGTTATGAATGGATGTGTGGTTATCAAGTTAAAATGAGTCTAAAGGAGATCTAAACCAGGACTTAATAAGACCTGAACTGTAATTAAACCTGAACCCAGATCCTAAACCTAGATTTTATGTTCAAACTTGGTACAGTTCTGTATTAGTCAAAATCTGGACTAAGCCTCAGTCAGTAATATGCAATGCTATAACCAAACTGGAATAGGTCTGAAATTAAGCCAACAACACTCAAAGAGTGTTCCCACTTGTACACACAAACCATATTAAAACTGGGACTAACTGGGACCAAACCTGTAAAATAAACCTGGACTAGGCCAGGACTAAACCAGGACTAGAGCTGGACTAATCCAAGTCTACATCTGGGCAAAGTGTGCTAAAAAAAACAGGGTTGAATCAGGACAAGTGTGAACACACCATACACCAGATCTATAAACTGTAGCAAAACTAGGACTAAACTGGGTTGTACAAGGTCTCCAAACCAGTACTTAACCCGGACTAAACATGGGTTTCAACCAGGTAAAACCAAGTCAAATTTTTTCCGCTCCTGGCAGGTTATTTCAGTGGAGGGATGTGATCTGGATGTGTGCTTGTATGAGGGATCATTATGAGGATACAGGAAAAGTAACAGCGCTGTCAGGGAAAAGTGCAGCCGCAGAGAGCAGGAAGTGACAGACTGACAGTGTCTTTGATGAGTGGATTTAACTGACTCATGCTCAGGCTTCATGGATGTGTTTTCATTTCCAGTGGTGATTTGAAAGTTAAAACATTGAAGCATTCCTTCCTTTTCCTTGTGTAATAATAGACTAAAGACTAAAGACTAAAATTGATGACAGATATGTTACATTGGCCCCATTTAGTCATTTAAAAATGTAATATATTAAAGTATAATAGAAAAAAAAAAAAGAAAAAGAAATCTGGCAATAGACTATTGTTCACATTTCCAATAGCTTTAAACTCCAAATGCAGAACACAGGTTGCCCTAATTGAAAAGTGTGTGTGACTGATGAACTGTCGCCACTCGCTCTGTAACTACTGCTGTCAGACTCGTCATTTTGGTCGTAAATGTGTATATTAACCCACTGTACATGATCCTAGTATTTTTATTTAGCTATTGTCTTTGTAAATCAAGATAAGAAAGAAATCATCAGCCTTGCTTCAGATTGGCTCTTTGGTTGCTATGATACTTGCGGTTGAAATTTCCAAATCCAGCTCTCTGAGATTGAACATCTGTGCAGAGTAAGAACTAGAGACCCCAAGGTCAAGGTGGGAAACCCCTCCAAAGGTAGTGGAGAATGACCCCTAGGAGCCACTGGACAGAATGGTGATGTGGAACCAGCAACAACAGAGCAAACCTGTTGTGGTGGATATTCCAGTACCAAGTGATGGAAACATCAGGAAAGAGAAACTAGAGAAATACCAGAGGCTCAAAGAAAAGCTGGAGAAGGCTTGGAAGGTGAAGGCATTAGTGGTGCCTGTGGTCATAGGTGCACTGAAGTAGGTGCAGTGGAGTGGTTACAGCAGGAAACATCAGGCATCTCAACAAATTATTTATTGGTTTTATACACAGATGTTAGTGTTTTAGACATCTTGAAAATCTGTGTACCCCATTATTATTATTATTATGGAAGAAAATCAAAGATGCATTACTAATTGAGGAAGTTGATGAAGTTAGCAGTTAATGAAAAGATGGCAAACAGCATGTGCTTGTGCCTGTAAACAAGCCCTGATTGTTTGTAGTTGTCTTGGTTCAGTCCCAGGAGCAGATCGAGGAGGAGAGGGAGAGAGTGAATGCCTCTGTGTTGACGCTAGAGGAGGAGCTGGATAGGAGCAGAGTCAAAGAAGAAGAGTGGAAAAAACAACTGGACTCCACCAACCAGGACCTGAGCAGCATCAAAGACCAGTATGTGATAAATATACACCCAATACCATTAACAGCATTTACATACAACTAAAAATCTTACTTGCGTTTATAAAATAAAGAGAATTGCACTATGCACTATTACACTATGCTAATTATCAGACGGGTAGTTTCTTTTAATGGTTGAATAAAATACCACTTCTTCCCATATGCCAAAACAAAAAATGTGTATATTTTATGTAAGATTTTATAAGGTAGAGTAGTTTCCATCTCTATTGTGCATTAATGGTGCACTATGTAACTTTTCTGATAAGCTTGTTTTCTGCTTGTTTCCATGGTGATCTTATTGCTTTGCCAAAAATGTTTCACAGTATGGTATTAAACTTGGATATACTCCATTTATTCAGTAGGTATTTTTTATAATAATACTTTGATTGTGTGAGAGGACTCTCCTCTCTACAGCATTAACCAGTAACTTGTCCTGGTTGTGTCACCTGCTTGGCTCCATGGAAATAAGATATGTTTAATGTCATACTGTAGAACATTTGAGGAAAAGCATTAACATCTCCACAGAGACAAACGGGTGCCAGAAAAGTTCCATAGTTCACCTTTAAGAGCTGCCATGACAAGTGAATTTCTCCTTTGTGAGAGAAAGTTTTTTATCGTTGCCATAAAATTCAAGGACTATGCTAGAACAAATTCAGCCCAGTTTGAGTGCCACTGATCTAGTCTCCAACTTCAAAAACTTTAACATCTTTGAATTGAGGCTATGAAAAATGTATTTGTTAAAATGTTGAAACTGCAGACTTCATGTCACTATCTGATCTTACTAAACGCCTTGGCTCATTTAGTGTTTTAGTGATTCATTACATCTTTTTACATCATCATTTTCTCATCATGATAGCCGGAGTTGCCTGCATTTCAGATCTTTTTTTGGCAATGATAAGTTTCTCTTGAGTTATTTTTAATGCATGCGTCTTTCTTTTACTTGACTTTTCACTTATCAGGACGGAGAGGCACTGCAGCAGCCAAAAGTGAGAACTGAGAATGACTTTTGCCTTGATTTGAGTAGATTGTAGTCTACGTTCAAATCGAGAAGTAGAGATATGTGTGCTTAAAAGTTACACAGGCCGAATCCAGCCCAAATTGTACTAATATTTTGTGTCTACGAATCATCCAATCAACACTACACATATCTGGATTGATTTGATTTGATTTATAAGAATATGTGATATGTTGTGATGTGTTAGGAGTTAGGAGGTGCTGTACCTGATTTTTACTGTCATAAAAATGTGACATAATCAGTTCATCTTAAACAGTTTGCAGTGGTCCAAAGTTGTTCCTTACTTACCTTATGCCTTCTGAATATCCTAATTATTTGTTGCAATTAGTTTATAAGTGCTTGTCGCAACAGACCAGAGTGGAGTTTTTCCGCCACTGTAAAAGCAATGACTTTTATACTAACGTGCACTTCCTGATTATCAAACAATAAAATGACCTCAAGAGTTGCTTATAGAATATATCTATACTGAGCAAATACATGTGAAAAAAGCAGGTACAGGCCTTTTAATAAATAACCAGGTACAACATTATAACCAGTGACTGATGGGGTGGGCAATATTAACAAAATGAATATCTCTAATATTCTAGATGCATTAGCAATCTAACAGAAACATGTTAAAATGTGTCTTTTAATGTATAGGTTGAAGTTTAAGTACAAATCTGAGAAGAGTGAAAAATTGCCCACAAAAATCACTTGTTTGGACAACCTATGTTTGTTCCTTTTTTTATTTTTATTCAGGTGTTTTTTGCAACATGTTGAGATCTTTCGTGGAGCCTGTTACAATGTCCTTTTTAAATCACATTCATGTAGACCTATGCATAGTCTTTTTATATTGTCTTTGAGAGGTTACTATAGATACTTGCATTGGATCTGCACAAAAGAGAAATGCACTAAATCACAATACCATTTAGGTTCATCACCCAAATCATAATGTTGTGCCTGGTGTATGCTGTATGCTGTTTGAAGAACATTCAAAAGATTTCTTATAATCTTTTACTATACTAGTTTGATTCAATATGTTTGAAATAGATTGTACATTGTTGCCATTACTTTTTAATCTAATATTTATTGTATATTTACAGATTGGCAAAAACATCTTTAGAAAAGGAAGAATTTGAAAAGGAAGTCAAGAGTCTCAAAGAGTCAATGAAGAAACAAGGTCCTGGATCGGATCTGAGCGGTTTGGCTGAGGTACTGTTCACATGTTCGCATTTTTGTGCGCCTTTCCTGTATACAATCAAACCAGGTAACTGATAGTCCCAGAGAGAATACTTATTTTTTTTTGTCATGTTCTGGCCTTCTTACGATGTTCTTTTGTGTAAATGTTTTGGGGGTTGTGAAGGAAACCTAAAACATTGTGGGTGGAGGAAAGACCGTGCAAACATGAACACATTCTTTTTTGAGAAAATGACTCACAATCATAATGAATATGTCTGTTTGACTAAATATAAAATTGATTTACAACTTAATAGACATTTTTTTTCAAGATACCCATCAAGTTTACTGTTGCATTATTCACTTCTCACTCATCCTCTTTAGTGCCAATTTACTTCAGTCACATCTACCAACAGCCTGGCCAATTACACAAGTATGCTTACACATTCACATTGACACATGGACTTGAACCGCAAACATTCTGGCTATAAGATAACCCCTCATACACCTTAACCACTGTTGCCTGTCTGGTATTGATTAGGATTTTATTCATTGCTCCTTTTGTCTTGCCTCTACTACTTGATTGTTGGCAGCAGTGTAATATAATTATCTGTACAGCACCACAAACCGCCTATTTGTAATATATGCATTTTGTCTCTATCTCCTTTCCTTTGCCCTCTTGTTAAATTTCATCCATTTCCTGCACCATAATGAATATGGTTCTGCCTCATATCATCTTATTCATATTCCTGCAGCACACACAGGAACATATCTCCACTTGATAGCCCTATTAACCCACTGTTTGGCGCCCCCGCGCATTTCTCCTTTTATTCATCTCATCGTCTCTTGTCTCGTACTGATTACCGATTGTGTTTTAAGGAGCTGCGCCGTTGCCATGAGGACCTGAAGAGGGCTCGGGCCGATCTGGAGAAACAAAAAGGCGAAGTAAATGAGAAATCTGATGCTCTTCTTTCTCTGAGAAAAAGCAGCACTGCAAAGGAGGCAGAGCTGAATGAAGAGATCAAGAAGTTAAAAGAGCAGTTGGAAAAGGAGAAAGATGAACTGGAAAGAATCAAAGAGGTGAGGTTTAGATAGATAATGATTCAATGACGCCTTATCTAATGGCATAATTTACAATTCAGCCACAAGAGGTCATGTGGCGTATGTGTCAGAAAGGGCAAAATTAAGTAAAAATACAGCACATACATTGAAAAAATAGCTGCTACAAGTACATGCAATGCTGTAGTAGTTTCTCCTTTGTATAAATTCCCCATTGAATACAAATGTCTCTTCATTGGAAGCAAGTGAACATTCAATCCTCAAAGGATCCTTAGACTTGCCTGATTTATTATTGATCCAAAAGAGAAATTACTCGAACACAAAAATAATTAATGGAAAATATAGCAAAAATACACAGATTTGCATATTTATATATAGAATAAAATATACTAAATGTAACATATATCTAGACTATGTACAAGAGAATTCTTATGTTTGAGTGGAGATTGACAAGGACCAAACCAAACTGGGGTAGGGTAAAAGACCCAGTTACAACCTTTTGTATAAATCCCTCAGAGACTACAAGGCTAACACTGCTAACCACCAGGTCCACCATACTCATTTATTTCACTTCAATATGTAGTCTGCTTTAAGTCAACATACACACTGGACTCAACACTCTCTATACCCCCAAGTGATCTAGAGAAAGTTTATTTTGATAATGCCCCTAGTTTTTAGGAATATGTCTATCCAATTGTACTGTACTTTTAGTTTTTTTCTGCCACCGTATCTATCAATAAAAATCTGATGATAGAATATGATAACCAATATGATAACCAATAACCAAAATTACATTATATTCATATATAATGTAAATATCTTTCTTTACAGTCATCTGCTGGAAGTGGAAAAACTGTGGTGGACTATGGCGCCAACTCTGAGCTGCAAGAAGCAAACAGCCGTCTCCGTGAGCGACTGGCCAGAATGGTACGGCAAACAAAAAGGACCAAAACAGATCAGCTATACAAACACAAAAACACCCACCTTTTTCAAACATACAAGCAGCATAAGAAATTATGATTGGTCGCCTACGCACTCTATTGTCAACAGGGCCATGCCAAATTAAAACCAAGCAATCACACCAACACAAAATAATCCCCACATATACATTTGCATATTTTCTATAGGCATAGGAGCATCTGTGTACTCTACTGTAGCTGCTTTGATTTATTTTTACTTAGTTCATTTAAATCTTTACCATAGGAGCAAGGTCTGTTTTTAAGATGTATCAAAATCCATAATACATTATCTACAAAACAGTGGTTTCATTATGTTCATGATAATCTGAACATAGATTTGAATTCAAGCATAAATTTGTTGTAATTTGATAAACACTGTTTGTATTGGTAATGCTTATAAAAGCTTAAAAAAAACAACAACAATTAAAGCCTATTATATGGTGTTCCTTATTACATAACAGAACTGCAAGCCAGATTCTGCATGTATAATGTAGGTTTATTAAAAGCAAACTGAAATGGCAACTGCAACATGACATACAGTGTGTTTTATGGTTGTAAAATTGATACACTTTTGTCAATGATTTGCGTTCTTTCCCCAGACGAGGCTGCACTCCACCCCTCGAAGCGCAGAGACAGAGGAGGCCATGGAGGCTTTAGAGGATGAGAACCGAGCCCTGAAATCACACCTGGAGGAGGCGAAGAGGGCCACGACGCGCCTCACCAAAGAACGGGATGAGCTGAACAGGCGTCTGGAGGAGAGGGACCTGGAGCGAGACGCCCTGAGGAGGGGCAAGAGCGACTTAGAGGAGCAGAAGAGGTTACTGGACCGAGCACTGGACAAGATCAACAAAGAGGTGAGTGCTATGTAGGACAATATGATAAAATCCTAGTTAGGCCTGAACAGGTCTATAGTTCAACATCTGGAGATGGAGCTGCACTGCCTCTGACTGGTTGGCTCAGTGATATTGAAGGATGGGTCAAATTTCCCCAGGGGTACAATAAAATGTACCTTCATATTTTGACAAGATGACAAATATTTATATACTGACATTTAGTTATTTTATTTTTATTTTTTACTTACAATATGCAATTTTACTAAAGTGAAGGATGCTCAATCTGCAAGTCTCCATGGAAATGCTATAGCTTTGCCAGGAATGTTCTACAGTATGGCAGTAAAACTTATTTATCTCCATGGAGGCAAGCAGGTGACAACGGCAAAACAATTTATAGGTTGTGTGCTTGGGTTTTAATGACCTGTTCTGTGTGTCTTGCTGTTTGTTTGTCAGATGGAGATGATGATGGGCGACTCACGTCAGTCGGTGGCCACGCTGCAGTCTCAGCTGGAGGAGTACAGGGAGCGCTCCCGTAAAGACCTCCAGGAGGCCCAGAGGAACAGCAAAGACCGACTGGCCGAGCTGCAGCGGGCTCAGGGCAACCTCAAGGCCCAGCAGGAAGAGGTGAGCACAACACGCAACCAATGACTGTATGTATGTGTTGTGTAATGTGAAAATGGGATGTCAAGAAGTGTCACCAAATTTTGAATTAATTATCAACACATTAACATTGAGAAAGCTATGTTAGTGGGATTGATTGATAAAACATTTTTTTGTTGTTGTAGTAGCCAGTTTATCTTTATTCGGTAGAAGCAGACAGGAGCAATGACAGATGTTTTCAACACATCGAGTTAATGACTGTATATGTGTGTTGCGTAATATGGAAATGGGATGCCAAAAAATGTCACTAATTTTGAATTAATTATCAACAAAAAAAACATTGACAAAGTCATACCAGAGGTATTGATTGATTGAAAGTATTGCTTGTGTTGTAGCAATGCCAGAATTAGATACAGAGTTAAACCATTCAAATGAATTAGTTTGCTGTTGGTTTTTGTGGGCAGGCATTTATTACATTCCACAGACTGAAATCTGTGCACAGTCACTTTATGGGGATATATGTAATGACATCAATGTAATGTCCCGAAAACGCATGGAAACTTTCATTGCACTGACAACCTCCAAAATCAACTACTATTAGCCAGAAATCTTAACCTATCATTGCCAGTAATTATGCCAATAATGACAGAATTGTATGTGCTTTCAGGTTTCTCGTCTGAAGAAGGACTTGTTGTCATGCAGCGAGGAGAGAGACAGCGCTCAGCTGGAGAGGGACCTCCTCAGTAATCGCCTCAAACATTTAGAGAGTGAACTGGAGACTGAGAAGAGCAGCCAGACAGACCGCTCCAGAGAGATCCGTGGGCTCGAGGTGAGGGCAATGGATGGAAACATACCTATTTTGAAGCATCCGCAGCTTAGTATTGTATCTGTGCACTGATCCAAAGGTTGTTAGTTCGAATCCCGCTCTCGACATAAACATTATTGGTTGAGCGGTCAGATCCACTGACCTACAAGTTGACAGTGTGATTCTAGCTCCCACATGAATGCTGTCATTGTGTCCTTGGGCAAGACACTTTGCCCCTCTCACCCCCAGTGTCTGTGTACACTGGTGAATGAATGTGTGTGTGAATGGGTGAGTCGTTGCTTGATGCAAAGCGCTTTGTTTTTCCTTGAAGGTGGGGAAAAAAGCTATTTAACAATGTGGCCATTTACCACCTACCATTATTTTAAAGTTGATCATTAATATAGATTAGAAGAGACAAGCCTGCCACTGGATGCACTAATGGTAACTTTCCTGAAAACTGTGAGAACAAGTTTGCATGCTCTTCAACTTACACAGTAAAGTGGGTGGCCACAATATTGTTGTTTGTTTTTTTTTATCTTGGTTTTAAAAGAAGTGGAAGCCTGATAGTACCAGTTTATTTTGAAGTGGTATTTGTAAGTGCAAGTCATTGGTATATATATATATATATATATATATATATATATATATATATATATATATATATATATATATATATATATATATATATATATATATATATATATATAATATATACACACACTCACTCACTCACCTGAAGGATTATTAGGAACACCATACTAATACGGTGTTTGACCCCCTTTCGCCTTCAGAACTGCCTTAATTCTACATGGCATTGATTCAACAAGGTGCTGAAAGCATTCTTTAGAAATGTTGGCCCATATTGATAGGATAGCATCTTGCAGTTGATGGAGATTTGTGGGATGCACATCCAGGGCACGAAGCTCCCGTTCCACCACATCCCAAAGATGCTCTATCGGGTTGAGATCTGGTGACTGTGGGGGCCATTGTAGTACAGTGAATTCATTGTCATGTTCAAGAAACCAATTTGATATGATTCGAGCTTTATGACATGGTGCATTATCCTGCTGGAAGTAGCCATCAGAGGATGGGTACATGGTGGTCATGAAGGGATGGACATGGTCATAAACAATGTTCAGGTAGCCCGTGGCTTTTAAACGATGCCCAATTGGCACTAAGGGACCTAAAGTGTGCCAAGAAAACATCCCCCACACCATTACACCACCACCAGCCTGCACAGTGGTAACAAGGCATGATGGATCCATGTTCTCATTCTGTTTACGCCAAATTCTGACTTTACCATTTGAATGTCTCAACAGAAATCGAGACTCATCAGACCAGGCAACATTTTTCCAATCTTCAACTGTCCACTTTTGGTGAGCTTGTGCAAATTGTAGCCTCTTTTTCCTATTTGTAGTGGAGATGAGTGGTACCCGGTGGGGTCTTCTGCTGTTGTAGCCCATCCGCCTCAAGGTTGTGCGTGTTGTGGCTTCACAAATGCTTTGCTGCATTCCTCGATTGTAACGAGTGGTTATTTCAGTCAACGTTGCTCTTCTATCAGCTTGAATCACTCGGCCCATTCTCCTCTGACCTCTAGCATCAACAAGGCATTTTCGCCCACAGGACTGCCGCATACTGGATGTTTTTCCCTTTTCACACCATTCTTTGTAAACCCTAGAAATGGTTGTGCGTGAAAATCCCAGTAACTGAGCAGATTGTGAAATACTCAGACCGGCCCGTCTGGCACCAACAACCACGCCACGCTCAAAATTGCTTAAATCACCTTTCTTTCCCATTCTGACATTCAGTTTGGAGTTCAGGAGATTGTCTTGACCAGGACCACACCCCTAAATACATTGAAGCAACTGCCATGTGATTGGTTGATTAGATAATTGCATTAAGGAGAAATTGAACAGGTGTTCCTAATAATCCTTTAGGTGAGTGTATGTGTGTGTATGTATATATATATATATATATATATATATATATATATATATATATATATATATATATATATATATATATATATATATATATATATATGCGTGTGTGTATATATAGCAGTAAAATTAGTTAGTAACAACAGTCATATCAATTGTAGTAGGAATTTTGTTACTGATCATATGCAGTGGAAATATGACACCAATCGCACTATTCATTGCATTGTATTATTTAGCTTTGAATACTGATATTGTTGGTATTTTGATGGCAAGTGATTCTTACACTATGGTTTTCAAAAAAAGTTCATTGTTTTTGTTTTTATGTTTGTATTTAGGATAAAATAAAGTCTTTAGAAATTGAGTTGGATGAGGAGAAGAGCAGCGTAGAGCTCCTAAACGACCGCGTCACACGCAGCAGAGATCAGGTGAGAGAAAAACAGCCACAGACACATTTGAATGACATGTAAAACCAGGGTTATATCAGACATGTGATGTAATTTCCTCTCTCACTTTTAAGGTGGACCAACTGCGCTCGGAGCTGATGCAGGAGCGGTCAGCGAGACATGATCTGGAGATGGACAAAAGTGCACTGGAAAGACAGGTACAGTGAAAAAGCATTACAAACAATATATGTCAAATTAGAAGTCTTATTCCCACACACATACATGTTGGTCATTGTACTTTTTAAACCTTGAGGCTGTAGTAAATTTCTAAACAAATATATTAGACTAAATAAAGTTCATATTTGATGCCAATATTCCTTCTTAAAAGAGAACTGATAAAATGAGCTCTCAGCTGAATAGGTTGAGAGTCCACAGTGTAAAAGCTATCTTTACATTTCAGCGTCTACATATTAGTATTACACATATATACTACATAATAGTATATATAAGTACCTTTGAGTGTCCAAAAAAGATAAATTATTGTTATTTATTATTATTTTCTATCTACTTTGTGTTTGATGTTTTTATCCATTCCAAATACCCATCCAGTTGCTTAGTACTGTTTTTTTCTTGTATTTCCGAGTTTTCTAATTCTCGTTTATTTGCAAGTGTGAAGCACGTTTTGGTTTGTATCTGTGAAAGGTGCTATATACTTAAGAAAGTTTCTTCTTCTTCTTTATACTCCCTCACTTTACTCTGCTTTCCAAACCAATCAAAATAAAGTTCAGAGTGTTGGTGGTGTTCTGGAAATGAGTTTACAGATATATCTTTTCCTGCACCTTTTTCTATAGGAGTTCTGGCAATGTATGTGTGGCTTAGTGATGCGCTTTGAAATGTCAACCCTATCAGACTATAAAGATGTTTCTTGTTTAATATTTAAATTAACTGGTGTGTAGTGACTGTATTCATCTCTGATCTGAAAGATGAAAGAGCTGCGGACTCGTATGGCTGACATGGAGGGGCAGAGCAGACCCTCGCCCGGCCTGGCGTTGATGGAGAGTAAGATCCAGGAGTTAGAGGAGAGATTGCGTAGCGAAGAGAGGTACAGATCTAAATGTGCTCTAAAAACTACAGTATGCATCAATAGTCTTTTAGCACTAAAATGTTGAGTAGCACCAGTAGATGGTGAATATTGACAATTTTTATTTTATTTATTTATTTTGCATTATCTTGTTGACAGTGCATCAGCGATGTCATAGTTGAGGTTTAAGTACTGCACATATTGTAAATGGACCATAAAATTAACCACAATGCAGGAAATCACTGTCTACCCTGTTGTGAAGATTCCTGGACATTCCTGTTGATTTTTATTTTTAATCAGCTCTATTTGCTTAAATTTTCAATAGTTTTAATTATAGACGTTGTACTCAATTTTAACTTTGCTTTTATCCAGAACAACAATTGCTATTATCTCCCACGCATAGACCCAGTTACCAATTAGTTATCCCAGAGCCAGTTTTAGAATATCCATCAATTTTACATAAATTCAAGATACTAGTGATTTCAACAGAAATCAAATATGTCACAGAAATCATGGAAAACACTTCAAAGTTGAACCTTTTATTAGACTTTTGAAATGGTATAAAAAATGCACAGAAGAAAGAAACCTTGAACAAAACTTTTTAAAAACAAAGTTATTGCAGTTTTCAAATGTAAATTTTGTATAAATAATAAATGAATGTATGTTTACTCAGAACTTTCTCTTCTTAGGGAAAAGGCCAGTATTTTAGCCTCTCAAAGACGAACAGAGAGAAAACTTAAAGAACTCAATGCAACACTGGACCAGGAGAGGACTCAACATGTGGAGCAGAGAGATCAGGTATGTCTTACTCTTAGACGATAAGTCATTTTATTTACTGTCTTCTAGTTAAAATAGTATTATAGTCCAGTGGTTCCAATCTGTGTACCTTTATAAACAATACTTAGGTTTCCAAGTGCTCTGTTTGGCTGATGAGATTGGCATGAGATAAGATCATAGTAATATTCAATAAAATGCAGTTAGTTTGAAAACTGTACATGCAATAAAAATCAAAATGAGAAAAACATATGAATGTATGTCAAACAATAATAATAATATAATAGCTTAATCAAAAGTAAACATGTATAAATTGTGAACCAAATATGTATGTAATCTAACATACACCTGCTGTTAATTAAGACTTAAAGGGACACACCAATCACAGTTTGGGAACCACTGTTGTCATTTATACTCTATACAATGTCAATAAAGTTTGTCAATACTAATTATAGCCATGGTCTCTGCCAACCCAGATCACTCCCCAACCTTCATTCCTAAAATAAATTAGGCCTATATATACCCATAATTGACCCTAGCTTCACCCCACCTTGACCCCACTTGACCTTTGACACTTTCCCTGTAACCCCGACCTGTCCCTGTCTGTCCCACAGCTGACCCTTCGAGTGAAGGCTCTGAAGAGGCAGGTGGATGAGAGTGAGCTGGAGGTGGAGCGCTTGGAGGGCGTCCGTCGAAAAGTGCTCAGAGATTTAGAGGAACAACAGGAACTACAGGAGGCGCTGCAGGCTAAGGTGTCCGCAATGGAGTCGGAGCTGAAGTAAGAATACTGCATTATGACAGTGACCTATGACTGATACTTTTTAACCTCATTACGTATTTCACTAGCAAAGACCACGCCACAACAATAAATGTTAACTTTATATTTATTGATGTTGAGGTGGCTGAATGGGGGTTTTGTCTCACGCGGTCAGCTGATACAGGACCCCCTCATCTGTACATGTCTTAAGGCTAAAAGACAAACAAGAGACTGGGTGGGAGGGTGGGGTAGAAATACCTGAGACAAATTGTCCATGGGATAGGCCGGTACAGATAATTTGTTGGATAATTAGAGGTGTGGTTGAGGTGAGCTGTGGTTCGCTGGAGAAGAGGACCACACCTCAACCTCCTTAGGTTGAGGTGTGGTCCTGAATCTCAGTTAATCATATTAACTCAATTTTAAATGTTCATTGTGTAACTTTTCTAATTTCTTTGAATGTTCCACAGTATAGCATTAAACATATCTCTCTTCATGGAGACAAATGAGAGACGCCACCAGGTTAAGGTCAGATCTGTAGAGGCCATTCCGCTTACTGTAAAAATACATTATTTTCAAAGTATTTTCAAGCAATAAAAGCCTGTCAATGGATAAAAGTAAGATATATGTGCTAAGTGCCATACTCTGGAACATTCTAGGCAAAGCAGTAACATTTCCATAGAGACAAGCAGAAGATAGCAGATCCTCCACGATCAGAGTTAGTACACAGTACTGTACATAGCTGACATCAGTGCTTTTACTTCTGCTGATGATATTGTGAAACTGCACGGTACTTGATTAGAACATTCATGACTCAAGATACAACATTTTCCACATACCGGTAATCATTTTAATGGCTGCGTCTTTCTTATGCATGTATTATATTCCTAATGCAGATGATGTAATTGACTGGGGATCTGTGCCAAATGTAAACTGTAAGTAGTTTGTGTTTTGTAGTCATGTAGTCACTGGAAAATAAATGCTTGATAATTAGCCTCATTATAGGTATTATATACATTGTGCAACTTGCATGCCCATTAAATTGTTAGTTTTTTATATTGAACTTGTGTCCTAGTAACTTTTCCCTCAGTCAACAAGTCCCAGCCAATCCCCATAAAGTTGTCACTAGTTTGACCCCTGTATTTACAACCACTTCAAAACTTTTATAAGGAGGCATCTGCATGATTTCGTGCTTTGGATAATTCTGAGCCCGCTCACAGTAAGGACGCAAGTGCAATAAAAACATACAAAATGCAAAACAACATGCTTTTAGTCTATTTTATGCTTAAATGTTACGTGGTGGGGCTTTTTCACTACAATCATGAATTGTAACAACTCTTCAGTCAGTTTGAGTATTTCTACCCCATGTAACTTCTGTCCAGCAGGTGGCACTCTGTCGCTTACCTTTTAATTATAAACTTTCATGGCAATCAAATATAATAATCTTGGCTTTTCATTTTTCAGGCGTAAAGCACTTTCAACCCATCGCTCCACTATAGGCTCTGCTTTGAGCTCAGAAGACGAAGACGGTTTCTATGACACCAGCCTCTCCACCCTCTTGAGCGAAAGTCACCTCCAAACCTCCAACTGCTGAAGAAAAACTAACATTGTGTAATTACCCCCACTCCAGAAAGAAAATACTCAGGGTAAAACACCCATTTGTATGAAAAAGACCAAAACATTACATAATATTTCAAATTATTTACGAAATACAGAACTGTGCGAAATGTATATCAATTATACACAGTTATGCTGAATAGCTTTTTAAAAATTTCTACTTTCTTATAAAAAATTAAACACTAGACCTCTGCAGATGCACTTGTCCTTATCTTGCAATGGTTAAAGGTCTTATATTACACAAAATTGTAATATTTTTTCTTGAAGCCATGTCATGTTGTTTTCTCATCAAAGGCCTAAGCATTCCTTTATTATTACAACATCTCCAAAGCTCAACATGCTCTGGTCCTCCTTGTGATGTCATGACATGGTAGTTTTCCTGTATTACCACATGACATCACAAGGTGGATTTTCTGTTTGAGAGTTTGTGTGTTAAACATGTGTGAATGAAACAAAACACAACTTCAGATAGTTTGTGATGAGGAAATAACATAATATAGATCAGAGAAGAGCATAATATGGGCCCTTTAGGATATAGTGCTACTTCAAATAGCCAAAAAACCTTTAAGATATTAATTTGAGTGATATTAGCACATCACATTTCCATGACTTAAAATAGTAGTAATATATATTTATTTAAACCTTTATTTTCTCTCTATAAAACGAGTACTGGACACACCTGGCTTACATGCTGTTTGTTTTTACTTTATATGTATTGGTACACTTGTGCACGGTTTACTGAAGTTTTGCATTGAGAAGAGCCAAGACCAGATTTTAAATACCTTAGACCTTACTTTGAGACCAAAAACTTTTTTCTTTTTTGTCACTGTTGTGTTGTTGACGTTTGTTGTCTATAGTTGTGTTTTGCATGGATTTATATCTGCCAGTGTTTGTGTTTAAAGTGAAGTTTTTACCATTTAATGTGACACTGATGGGCTATGTGGACTGAGCCTATATTTTACATTATATTAGCTACTGTTCAAGACAATCGAATCCAAAAAGCTGTATATTTTCAATCAGGCTTCATTTTGAGATTTTCTACTTTTATAACAACATGTATACTGTATATGTGTGTTCACTGTCACTGTTTTAAACCCTGTGGTTCTGAACTGGAGGGACCTAATTATAAATTATGCTGTTGTTTCACACATCTAATTAAACAAATGTATGAACATTTATGGCCTGGTCAGGTTTACTCCCAGTTTAGCCCCTGTATTGTATTGCGTGGGAACATGGCCTAAAACTGCTCAAGGAACTTATTCTTGGGTTTCACCTTCCTGTTATAGGCAGAATTTTGAGGACTTTTTCACATTCTATAGATATAATTTTTAGTTTTAAATTGTTAATCATTATGTATGATTCTGAAACTCATGGATACCGTTAATCTTCCCACTGTCCACATTTAGGGCCCAGACCACCAGTTGAGAACCACTGGCCTTTCCCATGCACGTTATCACTGAAAATGCCTTACAGTTATCTGTTTAATTATTTTTTGCCGTAGCTTGTGCATTTTGTGGTTATGTTTTGTTGAAGTGCTTGTTGATAGTGTTTTAATATGCCTGCCTGTGCGTGCATTCACGGTGCATTCCTACTGACAGACGCATTAGGTCATTGTTGGCAAAAACCAGTTGCACTTGGCTTTTGATTATTATTATTGTTATATACATACTATATTGATGTTTTGATCATGTCAGTGATTTGAAACTTGTCACTTTTAAAATGATTTCTGAGAAAACTTATATGAAGCATTTGTGTTTGATATGAAGTGCATTGCTTTGTATGCTTTTCCAGAAGTTTAACAGATTCTATGTACATATTAAAATGTATGTACAATAAATATGTTTATGGAGTCTGCACCACAATAGTTAGTTTATATTGTGTCTTTTTGGACTGGGATTCAAACATAGATTGCAGAGAAGAATCAGAAGAACAATTATTTTAAAGATGTTTTGAATTATGTGAAAGATTTGCAATAGCATACATCATATGTGCTAGGTCTTTAATCATTTCTTTAATAAGTAACAAAATGATGGGTCAAAGTATGTCCAATCTTGATTGACCTTAAGCTCAGTTTAAAACCACTTTGTGGTTTACCTGATCTTCAGTGTTATAAATAGACATTTAAAAATTCTTTTTGTGTTGTTTGAAGTCTTAATGGTGAATAGAAGTGAGGCAGTAGACACACAAAAGCCTTGGTGTAGACAAATGTCTGCTTGAGTATTACACCAGACAGTGTACAAAACAAAGGCTGACCACATTTGTCTGGTGGGACTGACTAAACCCTTAAAAATGAATGGACGATATATTTATTAATTAATTTGATAGTGACAATGCACATTAATGAACATCAGTATAGAACAAATGTAAATATGCTGAATTTTAGCTACAAAGCTAGTTTTCATCCGTAGTCCCTAGGCAGGCAAATACATAAAAAATACAACATACAATACAAACAGCACAAACAAAAGTATATATAATATACTAATATATAAAACTGTCCTCTTTTAATAAAATTAAAAAAAATATCATACTATACATTTATAGATTAATTTTGTGGCGTCCGATACATGTTTGAACAAACTATATAGACAATTCATTTGAAATTCATAACATGTTACACTGGTTTTGCTTTTAAACAACACAAGTTACAATAATTAAAAATAAAAATGTAATTTTTGCTCTACTTAAAGCTGAAATCCAAGTGTGAGTGATTAATTATGAGCACAAGTATGCACACCTATTGTGCTACAAAAATTGCTGACAATACAATGCAGTAAAAGATACATTTTTTGCCTCAATACATTATTATAAAATGCCAGTATGGATTACAGCTTCCTGTTATGGGTGCCATTTTGAGGACTTTTCACAATTCAAAAGATATAATGTTTTGTTTCAAATTGTTAATCTCTATGGCAATGGTCCTGTTTTTTCAGCATTTTGAAACCCAATGGTAAATGATGGCATTATTTGACAAAGCAAGTCCATAGATTTCAGGCTTTGAAATGCTGCTTGCTTTTTTAACGTGGCGTTATAGCATTCGTGGTCTAGTAGTGACAGAGTAAAGTGTGCGTAATCCTGGTTTACTGTAATTAGTGCAGACACAGGTCTAAACATGGCTCCTCTTCTTCCTCCAGCTTCACCACAGCCAAGATTTTCTCTCAGACATGCATTTAACCATTACATAAGCAGAGCTGTGTCCAAAATAGGACCACATCAAGTCATTGAAATTAGGAAAAAGTGTAGGCTACTGCTGGAACTTTTGATGGAAAATGTGCTTGTAAGTAGCTATGCAATTTTAACTCCAAATGTTGTAGTTGATTTAGGTTCAAGCAACACATGTGGCATAACCTTTAATCTCTTTCCTTATATAACCCTGTATGAAAGTGGAGGTATGCAGCTGTCTATGTCAGAGATTCAAGAGCATTAACTTCATCTCCAAAACCAATCTTTTCGTATCTTTTTTTTCCGTTCATTTTGATATATGTTACCCATTTCAGACTGGGAGCACTGCATCTTCAATTTTCAAAGCTTTGTTCTTTATTTAAATACAAATAAAATTCATTTACTAGATCACCCTGCTGCAAAAGTAATATAATTGATACCCTGAATGTGTTATGGGACAAATGTATCTGTCAAAGCTGACTTAAAACTGAAGCTTTAAGTCCATGTTTTGGAGATAGTCTGACCCTATTTCATCACAATTTGGCCTCTGAGGCTGCATTCATATGTGGTTTGGTCCTGGTTTGCGCCCAGTTTAGTCCTGATTTGAACATCCTCGTCTGGTTCGGGTTTAGTTCCTTATTTATTTATACCAAGTTTATTCACAGGTTCACAATGTGAACGCAACTTAAATTGCTCAGATAAGGTCTCTTCATCTCACACAACTTTGAATTTTAATCAAATAATTAATACATAATCAATTGTTTTATAAATATCCCATAAGTAACAGGTGTGCAGTGGCATGATTCTGTTCAATAGAGTTTGTCACTTCACCTGCTGTGGTCATAAAGTTACATGTGATTTGTGTTTCATAATCGTGACTTTAACACTGAAGATGAATACTGGTCTAACAACAGAGGATGGCCATTCAAACCTATTGACATGTCAGTTGAAGCTCAATGCACTTTCCTGACATGCAAGAGTAGGTTAACAACGCAAACAATATGATGCTAGTTGGAGACATCTTTCTACTTCTAGGGTCAAAAGGCTAAGCCATAATTGGTGGATTTACTAAAGAATTAAAATGTCTTGAAGTCCATACAAGCAGGAAAAAACATTGTGAAGATACAATATGTGGGTCTTATGGTTAAACCTGTGGAGGATTAGGACTGATTTCGTCTTGGTGCAGCCGCCACACCTTTGTCTGCCGCAAGTAACAACACGAATGCTCAAAAAGCAGGGTAAAACTTTGACACAAAAATGCCAAATGCCTATTTTTAATCGTGATAAATTTTATCAGGAGGTGATGTAATAATGACAACATACAACACACAGTTCAGTTAGATCATCCTGTTTTTCTTTCCTGAACTCAAAGGGATCCATTTATTTTTTATGTTGTTTATACAAAATATAGTCAGTGGAAAAAGTGATGATTTAGCAAAGAATATTGTCTCACAGACGATAAAGTGCCTCCATAAGTGGTGCTGGATTTAAAACTAGGTTGCAGGTTGTATAACACTCAGCCTCAGCAAACAAAAAAATAAACTGTATTATTATTATTTGACATCTAGTTTATGTTATGTATGTTTGATTGATTTCTTACATTGATATATTGATATTTTGTGTGAAAATGCTCATTCATGGCGGTTATAATGCTATTTATTCCCTCCCATGTCTAGTAGCTTAACTCGCAGCATGTATCCAGGTGAATGGGTTCAGGTCAAGCAGGGACAGTCTCACGTGAGCCACACTTCAAAGACGATCCTATTTAGAGGTACAGTCCCACAAAGCTTTAGCTCAGAGCAGGGTAGAAGGTAGAAGCTGTTCTGAGACACTGAAACAAGGGGCAGAAATGTACCAAAAATATGGGACTTAAACAGAAACATCACAAAGGGTCAATGTGGAAGAAGATCAAACAGATGACAGGGAGCAGAGTGCTGTGGTTCAACAGCACCAAGAGTCACCGGACAGCAGGAGGCGCTGTTCTACTCCCCCAGGTGAGTAGTTGCCTCATTGTGTCTTTGAGTTAGAGTGTGATTTAATTGTGAAATATTTTCTCTTTGTTTGTCTCTTAAACAAATAGCTCAGTTTGTTTGTAAATGTCCACTTGATAATTAAATTAAACACAATTAACACAATCTAAAACAGCCGGCTATGCCATCATCGTTGCAGTTGAATTAAAATCTTTAAAATAACTTTCCAATAAACTGTGCCTAGCGTGCAAAAAGGGCTATTGGCTGTTAGTTTACAAGTGTTAACTGCAATAGTGCAAAATTTTGTTTGGGGTTCAGGTAAAATGCTTGAGCTATAAGAGTTTATGTGTTCTTGGATGGTTTACGCGGCGGTAAAACGCATTCCTTTAACCTGAGCCTCGTGCGTAAAACACGGTGTTACCTGTGCGCGCGCCTCATAACACGCAACAGGACAAGTGGACAGAGGGCGCTCCGAGTGTCTCCTCTGTATCGTTGTCTCTGCTTGTGGACCAACATTAACGCGACGACAGAGTGGCTTGGTTTTGGTTTGTCAGACTGACTATTTAATCGGGAGTATTTGGAGTTTGGTCTGTTGCGTCACCGCCGCGCGCTGCAAAGATGGACAGCAGCGGGACACGGACCAGACATGGGCACGAGGACATCCCAACCGTGAGCAGACATTAAAACTTTGCTAAGAGACTGAAGAGTCGTTTATGAAAATGTAGCCTACAGAAACGATATGTAGCGAACTATTTTTAGGCACGTGAGCGGTTATTGTATTGGATATAAATGAATTTGACTGAATCGTAACTTTCTCATGAGTTGAATTATAGGACTTAAACACGATGGGAATGGTGATACAGGATACACTGCTGTAGGGTCTTTTCTTATGGTCCATTGCTTTACCAGAGCATCTACAGTTTCAGCAGATGAAAGAGTTACTTAACCCCGTCCAGGACACTGCTGTTACAATAGCGAACCTGTCTTTTGTACACCTCAACTGGTTTTCTTTGACTGTGAGCAAGATTTAAAGTTTAAAGGGGCACTGAGCAAGTTTTAGGTTTAGATAAATAAGTTTATGCCATACTTTGAAACGATCCAGGCAAGCCTATATATATATAGATAGACTTTGGACAGATCTCTGGATATACTTTGCATAAACTACAGTATATTGTTGACTTTTGTGCGTACAGAGTTTTGTGTGTGAATGTGATGATGTCATACTCCTAGATGGGAGGGCATGAGACAATTTTCTGTTGATGACATTGTACTTTCATAAGAAACAGCTATGAAATTAAAATGCCAAATGTTGAACCTTCTCATTTATATTACTGATTATCTCAAAATATTTCTAGAAACATTTAACAACATTAATTTAACTGTCCTAATCTGTATTCAGTATTATTGCCCTGTATAATGTTATGACGTCATCTGAATCCCAGCACTGAACTGCTTTCCCCTGAAGTGTCAACAATGTGACGGTGGTGCCCTTGACTCTTGGCGATAACCCTCATGTCGTGTG
The DNA here is from genome assembly GCF_009829125.3 of Periophthalmus magnuspinnatus. NCBI lineage: Eukaryota > Metazoa > Chordata > Actinopteri > Gobiiformes > Gobiidae > Periophthalmus > Periophthalmus magnuspinnatus. Next base: position 11,012,669 of record NC_047136.2, on the reverse strand, counting down.
TGCAATGACCAGTCACAGTTTATAGAGCATAACCTGAGAGTGTTACATAACGTTCATTGACCTTCATTTCACAGGTTTAAATCTTATCTGTGTCACGGAGCAGTGTTAGCTTTTCACTGAGTTTTTATTGTTATTAAATTAGTGTTATCTGAGTTAGTAGTGTGCAAACATGTCACTCCCTCCAACTTAACTCCAACTTAATTTGGATAAAATGGGACAACATCAGGAATAAACCAGGAGAGGACTTAAATCAAGATTTAGAAAGTCTAAACAAGAACTAAACCAGGACCCAACTGGGACAAAAGCTTGGCTTAGGTGTTATTGCTTTGCCTGGAATGCTCAACAAATAGTATGGAATTAAACATATCTATATGTATTACAGGTGTTTTATTACTCAAAATAAAAATGCATTCTGACTGTGAGCAGAGTTGCCTCTCCAGAGATCTGTCCAGTAATCAGTTTAACAGGACACTGTGGAACACATGTCCACAAAGACAAGCAGGTGGCAGACTCTCTCCCAGAAATGCAGTGCACCTTTAAACACATTTTCCCTCTAAAATCATTGAGGGGTCTTATGAAATGGCACCACGTTCGGCGCATGACTACATGATCTAACAGGTTATCTGATACTTGGCAGGAAGGGAGCTACGCTATCAAGTTCAGACAGATAGACTTGAATTTACATTTACACGCCTGATGCCAGTCGGACAGTTTATTGATTCATATGATGTTAATATGAGAAGGCTGTTTGTGCCCTGCTTTAATGAGTAATGGGTTTTAATAGCAGAGCAGTTGTGTATTCACGGGAATGGACGTCAAGGAGCAATAAATAACATTTCAAGTCAGGCTTACCAAGAGTAACCGTGGACTTAAACAACATTTAGCAACTAAATAACCAGGACTGCAATTTGAGTATAAGTAAGAACCAGGTCTAAACCAGGACTGAATTAGAAGAGTGCATGGCATAAACCAAGATCAAAAACATGACAGACAGTTTGTAAACTTTTAAAACCTTTGCCGGAATGTGTCTAATCTTACTATCTTATCTTTCTAACTATTTTTCTAAAACACATTTGAATATCTCTCCGTTCATGTCAACGACTGCCACTTGACTTGATGTGCGTGCGGTGATGGCATGAGAAAAGATTTGGAAAAGTGTCATGCAAAGGTTATTATTAAAATAGCTTAGCTGGATTGTTTTGGGTTTTGTCTGCTCCAGTCTGTACTTACAGGCTGAGTGGGAAAAAACTATGTAGAAAGGTCAGTTATATTTGTGTCAACAGAGGATTAGTTCACTATATGCGTATGCACAAACAAAACATACAAGAAAAAAAATGCAAAGAGCGATTAAAGGTAAAGTAGAAATCTGAAAGGCACTACATAGTAAACGAAATCAGGCTTCATCAGAAGTGTTGGGAGTATTAATATGGTGACGGTAAAACTGTATACAATAGAATTTTACACAGTAGGCTATATACCAATATTCAATAGCACAATTTTCTAAACTTTCTAAATACATTTTAATCAAATAAAGGTGAAAAAGGTGACTGAAAGCTTTGAAACAGAGAACATTTACAAATTAAGTGTAGCAAAAATTAATATTGAAAATTGAAATTGTTTATTATTTTTGACACTTTGATTTAATAATCCCAGTGTCTAATTTTATTATATTATACATATAAGTCTGTACAGTCCAGATATAGATTATGATTATCAACATACAATGATTCGCCATGAGTAGTCGATTAACAGTTGCAGCTCTAACAATCGGCATTATTAGCCAATTTTCCTCTATAAAAAAATGCTTTGAGCAAAAATGGGAGTGGGACTCATGAATTCTGCTATTTTTATGTGTCTCGATGTTCTTTCCCAGAGACAGTAAAATGATTGTTGATTGATTAAGCTTTTGCAGCTGCTGACTTTCAAAAACCACATGTATTGAGAAATATGTGAATTCAATGCAACGGGAGTTTTATTGTCCCAGATGGGCATAGTTTTGGCAGAATTTTTGCGTTTTTTGTGGTGTTCTCTCTAGTAACATGCCAGTAACTGTTATATAAAACTGGCTCATTTATCTCACTTACATAAGTCGTGCCACACATTCCTCAGAGGGCTGCTACTGGCCAACGCTGTCACTATGCAGCAATAAATGAAGTCTACCAAAGTTTATCCAAAGATCCTGCACTGGTCCCCTGTTGTGTAACACGTGTTGGCATACCACACAGTTCAGTATTTTCTCATGGACTATAACTTATATAAAAATACACCAGAACTACACCTGTAAAAATGTCATATGTCTGAACACCAAAATTACTACTTGCTCAAAATGAATGTTATGAAAAAATATAAAACATGTTCACAGTTAGATTACAACAATGATCATGTGTGCTGCAGTTACTGTGACATGAGGAGGCAATGTGGGAGAAGTAACTTGCTCAGTGGCATTAATGTGTTGGTTTGTCATAGGAATTGAACCATCAACTTAAATTTTGTTGACAGACTGACAAATTAGTAGGTAGTGTTTTGGCATTTATACTCCAGTTGTAATAGGTAGGCTTACAGTACTACAATTACTATCAGTATTTGATAAATTGATTGATTGCATAACAGAGTAACATTTCTAATTAAGACTTAAGTTAAACAAAAAAACAAAAAAAACAACACAAACACTCACACACTCTAAATATAAGACTGTAGTAAACCCTTAGGCTACTAGTCAGCAGCAGGGAACACTGTGTTATTTGAGGCCATCGTAAACCCACTTGCCAATGTTTCTTTTCCTCCCATGTGTTCTCTTGTTTACAATAGCGGTAGTCTTTGCACTCCCTGCTGGTTTGTGTGAATGGAAAGATTTGTGGCATTGTGTACTTGGCATGGCTGTCCAGCAGGGGGTGGAGGCTGTGTGCTCACCGCTAACAGCCTGCTAATACTGGCACGCTCCTATTGTACTGACAGTGGAGAGAACAGGGCTGGGCTGCAGTGGGAGGAGTACAAGCCCAGCCCTGAAAGACTAGAGCAAAACACAGGACGTCCCACACAGAGATACACAGGCAGAGGCAGGCAACGTGGAGCAGCCATCACTGTGGAGGAAGAGGTAATACCACTGCACTGATTTGCTGAACTGCAGTTTTTAATTCAGATGTACTGGTGGCCATTGCGGTAATCCACTGTAGCACATGGCAGCATTATGGTAGTAGTAGCACTGTATCACACTGTATAACATGTAGGCCTGTAGTCAATCTGGTTGTCTATTTATTTATTTATTTTTCATTGAAATGTTGTAATTACTTTGACCATTTGACTGTGTTGTAGCCAGTTAGTAGCAGTAGTACTAGTATTAGTGGTACTAGTGGTAGTGGTAGTAGGCCAATAACAAATGAAATAGCAACATTATGTATCGTGGATCTGATTTGAATCAAATAACATGTGTGTTTGACATCCGCTTTCATAATTATTGTTTTATTTGTGGCAGTTGTAAGAATAGTAGTTTATAGCAAAAGTAGTAATACTAGTAGTATTTTCTGTGGCCTGCAAATGTGAAGTGATTGATTTTACTGCAGTGTCTTGTGAAACCAGTAATTGGCACATTCTTAAAATGTTTCTTTTTGTAGTGAATATAATTAAAATATGATAATGACTTCTGAGACTATAGCAGACGCCACCCACCTGTTTTTGTTTTGAGAGTTAGTAGCATATAATTGGTGTTGTGCTGTGAATATAATGCTTATTTATTTATTTATGTATTTGTTTGTTTGTTTATTTACAAGGGACTTTTGTACCATTTGTAGTAAAGTGTGGGCTAGCGTCATTAGTATATATGAGCTTCAGTTTGCATGAGAAACTCCCATTGCCAGACAGTTTCAGTTATGTAAAGTGACTCATTATCGCCCATGTGATTCACAAGATGGGCATTAGAAATCGAGGTGTGTGAATGATATAACATTGTTTTATGTGATTAGGATACATGTCTTCCTCTGACTACTACAGTTACTATTTTGTTGGAGAAACTGCCAGTTCAGACCACGTTTGTTCTGAAGATGGATTGCTTTTGCACTTGGTTACGATGTCTTGTTAGTACCTAGGCTGGGAATTCAGAAATAATATACAACTTTACGGCCTTAAAGGCTCTGTGTGTAACCTTTTTAGTGGAGTGTCCACCTCCCGCTTGTCTCCATGGAGATGTTTTTTCTTTGGAATGTTCCACAAAGCAGCATTAAACATATCCATCTTGTATTTTATCTTGCATTTATTAAATTTCAGATCATTTTTATTACATAAAATGACATGAAAAATATGCGCTGTTACTGTGAGTGGGGTTGCCTCTCCACAGATCTGGCCTGTAACTTGGTCTGGTGGCATCACGTGCTTATCTCCATGGATATAAATACATTTAATCTCAGAACATTCAAGCCAAGCAAAATGATTTCTCTATGTAAACAAGCTATATAAGTGCACCTTTAAATCCTAATACAAACTTCAGGTATTTTCCTTTAAATACTTTGGTACTGTGATGACATCATGGTCAGGCCAAATGGCATGACGCTGCTCAATAAACAGGATAGTTTGCATTGTATTGATTGTTGTTAGTCACTGAGCTTAATACAGACAGCAATAATAAAGACAGCAAGTCCACATTCTCAAATAGGACAGTGTAGGAGGAGGAGGTGGTCCATATAAATAGTGTCTCCTGGGGCAAGGTCATGACAGGGCACCAGCCTATGTTTGTGCTCCTAAACACCATATCACTATTTTATCCATCTACTGCTTATGTCATGCTTAACACTGACTAATTTAAAACTGCTGAATCACTTTACAACTCTGCTTTTACCTATCTTTGTTGTCACTAGCAAATTCATTCATTTTAAATTAAAGACACAGTATATAGAATACAAGCTTTTTTCATTTTGATGTTTTTACTGCACCAAAAACAAACATCCTTATTCTGACCAGGCTTGCATCTTCACAAACCTCACCCGTATTTGGCCTGGAGGAAGGCCTCTTCCTGTTTTTTCCATCCACATGTTTTTCCTTTGGCTGTATAACTTTTTAATAACTTTATAGTTCCATGGAATCATGCAAGTGATGTGCCACCTCCAGAAAGTTACATACTGTACCTGTAAAGATTTTAAAGTTGGCTTCAGATAAAAGAATGAAAAAAGTCTTCACAGGTTTTGAGAATTTTAAATGAAATATAAAAGAAAATTGTCAAAGAGAAGGTGGTGTGGTAGTAGCATTGTGGAAGTAGAAGTAGTTTTATTTTAGGGCTATTTATGTAAACTTTACACTTATACAAATGACTACAAAGAACATAGTATTTGACTTGTGAATCTGAATAATAGATACCCAGTTTAAAGTTGATTTTAGCTCTTTGTTGTGCCTCTATAAACAGCCACACAGCAGATGTCCCTCTAATTTAGCACTGAGTGACTGAGTTAAACCAACACATGGGGCTTTGCAGGTCTAAAAGAGACAACAAACTTATGAGGAGCATTTGTGCAATTCTCCAAGTTATCAATGATTTTAATCTTATCAGTTGTCTGAGATTGTGATTGGCTGAGAGCCATGACCTCAAATGCAGCTGAAAGTAATTAAACAAGGTACTGAACAAAAAATATTTTTTATTACGTAGCGCCATAACCTGAAGCTATTTTCCTATTGGATCTTTTACACTTTGATTTAGTATGCGATTAGCATTAGAAAATACCTTTGATATGTTTTTTGCAGTTTTGGGTGATTTGCTTGAACAAGTCTTCCTAGATGCTAATCACAGATGATTGTGCATTCTGTATGAACATGGAGCTGCAATCACTACTATAACAACTATGTATTTATATATGAAGTTTACCCCATCTGTATTAAACATTTAGAATTTTTGATGGTCTTAAAATGAGTCAAGCTACATTTGTAGTTCAGTTTCACAAGGATAGTCAATTCAAAAGAAAAAACATAACCGAAAAAGAAACACATGAGCAAACTGAGGGATAAACAAAACAGACAGGAGAACCAAGATGAAGGAGAAGGATGGAAAATTTGATTTATTTCCACTGATGGGGTGGAGGCATTGGCTGTGTCCTAAGTGAAGGCTGAATACTTGGGCCATACTGTGCAATGTGATGTGGAGAGTGGACTTTTTTTTTGGTTCTCTTTGAGCTGAATTAGGCTTTATTTTGATGAACTTGAGTTGCAAACAAACACAAAACCAAGTACATTTTGTGTTTGTGAAGAGGTATCAAATAAATGACAAAGCATGCTAGTTAATCTGCCACATCATAAATATGCAGTTTTTTGGAAGTGAGCCAGATAAAAGTAATTTAGGTACGTGACAAATGCACATGCTGCATAATTGCTTCAACTTAATTACATTATCAATTCAAAACACAACTGTCATTTTGTGTTGTAGAGGACATGATGTACCATTATGTTAAAATCTTGCCGTGCCAACTTTTTTGTCTCTAGCTCTTCCTTTGTATAAACACAGGTGGCATTACTTGAGTATTTCTGAGGGTGCGTCTACTGCGGTTTCCCTGTGCGTGTGGGAGACTAGAGTCCTGGGGCTGTCCCTGCCTCTGATCCAGCGTCTATGGTTTGAATGGTTTTTCAGGCATGACTTTTATAAACAAAGTGCTGTCAGTTGAGTTGGTTCAACATGCAAATAAGACACCACCTTGTTACGTAAGGCACAAGAGGAGAGGTTTCCCCACGGCACATATGTAAACCTATTTGCTTCCCGTGTGACTTGTTAACATAGCCCAAATAAAGTACAGTCTAATCATTTCCATCTTTTGACTGACTGCTTCTGTTGAATGACACTAAACAGGAGTTTTCATAGCTTCAACAACGAAAAGCTGTTTCGTCATATCTGATGGAAATTTGACACTACTTCGATTACATAAGCATGCACAATAGGCAAAGATAATATAATAAGACAGTAAGTTAACTCTGCTTGTTCATCTGAATCAGCGTATTATATGGGTCAGAGTCAATAGGTCTCTCTTTCTTATTCAATTGTGCAAAAAAATTCAACATTTAAAAAAGTGTAAATGTTGAATTTCAAAGAGTTGAAATGTTGAATGGTATAGAGTCTCACAAAAGCTAATATTATTCAATGGGAACTCATTTCTGGACTTACTTAGTGGGATGTTATGTAACAAATCAAATGTATATTAATGTGATTATTATTTTTTTAGTCAGATGTACCTTGTACCTGGTAAATACCACTGATGAGAAACAGAGTGAAAATTATTAATATTGTCTGAATCTGCCCATTTATGTGATTATAAGACCATAAAGGGAGCATACAGGTACAGTATATTGCGTTTACGTGCTCTCAAAAGTGCATATTTCTGTTATTGGCATGGCACTTAACCCTAATAATAGGTTGTGGTATGTAGACACCATTCCCGAACAATGTTTTACAGGTAATTATTAAAAGTGTGTGAAATTGTTTTATGTATGTATCTTTATGAAGTCAACCTCTTCAGTAACACACAGGTTCGAAGGTTATTATAATACACCAAGTCAAATATATAAGATTTATGTTGCATTTTTTTCTTAATTCTTCACATGACAGCTGTTTTCTTTATATTTATGTCCTGTACGTTCTGGAGTTACGCCTGTGTGTAAATCTTGTACAAATACCTCAGTGACATGAAAAGAGCACAGAAGTTTAAGGGGGAACTTTCTGCTTGGGTGCAAACACCTGGCATTTAACAATGCACCTTATAGAATGGAAACTTGTAAAATATATATGTCCAAATGTGGAAACTAGCTACAATTAAAACAGATACACAACACATATACAACTATATTTTGAATTCAATTAATATATTTTAGATGCCAGATGCATATAAACATGTTCTGATCTAAATGGAAAGTGAATAATACTGGCCACTGATACACAAGACAGACATTGTTGCCTCGCCCAAGCTTGGATGACTAGGAAGGTCGATCATGCACTAATAATGTAATGTGTTGTTTTTCATTGCCCTACAAGTACAGGGGAGAGATAAAAAATGATAATATCGAAATTGTTGTCTTGAAGATATTCAAAATTAAATTAAATTATAAAGTAAGAGCTGATTAAAAAACAAATTTGTACAAACTAGTAATGTTTCTGCACATATGAGATGAACTGATATACATATAGCCTGAATATTGTCATTGGGATAATACAAAACAATGTCTTTGTATTCACTTTTGTCTATTAAAATGAATACCAATACGAATACTGTATAATCAAGTATTGAGTACTTTTTTCTGTAGTATCTGGTGAACCTTTAACTACAATCAAAAGTCAAATAGCCTAATGAATACATTTTGTTGTCTTTCGCTCAAATAACTGAAATCTCTTTTGAATTCATTTTTATTTTGCCCTACTTGACTTCCTGTACCCTTTGCGTGTAAAGCTCTGAATTTATACAACCTTTTGCTATATCAACAAACTCAAATCTATGCAGGCGTGGATTTGATGGGTTTGTCAGATGAGATAAAGACAATTCAGAATGTTACATAATGCTCCTTTATGGTCTCATCTAAATGGTTTTCATGCTTCAAGACACTTTTAAACTTTTGTCGACTTTGCAAAAACAACATTTTCAAAAGCTGGATCTTCATTTATTTTAGTGGGAGTTGCCAACCAGGGATTATATGCATTTCAACAAGTATTTGCTTTTGGGTGAGGTTGAAATGTCACTGAGTTTGACTCTAATGGTACATAATGATCTGGCACTCAAGCTGTCAAAGCGCAATGCTAAAGTTTTAAAAGGTGAAAGTTTAAAGACATTAGAGAGAATTACCTAAGGGTATACAGCAGGATTTGCATGATAGTTATATGTCATGTTGCACATTAATGGAGTTTTTATACAATAAATATACTACTACAACATACTGTACAGCTATACAAACTATATTTTTGGCCTTTGTTTTAGCAATGCCCTACTTTTATCCTAAAACAAAACGCAGAAATAATGAGGGCAATATTTTATAGTGTTATAGTGTTAGGGAATCTGGGTCACTGGGTTATCATTTGTTTTTGTTTTTATGAGGAACTGTGCTGTGAAACCAATTTTTTAACATGCCTTTAAACTTTTGGATTTTTTTACTTAGAGGATCAAATAGCTTAGAACAAACTGCAACCATATTAGAAGCACATAATTTAACTAAAACTGTATCAATAATCTCTAATTTCTTTAACAAATTCTACAAATTTAAATCTTATCTTAAGTGGGTAAGCAGACTTCATTTACATAGCGCTTTTCACAGACATAATAATTACAGTAAAAAAAATACTTTAAAAAATGCGGATATCACTTACTACCACTGATCCAGTAATTCCTCTTTGGTCTAGCTAAATCTTTCACTATAGCAACAAAAACAAGAACAGTGGAACAGTAGAAGTGACTCATCTGTGTGCTGCGTGGTATTTTGGGCCCAAAGTGGTCATGCTCCATATTTTAACTTTGAAATTTGGTCACCAGACATGGCCCTCGGGACTCACTGGAAAAGTGTAGCTCGTTGCTAAGGGAGACAGTCAAACTATGTGGTCTCCAACTTGACTGTGGAGGTGGTTTTACTGGCCCAAAAACCACGCCTACGTCTGCTCCACCCACAACACGACACTTTCATTATAGTCATAATACCCACACTGTCTTTCTAGTCACTTCTTTCATTTCTTCCACAGGGCAGAAGACGGAGTTTAAGTGAGAGGCAAAACCAAGAGAGACACGTCAATAAGGTATTAAATTAGCACCAAAGTTGATTTATATTTTTAAAAAAAACATTGATGAGTTAATGATGGTTTATTTTTTATGAAGGAAAGCAGTGTGACAGTTGTGTTGCCGCAGAAACTAGCAGAGAAAGAAGGAACGCACGCCACAACAAGAGAAGAGAAAGTTGAAGTTATCAAGGTTAGTTTTTAAGATTTATTTTTTAGTCCTTCATTTAATAGAAGTGTGTAGACTAGAGCTTTGGGTTGTAAATGTACCATGATTCTTACTACGTGTTTACAGAAGAATTCTTACTATGTGTTGACAGCAGCGATGGAAAAAGTACTCAGTTTTGTTACTTAAGTAAAAGTACAGATACTGATGCAAAAAAGAAATACTCAAGTAAAAGTAAAAGTGTAGAAGTATTAAAAGTGTAAAAGTATTAAATTGCCTGTTTAAAAATGTACTTAAAGAGTAAAAAGTAAAATTATTTTGCGCAAGGTTTAAGATCTAATAAAGCTTCAAATGTAGTGATTTTGATATACTGAATTTTGTCCAATAGAAACAATTGATTTGATCGCTCTTTCTAGCTGTTTTTATTTGTATGTTTGGGTTTGCTCAAACTATGAAGACGCTAAAATAAGCTCAGGCTTTTCAACAGCTTTCAAACAATAATGAAAAATACTTTTCAGTCCTTTTAAAAAATGTAGTGGAATAGAAAGTACAGATACCTGCTCTCAAATGTAAGTAAAAGTAAAAAGTAAATTTACTTAAGGAGGACAGCAAATGTTACTCAAAATACCATCATATAATTTATACTGGTAACCTTTTGTTATCCAACTTTTGAATGACCACATTGTTCTTGGTCTAACTCACAGTTTAATATTGTACTCCAACTTCTCAACTTGTTGTTTTTTCCATCATTAACGTGTAACTACAATGATACAATATTACCCCTTTATTGCTAAATGTTTTGGGCTCATACATGGATGTACTTTTTCAAAAATAATGAAAACATCCTCTGATTTATGAAGCAGGTAGTCATTGTTTTGATGAGTCTGGACTGGTTTACTGTTTAAACTTTAAATTCTTTTGTTTAAATTAAAACATTTAGTGTACATTTTTTCATAGAATTACCTGTAAATGTGATGTTCTCTGGTCATAGTCTGGCATCCATTTACTATTTTGTCAACAGAACCAATAGTCACCATATTGGTCTCGAGGTCTCTCGAGGTCCCTAATATGATCAATCTATTCAATGTATCATATCCATAGACAGAGCATTTGTTAAATGGAATAATTTTAAAGAAGTAAGGCATTAGTTCAAGGGCAAATGCTATATGTGTAAAAAACCTATTGCTTTAAAAAACTGTAATGATAATTACAATGTCTTTTAACAAACCTGTACTACATGTGTGTGCACACCTGATTTAATCCCTTACATCATGCACACGTATTGCTTCATTACTTCATTCTCTCTAAACCACTGTTATGTGACTCAGGTCTACCTGGAATCCCGTCCCGACACAGCCGAGAGCCACCAGCACAACCTGAGGATGCTCAACGACGAGGTATCCCAAATACAAGAGGTGAGTGGAAACATAACCAGACAATGAATCAGCATGTAGCACACAGACATTAGCAGAGTACTGTAAGAGTGAGAGTTTGAGTGGTTGTTTTCAGATTGTGGAACGTACTGGTGTCACTTTCTCTGGGGGTAGAAGCCAGCTTGCATGTATTGATTATATGGTATTCAATTTTATTTACTTAAAATGATTAAATTCAATTATCCAGGAAAAAAATCTACAATGTTGGACCTAATCATTCATCGATACTGGTTGTTATAAGGTCAATAGAAATTCTCCTTCCCCCATCTCATCTAAACATGCAGGCCTACAGAAATGTTATAATGTCTATTTAATATACATGTGTTCATTTGAAATGAAAATATCATGAAAATATATTCAAAATTGTAAATATGCCCTGTTTGGAGATGTTATAATGGCCCTTAAACCACAGCAGTAATGAAGAGCTCTAATGGTATTTAGTGGAATATCCATTGTCATCTTTGGTATGTGTTTGTTGTTTTCAGGTGAGGTACTGTCTGAAGACGCTGAGGGAACAGATGGCTGCCAGACAGAACAGCAACAACAACAAAGTATGTACAATATATACATTTACTATATACATAATAAGATCATGTCACAATAGCAGATTTGTTTACATTACATTTACAGGTCTATATACGAAAAGATGTGATATTCACCTGTGCTGCATGTGTGTTCACCCTGCCCTAACTAAATAATCAAGTAATCGACTGTTTATGTAAATGCTTAATTATGTTGTTGTAAAATGTGTATCATTAAATTTAGTGTTTAATAAATGTATAATACCATAAGGTTTATGCTTTCAGTCAGGCTGATAATATTTCACCTTTTTAATAAAACTACTTTCATGTTTCATCTATCAGCCAAAAGTGTGCCTAGACTTGTCCAAAGCATTTGTAATAAATTATACTTTTTACGTAACAACAGATGTTACTTGAATATACACAGTTAAACAGTATCAGTTGCCTATAAGCAGAAAAATAACTTGAATGATTTCCTCTTTAAGTTGAAACATTTATTGCATTAAAGCCACTATTAATTTCCCCCTTTGTCTTTCTTCTTCCCTTAGTATCCGACCAATGGCTACAGAGTGAACCTGCCAAATGTCCCGCCCACGATCACCAACGGCAACACGGTCATCGAAGAAGAAGTTCAGGTAAGATAACTATCCATTGAGCTTTCTCAAAGGAAGGCTAGAACCCAAATTCGCATATATATATATATATATATATATATATATATATATATATATATATATATATATATATATATATATAAAAACATGTGTGTGTGAGGAAAACCTTAACTTTAACAGTGGAAAGATGTCAGAGCTTCCATCAGTTTTTCCACTTACATATGCTATCGGCAGGAGAAGGAGAACAATCTGGAAAATTCTTGGTTTTGAATGGATTTTACAAGTTCGTTTTATGTAGACAGGCCAAGAAAATAAGCATTTGAAAGCTTTTGTCTTTAATGCATCAAACAGCATTATGTTTCGATGGTTTCAGAATCATAAAAAGTTTGGCCGTTGCCATAGCAATTAACAATTCAAAACAAAATAATATGTCATTTGAATGGTCAACCGTCCTCAAAATAGCACCATACAACAGGAAGCTATAACTCATGAATAGTAGAGAATCAATTTTACTGGAAAATTATAATATTGGATAGGAGATAGGAGATAAAATTGTAAAACTGTAAAAAAAAAAAATGTTATTTTTTATGAATTAGGCAACTCTAGTTTGTCTTCACTGATGCAAGCTAAATTAATTGTGCCAATGGTCTTGTGTGATTCAGTTTACAAGATGTCTGTTACTTTGTGTATCCTTAAATGCATCATACAACGGCCTTCTTCGTCATGACTACAACCATCATCGCCACATCTAAGCCCCACTTTCGCTCTTGCTATGATTAACCGCTAACACAATAGCTCCCTAGCTGCCCACACACTGCTCTGTATCATATTCATGCTCATTTATTTTAGACCCGTCATAACACGCCACACAACGCCATTTTGTTCTAGGGAGGTAACATTAGAAGGAAAAGGGATGTGTGGCCTCTATGCACAGAGACTATAGGATACAGTTACAGTGCCCTCTATTCCACGGAACGGTGTCAAGTTATGCGCCGCTACTCAAAATGGATGCTCTGTTTGGATAGGATTAGTCATATGATATGTGTTTTGATAAGATAAAACAGATAATGTGGTGATAGTATAGAAATGCTAGGAAATAATTTTGACATTGTCCATTTTGACATGTAAGACACACATGCAACGTAGGATGATACTACAAAAATGATTGTGAGATAAACTAAAAGTCTATGGTTATTCATGTTATATGCAACATTTTGAGGACTATTTCTCACTCAAAAGTTATAATATTTAGTTTTACATGGTTAATCACTATGACAACTGAAAATAAAACCTATGGACATAATGTAGTCAAGGCTGTACCCCCTTCTACAAGTAGTTATTTATCACTCTTATTGAGGAAAAAAAACAAAAGAACATATGCTTATTTGGCATAGCACTTCCTGGCTCAGCTTTCCAGGCATGTAACCCCTGTAGCGGAACAATGAATCGAATATATTACAAAATATTTTAGATTTGCTCATTATTTATATAGAAAGAAAAGGAGAGCTTATACAGTACCATATTTTGTTTGTCCAATTACATTAACTACAAACCAGATATTACGTCCAAATAGTTTTTACCAAATACATTTTACTTCTAGTTGAGTAATGCTTTATTAAAATAATTATACTTGAGTCCAACTTTTGGGTAATCTACTCACTTCTTAACCTAAGTAAGATCTTGAAACATTTCCTTTGTATTGATTTAAGCTGCAACTCTATCAGCCAGCTTTAATGCTTTTTGGCCACTCACCACTGTCTCTTTTCTACTTTCTCGCCTTCCTGACCCCAGTACTTTTGGCTACATTAATCCTAATTGATCATGCCACTTCCTGTCTGCCTGTTCAGGCTGGGGATAATCAGGATGAGACGAGGCAGCTCAGAGAAGCTACAAAGCGACTGTACGCGCAGCTGAAAGAGATGGAGAAACGCCACCAGGAGGAGAAACAGAGGCTGCAGGTCTGTTCAGTCTGTGGGGAAATACAAGATCATTTACATTTTGGTGTTTACATGCACAAAATAAATAAAATAGTTTTCCCTTTGCATATTTTTTCTTGTCTAAACACATTTGTACAAGTGTGGACAATCAGAATGAGATCTGATTACTGACATCAGATGTAACTGTTTTCAATAATCTGAACTCTAGAAATCAGATAAAGGTTTTTGTAGTGCATGTAAACAGAGACAGTGAGTCAGAGCCCCACTTTCCTCTCACACTATCATTATCTGACAGTGGATTCCCTTCTCCGTCCTGTGATCGTTAGTGTTTGGGCTGCCACAGTAGAGCACATTCAACTATGAGGTCATGCCGGGACACTGGTAGAGTTTGACATGTCCTGGAGCAGTTCGGTCATAATAGACAGCTGCGGTAAATGGAGTCGGCGAGATTCATCTTAGAATTTGAGAGTAGACTGTAGACATGATACACCAATAGAAGGCATAAGATTTAAAACACATACAAAAAAATACCAGAGGGCCAGATAGAGACTTAATTGTAGACATAATGTGTTTTTGCATACTGCATTGTAACCACTTTATATCTATTCATTGGTTTTAAAGTGATGAAAAATTGGCACCGTTGTCATATATCAATTAACTATTTGATTCTGACTATCCAAAAATAAATATTATATCTTTTGAATGGTGGAAAGTACACAAAAAGACAACAATAAACAGGAAGGAATACCGGACACCGAAATCCCTGAATACATCTGTGTTAAACTTCTTTTTAGTACCAATAATCCATCTATAGCCTAAGAGAGAACATGATTGGTGTTTAAACAGAGAGTGTAGTGCAGATATAAGAATAGTGGTTATTGTGGTAGTTTAGATTTAGCTGCTATAGTACTGTTAATCTACCCCCAGGGCAGCTATGACCACAACAATGGAGTGAATGAATTTCTGAAATAATTATGGTTCAGATACTGCGTTTGTCGCTCCTTTATATCAATTGAACTTCACAGGCAAAATAATGAATTTTATCCAGCACAAAAAAGCCGATCAGGCCTGTCAGAGTGAAATTGCCATATTACTAACGTGTTTAAGCTTGTTCACTTAAAATCCTCATTTGAAAATGTGTTTTATCTCGACATCTTGTCTTTCCTCTGACGTCTTGTTAAGAATTTCGCATAAACATCAAAAGACAGCTGTAAAAAAAATAATTACAGACTAAAAACTGCAGCTGAACAGTTCTCAGCACTAAGAAAGCAGACAGTGACAGTACACCCTCTAATGGACGGAGCATATTTTGTATTGATTGAGCAGGTTATGTAACTAAAGGCCTTCAAAGCAAACTGATTGGACAATGCAATCCACAATAGCTCTCTTACATCAGCTTTTGCATTGCTTTTCCCAGGCCGAGAATGACAAGCACCGTGCACGTCTGAGAGAACAGTCAGAGCGTCTCCAGAAAGCAGAGGAGAGGTCTGAGGAGAGAGGTCAGCAAGTGGAGGAGCTGCAAAGACTTCTGGGAAATATCCAGTTAGAGAGTGGGATCCTTAAAGACAAGATGGCCGCAGGGGAGGAAGAACTTCTGCAGCTCAAAGCCGAGAAGAAAGGAGGCCAGGACAACAAGCAGAGGTGAGTGTCCCAAGGTTGCACTTAAAAAGATCAGCTCATATGAAAGGGAAAATAAAATTTCAAGTTTAGACAAGTTTTAGTATGATAGGTTAAGTATAGGTTTTCTAGATTTATCTTTTTATATGAAACAGCACTATAGACAACTTTATTTGTATTGCTAGATTGCATTGTTTACTAGTTATTTAGTCAAAAAACCATATACAGAAAAATTGTAAATAATAATTCATAACAACAAGCCATGAGACACCTATTATTCAAAATCCAGGTTCACATCTATAATATTAAAAGCTAGTTCTCTATCCTCAACAACTTCAACTACTACCAAATAATGTTGGCACTTGGCACGATACTAAAACTCATTTTCAATAGATAGGAAAAGACTTGATATTTGCTACCAATTTTAATACCACAATAATAATAAAAATACAATATTTCTGCGCAGAGCCATTTACGTAATAGTATAATGTGGTTTACTTCTACTAATCAAGACCATTCGAAAACTAACTATTCAGGAGAGGTTTAATTTTTACATATTTTTTTCAGTATTTATACTTCAAATGAATATGTAGTTTTGATACTAGTTTTAGTCATTTAATATCTTGGTATATTTTTGGATTGTCACATACCTTTGGATTTGAGTTTGAACTTGAAATCAGCATAGTTGATGTGTTTCAATGCACAACCAATGATATATGGTTTGCAAATTGACCCCTACAACCCCCACTACAGATAGAAATGTCAATTATGCTGCCATAGGTATGTTGTTCACACTTATGTAAAGTCAGTGGTTGTCCTCACATCACCATAGAGACATAACTCACTCTGTCTGGGTTTGCAGGTGCACTGATTTGGAGAAGGAAGTGGCCACATTAAAAGAGAAGATCCATCACCTTGACGACATGTTGAAAAGTCAGCAGAGGAAAGTGCGTCACATGATTGAACAGGTATTTTCCTACACACACACAGACGCACAATGCAAATAAAGTTTCCCATAAACTCCTAGGGAAAGACATTACCAGGGAAATTAGATTTTGGTGGAGGAGGCGGACGCATCAAGTGATTGATTTGAGCAAATGGAGCAAGGTGAAAATGCACTGTGAAATAAACTTGTTATGCTGCTAGACTGCATTATATATGTAGTAACTACTTAATTAAGCTCTTGATTATGTCCAATTACTATAGTTATGCTACATTTATGAACTTGGCTCAGCAGTAAAGTATATTTCACAAGTCTAACTACATGGCACAGTCATTAATTATTCAGATAGTTGTTGCTATGGTCACTTAACTCATTATGTTGTAAAGTTTTATAATGCCTTTAAGAGCAGTCTTTGACCACTCTTTCCTCTTCTAATAGTGCATAATAATAGTAATGTAATGTACTTATAATGCATATGTGCCTTGTCTTCATGCAGCTGCAGAACTCACGGACAGTCCTGCAAGAGAGAGACAGATACATCTGTGATTTGGAAGAAAAAGTCGCTTTTCTGGAAGCTGAGGTTTGATAAATTAAAAGAAGAAATATAAGAATTTAAATCAAATGGACTTATTTTTAATATGCTTTTTCTTTCGTGTTTTACAGAACAGAGAGATGCACGACCACATGGAGTATCTAATGGCTGGACAAGATCCCCCTCCTCTGTCCACCAATGACAAAAAGCCAGAAGTGGTCTACAGGTAAAACAGTTACTAATTAGACAAGATTCACACTTAAACTATGTTAAACTATGTTTTTAGTTGTACTAGTTGCATCAAGCTTAATTAATTGTAAGTGTTTTTTCAGCAAACCACTTACACCCACAAACCAAGGCAACAAGGCGCTTCCCTTCATCAAAGTCATCGAGATCAAGTCATGAACATGAACTTAAATAGAGTTAAAGTTGTAAATATGTATCTATACCTCCTGGATACAAATACAGTCACAGAAATAACACTAGACCCTCTAGTGATGTTTTTTGGTACCTCATAGTTATTGTTGTTGGGATTGTACACAACTTTCCCAAACTGAAGATTTGGTTTGACAGCAGCAAGATTCCAAAAATGGAACAGAGACACTGTGCAAAATAACTTGGAAACAGGCATTAACTTTAATGTTTGATTTGAGTTTTTAGTGTAGGAATTTACATATATACCATTTCAGTAGGTCAAAGAGTCTAAATGCAGGCACACTTCTTATTTTAATAATGTATCCTAATATTTAACTTAAAATATTTGTTTTTTTATTCTTTTCTGTACTGATTCTTGTTAATGCCTCCTGGACCTGACACATAGCAGATGAGTTTAAAGGTCAAATTACTTTGCCAAAGAAAAAATGCATGTTTTCACATTTCTCTGTTGTCTATATTTTATTTGTGTGTCATGTTTAGAGTTGGTTTAAATCATGTAACTCTCTTTGTGCATTTTGCTATTTGTTTTTTCCTTGCAACATTTTTAATAGTAGTTTTGAAGAACTGTGATAGCTGTAGATATATGCCTTATGCAATGTAAATTATGTCATGAACATTGTATTTAAAACTAACATATTCAATAAACCGCTCCAATTATAACCATCAGAGTTGACCTAATTTTGTCTTAGCAGTGCCATCTAGTGGAGGAAAAGAAGAGAAACTGTAGATGGTAGTTGATCTTTTATGTCAAAAACACACAATAAATAAATTAAGATCACACACAAATTACTTAAGTTACAACAATTCATATAAATATAATTCTGTACAAAAACACAATTTGCATGTCAGTTTTACATTTGGACCATTCAATATTAATTAAGGTGGTCTATGTGACGTCTGGTGGAGAATCTCATTTGTCTTCATCGAGATATTACTGATTTGCCAGAAATGTTCCACTGTATGGCATTAAACTTACAACTTACAAATTGTACCATTTAATACCATGCTGTTGAACATTCTTGGTAAAGTAATAACATCTCCATGGAGACAAGCAGGTGACACTAGAAAAGTTACACAGTGCACCTTTAATTAAGCATGGCATTACTCGCAGTAGATGCCATTTATCACTTTTGCCATATAGGCTACAATCATCTTTGTCTAAACCATAGTTGGGAAGTCGAATATCTTGAAAGAGACAGTGACTACAGCCTTTGAAATAAAACCAAATGTTACAGACTACTTGATTTTGCTGTCGTGTCCTACAGGGTACTCTCCAGTGTATTATAATTGTCTTTGAAGCTTTTCAGTTCCAGGAAGTGTTTGGGTCTCTTGCTGCGTTGTCCGGTGGAAGGCAGGTATGTGACTTGTATGGTGGAGGGTGTGGAGCGGACAGGCGATCCAGTCAGGTCCTTGGCTGCTGACTGGTGGTGCTGGTCCAGGCTGGTGCTGCTGGAATAGGCCTTCACACTGAGAAAGTAAAGAAGAATTTAATGTTACCAAGTGTCATTCAAACAGATATGAGC
The DNA here is from genome assembly GCF_009829125.3 of Periophthalmus magnuspinnatus. Taxonomy (NCBI): domain Eukaryota; kingdom Metazoa; phylum Chordata; class Actinopteri; order Gobiiformes; family Gobiidae; genus Periophthalmus; species Periophthalmus magnuspinnatus. The sequence continues at coordinate 10,993,236 of NC_047136.2, read as the reverse complement.
AATATGTTGGATTGTAATTGACTAATAGGTCAGGATCCAGTACAAAGCTATTAAGAGGCTAAATATACAGTAAAACAACAATAAAGCCACAAAAAAATAAATGTTGAACAAAATTAGATCCCATGGATCAGACTTGCATAGAACCACTGTATTGTTGCAGAAGTACTGCAAAGTATGGATGGTACTTACACATCAACCAGTTCATTCAGAGCTTGCTGGTATTCAAGAAACTCATCTTCCCCAAACACCTAACAATAAAAAAGTGCCTCATTATTAGATTACAGTGAAACTAAATACTAAATTAGTCAATTTTCACTCTGTACCTACCCCTGTGCCATGACGTGCATTGTCATATCCTTCAAGGAGTTTATCAATGAGTGCACTGCGGCTACTTTTGATGAGAGAGTGAGAATTTCGTAGCTCCAGCAGCCAGCTCCTGAAGTGACGTCCAGTGAACGCACTGGGGGTCCGACTTATTTCTAGAATAGGAATCCCTGAAACAAGAGAAGATTTCTTATCTTATTCTACCTCAATCCAATGTCAAAGCATATTGAAAAGTCCAGCCCTCACCTGAGTCCCGGATAGCGTCCAGTGCTTTCATTCTGTACAGGTAGTTGTAGCAACCTTTGACATACACAAAAATAGACAGTAATGGGGTCAGGCATACAATACATGATTTATATTATTAAATTCTATATAACGCATTTCGTATGTCAATCCACTGAGTATGGTCAAAGCTGTTTTTCTTTTTTTTTTTTGTTTAGATTTTAGATGTCAAAAGTGTTCATAATGTGCAATTTCTATTAAATTAAAATAATCAGATCATTGAGCTAATTTCCATTCATTCTACTGAAGAACATACAAAACAAAAAATCTATTTGTTTGATTCTATAATTACAACTGTATACACTGTAATTGACTCACTAAGTTGTGATTCATGTCTCAATCTGTCATCTTCTTCAGCTAAAAGCCGGGGTTCAAAACAGATCTCCTGAACCTTGGACAATCCCGAGTCTATGTCCTCTTTCAGGCCCTGGACAGTAAATAGAACTGAGTCATCGATGAAATATTTATATTACAGTAATGGGCCAAATACATCAACAAACTTACCTTTGGTGCATTGTGTCCTATGGGTGCGTGGGGTCCGCGACGGGATCTCATAGCAAAACGCATAATTTGTCTTTTGACGAAGATGAACAACAACACGAACACCTATATACACAGATAACGTAATCAAACACTAAACATGAATAAAGCGTTAACTTATAATAAAGATAAAGTTAACATAAACTTACCAAGCTCCCATAAGTCATAACCAGTACAACATTCACACCAGATAAAGGTGAGGAATCTGCCATGCTGCCACCCCGGTGTCAATTTTGTTTCAAGTCAATAAACAAAGCAAAGCGACTATGAATCTATGGCTTGTTTATACTAGCTAGCATTGTGGCTAAAGCTTTAGACTTATTAAACCTTAGTTAAATCAATAAATACCTTCTATTATGTTATGTTAGTGAGAGTAGGGATTTCGTGAGGGCTTTCCATAATAAAGTGATATACTAATAAACGCAATGTTACAAAAGGATATTTCTTGCCTGCATAAAGAAAGCAAATACGCACTTTAGCTTGCGGCTAGCCAAGCGCAGACAGCAGTGACGTCACGTGACAAAACGATAAAACTACCGTAATGTCCATAAAACAGAGACTTAATAATTTGAGCATCATCTGTCTACACCTGCCTGGTCCTTTGATGAGACTGGTGGACTGGTCTGTCTGATACTATTGCATAAAATCAAACGATGTCATTGGAGCTATAGGACCCCCTTGAAAAGAGATAATACAATAAGAATACAAATAAATTTATAATACATAAATACAAGAATGAAATGTAGAATATTACATAATTTAATATATTAATTTACAGTGGTTTTGCACTTCCACTATTATACTCAGATTGTACAATGTGTAACAGGGACAAAGTAATTATTTATTAATAGAAAATACATAAACACATTTCAATTGCAGCGAGGTAATTGATATAATATAACATTTGCAGGTGTCACTACTTCCACGAAACAAATATACCGCAAAATAAGAAATAATGGTCACGTGGTCCTGGCTCTGTTTCCTCGAAGCTGCGTGAACCACGTGACGCAGCTCTCAGTGGAGGCAGAGGAAAAGAAACAGGTAAATCTACAGCCTCGTTTATTGTGAGCGAATCAGCTCCTTCTGATTTTTTTAAATTTGTAATATAAACGTACGATTTCGGGTATTTTACCCTGCCCCAAACCCGACTTAACACCCGACATCAGGGCCACTTGTCTTTCGGTTTTGTTGCGGCGTATAAACTGAGCCGGTTTGTGGTCAGTAGAGCCTCTATTTATTTTCATTTCTTGGGCCCGGAGGCCTTCTGTTAGCCTCGTTCTTTGTACTGTATATATGCCAGCTATTCGATATTATACATGCCATATAATAGGTGTTGTCGCGATGTGATTGTTAAGTCTATGAGGATGGTAAACTAAAGTAGCAAACTAGCCTTTACCACCGTGCTAACTGCGTTGGCTTGTTACGTTAGCCCTTGGCTAATACTGGTTAGCTGACAACTAGAAGCACCGGGGTAAATGGGCGTTTTGTGTCAAGTGTAACAAGAAATCAGTGCTTCCCGGTTGTTGGTTTATTACTGGTCAACTTTATATGTATTCGATTGGGTTGGCTACCTATTGTCTATCGTTTGGTGCAGTACATTCAATATTTTATTTGGCTAGTTAGCTTTGGCTGGTAAAGTTAGCCTCGCTGTCGCCATGAGGTGAAGCCGTGAAGCGGAAGCTCGCTCGCAGAGGCTTCAGCGCTGTTGGTTTCCCCTAACCCCTCGTACTTGGTTAGCATTTTGGCCATGTGGCTGCTAGTGGAATTAGCGATAGATTTGTTGGTCAAGGCCTTTCTGGAGGCTTGGGTGTCCAGTGCAGTACCAACTGTTTTACGTAACATTTGAGAGATTAAGGTTTCACTGTCAATAACGAGGTAGAGGTTAGCAATTTGTTACTAAGAATGCTAGCTACCGTAGTGTTCCCAGCATTTCATTGTTGAAGTGTTTTATTCTGCCATCAGGGGTTATGTGTTGATGACCTAAAATTGATCTAAACTGTGCATCCCGCTGCCCAGTGTCGGAGATCATGTATGCGTTACTTGGCAGTGTTGAGGATGGGCAGTTGTGCACTTGTTAAATAAGCCTTGTATATGCAGCGCTAGAGCCATCTCCTGTTCTCCACTCACTTCTCAGTCAAACCCGCGGGCCGCTATGCTCCGTTTGCAGTGTAGTGTTCAAAATGGCCAACATCAGCCTTGTACACATTAACTTTCCCCTAATGAACTACAAGCTGAGACACTTCTTTCACTGATGTTCCACAAAAGTGTATGGATTTGAGTCTGACATAATGTGGGTCACTGTTCTAAGGAAAACCTGTCTGTTTTTTCCAGGTGTTATTTCTTTGTAAATACTGTTATTTGTATATACTGTAAATGATGACGTCCATGGGCGGGAACCGAGCCCGGGGCAGCTGGGAGCAGACACAGGGGCAGACACAGAGCCAGACACCGCATAAGCAGAGGCCTCAGGTACCCTCACCTCCACCTCTATGTACTGTGGATCTTTTATCTATTACTACTACTACAACTTCTAGCAAGCTTCCTAGTACTGTAGAGCAAACCCACCAGTCTCAATTTAATAAAAAAAAAATGGAAATACAACTTTGGCACAGTCATGACTTTATTTGAATATTTATTTGAATTGCAATTTCCAAGCTTCCAATTATAAATAAAGGCACTCCCTAACTTTGACACTTGCCTAATTATTAATGTAATATCATTTTGTCTTGTAATATGCTGACATTAGACAATATTCATAATTTTACAGTAAACCTCAAATGACCCATCCATGTCTTGTTCCTATACATTTTTTAATTTTTTTTTTTTATCACTCAATGTTTTTATAATAGGCCACCGCAGAGCAGATCCGACTTGCACAGATGATTTCAGACCACAATGATGCAGACTTTGAAGAAAAGGTCAAACAGGTGAGTAACAGCCTTTTTATACATTTAAGTCTGAGTCAGTGCCTTAAAGTAGTTTTAATTTCTCTTTTGCTTCAAATTTGGTTTGTTGTACTTCCGGGTAATGGGTGGTGCATAGGATTTTAAGCACTGAATAAGCACAACCAAAGGTGTAGGCCTGTCAGGATAACACAAGTGTGATGTACTGATTCTGAAAATGTCACGATAAACAATAATATTAAAATTAAGCTATACCACTTTATCTATAACCTTAAAACGGGATATTCACAGTAAACTCTTTTCTAAGTTAATCATATGAGCATATTTTGCCTGGCAGCTTGGCAATATACATTAGTATCTTATGTATCATGTTAGTTAATTACATCTACAACTCAAATGTCATCACCTAGGCATGATACTGTGTATTAGTGTATATAGTGTAGATGTAGTGTATATACTAATTAAGGAAAAAAAACACAATCAATATTGATCTTGAAATTATATTGTTCATTTACCCTTTACTGTGACAGCAATTTATAGCTAGTTGCTTGGCTCTCAATCTGGCTCTAAAAAAGACAATTTGCTCATTTCATTTGGTTTACTTAAAATCCTTAAAATCCAAAATGTACCCAATCCGGAAACTAGAATCTGGTATTAAGCGTAGTTTTGAATTAAATAGTGTTGACTATTTGTGGTGCTTGTTATAAATGCATCATACCAAAATGAGCAATTTCAGCATTTTCTACAGCTTAATTTTAAAAAGTTGACTTGTATACATTTTCTCAATTTCCTCATTATGATTCCTCTGTATATTTCCTCATTAGGCCACGTGTTTAATGTTTGTGTCACTGTGATTTCTGAGATGTGGTTTTCTTGTTTATTTTTTAGCTGATTGACATCACAGGCAAGGACCAAGACGAGTCTATGATCGCTCTGCACGATTGTAACGGAGATGTCAACAGAGCCATTAATGTTTTGCTGGAGGGTAGCCCAGACACTGTGAGTAATGCCAGCGTTTGGAAGAATTGGTTTCTTCCTGGATTAGTTACATATGATATGGGATCTAAGAGGAAGTAACATTATTAGGGACTCAGGGTTTGCAAACTGTTGCAGCCAATTTGAAGATGAAAGGAGTGGCTGAGAAAACTACAATGTTGTCATAGTTGTCGTCTTGACCTGCTACTTAGTAATATTAACAATGCAACACAATTGAGGTAGGCAATGCTGACAGAAAATAATTCTCTACATATTTAGATAATATTATGACAACCAGTCAGAAATGTGCTAAAACCTGAAAATTTTATAATTGACGTTCCAAGTACTGCAAAAACATTGTAGAACTGTAAAATTAAGCTTGTTTTATTTTTGTATCCTTATTTGGCTACTGTTTATTATGCACTATACTTTTGCATGTCACTAAAACAACAATTGCGATATGATCTGTTTTTCTGTATCTCCCACCTCTACTAGACACATTTTGGCACCAAGAAATTGTGTAGCTGGATTATTCAAATTTGACTATACAAAATGTTTGTCAGTTTATTGGTGAAATTGTGCTACTATCAGAAGTGGGAGATGCCTCTAACCCTTAAGCCTATCGTAATCTTTTATTCCAAAATCAATTGCTTTATAGAGCATTTTAAAATACAACTCTAGTTCACAGTTCCCATATTGATTTCCATGGTACATTTATACAAAGCACATGGTTTCTCTCTCCTCTCCCAGGACTCTTGGGAGATGGTGGGCAAGAAGAAAGGAGTGTCGGGTCAGAAGGAGAGCAGCCAGGCGGAGACCGGAGAGGAAGGGAAGGAAAACCGAGAGAAGGGAGGAGAGAGGGAGTCAGCACGTCGCCGAGGTGGCGCTCCACGCAAGGGCCGTGGAGGGACCAGCAGGGGGCGAGAGTGTGAGTATCTTATCTTTTACTTTTCTGAGACTTTGAGTATTTTTGACTAACATTAAAACATGCTAGAATACCTTAGTCTCTATCCAGTTTTAAATCTATTAAAGATGTTTCTCCATCTTTTTAATACATGTATAATTTAACTCAGTCACTCCTAAATGTCCAAGCTGATGCATGATGTTGTTCTCTGTTCAGATTGATTTTTGTATGGCAGCGTCTAACTGCCAACTGTGATCATGAAATTATGTGAAACCATCATTTAATTTTGAGATAATGTCATATTAAAATATGATACTGATGATTTTTAATCAAGTACAGATTTGGCTGTTAGACTGCCACATTTAGCCTTTTTTATTTCAAGTTCAGCAGGTAGTTTTAATTAACACCTTTTAAATTACTCTTGCTTTAGGGCTGAGCAGTATCACAAAAATTAAAAATCAAATTAATCTATTCAATTCAGTTCATAAGAAATAAAATAGGAAGTTCTTTCACTATTGATTTCATGAACATAAATAAGACAAATGTTTAATTAGAATATTTGAGACAAGAGTAAAATGTTTTCTTCCAAAATCTCAACTCCTCTCCAAACTGCCCTATTTTCTGGACTGTACGTCGCTCCAGAGTATAAGTTTTACAAGCAAAAAAAAAAGCATAATAATTGAGAGAAAAAAAAAGGTATTTTTTGGTGACATTAATTTTACAAAATCTGGGACCAGATCATCTTTAAAGGCAAGTTATAATAATAACAATAAAAATAGAGATTAACAGGCTAAATAGCAGTACGGCAGGCTAACATAACACATTTATTTATTCAGCTACATGAAGCATAGACAACAAACTGAATACGTGTCTGGTATGTTAACAAAAGATATTAACAGATAATCAGATAATTAAAGCATAAAAAATAAGCTAGCAAGTTTACTCTTGATTTCACTCCAAATCACTAAAAACCATTGAATTCTTCATCCTCAGTGTTGCTTCTGAACTCCGGAAGTAGATGAAGCGCCACTTCCGCATGGCTGTCATACTGGTACACGAGCCTAGAGGGCCCTCACACGGGTGTCAGTGTAACGAAGATGTGAAATTATATATTTTAATCATTTCACATATAAGTCGCACCCCCGGTCAAACTATGAAAAAAGTGCGACTGAAGTCTGGAAAATACGGTACATGTTTTTACTGATTTAGGATTGACTGTAGCCTTCTTAAATTTCCTAAGCATATTATTTACAAGTAGACATGACTGAATCTCAAATTTGATTAAGATTTGATTAATTGCCCCACCCTTCTTGGTAGTGGTTATGATCTTTCAACATTGTCCTAATGAAGGGTATAAGCAAAGTTGGTACTTAGCTTTAATGCACTGGTGGCATTTTTCTGAGAGTGGATGTTGCATTAAAAGGCTTGACAGGAGGAGTGCCCAGATAAGCTTCTGACTTGGACTCTCTATTCATGTCTACAACCTTATTTACTTGTCCAGTTTGGCAAATGTGAAATGCAAGAAGTGCATTAGTGAGACCTCTCTGTAAAAATAAAAATTCTGTTTTCAGTAGACTTCTCCGTCTCTGCAATATTTCACAAAATTAACATTGAAGACAGCCTCAGAACTCTTTATAGTGACACTTAAGGCAAAGTGCTTCATCACCATCCTTCATCTATGTTGTTATGGCATACTTATTGGCAGAAGTTAAGGCAAAAGTTTCCTTAGTAAAATGGTCTAAAATTGTGTATATGTGTGTGTTATAGACAGATCGTTTTTTTGCATATACTAACAAGTGTGGACTGGTTTGAAAAAAGGCAGTAAAGCAGGAATAGCTGTCAGTGTGCTCTGTGTGTGTCAAACCTTTATTATCTTATGACTTGGCAACATGAACTAAATTTACAATTAAATGTCTTTACAAGACATCATTATGCCAAGTGATTTTTATTTGAGGGGCCTTTCAAGACCCTCAAGAAAACTATGCAGCAATTTCTTCAGCAAAACATCTAGTTGTTTTACATTTATTTCCCTTCATCTATTGTTTAACTGCTTTTATATACAATCTTTTGCCTTTAATCTTTTAGTTCATTCATTTATGATTACCTGGAATATTGTGTTTAGTTCGTGGTCAGGAGAATGGCTTGGATGGAGGGAAGGCCGGAGTCGTCGGAAGAGGAGCAGAACGAGGTCGGCGAGGAAGAGGCAGGGGAAGAGGGGCAGTTGGTAAGTCATAAAATGTTTAATTTATATTTGTCCTAGATAGTGCATAATAATGAAGACATGTCATAAGTTAGACTCACATTTCTTCTGTTGTCCCATTCACAGAGCAACTGCAAAAATAATTTTGACTGCGCACAACATACATGATTAAATTGTAAAATATCAGAAAAAATTGGTAAAAAATAAATTAATGTACAAGCAGCCTGGGGGGGAATCAGAGAGTTATAGCTACATTAGAAATGGCAACAAGTCTCCCACTAGACTATGTAAGGTTAAAATGGGTCTAATGATAAAAAACAATACAAATTTGTGGTTGCAGGAGCGTCCGGACGGCGAGGAGGCAGATTTTCGGCACAGGGCATGGGGTAAGGGAACACCTGCGTAGCCAAAAGCAGAAGGCCTTTGTTTCACTTTTACCTGTTGCCATGGTCACCAAAGAGCAGGACCTGAGCTCATTGTTTAGCTTTAATCCTGAGGAGACTGGAACATGTGCAAGCCAACTGAACTGTATGCCTTTAGAAAGCTATATGCTCAAGTATCTGCACTTTGCCTTGTTGTTCAAAGCTGCTGCTGCTTTTTTTGTTGGCAGCTTGTAGCAGCTGTGCTGAAGTGTGACAACAAGAGGAAGTCCATCTGATAGAAAATTCACCCAGTAACATAGATAAATATGGAGTATGCTATAGTAGTGTAAAGGTATGAAGTAATAGCTGAAATATTGGCGCCATGCACAAGGACGTTGATATTATATTAATATAATTTGCACAACATATTACATTCAAAAGGAAATCTCATTTACTTAGACAACAGAAAAATCTTGTCCCTATTCATATCAATTTCATGTATTTGATCAGTTTATATTTCAGTCTTCTCTAAAAAATAAAAAGAATGATTTTGCAGTATCAGAATCATTCTTTAACACATCTTTATACATTGGAAATAGGTGTCACGATAACACATTTTGAAGTGCAATATATTGAAGTAAATATAGACAAAATATTTAAAACAAGCCATAAAGCAAAATTATCCCCTAAAAATGTAAAAAAAAAAAAAAGTTAAAAGTATTAACTGCAAAAAATAAATAATAGAATGAAAAAGTGTCCACGATAAATATTGACCCTCCAAAAATGATTGTTTCATCTGTTATGTATTGCACGATATGTCGATATAGTATTTATCGTGACAGGCCTAATTACAAATCTAATCAAATCACAATACTTGTCAGTAAAATGGCAGTTATTTTTTCCAAAGTCAGCTCTAGTTGCAATTTTGTCTGGAGAGTGAAACACGCATGTACAAAGGAAATTATATTACTGGGTTTAAAGTCATTATTTGTTGGTGCATTGGTGCTTAGTCTCATGATGTCAAAATGCACCTTGCTTACTTTTGCTGTGTGCTGAAGTGTTTGGTAAAATGTTGGCTTGTATTGTGGCAGGAATGTAGTTGTTCCTACTTATACTATTACAGAAAATGGGACTAGGCAACAGATTTGAGTGCATCTTTGCTTGTTGCTATCTGAACCTTTACGCTTGTCTTTTAGTGCAATGGCATTGGTTTTCAAGGAGATGGTTTGTTATATGAATATTAGATTGTTTAGCTCAGTCTTCACAACCCTTACAACCCTTTGTTAGGCCAGTTTGAACAGACTTGCATTGCTTTATGCTAAATGCCACTGTATTGCTATGCTTTTTCTGATAGCATTTATAGTGTTTACACTTATTTAAGATCGGGGTAGTTCAAATTAAGATTATGCCGCTCTTATGAACAGTTGTATGGCCAAAAACGCTTGTCTGGCTCTGCTATTTTGTAATTATTGCCATTTATTTTGTCTCTAAAGCCAGATTGATAGGGCGTCTTCATGTGATAATGCAGTAGAGGAGAGGTGAGTCAGTCTGGTGTGGGATTTTGCTTTTGTTTTTGCTTTATACAGACATAAGCACTGAAAAGGGATTGATAGTTTGCTACTGCTTGTTTGAATATGTGTCCTTGGATGCAGTTATTCTATTGTCTGGCTTTATTTATTCAATAGAAGATGCAAAATACTTAATTGGTAATTAAAGGTGGTTAATTAACTGACAAAAAATGTAAAAAAAAACAAACAAACAAAACTATAACCTAAATTTGGCTGTTTGTGTCTGCTTTAATCTGATATCTGAAATAGTCTGCCATTTGGAAAGAGTTGGTCATAATCTAGTCAATTGTAAATCCTCTAAATCTTTTCCAGGACTTTTAACCCTGCTGATTATGCTGAGCCAGCCCAGACAGATGAAAACTATGGAGGGGGCAGTACCTGGAACAACACAGGCAACATGGAGGCGGAAGAAGGCACTAGTATGTTGAATTAAAATGATTTACATTGTCCAAAATATCTGCCCATAAAAGACTGATGAAAAATGTTAAACTATTACCATTGAAATTAACCATCAGATTTTAGTGGAAGTTTTAGTTTTTTATCAATAATTTAGTAAATTAAAGTGTGATTGCTCCATTCCAGCTGTTTTGGATTCTGTTTTGTATCTTGTAAAAATGGACTGTTAATATTAACTACTGCTGTGAATAACTTTGTATCTCACTATTGGATAAAGAGGTATACTGATGCAATATGCTAGTGTTTTTTTATTATTATTATCAAACAAATGTAACCACGGGCTTTAATTCCAGGGGTGGAGTACTCTGCAGGAGAGGGAACAAATTACCAGCCCAAGTTCGACTCCACTCCGGGTAAGTTTGTTTTCACATCTGCCTTGATTTATGCATTTATTCTAGTTTAAGCTTACGTCGCCCATCCTGAGTGTACGGAATGCTTTCACTGACTCATAGGTGCCTGGAGGACTCCTACAGAAGAGTGGGGCACTGAAGACTGGAATGAAGATGTGGGTATCATCGTTTACAACATTGAAACATTTAGCCTTACAAAGCACTTTAACTGATGTAGCTAATGGATATAATAATAGGAGGTCATTAATAAGGTTCTTTTATGTATTCCTGTAGCTTTCGGAGACCAAGATTTTCACAGCATCCAGTGTGGCGTCGATGCCTATTCCTCAAGAGAGTGTCACCATAACTAAAGGACAAAGGTAAAAACTAGGATAAACTAGAGCTGTATGAATCCAAATGGGTTCGAAATATGTTGAGACATATTACTTGAGGTCATATGCAAATAACACTATGCTGTATAACATCTGCTATGTTATACATCAGCTATGTATAACATCTGTAACACAGTTTTGGGCGTGTTCCCAACTGTGAACTATATATGCAAATTATGAACTTAAACTGTTTTTACAGGTCACGATAATCATGAATCAATGTTAAGGCTTGTTTGATCATAAAATGACTCAACTTTGTGCCTCTAGTGAAATAATAGAAACATATTTCATTAGTCAGTCTTGAAAACCTTGTAAGCCTTTCACTAATGTATTTGCTTCTTGGCACAGGATTGACCTTGCGGTGCTTCTTGGGAAGACTCCCGCTCCCTCATCCTCAGAAACGGAGAACCCACCCATGGAAACCCCACAGCCCCCCTCTCTGTCCCAGTCACTGGTTTTCAGCAACTCCAAACAAGGGGGTCCGCTATCCCAAACATCCTCCACAGCCCCTTACTCTCAGCACAGCATGGTAAGAAAAACACATGATGCACCTACCTTTCATCTCCATAAATCTAATGCCTAAGAATGACTCATTGCTTTTATTTTACAGGTGAGCATGCTGAGCAAAGGCTTTGGGGAGGTGGGGGACCCTAAAGGAGGTACCACAGGGACCACCGGTTCTCAATTCCTGGAGCAGTATAAAACGGCTCAGGCTCTCGCTCAGTTGGCGGCGCAGCACTCCCAGACGGGACCTCCCAACACAAACCCCTCATCTTGGGACACCAATGCCTCCCTGGGACAGTATGGTACGATCAGTCTGTATTATGGTATATTATTGATGCTTCAAAATAAGTTTCTCCAACCACCATCATTCACTCACTCTTACTATATTTTTGAAAAGCCAAGGGGTGTAAGGTGTCTTGCCCAATGGTACAACAGCAGCACTAGTCAGATTTGGGTTCAAACTACAGATTTTCAGGTAGCACAGAGTACGGCTGCTCCAAACCCTCTTGCACATCTTTAATATGCCATGCTCTCTTGAACCCATTTTCCAGTCACAGTGAATGAATAACCTGATTTTCTGTGCCTTGTCTTCTCTTATCATCTTCGTAAAATATAAATTGCTTTTCTCAATTTCAGATATGAAGGCTCAAGAATCAGTGGCACACACGCCCTTTACGAAGCGGCAGCCATACCAGACTGCCACATCGACCTCGTCCATGTTGGATGTTTTCCTGCAGGACAAAGGCCTGCCTCCCTCCTCTGTCTCCTCTTCTTCATCTCTGCCCCAACAGCCCGCCTCCTCACCTCATATGGCTCCTCCTCCGGCGTCCTCCCTTCCGAAGATGGCGGTCCAGTCTTTAGGTCAGCAAGTCTCTCCCAGTTCCTCCGATGCACAGGGTTCGAGTCCACTGCCTTTGCAACAGCATAAAATCAAACAACAAAAGAAAAGGGCAGCAATCACAACAAAGGTATGATATGGAACTGCTGCTAATATATATATATTTTTTTATTTAGACCAGACTTTTGAGCATATCTCCAATTTCCCACAACCCTTTGCAGATTCCAGTCATGGCAGTGGAGATGCCTGGGTCAGCGGACATCTCAGGGCTTAATCTTCAATTTGGGGCGTTACAGTTTGGTTCAGAACCAGTGCTGCCAGACTACGAGTCCACCCCGGTCACCACCACACCAGCCAACCAAGTCCAGAACAGCCTCTATACTAGCCCTAACAGGTGGGTGCAAGATTTCAGTTTGGAATAAAATTAGTAATAATATATGCTGTTTAAATGATGACATTTAAATCTACAGTGAGTCAAATGCAGCTCTTTCCAACTCAAGTCAAATGGATATGTATGACCAGAGACCCCCTCAGTCCCGGCGTTACCCTCCATCGGTTTCCTCTTCCCCACAGAAGGACATGCAGCCCAAGGTTGTATTAAATCATGCGTAGTTGTCCTTATTGCTTCTTTTTAATTAAATGTTTGATAATGTGTCTATTCAAATCGTGCATAATTACCCAGCTTCTGCCCTGCATTTTTTAACTTTTTGTCAATGGGCTGTTTCCATAGAAACCTGTGAGCTCACCTTCATTCTTGGTTTTACAGAATGGCTTCAGTTCAATTCAAGCAACACAATCAGTGGAAGGTAGATTTCTGTTTGTCAAATTATTTTGCAGAGCTTTGCATTTAATTGAATTTGTATTTTGATGTTTGTTCATAAATTGCTTCCTGTCTGTAGCTGCAGCAGGCTCTGCGGTAAAGTCCACCCCAGATTCTGTTGCACCCACAACAGTCTCGAACATGGGAACTTTGACAGACAACGGTTCAGGGCCTGCCTCCATGTTGACGTCATCCAATCAAGCGTCTCTCGGTGCTTTGGGCCATGGTGAAGACATGCCTCCGAGCTCCCATCCTCCTCCTCAACACAACAAGTATGTTTTTGTCAGTCTTTAAAGGTGCATTGCTCAAGTTAAGATGCTCAAAATGACTATACTGTATTTCACTTCAATACTTGCTTAAGCAATTGCCAGAGGGGCAGAGTTAGTTTTTCTGTTTACCCCGCAGTTGCCTCTATAAGCTCACAGTCACTTATATGAGAGCAATTCAGGTTAGAAAAACTCACGCTATCTCAGCGGAAGTGATGCAGTGCACATCCTCAGTCCATTGGATCTGACTTCCTGATACGCCGCCATAACTAAACAGAGCATGGTTATTCACCATCACAGCAGAGTTGGAAGATAGATTCAACATCATCAAGAGACCAGCTTTCAGCGCTTCCAAAACACCATCAGAGGCTCCACGTAAAATCAAGAAAAGAGGTTTTTTCTTGATTTTCAGCAAATGGCAGGAGCAGCAATGCTTCTGCCATTTTCATTCACAGAGCTCAAAATCACCAAGATGGACTCACAACTGTACAGTCATAATAACACAGAACAAACTACTGTCCCCTTTACACAGCAGACTGTGGCCATACAGTTTAGAGGTTGGGTATTATCACAATTGTGGTTTTGGATATATGCAAATTTGCAATAGTATTTTGTCTAAAATTAAAACTATTAAAAAAACCTCAAAAGAGACCCAACTTTTTGTGTAATCTCCCAAACAAGTGTACAAAGTGTTATTTCTGCTCATTTGTTGTTAATTTTCATGCATTATTAGAATATCTTTTGAATATTGTTAATAAAAAAAAGGTATCTTAATAACTTCACCCACCGTATGTAGTTGCAATTATATTAATTTTATTGCTTTCTTACACAGCTCCCTTTCGGCACAACAAAATAACCTTGGACCATCTTCAGTAAGGACGTCAAACTCAAGCTTATTGGTGAGAAATTGCTTTAAGTAGCTTCCATTCATTCCTGTATTGTGACATTCTTCAGAAAGCTTAATCTATCAAAAGTAAACTTTCTTTAATGTCCTTTCAGCATCCAAGTGTAGATGGTGATTCTAGCCTACATTCCTCTTCGTTCCCCTCCTCTGCTCCCTCTTCATCAGTTCCCTCTTCTTCCTCGGTGGCGGCTGCGGCCCAGGTCTCGTTAGGGGGACCTCAGGCCTCCTCTGTGGGTCCCGCCACAGTGTCTGCCCCCTCTGGTCTGGGTCCTGTGAGCAGTTTAGCCATGGGACTCAACACGGGGTCTATGGGTGTGCCCACTGCAGCCGCTGCTACCGTTTCTGTCTCCTCTGTGGCCTCCTCCATCCCGTCATCGGCCACTTCGTCATCCTCACGAAGCTCTGCAGCATCCTCAGGTTAGATATAAGCTACAAAGGTTACTAAAAAGTCCCCAGTCCTGCTTTTATTCTACAAAGCTCTTATTTTAGTGAATATCCGAGTGGTTTGCAGAACTTTCTGGGCGTAAATGGGGTATGGGGGAGAGGTCTAGTGTTTGCTTAATTTAGTGTCAATTTTATACAAATTTTCTCCTTTTGATATGCTATTAATTAGAACTAATGTTGCAGTGGCATAGTCCCAATGCAAAAAGAGACAAATGAAAAAAGTAAAACAATGCAGTGTAATCTTTTGCCACTCCTAGTTAAATCCAAATAGAATTTTATGCCCTAATTTGTTTCATGGCTCAAAATTTAAATCTGCTTGATCAATGACGATATAGTCAGTGTTGTTTTATCTCAGCCTACCTGGAACAGTCACTTTCTCATCTTGGAGGAACATTTGTCTTGACACACGACTTGTTGCTTAGTTTGGTGGCATCATGTTGGCAAATCATATGATACATTTTCAACAGTTGCAAACAAAAAATCCTTTTGTACAGGAAAAGCACCTCCTAACCTGCCACCCGGAGTGCCCCCTCTACTGCCCAACCCGTACATCATGGCTCCTGGACTACTGCATGCATACCCAGTGAGTTTGACCTTAATTTAACATTTAATCAAAACAATATTTTACAGTGTTGATTATGAATGAGTTTATGACTTTAAAATATTTTGCAGCCTCAGGTGTATGGCTATGATGATCTACAGATGCTGCAGACAAGAATACCCTTGGTGAGTCTTTTGTTTTATGTAAACTTAATTTGCACAGTTTCTGTATTTATTAGTTTTGACATGAAATTATCCGTTTTTCAGGATTACTACAGTATTCCTTTTCCAACTCCAACAACAGCACTGACTGGTAGAGAAGGCAGCTTGACAAACAACCCCTATTCAGGTAAGCTAGTTCAAATCTAAATGAAAGTTGTCAGCAAATGTCAGTGTCATCTTAGTTTAAACCTTTTATTTGACCTGAAAAGAGATGTTCTCAGGGTGAGCAACTGTCCTTTTCTTTGACCTCCACAGCCATTCAGGCCTCTGTCCCTCATCACATTTATTTAAGTAATGTCCTGCTTCATGTGGCACACAAATTGTATAGATGCATACAAAAATCAACAACATACAATATAATGCAATAGGAAAACATTTACACTTTTTATGTTGACCTATTCCGTTGCTTTCAGTGTCTTTTGGTAGATAAAAATAATAAATAAAATCTCTTATCTATAAGCAAGTCTGTCCCACTACAATGTATACATGTCTTGTACCACTTTTGCAACTATTTGAGGAGATGACGCTGATGATCTTGATCGCAAATATCTGATTGATGCCTAAATCAATCTTTGTCCTTTTTCATTTTTCAGGAGATTTGTCAAAGTTTGGCCGCGGTGATGCCTCTTCTCCGGCCCCTGCCACCACATTAGCCCCAACACAACAGAACCAAACGCAGACACACCACACAACGCAACAGCCCTTCCTAAACCCTGGACTGCCCCCTGGATACAGCTACACGAGTCTCCCCTATGCTTACACTGGGATGCCCGGCCTTCCCAATACCTTCCAGTACGGGCCTGTCTTTCCGGTGAGTGAATAACATTAGAAGGATTTTAAGAGTGAGTCCTTGGGTACAAGTCCTTTTTAAAAAAGGACTTGTACCCAATTTTTATACAAGTGAATATGCTTTAGCATGAACAACTGTCTGGTATAGTCACTGGCAGTTATTTTTAGTCTAGCTGCAGTCGTAGAAGTCTGGTGTGTCACATCCAGAGCCAAAAAATGAAATCTAAATTTAAAAAGCCGGAAACTATCTTTATTCAGTTGGTTGGTTCTGAACTAGAAGGAGAAAAAATTGGACACATGCACTTTAATTAATGTAACCTGCTCATCCTTCCTGCTTGGTGTTTAACATTATTCATAAAATTCTGCAGGTGGCCCCTACCTCGTCAAAGCAACACGGAGTGAATGTTGGCGTTAACGCATCGGCCACGCCCTTTCAACAAGCAAGTGGCTATGGTTCCCATGGATATAGCACTGGTAAGGAGCTGTCGAAAGGAAAAAAAAACAACTTGTTACTGATGTTTATAAGACCACTATTGCTGACTATGTCTCAGTTAATGAAAAGTGTACGTAGGAGGTCAGTTTGTTTGTTTGGTCAAAAGAGTCCATTGGATTTTTTTGAGTTGGCTCTGGTCATTTCATAAATGAATATAAACCTGGGCACCCAGGCCCTCATCAGTTTTCATAATGCCTCACCTTTGGTGCTACTCCAGCCTCTTCTGTTGTTAAGTTTCATTTAATATTTTATCGCTCATCTCACAGTTCATCCGACACTTTGTTCTCAGCTTCTGCTTCCTGCTTTCACTCACTCTTCACATCTCGGCACACCCCTCACCCCTCCCATCTCTCAGACCGGGCTCAGGCAGGACCTGTAAATGACAGCGCTGTGTCAAACCACATGGAGAAATAAACACTGAAACATTTGGTGTTAATGTGAGTTTCAGTCCCTTTCAGTCATTACACCTCATCTAAACCTCATAGACCCTGCTCATGTGGTGCACAGTTGAAGCTGGTTTGCCGGCCCTGTCCTGCCCGCTCTGTCCCTGCCTGGTGTGTCTAATGCTGTGGGCTGTGGCTGTGTGTTGACTGTTGCAGGCTATGAGGATGTGGGCCAAGCTTCAGGGAGTGGGGATTTCTGTAAAGGCGGATACGGCACTGCCGTGGCCGCTGCCGCTTCTGCACAAAACAAGCCGACCAGCTCAGTGACCGGGCCCGGAGTTGGTGAGTCTGCCACTTGCCAAATAAACCACAAGCACCTGTCCTCTACTCTGTCCTCTGGCCTATTTGCTGTTCACTTTCTGAGCTGCTCTAGTGATGCCCTCGTAAACTCTACTGTCCCTGTATGCGTCTAGGGTAACTCATCGGTCCACTGTTGTCAGAAAAAACAATTATAGATTTAAAATGTCCTTAGATTTAAAATCTGTCCTTAGAGCACAGAAAGATCATCAAGATTGTGATTGGCCTGTGTGGATGAGTTGCTCGAGATAGTTGTCTCATTTTTCTGTTTTGTCTGCTTTTGTTTGGTTCCAGCAAGATTTTGCCTTGTTTGCTTTGTCTTTACTAATGTTAGTCTTAATGATTTTAAGATAAAACTGTTGTGGAAGTTCAGAAAGTTTGTTACTTATTGCAGAGTCACACCTCATTTGCCCTCTAAAGTGTGGACAGCGTGATGCTTGTTTTGTTTGGGTAAAACAAAAATATTTTACTAGAGACAAATTTCACCAAACATTAATTAACCTTTAACAGTTTTGTTCATATACAATGCTACTCTTTCTATTGAAAAAAAACCCTATATAGTCCAGTTATGTTAGTAGCAATAATAACATACATAATTATAAGGTAAAGCTCTCATTGTTGTAATTTTTCTTGTCTTTGTGTAGGAGTTTCTGTGACGTCAAGCAACACGGGGGTTCCAGACATTTCAGGGTCTGTTTACACAAAGACACAGGTAACTATGGCAACAATGTTTATATGTTAGTTACATGTTAGTCCTAAATGTTTTTGTTATGTTGTTGCTATACAGGTTTTGATTTTTTAATATGAAAATGTAATCAATATTTCAATATTCAAATAATGTATATATCCATGGAAAAGATCTCACCATTTTGTTGGGCTTGTGTCCAATTTCTACCCTTCCTCTGTGCAGTCGTTTGATAAGCAGGGTTTCCACGCGGGCACTCCGGCGGCCTCTTTCAGTCTGCCCTCTGCTCTGGGGAGTGGAGGTCCCATTAACCCCCCCACTGCTGCTGGCTACGCCCCGGCCCCCTTCATGCACATCCTGGCACCGCAACAACATGCCCACTCCCAAATCCTGCACCACCACCTGCAGCAAGATGGACAGGTAGGGATAGGGTTGTCAAAAAAAAAAAAAGAACAATACACTGATGTTAATTGATGAGACAGAGGTACTAAGAGAAAAAATCTAATTGATATGTACCTTTCCAGAATAGTTATATATATCAAATGACATTCTATTGTAAGATTATTTTCCTATAGCTTGGTGTTGTGCAAAACATGTTGTCATGATAGTAATTTGAAAGTATTACATTTGCACTCTATAGTATTGTAATGGACTAATATGCATGTGTGGGTCAGCAGTGTTTTGATATTGATTCGTGTAATTACAAATTGTTGTGAGTTTTTAGGCCATCTTATAGCTTCACATATTGGAGCTGAAATCTTATGAAGAAACTTTGGATAACTCCAGTAAGAAATGTTATAACTTTATATGGTTTTGTCACCTGAACAGAGCGGCACTGGACAACGAAGCCAGAATGCCACCATCCAACAGAAGTCCCAGATCAACAAGTCTGCGTACAACAGCTACAACTGGGGAGCAAACTAACACCTACTGCCCACAGCCCCACACAGAGAACAGCAGGGGGCGCTCTACCCCTCTGGTAACAGTCTCCACATGTAAACTCCCTCTTTCTCCCACAAGGAAGTCCCCCCCGGTCTCTTGGCCCAGCACTGGCAGCTCTGGTCCTGATTGAAGCAGGTGCTGTGCTCAGAGAAGCAGTAATCATCATGCATGGATGAGAGGAGGGAGGGATGGAGAGGGGAGCGAAATATTTAGCGAATAACACCATCTAAAGGTGAAATTATGAGTGTTGGGAATTTGTATCGTGTTAATCCTACGCCCCTTTGCTTTCACTTGTATGTAACATAGAACTGTTTTCTAAAAGAATGAGTGTCCTGTATGGTCTTTTCAGTTGTGTCTCTTTCTACCCCTTTCTTTCTCTACGGGGAGGATGAAGTGAACCCGGATGGTGGGGGGACAGGCTGGCTTTGTATTTCTAACTCCTCGACTCCCCACTTCTTAATTTCGGAGGAAAACCTTCTGTTCCAAAAATCCCCAACTCAATTTGCTGAATTGCTGTTAATTTTTACTAGTTTTAAGTTTGAAGAAACAATTCTCAAAATTGGTAGAGTTGTGCGTTTATTTTTTACCAAATATAGATATATTATATATAAAGTCCTATAAGCCAGCTCACTGGTTCAGATGTGGGCCGTATGTTTGTCATGTGATCGCGTGCATGTTTGTACATGAAGGGGCCGTGGTTGTGTACTGTCACTTGGTTTTTGCCAAGTGCAGAATTTTTCATGGTGTAAATTTGTTTTTGTTTTTCATTATTCCACACTTGTACAGTAATGTTCCCATGAACTATTATAAATATGTTGCTTCAAGGTCCTGCTTGTTATGCAAGAAATGCTAAGAATGATTTCCAGTGTATGCCCTATCTGCCCTGCATTCGTTTGAGCCCCCCACCTCTGCTCTTCGGCCTGTCCCCAACACAAAGAAACTGCAAAGAATTACTGATGAACAGAAATGTACTATGTTTTTTGTCAGTGACTTGTTTTTCTTTTGTACTGTGCGTTTTAAAATTTAAACAGATAAACTTGTCTTGTACATATATAAAAAAAACAAGTACTGTAGTCCCTGTTTTCGTCAATGGCTTTCTCCTTTCCCTTCTTGATTCCTTGCAGACTTGTTAGCTTTTTGTTTCATATATTTTTTTTATTTTGTAAAAATATATAAATATTAAGTAAATAAACAATTAAAAAGACATTTTCATCATTTTTGGATGTGAATGTCTTTATGAAATTATTTGTTTCTTCATCTGGCTTGTAAATATAGCAATGTTTCTTTCAACAGTTGGTCCTTTATGCCCATTTCTTGATGTGGTCATTCTGTGCAATTATTCACGCATCTGTATATACTTCTGGCCCTACAGTAATGTATTTTTCTCACATCGACATGGCAGAACAATAAATCGGCTATAAATGTACATTAGACAGAGTAGAGAAATGTGACAATCTAACTTTACTTACATTAAGTATCTGGTTTAAAAAAGTTATTTTTATGTTCGAAATGGGCAATAAACCCCCCTCTACATCCAAATCTCCATTCTAACAAAAAGGTGCAGTCTGAATTGCACTGCGCTTTTTCCTCTGTATTACGGTAAGTTTAGTCACTTCACCACATTATTGACATTTGCAGCAGGTCGTTTCTGTTGTGCGCCGTTTTAGTTTAAATGTCTTTGTTATGAGCTAGTTAAACAGACGGAAACCACCTCAGATGAGTGTTTTTGACTTGTTTCGAGGGTTTTTCGGGGTTCCCGGAGGACAGTATCCCGGCCGAAGGTACGATTTATGTTAGCCGCAGGTTAGCTGTTAGCTATGCTAACTCATCTGGGCTAACTAGACCTTTATGCTGAGTTTGTTTAATTCGCCAGAAGAAATATGACTGCTAAAATAATCTAATAATCTATTACATCGATTATTGTTGTGTTTATATGCGCAAATAAATCAGATCATTAAAACATCTGGTGGCATCAAGAGATTTAGATTTTTACAATAAGCGAACTGTTGTATTTAGAAACTAAAGTCCACTCGATTTTAAAACAACTTTTAGTCAGATTGTTTTTGCCATATTAGTTTGTTGTTAGTTGTTCTGCTTAATTGGCCTTGTCAAAGCCTTCAAAATTGTGAACAATCAGAAAAAAATCGGATTACTCTCTTTGACGCAACTCTTCTTTACATGTTCTGATAAAGATCAGATTGTTTATGTAAGTCTACATAGATAGTTTATGTATGTATCTTTGAAACACGGGATTAATAGTGTTCATAATCCACCACACGGGCGCAATATTCAACGGGGGTTGTGCCTAATTTAGTGATTGAGTTTGGATTATGAAGGATCGTCAGCTTTTCACTGTCAACAAGGCAACACTTCCCATACTGACATCAAATAGACTGCACAATGAGCATATGCAGTGTAAGATAGATACAAACTGCCTGTTTTTAGGACAATTTCCTCATTAAATCTCCATGATTGTAAACTATAATGAATAATCTATTGTGTTATGTGTCACTATATCAGTATATAATGTTATTAAGGTCCCATGCACACTGAACATGCTTCTTAAATTAGTGGATATATTCAACTGATGTTACTAACAGAATTTCCTAACCTATACATTAACATTATTATGCTAACCGTTATCATAAAGCATGTCAAAATAAAAACAATTGAGTAAATTGAGTAGTTGAGTGTATTGTCAACCACAAGACAATATGTATAGGATTATTCCTGCTGCACTGACTTCTCAATTGCAAATATATCATCTTCTGGGTAAAAAATTTTTTAATGATTCTTACATAAATAAATATAATCACTTTACTGTACCGTAGGGAGCCATTCTTTGAAGCCATGACTCACGATGAAGACGACGATGAAGATGAGGATGGGTTTTATTACGATGGTTTTCGAGGGGAGCAGCAGGACCCTTTTGACAGCGCTTGGAGGTTTGGATTTAGCGTCGGTCCGGATGGAATGAGGATCCAGGAGCCCCCCATATTCGGACAGCTGCTGAAGGAGATGGAGGAGATGTTCTCACAGATGGGGCGCTTTGATGAGCGCTCAGACCCCGGATATTTTGGTACAAGATTTTATACTTTTCAGTGATTCCCAATTGTTTTTTGCTGAGGCTCTGCTAGCACATAAACGTTTTGACTTATTTTATTTAATACATGCAATTAAATTGTAAAATCGTCTCATATATTGAGGTGAGCAGATTACCGAAATATAGATAATATCTTGAATGAAAAAGAGCTGATTAAAAACAGAAGTAGAAAAAAATAAGATGTTTAGTTCCAAATAGGGTTGTAAATTGTGCAGTTAACCACAAAACTGCAGAAATATTTCATTCATTTTGTCAATTCACATTTTTCTGAGACTTCAACTAATACATTTGAAGACATGTTTGAGCACATTTCGTTTGGGTTGGCATAATGTCATCTGAATATATTTATCATTTTTGTCATTATCTCTCACCCCTAATCTAAATGCTAATCAAGAAGCAAGATAGGTCTGTTACAGGTTGATTTATGGGAAACCCTGCTCGATCTATTGCAATATTTTATTATAAGAACTAATTATTAGAATAAGTTGCCTTATAAATCTAAAGCTCAGTTTTGGTGATAAACCTATGGATTTTTGAAGGCGTTCCCAGGATCACGCGTCCTCCTTCAGGCAGTGAAGGCAGAGGGTCCAGTGGAAATCCTCTTAGAGATTTCATGCTCAAAAGTCCAGACGACCTCAGACCCCAGCAGCCCACACAGCCAAGAGAAGACATTGGTCCCATGCCCCCTTTTCATGGCTGGACACCTTTTTCAAAAGTAAGGCTGTCAAACTTAATGGGGATGCTTTGTTACATAGTCTTAACAAAGTCATTTTAAATAGATTGATTATAGTATTTAGATCAGCCTTCTTCTCTTTCTTTTTGCATCTGTCATCAAGTTTAATTCAGTGTTTATTTGTAGTTTAGTGACATTTTGAGGCCTAGGATCCCAGAAGAAGAACGCAAAGAAGACAGGGGTAGGTGTAACATGTTTTAATCCATACAACTGCGTTTTATAGACTTATTTTTATACAGAATGAGAACTGATTTCATATTTCATCAGATCTAGACTCTGCTGTGTCAGCTGGATGTTTGGATCAAATACTTACGCCCCCTGCTGGTCAAACCCCACAACAGCCCAGGACTCACTCTTTCTTCCAGTCTGTCGTTGTCACTAAAGTGGTCAAACCTGACGGGGTAAGAGAACATCTTTAAATTTGAATTATCAAGATAATATGTACAGAACTGTTAAAATGTATTGTTTGCACATTGGTGGTGTATGTAGTGATCACATTGGTTACATGTGTACTGAGTTTATGACAAAACTTTTAATATGTTGATTAGCAAAAAATAATAATGCATGGCAAGTTGGCAAGGGTTTTATATAGACAAAATGATAGCCAAACTAAAATTTATATTCCCTTTTGTGGCAATGAAATTTAGTAATTTTTTTTTTCTTTGACAGAGTGTAGAGGAAAGGCGCACTGTTAGAGACGGACAGGGGAATGAGGAGACTACAGTGACACGCTCTGGACCGTACCATGAAGGAGAACCAAAAGCAGGTCTGAACTCTCTGACATAATCTCAGTTCACCTAATTATAAGGTCTTTATGAAGTTGTTTTGATTTTATTTTGTCCTATAGTTACAGATTTTCCACAGCCCTTTTCAGACATGAGGGACGACTCCTTATTCTCCAAGTTTTTTGGTGGATTCAAATAAAAAATCATTCTGAGCAAAAGTGCATCAGTCAATGGAGCCCAAAAAGTGTTAAAAACTAATTATATGAACATTTGAAATTAAAAGCTATGAAGAAATTGGTTGTCTGTGTGTGTGGGGCTTCTCAGTCTTGAACATTTTTCATTGCAGCTACAGTTGGTTATCTTGAGCTATGTTTCCCCCCAAAACTGTGTGATAAAATGCTTTTATTTGCCAAAACCTTTGCTGCAGAGAATTCAGGATTACTGTGTTAGCTGGTTAGACATTATTGTGAACCTGTCAGTCGAAACTCGGGGCATTTCAATGACAATATTTTCACATATATTTTTGTACAGTCCTGTAGAAAGGTCAGAATGTGTGTGTATGTTTGTGTGTGTGTGAATACGTGAAATAAAGATGTTTAATTTATTGACATGTTGTTCTAGTTATGTTTTTTTTTTTTGTTCACATAAACACATGCAGGTTAATGAATATAGTTCAAAATCTAGAGAAGCAACAAGAAAAAAGGGGTGATGGGATAAGAGAATTGAGAGAAAGTAAAGTTTAAGTTTGTTCCTCATATTAAACACTATTAGAGATCGTTCTTGAGATACCCCCAAGCCAATTGAAACGTTTAGTGTAAGGACAGTTTTAGATTTTTCTTTTAAAGATTTAAAATTACACGACACAATAGCATTTACTACTCATGTGAACTACTTTGGAAGCCATATAAAGAAAGAATATTTATGCATAATAAATGTTATCTGTTATCACATGTTTATCACAATTACACTCTTCCTCATCTTATCAAATTTCAAACCTTCTTTAGACACATAACCCAAGTGACTGTTTTTCAGATGCCATAAAGTGCAAGTGACGTAGATTGAGGTACGAAAGGGCAAAACTTGTGTGTCTCTAGCGTCTTCATAGTCTGTTTCTATAAGTTTAAATAACAACTACTTAAATAACAAATCTGGTGCCAAAAGATGGAGAGAATTTTAAGAAAGTGTCAAATCAGGAATCGACTCGTCCGTGAGTGTTTGGCTGAATGTTTAGGTGTCTACATCCTCATTGTAAGTATCAGTTTTGGTATGTACTTTTTTATTTTATTGATTATTTGTATTGTGTTATTTGTTATAAAACATACTAATTAAGCAGATCAAAAACATGGTCACAGATGTGCATGAAGAGGTCCACAGTATGTAGAAGTGCTGCGGTATTTGAATGTGAGTGAAAATTAGACAATGCATAACCCAATAGGACTTTGGTCTGAACAACGGGACAGTAACAGAGGCAGTAAATGGCTGAATGGTGTGAGATGGTTAAGTGAGATGCAGTCAGTTGGAGAGTTATTTAAATTTATACTGAATCTTATTTTTGGCAGTGGTTCAGTCATGGGACACAATTTTAGGTAGATGTATTTTGTTGTGAAATGTAGTTATTTTTTCATAAAGAAAACACCATAAACACAGTGCGTGAGCTGTAGACCTGTATGTTGTACTATTTTTTTTAGTATGTCAAAACCTGTCACAATAAGGCCTCAGAAACACAACCAAATAAAAACAATATTTAACAATGGCCCAATTTGAGGATATGCTTGCTTGACATGCTCACCCCCAACACACACACACCCACACACACACACACACACACACACACACAATAGCCACAAGGTTTAAAGACTCAATTATGTAATAAATATCTTTCAGTATGTTTATCTTATTTTTCCACAGTTGTTTGGATGTGGTTCAGTTGCCCAGGTCACTACCACGCAAAACCAGAAAGGGCAGTATCTCTCCATAAACCTGGGCTTTGCTTTGGGAGTTACATTTGGGGTTTATGTCTCACGAGGAGTGTCAGGTACAACTATTTTTCACTGTGGAGCATGTTTATATCTGAGATTATTATTGCAAGGTTAAGTCAGTGTTGTGTCATGCATTTATATATAGAAAGTCTACTAAAATACAGTTAAATATTTGAATAGTAAAAGTCCACCCGAAGATCAGTTCTGAACCTTTTAATACAATGTAAATGGATGAAAGTGCAAATGTATTTAAGTGTTCATGATCCTAGATTACGTTTTGTTTTTTTATTTTTCCGCTTATCCGCGGGGGGGGGGGGGGGGGGGGGGGGGAAGCTACTAAATGGATGGATGGATGGATTTTAATTGTTTTAATCACAATTCATTTAAAAATAGCAGTTTCTTGTAAAGATGTCTTCTGAGAGTTGACACCTCGCTGTAACTGGTTAAATGTGTCAGAGGATAGAGGTAGTGTAATCAATAGGAGGAGGGGGTGGGAAAATTAGAAGATGTGTGTCTAATGGTTGTGATTCTGAGCAAAAAAAAAAAAAAAAGATATCAACTGCAGATTTTCACAATCACACCAATTTCATTTTATATTGTTAATTTGTCCATTTCAATACAACCATATATAGTCCTATTCTACCTTTTAACTTTCTTATTTTTATGGTTGTTTTTTCAGGCGCCCATTTGAACCCAGCTGTTTCCCTGAGCCTGTGTGCTCTGGGCCGACACTCCTGGGTCAAACTCCCTTTCTATGTTTTCTTCCAGTTTCTTGGGGCTTTTCTGGGAGCAGCAACTGTAGCTCTGCAGTACTATGGTGCGTATATCTAAAATCAGGCTACTATCCTATCCTAGCTTCTTAGTGAATAGTTTTTTGGTTTTGTTTATTTATTTATTTATTTATTTATTTTGTATAATTATCATCAATGAGATATAGCATTATACATAAAATTCACTAACAAAAAGAAAAAAAAAAACAATCTTAATGCTTATTTTTTGCTGTGATGCTCTTAAACTGGGATCCATTATATTTTGTTTTATTTCATTTAGCAGCAATTAGGTATAAGATTATTTCTGGTGAAAGTCGGCCATAGTATTTAAAGATCTGACAATTTATTATGCTGGAAAAGAACAAAATGAACAAATTTTCATCTGCAGTTATATTACACAGGCTTTGAGTGAATAGTTATGTTTTGACGCAGAGGCCATCCGATGGTACAGCGGAGGAGAGCTGACGGTGAGCGGCCCCACAGCAACAGCCGGGATCTTCTGCACCTTCCCCGCTGAGTACCTGAGTGTGTGGGCAGGCTTTGTGGATCAGGTCTGTCAGAATAATAACAAGTGCTATAACTGTCTATAAAATGCTACAATGAAACAAAATACACTAAAATATATGTAAAAGAGTGATGTCTATGTGCAGCTGTGAATGCATCTTTAGTTATGGCACTAACAAACATAAATAACACATTTATCTCTCCCTGTGACCCCTGGGAGCTTCTCTGTCTCCTGAGGGACCATGGATCTCAGGTTGGGAAACACTCACCTCTCCACAAATCTCACGAGGCCTCTGTGTTTGTTTGTTGCCAGGTGATAGGCACGGCCGCACTGCTCCTCTGCATTCTGGCACTTGGGGACATGGGGCAGGGCTCGATCCCCACCGGTATTCAGCCCATCCTAGTGGGGGCAGTAGTGATGGTCATAGGGGTCTCCATGGGCTCCAACAGTGGATACGCCCTGAACCCGGCCCGCGACTTAGGGCCCCGACTGTTGATATACTTCATAGGTTGGGGAGAAGATGTATTTAAGTGAGTAGATCTAGATTTGGTCTGAATGACTGAATACTAATAAATAAACCTGTATTTTAAAGACCTACTCTGTAACTTTTCTGATGGAGGGTTTGCCACCTGTTTGTCATATAAATGTTATTGTTTTGCCTGGAATGTTCCACAGTATGGCATTAAACATATCTTGGATTATAAACCCCCCCAAAACATGCAGCTTTGGGGGTTGAGTTTTCACAAATCTGACCTGGAACTTGGTCCGATAGCGCCGCATGCTTGTCTCCATAGAGAAAGTCAATACTAAAGCTATACTGTAGAATATTCCAGGCAAAGTAATAACATTTACATGGACACGAATGGGTGACCCTTGACCAGAAAAGTTACATAGTGTGCCTTTAATATGATATTACTTGAATAGAAATGTAAAAGTAGGGTCATCAGTGTGTTGTTTGTGCCAGTTCTAAGCCTGGAAAAGAGAATAGCAAGAGCATCTGACATAAATAATAGGTTTTGAGAATTTTGTAATATATTTTTGTGTGTTGTCAGGGCTGGAGGAGGGTGGTGGTGGGTGCCTGTATTGGCTCCGTGTGTGGGGGCGCTGCTGGGGACTCTGGTCTATGAGATCATGATCGAAGTTCACCATGATCGAAATTTAAAAGCAGCATCGTCCTGTGAGGTAGTGAGTGAAGGCAGGAGCACTCTGGAGATGGAGGAACCTGACCAAGGAAAACCTGTTTAGACAAATCATATATTAAAAAAAAAAACACTTGAAAAAGACTATAATGGTCATCCACAGTCTAAACAACTCTAATCATAAAGATGGATCATGTATGTAGCATATTTATTGCTCATTGTTTTGTTTTTGTACTTGTGACAGAAATGTGTGGATTTATGTTGTGAAGAAAAGATTTCTGTCATAGTCTGTCTTTATGTAAATTAATGTGATTTCTACCCGAGACCCAGACCAGTCATTAACATACATGAAGCTCAGCAGACACAATTGTCTCCACCCTCTTTTTTGATCAGGCAGTGTAAACATACATTGCCGGACCAAAAAAAAAAGTTGCCACATGGATTTAACTAAGCAAATAGGTACAAGTCAGGTGTAGGTTCAGCAACAGTCTGTGCTCAAGGAATGAGGTTAGATGACACCTGAATATACTGAATGACCAAGTTATTCTTCCCTGATGGCACGGGCATATTCCAAGATGACAATGCCAGGATTCATCGGGCTCAAATTGTGAAAGAGTGATTCAGGGAGCATGAGACATAATTTTCACACATGGATTGTCCACCATAGAGTCCAGACCTTAACCCCATTGAGAATCTTTGGGATGTGCTGGAGAAGGCTTTGTGCAGCGATCAGACCATCATCAATGCAACATCTTGGTGAAAAATGAATGCAACACTGGATGGAAATAAATCTTGTGACATTGCAGAAATTTATCGAAACAATGCCACAATGAATGTGTGCCATAATCAAAGCTAAAGGCGGTCCAACAAAATATTAGAGTGTGTGATTTTTTTTGGTGGAGACTTTTTTTTGGCCAGGCAGTGTATGACTGTGAGCAGATGCAACTCTGCTTTTGTAATGTAGGATGTTTGTCATTCTGACATAAATACTCAGAGCTCAGATGCTCTGCTTGGGATGCTGAAAGGTTGCCGGTCTGTGGCCAGGGCAAGCCTGAACCCTGTCCATAACTGTTGCAACAAAGAATAAACCCTTGTATATTTCATAACTCATCAAGGGTTCACAAATGAATTATCATCAATACAATGTTGTATTTTGACGATCAATTGTAAATTTTATGATCTGAGATGTAACAGAATACTCTTGCCATTTTATCAAGTGTTCATCTAGATCAGTGGTTCTTAACCTTGTTGGAGGTACTGAACCCCACCGGTTCCATATGCACATTCACCAAACCCTTCTTTATTGAAAAATAAAATATTTTTTTTTTTCAAATTCAAGACATATGTATGTTTTACTGGTGCACAAAATAAACCGTGTATTAACATCACTGTGTTCAAAGAATAAAACCAATACAATGCATAAACTCACAACAAATTACATACATACCTTTTAACAAAGACATGACCTTTTTTAATACTACCACACTGAAATGATTTAAATTTTGTATTGTATTATGTATTCCAATAATGAACTTACTGTATTTATGCTTTTTATTATTTTTAACATTTTAACACACACTCATCATCTAATTTCCATTAGGCTACAATAATGAATATTTACTGCAAATCAGTGTGACTTCTGCTGTTGCCTTTGAGAGACCGGGTCAGAAATGCATGGCTTCACCTTGGCCACTCTCATGTCATTTTCACAGCAAAGTCTGTTCCTTTTCTTCGTTTTTATGTCGTATGTTTTTATGCCGTTCAAAGTGACAGTATTCAATGACCAATACACACTGAGAGGAATCTGTATCTGCTCACCCAGCTGCTCTATTACTGCAGATTGGCATTAGCTAACGCTAATGATTACACGTAATACACATTTGACCCACAATTAAGTCAATAGCAGAATAAACCACGCTTACCGATCAGGAACAGCATCCAGTCCATCAAATCATAAGGTCCTCTGCTCCTCAGTCCACCATGAGATCTTCACTCGGTTCCACGAACCGCTCCAGGTCCGAGATGCCTCTAGTTTAACTTGTACAAACATCCACAGTGTCCTCGGTCGCGTACTTCCTTTGTTTTGTCCGTTTCGTCATGTTTAAAACGCAAAACTGCCGCAAAACAGTGCGTAAAACGCAATTACGCGCGCGTAATTTTACGCGCAGATCTTTGCCCGAGGGCGGGCCGTCGGAACATTAAGGGGTTAAACACTTAGAATCTTCAGCGAGTTTTCACTCCACATCGGTCACATCGGCTAAAACTCTGATAGCGGCTCACGAGGACGCCTGTCAATTACGTTGATAAGCTGCGCAAATACGTATGTGAATCACATAATTGTCTGGAGCAGCTCGTCCCCGGTCACACTCACTGACTCACACTGAAAAATAGCGCAGAATGAATTGTTGTGTGCTTATTTTATTTTCAACTCCGGTTCGATTTTTTTGTGCGCAGCGCAGATTTTCTGTGCGCGGAGACCAGGTCAGCAGTGCGCAATTGAGCACGCGCGCAGCTTAGAGGGAGCAGTGTTCGATAGGCACAGGAAAGGGTGCATTTGTCGAATTAGGACACGGCCAGAGTCTGGAGACGCTCGCAGTCCGCGAATCATATGAGTCGGGTGCGTGTCTTGACCTCCGCCGAACCCCTGGGACTGACTCACCGAACCCCTAGGGTTTGATCGAACCCAGGTTAAGAACCACTGATCTAGATACATGGTGGTGCTGTAACAATGCAGACAATGTATTTTTTCTGGTCCATGTTTTGAACTGCTTTTCTCCATGGAAATGATACTATTCTTTTGCCTGGAATGTTCCATTTTGCATTGAACTTATTTATATATGTATAAGCAGGTGATACAGGCCATATTGCAAGTCACATCTGTGGAGAGGCAATCTGAGTCACAGTAAAAATCTTTTTCCAAAAAATATGTTTGCATTTTACCAAGCTGGACAAACATACAGAAGATATTTTCTCTTTTAGACATTTATTCGAAACAGCACAAAAGTGTATGGCATTTCAGCAAGCAGACCACAACCATGGAAAAAAATGACATGAAGTTTTCCACTATAGAGCTATATAAATATGATATCATGACATATAAAAGATACAAACAAAAGAAGTCCATCCATAGGCCTCCATCGCTTAACAATGAAGGCTGTTTTTGTAACATAGAAAAGAAAAACAAGCAAGCACTGAGTCATTCATAAAAAAATCAACCATCTCCCATAGATTAACATTTGTATTCATACACTTAAGACAACACGGCCCCCAAGCTCTCAATCTGTAATTACAATGGATAGCTACTTCTGGGGGAATGATTTTTTTTTACTTTTAAACTTCAATGTGTTTGGAAAAAAGGGAACAGTACAGGTACAAATACGTATTCACATTATCATAGCAAGTTACTAAAATGTATTTACATGGCAAATTCGTACACATACACTCACTGGACACATTATCAGACACAGGTTTAACTGACTCTGAACATTCAGTCTTAATAAATTAGATGGCAGCGACTTTAATGCATTTAGACTCAAGAACCACAATTGTCACCTTGGCTACTCTTAGCATTTGCATGGGTTACATGAAGTCTCTAAGCACAACTTTTTAATTACTTATTAAAAAGCACTATAATATCCATTAACTATACGGGACACAGCTGTAACAATCGTGGCAACATAGCAACAAAAAATTAAGACACTTATTTTTGTGTAGTACTTTGAGTGTCATACATCTATAATAGGGCATTTAAAAAAAAAAATTAAAAATACTTGTGGCACATACTTAACGGCCCATTGTGAAATATATATAATTAAAATAATATTAAAGCTTTAAAGAAGCTGTACATACACTGATAATGTTCAACTTCACACTTAAGGGACCACTTATCTAGATGATTAACTTGGTCTAAACAACACACTTGGATTCTAAGGCTAGTCCCACTAGTCACAAAAACAGTTTTGTGATAACCGTTTATATATTTATGAAATTTAAATTGTATTCTGATATCTACAAGCCAAAATGCATTAGTTAGTGCCTTATGATATTCACTTCAGTGCACTGTGTCTTTGATAATATCTCCAGTGAAAGTATACCACGTTTAAACCCTCTTCAAGCTCTAACAATTAACAACATTACACATTTTCACACTTAACAGGTTACAGGCCTTCAATAAACTCATCTAATAAAAATGCCTTCAGATATGCCTCTTATGTTGCAGAAGTCATGTTCGTATAAATAAATATTACAATATTTTAGCAACATAAAAAACAGTGTCAATTTCCTAAAGCGATTCCCCTCTTGTTGTCGATCTGTTTTAGCAGCTAAAAAGTTAAATGTGTAGCCATTAAAACAGGCCTGTAAAGCCAGCTGAGTAAAATATATTCAAGGCAAATAAAAGTAGCGGTAAAATTGTTGCATGAGTAAACAGGTAGGTGGCGCTACAGTTAGTGCAGGGTGAAAATGGTAAGGACATATTTGGACATAGTATGGTTGAGACTATAATATAATGCCTTTCTAGCACAGGTGCGTTCAGTTTAGTGACCGAAACATGCAGTTACAATCCGACAGAAGAGGTGCCATAGATATTTAAAACTGTTCATTTATAGGGGGTAAAAAACTGCACAGGAAGCAGCCATCTTTAAATTCAACATTCATTTTCTGTATCTTTTTTTGGGACAGCCCTGTTTGTAAATGTTCCTAGGGTTTGTCCGTCTTGTGGGCTGTGAGGAACGCCATTCCATGGGTTCGGAAGTGCGTGTTGAGGTCCGAGGCTTTGTCGAAACGACGACCACATACTTTGCAGGTCAGGTTACCCTCTGACTCCTCTGCTGAAGCGTGGGGTGAGCCAGCAGGTGACCCGTCTGGAGTAGTGCCCAGGTGAGAGCGTTGCGGGGCAGCTGAGGGGGCTTCACTGCTGCTGCTGTGGGTGTCCCGAACGCGATGGGTGATGAAGCGGTGCCGGCCTAAAGAGCCGGCCGAAGCGAAGCACACCCCACATTGCAGGCACTGGAAGGAGGCCGTGTCCGCGCGGTGCTGTGGGATGTGCTGCTGGAACTCCGCTCCATCCTCCGTGGTGAAGCCGCATGGAACGCACCGGAACACGTCGTCCTCCTCCAGCTCAGCTGGGGGCAGCACGGGTGTCGAGGCCACAGACGCCCGGGTTCTCTTGGCAGGACCGGCCCCCTCCTCTCCGTCCTCTGAGGGGTGCTCCTCCTCCTCCCCTGGCCTGAACATCGACGGGCCCTCAGCATCGAGCTCCGACGAGCTGCCTGGGCCATCCGCTCCAGTGGCCGCACGCTTCCTCGTCATTGGAGGGCCCTGGAAAAAGGAAAGGATAGTTTGAGGCTACTGCAGATTTAGGCTGAAATGGCGTACTTATACACTGATTTAATCATTTAAATTAGCATAATTTTCAATATTGCTTAAAATCCAGGTAGATTCTATAATGATGACATTTCTTGCAATTAGATAAATAACCTATGTGGGAATAGTTCATACTCTCCATGAAAACTGCAATATGATTTAGACTTTCCCTTGGACTCCCTCACTAGTCTTACATAATGCTCTCATTCCTTTTTCTTTGTGCTTACGGTAAGTCTAAGGATCACACACCTGGCCCTCTGAGTTTCGGTGATGCAGCCGAATGTGTTTGTCCAAAAGGAACCGACTCCCAAAGGTGCGTTTGCCTTCAGTGCAGTATCTGTAAAGCCAAACATCCATTAAAAGGTTGCTCATGAGTATTTTTGTTTTAAGAATAATAATAAATGATAATCAGCGGCAGAAACACTTACTGGCAGCGGAAGACACGTTTGTTTCCCTCATGGATGACACGCTCGTGGCGCCTCAGACTTGAGGATGTGCTGAACGTTCCTCCACAGATGCGGCATGGAAACTTTGAAAAACAAAAAAATATGAAAATAAGAAAATGTAAGTTTATCAAAGCAAAGCCAAATAATTATTTCTCATGGCTGAAGTAAATAAATAAATTTAGATCAATCAGTTGAAAAATAAATAACTCAAAAGACGAAAAAAGGGCATATCCCTTAAATGATCTGCAGTGTCATATGACTTTCACAAGTGCAGTTATAACATTGCAGAATGAGTGCAAAGAGAAAAAGGGATCTATGGTTTGTGATAAACAAAGTACTCTTATCCTGATGTTTGTGAGGTTACCTTGCCGTGCTCCATTTTCACGTGGCTGAGAAAGTCGTCATGGTCTGTGAAGGTGGTCTGGCACTGAGGGCAGGTCCACTCTGATTGGTTGGCTGAGACTGTGTGACTTCCAGGAGCTTCATAATCTTCATCTCCATCGTCATCATCATCTTCATCCTCCTCCTCTTCCTCATCTTCTTGCTCGCGGCCCCAGTCCTCTCCATCAGAGTTGTCGGTTTTCACAGAGGACTTGGACTTGAGACCAGAGGCACTGGCGTTCGTCAAGGTGGGGGCAGAGCTAGAGTTGTCAGACTGAACTTCCTGTTTGGCTGATGGACCTCTGTGAGCCGTCTGAGAGGAAAATAGAAAAAAACATTTTGACTTTTCCTCCGTACATGTGCATGTTAATATCTCATTTAAATGTGCTCCACTGCTAATGGGTTTATTGTTACATTGTAAAAGCTTGTCAGTGTCAATGTAATGTAGCACAATTGACATTACCAAATTGCAGTACAGGAGGTAAAGAATTGTACATTTTACTTTTTGGATACAGTTAAAGAATAAGAGCAATGTCACAATAAAATATTCAATGCTTTATATGTTGTGTGTAGACATGTATAAAAGTAAGAATTATTTGCTGTTGTAATTTGTCAAAGGTAGACCTGCAAAAGGTTTTTACAGCATGTTACAACAACCATTGATTCCTACAGGCCCAAGCAAGCCCGATCAATAAAAACATTGTAAAACCAGATTTGCTCAAAGCACACATTTCTACTAGTGGCAGTAGTAGTAGTAGCAGCAGAGGTATACAGTAGTATCGACAGAACAGCCCTAAAAAAGCTGCTAAATATTTGTCCTTGTGATAGAACTTATGACAAGGCCACCAGAGAGGAACCTTGCTAAGGCCGATCCAAGAGTTTACTGTATGCCTTTGTTGACACCGCACTCAGCGTAAGAAGCACTGAATGGGCAACACAAAAAGGCAAAGAGCTGGTATTTAACACAATGTCAAGTTACCATTATGCTTACTATGAGAAGAAATATCATCGTTTAACAATTATTTATAATATTAACACAGTCATCAAACATCAGCAATGTGTTAACAGAGCTGAGCTTTTTTGCGATTAATCTCAAAAGGTCAAAAAACAATATAATAAGGGTTTTTTGCCTCCATGTTTAGGTATAAATATACTGTAGTATTTGCCCTGTGTTGTGCTGGTTTGACTGGGGTATGATTTTCCTATGTATCTGGGACTAAGTTATTTCAAAATGTCCAAAAAAGAAAAAAAAAAAAATATCAAAAGGTCCAGTATTAGTGTATTTTATTATTTTTCTACAATCAAATATAGGATTGTAAAATTATTTAACCTTTTGAAGACATTTTTTCCTGTGGTTGTCCTGTGTAGCCTACTGCTCCTTTCTGCTCACTTTCTGAACCGAACAGAAGGCTGCTAGAGTAAGTCCTCCTAAGGACTAAATATCCTCTTGTAGTCCTAGCTCAAACTAGTTTTCAATAGATTGCTAATCCTCTGCAGCTGAATACTGAATCATGTATTTAGCGCTGCTCTTGGTTTGCAGACTTTAGCATGCTGTTTCTTCATGATCACTGACTCTTTTTGGAGAGTTTAAAAAGTCAGACGGCGCTCGGACTCATCTCTGCCGCACTCTCTGTACAGAGGGCACTCTTCCTCATGTCCAGTGCACAGACACAGTGGACCCGCCGCCTTGTGTGTGTATATGTGCTGAGCGGAGACGAGCACATCGCCTCACAGGCCAGAGCGAGGTTAATGTGCGCCAAAATAATTCATCGTGATACTTTTTTTTTTAGTTAACGCAATAAACATGGTAACGTTATGTGCCTAGGCAGTTTTTAATTTTCTTTCCATTTACATTGTAGATCAACATTCCTCTAATGTGACTAGTTTTATGAAATCAAACTTGCTGGATAACGAAGTTATATAAATATGAAATGATGATATGATGATGAAAATACCAAATAAAAAGTACTTTCAATGCAAGTTTAATTTCTTGGAGTATACATTTTATTGAAATAGCTGAATTGTGACTTGTATACTATACTTAATCAAATAATCTTAATAATCTATCCCCAACACAGCAGTCGGAAAAATCTGAACTCACCTTGATATGCTCCATCATTGACCCCTTTTGGGCGTAGAGCTTGGTGCAGTCTGGACACTTGAATACATGCACTTTCTGTTTGGCTAAATGAGTGTCAAAGTGCATATACAACAAGGGCTTCAGGGTGAAAACTGTGTCGCACATCACACACTTGTAGATCATTCTGAACAAAAGCAAAAAAGGAAAAATGTATTACATTTTATAAATAAAATAAAGTATTTTATTCAGCCATAAAGTACTGTCCAAAGATTTAATATACAAAATTATTATAAAAGTATAATATACTGATTAACCAACAAAAAGGAATTTTCCCTGTGTGACCTTTTACTTTAGTGTGGGTTTCAATAATGTTATAGAATCCTTTTAAACATCATAAATCTAAACAGTGATCTGAAATGAAATAAAATGAAACATTTGCTTTGTATTAACTAGTGTTGTGATGCTTACTTGGCCTGCCCCCCTGTGAGATTGGGGTGCTGTGTGCTGATGTGGCTCTGGGCGGAGGGGGCGGACTTGAAGGCCATGGGGCAGCTGGGGCACTTGTGGAAGACTTCGCAGTGAGCTGTCTGAATGTGGGACTTGATGGAGTTTAGGCCGCCAAACACAACCTGGCAACTCGAGCACCTGGACAAAAGAAAATAAACAAACAAAGATTAAATTATGCTACTATGTTTTTTTGTTTTCTCTTATGTGGTTACCATTATCACACACTCCAAGGCAAATATATCTTGCGTAGTATGTTATTGCTATTGTATTTTATTTCATTAAAATACTATCAATTTCACATTTATTGTAAAATTTGAAACCCTTAGTTCCAAATAGGCCCTGCTAAGTACTCACGTACACCTGGTTGAGAATCACTGCTCTAACCCACTGAAATTCATAGATAAATAATAATTTTGTACAATATTTTACCTTACTTTGCTTACCCAAATTGAAAGAAACAGACCATTTTCAATATTGCCGAGTTCTATTGCTTGAACCCACACTCATAAATTTACAAAGGTGTTTGGATTATATTGTTTACAACCTTCATAAACATTTTATAGACCAGGTTAGAAAAGCTTGAGTCATATGATCTTAAAAACAGTCATTTAGCCAAGTAAGTAGTGATTTTTCTTCTTTTCAAATAGGTGACGCAACACAAAGGAGTGACATTAATTTGGGGAAAATCATATATATATTGAATATATTGAAACCAAGTTTTACATTTTCCTATCATAACATAAGACAAAATAATGAATCATAATCTTTTTCCTCATATTGATCAATCACAATTTTATTCCATTTTATTTTGTATTATTAAAAACAAGTAAAATGCCTTCAATGTTAATTTCATGAACATAAACACTACAGACTTCATTGCCAATTAACACAGAAATAGTAACATTTCTTTATCTAAAGTTTGAACTCCAAACCCCATATTTTAACTGAAAAAAGATTGGCTGTAGACCTATTGATTAAAAAGCCTTCAGCGGATGATTGATAATTAGAAATTAATGAGTCTCAATCTTGATTAATATTTGATTGATTACACAGCCCTACCTCGACATGAAAATCCAAACAAGTGCACTAAAAGTATAATTTCTCTTATGGAACATCATCTCACCTGTAACCAATGCGGCGTGCAAAGTGCAGACATGCCTCCTCCAGGTGAGTCTGAAAGCTGGCCTGCCTCGCGGTGCCCCCACATTCAGGACAGACGTGCGGGGCCTTGTGTTTGTGAATTCTCTGGTGAGCAGACAGGGCGCACGGGTTTGGCAGCATCATGGGAGGAGAACACTGTGAACAAGTCTAACAGAGGAGACACAAAGAGATTAAAACAAGGAGGGATCCAAGTGCTGTGATCAATAAAGCCTTGTTTACACAACAGTAAGTGGTACAGTAAGGGCAATTTGTATTTAAAGAAAAGGCCATTCATGGGTTTCAGCTTCCTGGTAATGGGTGACATTTTGAGGACTTCTTACCATTGATAAGATACAATATTTACTTTTTGAACTGTTAATTGCTATGGAAACTGCTAATTTTTCATCACTCTGAAACTAAAGACCATCATTTCCCTCACAGTCAAACCAACAGAAAAATATTAGATCTACCATTACTTTGCCCACCAAGATTTGAAGATTGCTCAACCAACTTACACTGGCTTTACACCAGTATTTAATTGGGCTGTGGTTTGTACATCAATCATTTAAATTTACTAATTAAGAGAACATGCTTTGTGGTTGTGTGATTATTTTATACAGTAAATAAGCAGACCAATTGGAACATGTACAATAACTTTAACACAACTTTAAGAAGACAAAATTAAAGTATAAGCAGGGATGTAGGCATATAACTGTGGTGGGGCTTAAAAAGACAAAAAATAATAAGAATAAATTGTTAAGATTAGCAGTGACAGTATTATGAAGCTGTCAAATGTCATTGTTGGTCTTACAGCGTTTGAAGTGGCTCTAATCTGTTGGAAGTGTGTCAACAGTTCAGCCTTGTTGTTGCACTGCGTTTGGCACTCAGGACATTTGAAGTTGTTGTATTGTAGCCCCTCTGCCTTCTTACAGGGCAAAGGCATCAGCGCCTGTGGACCCTGGGTGGCTCGTCGCACTTGTCGCGGCTGAGCGGAGGCCGGAGAGGAGGAGTCTTTTCTAGGGCTGGGGCTGGAGGATGTCCCGGAGACAGTGGTTGTAGAGGAGGCGGAGACTGGAGGAGAGGAGGATGAAGAGGAAAGCAGGCCTGGTCAACCAAAACATGAACCAAAGAGAGACAGATGGAAAGATGAGGGTGAGCACAAACGAATGAGGCATGACATGGCAAAAAAAAAAAG
This sequence comes from Periophthalmus magnuspinnatus, assembly GCF_009829125.3. Taxonomy (NCBI): domain Eukaryota; kingdom Metazoa; phylum Chordata; class Actinopteri; order Gobiiformes; family Gobiidae; genus Periophthalmus; species Periophthalmus magnuspinnatus. The sequence continues at coordinate 10,953,747 of NC_047136.2, read as the reverse complement.
AAGGAATTTAAAGTTAAGTTTACAACTTTTTTTTTAACCATTGGATGAGGCTTTACCAGCACCAGCACATACACCCTATATATAGACACAGGGGAGTGTCAAGTGAACTTGGTACAAGGATGAGTTACCAAAACAACAGCATATTTTCATGCTACATGTTGGTATTGTTAGGGCAATCAAGGCAAGCAGTTCTTGTTACAAATTAGATCCAAAAAAATCCCATTTTCCTTTCACTTCTGCCTGTTTGAAGCATGGTTGTAGTCATAGTGTCCTTAAGTACACCAACTGGTCACTGAGCAGACTGCATCAAGCATTGTTCCAAACGTCTCATTACCTTGTGTGCAATAGCGTGAGAGATCAGCTGGTTGTTTTAGAGGCTTGTGCATGTGTACTGAGGACCATAGCAGGCTCAAACAGCACTGAACAAAACCCATGGTGAAATCGGACATCTGAGGAGAGGTAAGTGCACATGTGCTGCATTGGATGATGACAACTTTCAACACAAGTGACTAAAATAACGCTTATAGCTTTACATTTCTAGCGATTAGATGCTAGTCAGTAATACTTGGCTTTTGGCTATAATCTGGCATGTTTACATTCATGTTGAACCATGTTTGTTCATTAACATGCACTTTCCCAGTCAAATAAATAAATACAATCAGTCATTTAATCAAACAGTGAGCTAGTTTTATGGTTAGTTTGTGTGAAATGGAGGATCTGGACGGAGCAGTGGAGTGACAGCAGCTGGAGAGGAGCCAGTCTGGTCTGTGACCTGTGTGTTTATGAAGTGACAGCATTAGTGGAATAACGGGACTACTACACGTGTGTGGGGGAACAAGTGGCTGTTCTGAACCTACTCTGCTTCAGGGAAATGCAGTACGATTCTTCAGGAAAGATGTGGCTTTGATTTGCTTCTGTGAGGTGAGTGAGCAGTTCTGAGGCAGTGTTGTGTTTAGAGTGACATTTGGGACACATGAGGCTTTATAAGTGCCCCTGTCTGACAAGTGCCCCTGTCTGACAAGTGCCCCTGTCTGACAAGTGCCCCTGTCTGACCAGTGCACCTGTCTGACCAGTGCACCTGTCTGACCAGTGCACCTGTCTGACCAGTGCACCTGTCTGACCAGTGCACCTGTCTGACCAGTGCACTGTTGTTGTTAGTTTCTCTTGAATGTACATTTTGTGTAGTATGCACTTGCATTACACATCTGTAGAGCTGTCATATGTAACTCGTGGTTTCTTGATGCATAATAATGACTATATAGATAATAATAGTGCTGTATGTAAGTATGTATGTAAGTATCAGCTGCATAAATGAGGTGTAGGAGCAGGACAAATCTGTGAATAAACAAAACTATGTAGGTCTAGGCTTCTCTAATTTGACTCCACAATGGCTCAATATCTGTCAGTAAAAATAAATATACTCATTTGTTTATATATATATATTTTTTGTGTGGAGGCAGCACGGTGGCTGAGTGGCAACACTCATGCCTCACAGCAAGAAGGTTTGGTTCGATCCCAGGGTCGCCCAGGCCTTTCTGTGTGGAGTTTTGCCGGTTTCCCCCATGAACCAAAACATGAACGCCCTTCAACTGTTGTTGTGATTTTGGGCATTACAAAAATAAAATGAATTGAATTGAATATAAAAAGTGGTGTTATTAATTGTTAGTGGCTAAATATTGATGTCCACCCCAGGTCTACTTGCTTACTAATAAATGTCACTGCATGCTACTGCAACTTGGTGATATTTTAAAACCATAGATAATTCAAATAAAAACAAATTTTGGTTACAGATATCAAGTGCTTTATCACTAACCATGCAAGCACACATAATAATTTACTTATGCAATATAAATTCCAAAATAATCTGAATTTTAAGATACAGTCCAAAAACTGGTAAAATATATATTTTAAATAAACACCTTGGCCATAACAACTTGTTTCCTGTGAATGTTAGACAATCTGCTTACTTGTATTTTATTGACGAATGCCAGTTTCATTGTTTGATTTCATAACTTTTTGTTAGTCATCAGTATTCTGAAGCCATGACAGGCGACTGCTGCTGTGATTTTAGACTATGCAAAAATACATTGACTTGAATAACAAAAACTAACTCCAAATGATCTCAAATGATCACAAATGATTCTATGATTTGAATACTGAATGTACACAAATATCACACAAATTGGATTTCCTTACCACCGATGGGTGTAATGTCCTGTTGTCCAATCATCTGCTCCACAGTGACAGGCCTCATGACCAGATGTGAACACTGCATCACCAGCCCGCGCTCCTTATGCTCTCGTGCATGGAGGAGTAGACTGCACTTGTTGAAAAAAGCAAGTCTCTTTGCACAATGATTACACGTCACCTCTATCCGTAGTGATCTCCTATCATAGTGTCGGGCCAGGCTTCGTTCCAGTGCAAATGCATCTCCACATTCCAAACACCGGTATCCAGTAGAGGGCAGTGGTAAACCCCACTCTGGAGGTGGAGGGGCAGATAGGTCAGGCTTGTAGCTTGGTAGCAGATTCTTACTATTTAAAATTTTGTTGAAAGCTTCAACCAAACTTGACTGACTGCGGGAGATAACAGCTCCTGTACTGTTGACTATAGAAGCAGGTTTACTTGGTTGGAGGCTGCTTGCTATTATGGTGCCACTGCTTCCATTGGCTGTCTTATTAGTGGATGTACGCACGCTTATGCCACCAGTACCAGCTGAAAACTTGGGAGTCGAGGCCGCAGAGGGAGTCACGGGTAAAGCCGTGGATTTTGTGATGCTAACAGCAGTCGCAGAGACCTTAGCCTTTTCAGAAGCAGCCATTTTATTCTGGACTTTAGTAGCTGCTGCCAACATGACACTACTAGCAGCAAGAGTGGACACAGGCAAGGCATTGAGAGCACTTACTTTCTGTGAAGGTGTTACTTGTCCAGCTTCATTTTTTGAATTTTTGTTCGATAACAGTTTGTGATCCCCACTTTGGGTCTTATCTGCCCCTCCTTTAGATGCTACCCTGGTAACTGTCCGAGTAACCCCTGTGGATGTTTTGATAGTCTTTATTCGAACTTTGAGAGGGCGGGATGGTGTGCCAGATGCAGCTGGGGTAGCATTAGTGTCTGCTCCAGATGTTTTTGATTTTGAGTATTCGACATTCATTTTTTCTTCACCCGTTTTGGCATTTTCACCCTTTTCAGCATCTCCTTTTCCATCTACAACCCTATCAATACCATTTCCCACTTCCATCTCCTCCTCCTCTTCTTTGGGCTCCCTCAGTTCAGAAGGAGGCGGAGTGGAGGCTACAGCAGGACTTGAGCACCTCTTTGATGCAACTTCAGCTGTAGATTTGGGCATTTCCGGTTCGGGACTTTCCGGGGAGTCTCTTTCTTCAATCACATGCTCTGGATGCCTGTCTTCTTGAGCAGGATTTTCTGTCGTACCAGACTGAGGCATGGACACACCCATTGACGCCCCCGAAGGAGTGTCCCCTGGTTTTGGATGTGGGGCTATAGTTGACGATGGCTGGGTTGAATCAGACTTGTACCTTTGACTTAGCTCAGCGCAGGTTGGCGAATCCGGGGTTTCTTGTATCACCAACGGGCTTCCTAAATCAGGGTCTGAATCTTCCTCGTCCATTGGTGTGTGCTGAAACCCCCCTTTACTAGCACCGTTAAAAGGCTGAGCAGAGTGCAGAGGATGTGAAGGCGTAGGTAGCACCGGTTTGGAAGGGGGAAAGAAAGGTGAGGCAAGTCCAACAGGTCCCGCTGCAGCTAAAGGTGACGACCCAGCAGGTAAAGAGGAGGATGACGGTAGTGATGCTTTGACCCCATCTGGCCGCTCCTGTCCTGTGTCTTGTTGCTGTTGATGCTGCTGCTGAAGAAGTTGCATTTTCCTGGCTCTACCCACGGGATCGCCAGTACCCTGTGATACAAGAGGCTTTAGTCTATTGAAAATGTTGCCTCCCTGTTTATGTGTCTTGCCCCCTGCTGTTTCAGAAGACACTTTGTTGGCGTTGATTGACCACGGTGCTCCATTGGACTGTGATTGATTTAATGCAAGGGAAGAAGACACGCCAGATGTCCCAAAGCCATTGTGATTTAGTGGCTCTGATTCAGCTACCCCAGGAGCACAAGCACCAAGTCGGGGTCCCACATCCACCCCTGCAATAACGTCAATGGGGTCCTGGTCAGTCTCTCCATCCACTCCATCCACAGCACGGACCTTATTCTTTACAATCACACTGACAATTGAAGTATCTGTTTGGGAGTCTGGGGGGCTTGGTGGTCTTAAAGATGACCCAACACCAACCACGTTTTCTGGCTTTCCCAAGGCTGAACCAGGGGCTCCAGTATGGGGCGCCTCGGTCTCATCTGGGGCAGACTGGATGGCCTCTTTGGCATCTATATCAGGAATGTCAAACGCTGCCAAAAGGTCATCAAAATCTGGGGTCTTCATGTCCCCCATGCCGGGATTGACTCCTAGAAAACACAAAAACAATGAGTATTCTTGATCATTGCAGCCATATGTGCAACACAATTTACAAATAAAGTAGCACTGGTTCATTTTATAGTTTCTACATTTACATTTTTTAAACAAGCTCCAAAATATTACATAAAGGCTTATCAATCTACCAAATATCTATGAATTTTCCAAGCAGCATCACCAGTCCATCAGCTCTCCATCCTCATGCAATAGAACAATGCAAAGGAAAGAAAACCTTTTGCATGCAATAAATACCATATTAGTTACAAAATGACCAAATGTGAATTTTAAAATTACGACTGTTCAGTCAGCCTAAGTAAGAGCAATATAATGATGATGTGGATCTGGCTAATAGCATCTAGCCAATGCATTAGCGAGCTAGCAGGCTAACGACGGTAACCAATGCTCGTTTCACAAACAGGTAGCTACAGCTGTGCTTGCTTTGAATGAAATGTATTACTCGTGCATTGTGGTCAACGTATGCATTATTTTGGGATGTTTCCCAAGTCACTGTGCAGTCTGGAAAGCGTACGGTCGCGGGATCCTGGGCTATTTTGAGCAAAGATATTCCTCCCGACCGAGACTGGCGAGTTGGCCGCTGAGCTCCAGCCAAGACAGAGGAGAGGGGTCATTTTGCTAACAGCTAGCGCTCGCCATTTAAAAGCACCCACAGCTGTTTACTATGGGATGGGCTGGCGTGGATCTAAACCAGGTGTGTATAGGGAGAAATATAAACCAAAAACGGTGCCTGAGAGGGCAGAATAAGTTGCATAGTCTGTGGATTTTGATTGTTTACCTGGATAAGCGATTCCCGACTATCCTAGCTCGTTTTCAGCTGAAAATGCTGCGCTTCCCGTCACGTGATCCAGGGTTCCCAATCACGATCGGGTCAGAATGAGTAAGAAAATACATTTGATCAGTTGATCAGTGGATGCTGCAAATGACACGTGAGGTGCCATAATAAACCGCCATATATTCAAAACTATAAATAATAAAGCAATGGCCAAACTGAATTCTTCAAAATAAATGCCACTATTTTTCCTTGTTTACATTCTCTCTTGGACCTGAAGTCCAAACCAAAATGCAACATCAGTATCCATTCAATCTGTAAAGAAGAACCCATGTTTGTACACATCTTTTATTGCAAAAACACCCAAACATGACATGAGATAGGCCGCACTCTTGTCACCATATTAGTCACCTATTGTTCATTTGGGTCAGTTGTATAGTGTAATTGGACACAAAGCAGTAAATCTTTTTAAATTGGCTTGTTTAAAAAGGGAAGCAATATTTTGAATAATACAATCTTGTTATTATCTATAGTTTCAGTGGTGCATCAGAAAAGTAGTACAATTGTGATCTCTTAAGCCCGGGAATCGAATTTCTAATGAAAAAAATCCTGCATTTGTTTGAGATTTTAAAATTCTTTAAAAATTTTAAAGTCTATTTTGTCCATAAACTCCTTCTCATTTCTTCTTTTCTTGGTCTTTCTTGGCATCAGGTTTGTTTCCGGTCTGGGATGCCAGGGAACCCATAGCGTTGCGGATGGCTTCATTGTTTGGGTCAACTCCAGGTAGATTTTCCAACACACTCTGTAAGAAGTCTGGATCTTGCATCACATCATAGTCATCCTCTTCCTGGAAAAAAAAAAATATGCAAAAAGAGGGGACACTGCTTAGGAACAAGTTTTAAGCAGTCTCTAGAAATTAATATGGACAAAATATACCCAATACACAGGTTAATCCATGTTGTATATTGTGGTGTAAAATAGTAGAATAGTAATAACCAATAAGCTTAACAGGCAATACAGTAGGACAATAAAAATTAATTAGATGAATTAGTCCTTAATCTATACCATGAACAGATACAATCAATCCAATAAAATAGTCTTACCTTGACCGATTCTGCTGTGTCCATAGGGCCTCCTGTGTCCATTTCTCCATACTCTACAACAAGAATACAAAAGTCATGTTAAAACTGTATACGGCAGTTTACAAATAGTTTATTTGGCTCAATTAGAATAGAATATAGTGCACATAAGCACATGAATAAATCCTTCTAAACTGACTTGTTTAAGGGCAGCAATTGGATGTATAAATGTGTTGTGCTCACCTCCTCCGGCCAGAGACATCTGCATGGCATAAGCGATCTGCTCCTCCTCAGTCATGCTGCTAAAGTCAGGGAGCACCGCTGCCCCATTGTCGGGCTGAGACACGGACATCTTCAGTAAGGCTTCCTCGGATTCTGAGGAAAGAAAGGAATATGTTATTACACACAGCTTGATCCACAGTATGTTGCTCTACTCATGTTTCCATAGCACAAATATGAGTTTGAAATGAATAAACAGTCCATTTGGTAAAGAACCAGTGTATAGGAGATTCATTTATTTCAAATAATTAATGAGCTATAATTAGTGAGAAGTCCATAGCTTATATATAATAATGATAATAATAATAATAAATTAAATAATATTGACATTGTTAAACATCCCAACCTGTTGTTAACACAAATTGTATCTTTACCATCTGCACTGGGAGTGGTCACACCGGCCTCAGCAGCAGAAGCAGCAGCCACTCTACGGGCCTCTTCCTCCTGCCTCTGTCGCTGCTCCTCCATCGAAACACGCAGGGCCTAAACAAAAAAGAACATAACTGAACAAAAAAACGCAAAAGAGAACAATTTATTAAGGTTGTGTAATATAATATTTTTAGAGCTGGGCAGCAATTTACATTTTTAATCATGGTTAATATACTGCAGAATTCACCCATTGTATTGCTGTTTTGACTTGGATATGTCTTTTCTATGTATCTGAAACCAACTTAGTTAATAAAATTGAAGTTCAAATAATATGAAAAGGCCCAGTATTAGCCTATTTTATTATTTTTCAGATTCATTCAAATATAAGACTGGAATGTTATTCAACCTTTTAAAGCTGAACCTATTTTTTCATTCCAAATCTCTCTAATCCTGTGGTCTGCAGCTCTTTTCTGCTCACTATGAGCTTAAAAGAAGACTGGTAGCATCCTGGCTTGTCTTGCTTCAGTCCTGAATCAGATCTGGTAAAGGTCAGTCTTCTTGTTTATTTCTTGTTTAGTCCTGGTTCAATTCTAGTGCATTCCTGGTGAAAACCAGCTCTCTCCGCTTACTAAACATGAATATCTCTGTAGTTTTGAACATAAACATGATTGACACGAGTGGTAAACTCCACACATTCCCACTGATGGATCGTTAATCCTCTGCGCTCATGTTTAATCATGTATTTGGCATCGCTCTTGTTTTAGCGGGCCGTTTGTTTGTGATCACTGACTCTTTTTGAATAGTTTAAAAACTCAGTCAGAGCTTGAACTCAGCTCTGTTGTGCTCTCTACACAGCAGGGCCAGAGCACAGACACAGCACACCCGTCGCCTCACAAGAATGTGAGCTGAGTGGAGCAAAAGGCGAGTGCAGTGGCTCACAGACCAGAGCGGGGCTCTAGATCCTGTGTTTTTTAACTGTTACATGTGAGTTGCGTTAACATGGGTCAAAATAATTAAATGTGATTAATAATTTTTTGAGTTAACATGATAAAAAGGTGTTAATATGCCCAGCCCTAAATATTTTTCCTTACCAGAGCCAGTTCCGGATCTGCACTTGGATCAACACCAAACTCAAAGTCGCTGGCACCAAGACCCATCATGGAGCCCCCCTCTCCAGCAAGGATGGGGGATGAAAGTAGAGCATCGGCCAAACTGGGCCCAGGGGGAACAGTCACCAGGTGAGAGCCGGTTCCCTCTTTACCATTCAGGGTGTTAATGAAAGCTGTGAGTTTCTCTGTATTCACCTCCTGGCATTACAGAATTAAAGTAAACATTTACATATTACTAAACTACAAGAAAAAAGACTGAATTACCACTGAACGAAATTCTTCACCTCTTCTCCAAAGTTAATAATATCTACATTAACCTTTTCTTTCTTCAACCGTTTGGCCATTTTGACAAGCTGCAAAAACAATGACCAGTAAATACACAAAATAATATGACTTACTTAGAAGATAGTGTGAAAGCACACCTACATCTTTTTCATTATCCTCCACTGGACTCCCAACAAAAGCTATAATCCTCATCTTGTGGTTTTTGCCTTGTCTGTGCTTTAGTGCTAACTGTGCAAAGAAAATAAAGTAGGATTACAAAAGGAAATAGCATACTTTCTAAATAAAATACCATATTATTCAGCCACTTGTAAAAATACACACATGTGCGACTCTGATACCGGTACAGAAGCAGATCTTCCCTTTGGGTTGGACCGCATGAAGTTTGGACAATATGCGTCCAGTGTCTGGAGTCAGTGTTGTGAGGACCTCACAGTTACTACTCAAGATCAAAAACACGGCAACAGACATGTTAATACAAGGGTATTACAGAGCAGTCAATCTGCTTTCAGATCCTACAATGTGATGCCCCTGGATAGGGGCCAGAATTAATGAATCCATTATATGGCAAAAAATATCCAATATCCAAAAATGCATCAATGCCTCATAGTTTACATAGGTGGCAAGGCCCATAATACCGTATTATTCAATCACGGACATCACGCATCTGCCTCTTCCCGATCTCAGTCAAACACAACAGGGCAATAAAATGATTTAATTACTATTATTTAAATATACTAACTTTGCCATTGTGATGAGTCCCACGTTATTTTCTGGGTTACTACGTGTCTTTGAGTGGCAAACGATGTTGACAGCATCTTGTTGAGCCTGTAGTCTGGTTGGTAGAAAGTCCCCATTCCTCATATATTCACTGTTATCCACACTAAACAACATACATAACATAAAGACAATGCATAAAAATACAATATCTCACATTAATGTCATACTGATCAGGTGAAAATTCTCGTAATGACAGATCTTAGCAGTGTTAGCTTTAGCCAATCCTTACAAATCCTAGCAAAGTCATTATTAGAAATAACAAAATACTGTCTCACACCGCGTTATTTTGACACATACTAATACTTTGCTTTTGATAGTAGTATGTCTTTTGCTAAGGAATAAAAACGATATTTTTTCTAAAGCACAAACATTAGCTACAATGACTCAGCCCATCAGTGTACAGTGTTAGCAACTTTGACAGCCAAATCCACCAAAAATTAACAAAAAGGAATTACCAAAAACGTAAATTGTAAACACTGAACATGATGTCCTATACAGAAACCGGGGATGTTTTACGTCTTCTCAAAAAAAACAAAACAATATTAATGTGTATTTTTCAGTTCTTACCAGACCATAGTACTTTCGAGCACCATTTTGGAAACTTGTTGTTGCTGTTTGTGGTGTTATTAAAACCCGCACGTGATTGGACAGTCCGTTCAACAAGACCAAATGTGATTGGTCAACGCAAACAATTGACAGAAATTACAGTAGGTTGTGTTCTAATTATTTTATTTATTAGTCTATCTATCTATCTATCTATCTATCTATCTATCTATCTATCTATCTATCTATCTATCTATCTATCTATCTATCAATCATCAGTTCAGCTCTGTCTGGGATAAAATTTTATTACAGACATATACATACATGAATGCAAACAAGATTATACATTCAAGATAACAAACAATACATACATATAAATTACAAAGTGAATAGGAGTAGTTAAATGTTTCAAATAGAACAATTCGTTCTTTATAACATGCAATTAGTTTGTATGTCTAGTGATTTAAATTGCAATATATTGCATTTGGGGATGGTATTATTACATTTACAGTGAACATATATTTTCCATACAAAATTAGAACATTTAAAACTAAAATGTGTTTTTATCAAGATTGTTCTCAAAATAATAAAACATAATATCCCTATTTCCAAGTTTGAGTTCCACAACACACAATTTTTTTAGTATTCAATATCATACCAAATGTTTACATATATACCTCCATAAAAGATGCAGAACTGATTCGTTTTCTATCTTACAAAATGTACATGGGTCACACAGGTTTTCCATAAAATAATTAGCTGGATAAATCAAATACATTTTTAAAATAAATCTCTGATTTTGTTAACTAGATTATCTATTATTAACGACTCAGATGTTAACATCCCATGATTAATATTTGAAAAATGTTATAGCAATAAAATTTGCATTAAGAAGTTGTTTTGTTAAAGTCTGAGAAATGTGTTATTACATTTGTACATTTATTAAATAAATCTAAATATATGTTTGAATTGGACACCAGTTGTTTGGAATCCTTACAGATCCTTAGAAAACCCATGGGTAAAGTATTAAAATACGTTGACCAAATGCATCAAGAAATTTAGAGTAAGAGAGGTGTCCATTTTCATCTTTTAATTGAGAAACTAATGTTATGTTTGACCCAGTTGTTACAGTAAAGTGCTTTAAACTTGATACTTTTATTGTTCCATCACCAGCTTCAAAGCTCAAAGCTGCAAAGTGTGAAGTCATAAATTCCGCACCAGGATACAACAGAGAGAAATAGTTCCTATTTGGATCAAACTAAAGATTAAAAACAATGTGAATTTAAAAGGACTAGAGAGATTGTGCATTCCATTGCTCTGGCAATTGTGGTGGCCATCTTGTGACTGGCAGAAGAATAAAATTCAAGAAAACTTAAAACAGGGCCAGATAGTACATTAAGGGTTTAAATTGACTTACAATGGTATATTTGTGGTTCTAATAATGCAGGAAACTACTTGTCTCTGTCAGACAAATTTTCAGCTAATTATGAAATATGTATATTCCCCCTAAAAACACTACACTGAATGAAACTGTTTCTGTGGCAATACAATATGAACACAACCACTGATAATTATTCTGTTCACTTCACATCTAGACAAGATAGTAAACTATATCTCCACTGATGCTGGTTGCTATGGTCGCAAACTGTATTGTGCTGTCATATCATAAAACATAAAATATGGAGACTTTTTTTTTTTTTTTTAATGAGTACTTTTTAATGCTTTTAAGACCCTGCAACTACCCTGCTAAGAACACTGACACAATATGACACAATATAAAAGTACCATAAACATAAAATGGTCTGACCCTGTGTCAAATAAAAGTTAAAAATGAGCTTAAAGGTGACTTAATATTTTGTCAAAAAAAAAAAAAATGAGGCTCAGCATAGTCTTTTTCCAGCATATTTTGTACCCAAAGATTAACCTGGAAAAGTTAAATGAAGAGTACCTAGTGGAAACAAAAAAGTCCATAAACAAGTTTTGTGTAACAGTTTCTCTCTGCATAATATAAAAATAACACCTTAAGATGTGTCAAAACAAAAAGCAGGAGTTAAGTAATTCATTTTGGCCATAAGAACCACACTTTCATACATCATCTTGGTTACGTGCACCTAACACTGCAGAGTTAAGCCCACTATACACTACAGGATTTTTCAGTCTTATCTGATTCTCGTTGTGTATGTGGTCCGCCCTTTTTGTCGCATGTTTAAAAATTGTTTTAAGATTTTCTTTGAGCGCAAAGACTGCAGCGGTATATGGCAGCAAAAAGACCACGCACCACAAACTAAAGGTTTTGAGCACACCTCGTGTCTAGAATAAACTGACTCGCTCTGAGACTCTGAAGTGTTCAAAAAGATCAGAGCATTGCACTTATAATTTCAATGCAATTCAAAACTGTATCATTATTATTTGTGAAATGTGGTGCAATAGTTCAGATAAATGCTTTTTAATGCACAGAAGACACAGGAAGTGGGGTCACCATCACTAATCTGCATTAACTTCACCCCAATCCTCGCTGCGTGGATGTAAATAGACACACGTGAGGAACTACTCTCGCCATTTTTGGATGCTGTAGTTTAACTTTCCGAGAGGTGAGTAATAAAGTCATCTTGAAATTCTTTTTGCCATTTCCTAAGTTTGCATCTTGCGCCTGTGTGTCCATCACTCCGTCTGGCCCTGATGCTCTATTTTATTGGCTATTGCCGTGGTGATGTTTTGTGGTTCCAAATTTACGATATGACAGAGCAGCTCAAAGTCACTCGGACATCACACACTATGAGCACTGTGGCTTAAAAATGGCATAAGAGGATCCTAAATCAGGTCACGTCTACCCGAAGTTGGGAAAAAGCAAATCAGGTCCTAAATCGGGCAAATGATCCTGTAGTGTGTGACGGGCTTTAATGTCTTTAATGATTTGTGGCAAATGTGTTGTAATATAAAGGTTGTAAATTTGGGGGAATGACAACCTTATCTGAGAAGTTTAGGAACACTGGTGTCAGTAGTGTACAGTAAAAAACACCATTTATTCTAGTGTCACAACAATCTCTACCAAATCTGAAAATACCAAGTAGATAGTTGGAAACCTGGAAAGTGCATGTTTCCCCTAAAGAGAAAATTGCCTCATAATATATTGTTGGTACCTTGGACCACATTCAAATATTTGTTTTCTTTGTCCAACAGCTAAACCTGAAAAAAATTGAGAATTGTTAGTTGTTCATTAAATTTGTGTACTTTTTAATTTTTATTTTTATTCTGACTCACAGAACAGGTGTTCATTTGAGGAACTACGTCACTCAGTGAGATTGCACCAAGGCTTTCTTCTAAAGGTCCCGGCTGAGCTCTGCCAGAAGTTCAACAATTATGCAATCACATATCTGATTTAAGGTTAGACCATGTATACAAATATTATATTAATTATGCATAATAAACAACAACAATAATATAAAATGATTACATTAAATAATACAAATTCATATACAGCCATCAATTTGCTCTAGAGTATTTTATGCCTTCTTACTTGCTCTGGTCCAAAGATGATGCCTCTTGCTGAGAGGAGGCAGTGCTTTCCAGAGAGATTGAGACCGTTTGTTCTGTGGCCTTGTTAAAGTTGTTGATGTTTGATAATACTTTGGGGAGGAGGTCAGGACGTCCTGTATGCGTGCCTGAAACCCAGAGAAGAAAACATGCAGATGATGAGTCCAGGAGCATGTTGCAGCTGGTAACGAAATAACAGTCTATAAACCACTCTTCACTTCCAACTTTTTTGTGCTGTTGATAGATAGATTAGTGAATATAAATACATTTGTCACCACTCTTATTTCTCGCATATTTTTTGGTAATCTATAACTTTTCAAGTACATTTTTTGTAATGAAAACAGCAGACAGGTATCGCAATGTGTGATGTATCCTCTGCTATCAGCCAATAGCACATCTGAAAATATTCTCATGCCGACTGAAACACCGCCCACCTGTTCAACTTTTGCCATGCTTCTAATCAGGGGCGAAGATGTGGTCCTTGCACAGCATAAAGCTGGGTGGTTGCAGTGACACAATGGGCTTTTTTATGGGCTTAGTTCTGTGAGACTCAGTATCGTGCATCTCTACTGTGGATCTATTATAAACTCTCTACACTGTACCAGTCTTTCTCAGCAACTTTACTAAACATGATAACCAATACCAAAAGCATCAACAAAAGAAGGAAACCAACAGAATAATTAGTTTGTGTGTGGGGGGGTGTTGTAACAGTGTAATTTCCGGAAATCTTAAACTAATCTATAAACATACAGTAGTGAATTGGCATTACAAAAAAATTATGGCTTTGTTGTCTGCAAATGTTCACCATCTTCTAACACTCGCATTATTCTTATCTCCAGCCACTGCTTGTGTGTTGTGTTGAGTGAACAGCTGTGCGCTGTTGCAGAGCAATTGGTATGTGGTCAAAATGTACAACGTACTATTGGTTGGCATTTGCCTGAAAAATTGGGAAGGTGAAAGTGGGAACTTTCAGAAAATGTGAAAGGATCTCAAGTGGCAACAAAGCGGGCCTCACTGTGTAAAATATATTCTACATATGTTGAATTTTGTGTTCTCTCTTGATGGAGAAAGCAGATAGACGCTCTTTGGCCACTGGCTGTCTTACCACTCTCGCCCTCGAGGTCAGATCTGGACTCGGAGCTGGCCTGTGTCAAGAAGACTGGGACTTTTCTGAGTGGAATGTGGCCCACAGCACGGCGCTTCTTTGTTGGAGAGGTTTTTCCTGAAAATAAAAGAAGTGTTATAAAAATAAATAAATAAATAAAAAGTTATAAAACAACACACTGCAATAATAATGCCTTTTGTGCACAAATGGAGTTACCTGCAATCTTTTTGAAAACCGTGTTACACATAAACTTCTGAAAGCGGTCTGCATAGAAACTTGGTCTGTGCACTGAGACAGTATCCTGAAAAACACCCAACGAAAAACACTGGTCCATAAAAGCATATCATAGCATATCATCATCAAGTATATCATACAAATATCAAAGATACTATACCCCATCATGAACCAGGGATTTCCAGGAATGTTCAAGTTTTTTGGCCAATCTAAAAAAATAAAAATTAAAAATTAAAAAAGTATTAAAATATTAATTGCAATGCACCAACTCAAATAACTTTTATTGATAACAATTCTAATGTTGATTTTTTTAAATTCCAAAAACACTGGAAATGTTTTCCCATTTATTTATGTTATGATTTTGTGTTTTGGTTCTCAAGGTGATTATTCAGTTAGAGCCTACCATGAGTAAGTCCCTCATTCAGGTTGCCAGCCAACGCTGAAATCCAGTTATTTTAAACCTAAAAGGACTCTTAATCTTCACTACCTACACTCCAGCATGGCCTTTCCATATACTGAGAAAAATGTGCATGTCTTCTCTATCTGCAGGTAATCCAGGTTCACTTGTGATTATAGCTTTTTTTTTTTTTTTCCCAAGTAAGTAGGTGGGCAGGCTGCATACAGTTCATTTAAATCTCAGACTGAATAAAACAGTATTTAATCTTAAACAAATGTTCTATCAAAGAAAAAGCACCAACATCGACACATTAATAAACAACCTCTAGCTCAAGTGGAAAATTATTACTCTTATTAAAAGAAAGTAGGACATTAAATAAACGCTCTGTTATGACTTTATTCATTATAGTTAGCAATATCAAAGAGCTGCAGCTCCCCTCTTTGTTAAAGACATTTTGTTCTGTGTTTTTTTGTTTGGGTTGTATGATTTTAAGCTTGCTCATGTGATATTTTGTATCTTTATTTTGGTAAGGACATAGTAGTAGTCGTAGTTGTTAGCCAAAGCAGTGAACAAATATGCACTTACCTGTAAGACTGCAGAATGTCAATGATACCGATGTACACCAGTAAGCGCTCTCCTTTGGAGTTTTTTGCTGGAATTCCTCCCGTCCTAGGACACAACACAATAAGACAGCAATAAGACTTTTATGTATAATACTGTATCTCATGTCACACAATAGACAAGGCAATGAACCTTGCTGCTGATAAACCGGTGCAAATTTAATAATTAGAGACCCTGATTATGGATAGTTCTTAGAAAGATTCCATATAATTAGTACATGAATTCAGGATCCTGCCAATTTGAAAATGGGACTCCACGGCCATTTATAATGCATAAAAAAAAAAAATCTTGGCTCATCTCTGAACTAAGATTTGAGTGACACTGCATAGTCACTCACTTGTCCTCCATGTCCATGGTCCCCATTTTGGTCGGCTCTGATTGAATAGCCTCTAGTGCAGTGCAGTACAGGGGCTTTTGGACTTGGGGCCTGGCTTGGTCCACGGTGACAGCTCCAGCATCCGCGCTCGCCTGGTTCACATTATGAACTCCCACCAAAAGACTGTAGTCCATGATCTTAAAACTCTGCAAAAGCTGACAAAATCAAATGTACATTAAATTAAAACAGAGTCAACTTCCAACAATCACATTGTATGTTGCCTAAGGAACAGATTATTTGATGTATTATCGTAAGGTCCTTGTCAAAACACAGCCCAATTAAATCTTTACTTATTGATAAAAACAGCGCATACCAGGCAGTCTCTCTGGATGGTCTTGCAAACTGCGTTGTAGGTTTCTCCGTCTAGTAACAAACCATCGGGCATTTCCTGGATAAAGTCTAGGTCCTTGAAGGTTGGTACGGCCTTTGATCTCTCTTTCGCAGATGCCCGCCTCTTGTAGGTAGAGCCTTTCAAATCGTACTTCTGATGCATTTTGACAGTACTTGGGAGCAGATTGTTCATGACAACAATACGGATGTTTTTACCCCCCGATTGGACACAGTAGAGTCCATAAAACTTTGGTAGTAACGTCCTCTTGTTCTGATTCAAGTTCTGGAGAAAAGAACTTCCATGATGTTAAATCTATATATAAAAAAAATCTTATTTATCTGCCAAATAATATGACTATTGCTTCAAAACTGGAGACATAGGGAAAGCAAATATTTCCACTTTTTAATTTTCTTGACATTTTGCTTCAATATTTTGTCACCAAACCACAAGTTAGAGACTACAATGAACATGATGTCAATTGGGAATTATTTAAATAGCAAGTATTAGCTACAGTAAGACATGCCTTCTTACCATAAAATACCCTGGAAGTAGTTTTTGCAGAAATTCAGCTTCTTTGTGCTGCACAGTTTTAATAATGAACTCATCATCTCTCGACAAATAGAACAGGGATCCACTGGCCCCTGGGTTAGATAACTCAATCAGCTCCTCATTGCACAAAGAGTACTGGAAGCAGAACAAATAAAGATGGAAAATTAAAATAAATATTGAAAATACCAGTGTAAAATGCAATGTGTATAAATAAGTTATTCTGGTGCCACAGTTAATTCTGTGTTTTGCTGCATTACACATTTGAGTAGTAGTAATGAGTAGTAGTAAGAGATACCATGTAGTCATCAGGTCGTATGCCAAACATCTCCCTGAAGTACCGAAAGGCGATTGGGGCATACGTCTTGAACCTGAAATCTCCATAGTGATGTGCTGGTGTCAGGTTACTGCCTTCACTGACAAAGAAATGTAAAACAAAGCATTAAAACTATCAGCAACAATACATATAATAGATCTAAGCCATTCACAGCAACACAATTATGATTTGATTTACTAACTTGGGAAAAAAAATGCTCTCAACCACTTCAAAGTCCTGGAGCAGTACATCTCTTTCAGGCTTCTGGCTCAGACTTCCTACTGTGTGTGTGATACCCAACTGGATGGCTCCTTTTAGCGCTGATGAAGTGGTCTGAAAAATACAAATTAGAAAATGACATTAAAAATATTATGTGGTTCTACCACACAACAAAAAAGGGGTATACCACGAGATCTTACTTTAAGTAAGAAATGCAACATTTGAGTTCTAGTACATTTATTTGTGTTTTTTTCTATTGGAAATTAAATGATGGTTTTATGAGAAGTCAGTGTATTATCTTTATATTTAAATTACTGACTTAAAACTTGTGGTTGAACCACATCTTGCCCTTTAGAGATAAAGATTAAATCATAGCATGAAAAACATTTGTGTAGGGTATAGCCTTTGTAATAAAACAAAGGCTATTGTTTTATTACACTGTAAATAAAAGACTGTTTGATCTTTTCTTATTAAAGAATTGATATGATATTTATATAATCCATTCTTTCTATTATGTTGACTTTATTTTGTGCAACAACTGCGGTCAATGTTCAACTTCCTACCTTTTTGTAAGTAGTTTCACCTGTGGGATCAATTCCACGATGGCCAATAGTTTTCTTATTGGCCTGTGAGGTGCTTGGACCCTATGAATGGAGAAAATGCAGGATGGAAAGTTACAACAGGAAAACCACTTTGTACATGTCAGC
This sequence comes from Periophthalmus magnuspinnatus, assembly GCF_009829125.3. NCBI lineage: Eukaryota > Metazoa > Chordata > Actinopteri > Gobiiformes > Gobiidae > Periophthalmus > Periophthalmus magnuspinnatus. Next base: position 10,935,653 of record NC_047136.2, on the reverse strand, counting down.
GTAATCCATGAAGGGGAAGCACAAGAGGATGTGTTGGTCAAACTATTGGTACATTTGAAATAGAACCAACATTATGTCTCTCACACAAGGAATGCTTTTACTTACGTCAGGAAAGGCATGTCTACGGGCCCCTGCTGAATCTAGATAAAAAAAGATACCCTTTTAGAAACACATATGTAAAGTGACTTATTCACACAGACTAGCACTACAGTTTCACAGTGACCGCTTTCAAATCAGGCAAAGCAATAAAAACGGGAAGTCAGTAAAGATTGATGCATATGCTCACACGGCTTGAGTTTTACCTCGGAAAGATGACAGTCTTCTCCACAAGTGTACAGCTTTGTGTGGGAAGGAGGAAACAATTTGCCATTATACTTGGCATGCAAAAGGGAATCTTATTAAATATGCAAATTACGTAATGATACAGGTAAGAGCATACAGTGAATGATTAAAAAAAGGCGTTTTTATTATTGGAACAAGTTTGGGTTTTTTTATTAAAGAGATTAATACCATTTTGAATGTTGTTTGTTATTTTAGGTGAGCACATTTGTCAGTTCCAAAAGATAATATAAGTAAGGCTTAAACAACAAGGAGCAGATCATTAGACTGTTTTAACACACAAGCATGGAGGTGTTCAAATACTGCTCCAAGTTGTTTCATCCGATTATACCATGGTCACCCAAGATGAAAATAGTTCACTTTTACATCTGACAAGTTTTTGGGTGTCCATGGATGTTCAAAGCATTAGTTATTTCTGTTTCAGCTGAAGCTAGTCCCTTTTAAAAGTAGTTTACAGCTGTGCGGTTATTCAGAAATATTCCATGGCAGTTAGGCTTGGAATTCTTACTGATCATGATGTAAATTCTTATTAAAATCATAAACAAGTAGTTCTATTATTATTATCATCATCAATTTTGTATTATAATATTCTAAATTGTAATAAAACTTTGACATCACTCAGTCATCTCTACCAAGAATTGTGTGAAAAGTGGAGCACTCTAGTCTAGATGTTTACAGATTACAAGTCGAAGATAAGGCGCACTTCAGGCCCTACAGCCATCAGTGTGCTAAATAATTCTCTACCATAAATTTTTTACATGAAGTGCTGTCTTGTCTGTGTACAACCGAGGGAGTTGCTTAATGTAATTCCATTGTTTGTATGTCGTTTTATTTCATTCAATATCTATAAAATGAATCAATCTATACATATAAATGACAGTACCGGGAGGATCCTCTGCTGCTGTGGCCATTCAGAAAAAAAACACACTTAGGCAAAACTGGCCAGATGTCGACACTTGTTTGGTGTGGATTTCCTTTGGCTCCTGTAACAACAAGCACCAGATAAACTAACAACTAACAACTATACGGGTGACTTCATACCACAACTATTGCAAGCAGACGCGTATCAAGCAATTAACCTAGACTCCGAGTTAACCAAATATGCAAAAACAACACCAGGCTACGTGTAATGAGATCTTAAGATGATCTGTTATATATTGTTTTAACGTTGTATTGTAGATGTTATGAAAGCCACTGGGCGATACTTCTTGACACAACAAAAAAACAACAGAAAATAACCGGTTCGCCAACTTTTTACTTTTAAAATAAAGCATATACTCAGGAATCATATAAAGAAGGATTTAAGAGACCTGTGTAATTGACTTACTAGTCGAAGCGATGCAGAAAATACCAGGGATCCGTTTCCAAACACTGAAAAAACTTCAGTATCCTAAAAAGTTGGTCCCCAAACTAAACTAATAAACACGGAAACATCACGGAAGTAAAGCAAATCCTGTTATCACCCTTCACTTCCTGTTAAATCCTGGCACCGGAAGTAGGGAGTCATTCATAAATTAAAACTTTTCTTAATGGTTATTCATTTTTCTCAATGGTTATTTTCTACCATAGACTCTATATCTATAATCTCCACTTGTTCAAGCTTTACTATTTTATAAAGCTAACCAAACTCAATACAATCATATGGGAATCAGTCCAAAATTTGAAATTAATATGTAAGAGATTAATTATTACCCTAACATGTAAATCAACTTAATTTTATGTTATATTGTACATCAACTTGTAAATAATCTCTTACTAATATTTGCTAATATAGTAGATGAACAACTAAATCATTTTATGAAGACAAGATGAATATTTCTAATCTGAAATTAAGATTTTGAAGAAAAATGTTTAATATTGTAATATAGCAGTAATCAGATCATCAACCAGGTTCTGATCAGACAACGATTTTTTATTATGCAAATAACATATATTTCATACAATCAAATTCCAAATGTTATATCTAAAACTGCATGGATTTATGGTAATCAAAGATAAAGCCCAATGCTAGTGAAAGAATGGATCCAAATGATCTTAGTACTGGACCATGTATGCTGAATGAAAAGCATAAAAGGTTAAACATAAAATTATGAGAATTCTTAACATTCATTGTTTTTAAAGACAAAGCCTTCAACGTTGGGTGTGAATTGTGCGATGTATTCCAGTGTGGGACTATAACTCGGATTGAACGGCTCAGTGGAGAAACACATCCACCGAGCGCTGCCCTGAAGTCTGCAGCAGTCGTAAGCGGCAGTCATTGTTGAATACTCCTCCACACAGAATTCAGAAAGAGCCTGCATCCACTAAGGTAAAAGAGAGAAACCAAAATTTAACATAGACATTGGATTGGTGCAAAGAGGAACAGCTTAGCCAGCTCAGTTGCACATAAAAATTTCCCTTAGAAGTATTACAAATTACAAATAAATCAATATCTATGATAAGTAAAATCTAAATAATGATAATAACAGTAGTCTAGAACACATTCAATATATATGTCATTTTGACTTGTATAAAAAAGTTCAATAATTCATTTGGAAAATGTTATTTCATACAAACTGGAGAGAATATTAAAGGTCACTTATTGCCTTTATTTAATTAAGCAGAACCTTTTGATCAGTAGTCACATTTATACCATGTTTATGATCACATCTACAAATTAAGATTTTCTAATGACAATGTATAGTCCTGGTTGTTTTTAGACCATGGACCTGTTGTAGACAAATTGCTTGTAGTTTGACTTACTGCTTGTTGTGTACAGCAGAGCACTATGCCGGGCTGCTGTATCATCTGTCCACTGCAGCAGAATTGGTACCAGGACTCCAGGCGGTTGATGGCAGTTGCCCGACGACGGAAGTGGCTGCTCCAGGACGATGGGATGGAGTGAGCAGGGTATCTGTGGCGACGGTTGCCATTGTAACAAAGAGCGAGAACATTCTCAGCAGTGGGACGGGCAGGTGGGAATGGGACAGGCTCTTCAAACTGGCTCTCTGTGGAAAAAAAAGCAAAGAAACAAATCCATTACTGCAAAATCTTGTGAATGTTAAACCAAATAAAAAAAATGTCAAGGCTTATTGATGTAATAAATCACACATTTAACATTCATTTAATACAAAATAAAGAAATCGCAAGGTATAATCAACTTTGCAACATACTATAGGGCTATAATATTAAATGGAGCTAAAGGAAGGTATAATACTATTGTTAAGTTACAGTTTTTGCATATTGTTGCTCACAAGTATCTCAGCTCACACCTTTCTATAGCACTGAAGAAAAACTATATGTCTAGTCTCTCTAAAAAATGCTTGATTCGCTTAGTTCTACAAGTAAGGAATATGGAATGGCTCATGAAACAAATGGAATTATTTACCTCCCAAATGTGCGTTGTAAATGGTCAGAAGGGCAACTGTCAAAAATACTGCCACGTTCATTTCTGAAATTTCTGAAACAACTCAACATCAAAAAGTAATAGTATGTCTAAAACTGTCTAAAGATAAAGTTGCAGAGGGTCGCACAAGCTGCTTTTATTGACAATGGGAGTAGTGGGCGTGTAATGCTCGGAAATGGTTGTTTTGGGAGGCAGAGAGGTTGTATGACATGAGCGAGGAGATAAGCATAGAAATTTGACTGATCAAGGACCCACATTCATGCCAAAAATGCTGTGTGGAGAAACCACAAGAATTCATCAGACATTCAGATTGCTTATCAAAGACATTGGTGCATTTTAGTGGTCATTTTGATGTGGTTTTGCTGACAGAGTATAAATACAAATATACTTTCAAGTGGAAAAATACAGGAGGTCTATCTTAAACTTGAGAGGCTTTCATAAAAATGTTCCCAGATTGCGACCCACGGACCAAACTTGGCTCCTCTTTTGGCTCTTTTAGCTTCAAGCAAGACCAAAGTCTATCCTAAAAAGCATAATGATTGCCGTCAGTTCAATGATTTTTCTTTGCAGAATACAAACCTTTTTAATGCAAAACATAATGTGTGTACCCAGGACAACACACCAACACACCAAGGAGCAAACCGACCACGGCACCTACGAGGGCAATAATTCCTGGATGAGAGCGTTTCAACAAAACCCGCACTCTTTCTCTTCGGAATAGATCAAAATACACACACGTAAGCTTTTTTGTGTGTCCCAAGCCCATGTGTATTTTGTTTATAGTCCAGAGTATTAGATAAGCAAAGCTGAATCATAGTCTTTAAAAAATATTCAAAAAAGCACTGATACACATGGTCTTCACTTACGGACACACCACCCTGAACATGCCCAATCTCATCTGATCTCGGAAGCAAAGCAGGGTCAGGCCTAGTCAGTACTTGGATAGGAGACAGCCTGGGAATGTAAGCTTTTTCACCAGCAGAGAGCACCCACCCATTCTCAAAAATGGCCAAATGAAAGAGAGAAAACAGGAGCTTTCAAGATAGGTGGAAGGCAGATTATATGTTCATCGTGTTTGTAAAAGACAAACCTGTTTGTGTGGAGCCAATGTGTCTAATGAAAGAATATAACATACAAAGACACTATGAAACAAAACACTAGGACAAGTATAAGGATCTGGATGAGAAGCAAAAGCTCCAGAAGGTGTAGGAGATGGAAAGAAATCTGATTTCATGGCAAACTCTGTTCACCAAAACAAGATCCCAAAGTGAGGCTGCTGGAGGCTGGACCTATGTGCATCAGAGTAATCTTGGATGAATGTTTTCTTTATGACTTTGGACTGTTCATAGTTGAAAGGTTGGATTTTCATTGAAGCAAGTTGTTATTTTTAACTGGTTGTTGGCTTGTGAAAAAAATATTTACATTTAAAAGGAGCTCAAAAGCTAAAGGTATAGAGACATTTTATTTATTTAAAAATGTATTTCTCATTTGTTAATTCTTGTTCTGGATTCAATGTTTAAGCAAAACTATTATTAAACATTTATTTTAATTAGAAAAGGTTTAACATTATATAAAGAAGAGAAAACATGCAGATGCTGTTGAAATTTCTCAATAAATATTTAGTTTGGCCCATGACTTAGTCCCATAGAGACTTTGACAAAATTTCTTTTCTAAAATAGATCAAGTACGAACATACACATTCAAACATATTCTGACAAATAAGACAAGTTAGAACATTATGCAGCTCCTCTGGAAATGTATGAAAACAGTAACACTAGTGGATAACCTATTACAGAAATATCTCAACTCTACTTTGCTATTGTTTTTTTTGTTGTTTTTTTGGTCTTTAATTTTTCACAAATTTCCAGAAGAGTTGCACAATGTTCTAACTTGTCTCATTTAGGGCATGTCCCACCGGGAGGAGGCCCCGGGGAAGACCCAGGACACGCTGGAGGGACTATGTCTCTCGGCTGGCCTGGGAATGCCTTGGGATCCCACCGGAGGAGCTGGAGGACGTGTCTGGGGTGAAGGAAGTTTGGGAGTCCCTGCTTGGAGTGCTGCCCCCGCGACCCGGCTCCGGATAAGCGGAAGAAAATGGATGGATGGACGTCTCATTTAGCAGAATATGTTTGAAAGTGTATATTCATGCTTGGTTTATTTTAGAAAAGAAATTTTGCCAGTCTCTATGTGAAGTTCAGCACCCTCTGTTGGTGAAAAAGCTTACAGCACCTGGTATTCCCAGGCGGTCTCCCATCCAAGTACTAACCAGGCCCGACCCTGCTTAGCTTCCGAGATCAGACGAGATCGGGCGTGTTCAGAGTGGTATGGCCGTAAGCGACAATTTATTACATCAGTGCTGCTTTTGAATAATTTTTAAAGACTACGCTACAGATTTCTTCTTTGATACTTTGGATTACAAACAAAATGCTTGTATAGTGACGTAAAATATTGTGGACTTTGTAAGGATATTTACTTAGATTTTTGTCTTTATTTTAGCTGTGTGCTAATGGCAGCAGTATTGACTATTTAAGTATTCAGACTGCTCCTGTTTTATGCCTAAAGAAAGCTGTGTGACTATTGACTGTCTTATTTATGACTATTGATGTTCACAAAAAGTTCTGCAAGATACTGTGTAATAGCCTGGACCATAATTAAAATATTGTTTTGTAAGGACATTTGTTTAAGTTTTGTTTCCGTATTTGCTCTGTGCTAGTGCCACCAATATTGACTATTTAAGTTTTTTTTTTTTTCTTCAAACGTCAACAGAGTAGGGTGATCAAGTCAAAAGTGATGTCAAAATGTTCATATCGACCTGGTGTGAAATAGTAAACACTGGCGTAGTGTAAAATATTAAACCTCATTTTATTAACGATGTAAATAGATGAAAATAGCTATAAAGACAGTCCAGTTACCACCTTCCATCGCCTACGGCCATACCACTCTGAACACGCCCGATCTCGTCTGATCTCGGAAGCTAAGCAGAGTCGGGCCTGGTTAGTACTTGGATGGGAGACCGCCTGGGAATACCAGGTGCTGTAAGCTTTTCACCAGCAGAGAGCGTTTCATTTACTAATTAAAGAAAGTCATTTACATTTTAACAAATATGGTAAGATTTTAAGCAATCAAGGTATAGCCTCCTGTATTTTCTCGTTTGTGAATATCTTTTTAAACATTTTGTCAGAACTGAGCAACTCAAGCATTTCTTGAAGAGACTGAACAATTGTCATCAGTAGGCCTACAGTAGATGTTTGAGATATTTCTGTAATAGGTTATCCACAAGTGTTACTGTGCTACTTTGCTTTTTTTTTTGCTCTTTAATTTTTCACAAATTTCCAGAAGAGTTGCACAATGTTCTAACTTGTCTCATGTAGCAGAATATGTTTGAAAGTGTATGTTCATGCTTGATTTATTTTAGAAAAGAAATTTTCTCAATCTCTATGTGAAGTTCAGCACCCTCTGCTGGTGAAAAAGCTTACAGCACCTGGTATTCCCAGGCGGTCTCCCATCCAAGTACTAACCAGGCCCGACCCTGCTTAGCTTCCGAGATCAGACGAGATCGGGCGTGTTCAGAGTGGTATGGCCGTAAGCGATAAAAGAAAGTAACTGGACCGTTTTTATAGCTATTTTCATGCATTTACATCGCTGATGAAATGAGGTTTAATATTTTACACTACGCCAATGTTTATTATTTCACACCGCGTCAATATGAACCTTTTTTATTTTGTTGACTGAATAAACTAAATTGAAAATATAGATACTAAGTAACCTCTTGGTTAACCTGTACAGAAATTGTTAAAAGCAGCACTGACACTAAGCTTAGCTTCCGGCCACACCATTCTGAACACGCCTGATTTCATTGGATCTCGGGTCGGGCCTGGTTCGTACTAGGATGGGGGACCGCCTGGGAATACGAAGTGCTGTAAACCTTTTCACCAGCAGAGAGCCTTTTATCTCACAATTACAGAAAGTCATAATATTTTTAATAATAGTATAATAATAATAATAATAATAATAATAATAATAATAATAATAATAATAATAATAATAATAATAATAAAGAATAAGTACAGCCTGTGCTTACATAAGAATCCCACTATAAGAGTCACTGGAGTGCAGAGAAGAGCAGGATTACTGTGTTTGACCCAGTAGTGAAGTAAGAGCAACTTCTCAAGTTCTGTTGTGAATCTGACACCTGCCATCTCTGAGACAGAGACCCAAAGATAATCATGATGAAATGTGATCTGCAGAGCCTAGCCTATGACTGGACACGCACTGGACATGAGAGAGTAAAGAGTGTCATGGTCAGAACCACAGGGTCACAGAGGTCTCAGTATTTGTCTGTATGGACAAAACCAATGACTAAACTACTGACCAACCTGGACTAAATAAAGGCTAAACCTACTTTTGCATATTGTTAAGGGGTTGACAATTGGCACTATGAAGTTTCTTTGTCAACTTAAAACAACTGTAATGCAAACATATTACTTTTATGGAGACACTGAACAAGCCAATATTGAAGAGTATTTTTTTCCCCCTCATTTCAGGGGTAGAGAATTTGTTAAGTTGTTTAAAATTTTAATAAAGTGCTTTTTGTTTATTTCACAGGATTTAAATGTTTCTTGGCACTTGTGTTTTGTAATTTATGCCCATTGTTTGTTTATGTGGTTGTCTTTAATCTTTTGCAGGGCATTCTGAGATTTTGCACATATTTTCCAGTGTCATGTTACGATTTTTTTTTTATTTTTATGTCAGAACCAATTATCTCCTGTTATTTGTACTTGAGAAGTTGATTAAAACTGGACGTTGCACTTGTGTCTGCTTCACGCGCCTCGGGTGAGCTCGGCCAACAGGTGTCGTAGGAGTTGATTTCCTGTTTTTGGCATTTGGCGCCATTAACCACACACCAATTAAAAATGAAGTGGCACTTGCCTGGGCCTTCGTCGGTTCTCCGCTGCTCGGGGTTGTCCTCTCTTCACTTATTCATTGTGTCTGGGGAGTCGCTGCTGACCTGTAGCTCGGTGGCCCGTGACCTGCTCCTTGTCTTAGCTCTGAATCGTCTCGTTTATCCACACCCGGGGTTGGACAGGATGGGACGGCCGCGCGCAGAGGGACGGGAGGGGTGGGTGAGAGATACGGTTATGTCCACAAGCCGATTACCTCTGGTTATTGAGAGCTCTTCCCTGCACCCGTGCAGAGACAGACGACAAGCACCGGGCTCACAACAGGACTCCACTCCACTCAGAGAGTAGGATGAACTTAACAACACTTTTTTGGCAAACTTACTTTTACGTATTTGCATCAGAAGTAATGTAGGCAGTAGGCATTTCATTTTCATTTCATTTTAGTGTAATGGAGTCTAGGCTGTAATTGAATGACAGCTACAGGATGTGACTTCTAACTATTCTTTGTTTTAAGTCTGCGTAAAGCATCATAATTTTATGTTTTTGGGCTTTAGTTGGTAGCTTATGTTTTATGTAGCCCATATAAAGTCAATGCGGCTACTCTACAAAATTTTAGATATAAGTCTATAGACTAGAGTAGTTAGCTCCTTATACCACCTTTTTGTTCTTTATTGTCTTTTATTTTGTGGAATTTTTAACCTGTATTATCGCATCAAGAATATTTTACTTGAATTTTAGTCTCATAATTTAAGGATCGATTAGATTAGATAGGCTTTTTTTTTCAAATTCTTCATCCTGTAGCCTAAATGACTGAATGAATTATCCATTTATGGGCATTTAATCTTGATTATGGACACCTGAGAATTTTTAAGGAGTTATCAAAAATTACAAGGTTATTTTTGCAGTGAAAGCTGTAGAAAATGTCTAGCCCCTGCAAGAGTCTGGATGAACACTGTGGTGTTGCTGAGAGTCCCGCTCACAGAGAGACGCCCCGCTATCGCAGTTGGAGCAGCCTGCGGTTCTCAAGATGGAGAAGTGGGAGCCAGAGGAGCCCACCTCCCACCCCATCCCCAAAAGGAGAGAAACGCAGCGAGGTGACCAAAACACTTTTCTCCCTGGTCAAAACACACAATGATAACTACACAGCAGACCCAGATGGCTTACTTGAAACTAACGGAGAAGGGTGCGTTGAAGAGGTCATCGTTGAAGACCAGGCCAACTACTTCCAGAAGCAGTTTGGGTCCATGCTGCAGCCAGGGGTCAACAAGTTCTCACTGCGCATGTTTGGGAGCCACAAAGGGGTTGCAGCTGAGCAAGAGAGGGTCAAGTCTTTTGGAGTGTGGATAATTCACCCCTACAGTGACTTCAGGTAACTCACAGATGAGGTTAGTGAAGCTCAGATATAGGCCTCTCTTTTAGAATATCTGGCTTCCCAAATACTGAGAGAGACTTACAGAGATTCACGAAAAATGCAAATAAATACATATAAAGTCAAACAGAAAAATCAAGTTTCTACCTAGGTTTGAACAGAGCTAAATCAATCAGGAATCTTGGGCTGATTGGGGTCTACAAAACAATAAATTGACAAAACCAGCTCTGAATCAGTTTTAAAAAATATATGATGATGACCCAGTACAGTTGGGACGAAACCTAAAACTCTACAAATGCATCATTTCTTACTTTAGGTGTTAGTTTTATACATCTGGACTGACTGAAGATTACGTCTCTTGAGTCCCATATGCGTATGTGCTGAGATACTGTATCAGCTGTACATGTTGAACCCTATCTCCTTTTGACCTTCTGATGTCATATTCAATGAAAGCAGAACCAGGACTAAACAATATACAGGTCTAATTGGAACAAAACATACATAAAATGTTCTAAAATCACTTGAACTACAACACTAAATTGCACATGCCTATTTAAATGCATGCATTATACAGGGCTGAGACAACAGCACATGGATCTCTTCCAAGGGCATTGGAGCAGATGATTTTAGTCCCACATGATAAGGCGATGAAGAGATTTGAATAGTGATACAGAGCATGCGACAAGATCAGCTGGATTAGTAATAGAGAGTCTGATAAATTAAGAACACTTGGCCTCTATGAAGAGAAATACATAATGTGCTGTTTTTTGTTTCTCCTAAATGTTTAGATCATTGAGCACTTGCCAACATAAAAAGTATATTTTTCAGCTTTTACACCAACTACTGCAGAAATCTTTAGTTTTCAGTGCCATCTTTAAAAATAAAAATGGATGGCAATCATAACTATTTTTATATAAACAAGGTCAAAACCAGAGCTATGCTGAATGGGGCGTAAACTAATATAAAATCAGGACTTGTCCAATCTGAAACCATTGAATAAAACTGCAAAAGTACCCCCACAAAAGCCCTCATATAGCACCAGCGTTACCCTTGTTTGTGAATTTAAACAATTTTTAAATGTCATCACCCAACCAGACTGTGGATAAACCCGTGCACAGGGATTATTGGCGGTAGAAGTCCTCATAATTCTAATCTTGCTCTATTATGCAATAAAACAGACATCGGAGGGTGAGGGGTGGGGTGTGGATTAACGAAGGCCTGTTCATCTTACACCTTATGCTCGGACTTCTCTTTAGTTTTATTAGTTTAGGACTGGGTTAGTTGAGGCCAGTGTAAAACTATTATATATATATGCTGTATTGAATAATATAAATCTATAATGAATTTAAGATTTACTAAGGAAGACAATATTCGTTTTGTTCATATAGGGTAGTAGATGGTAAATAGATCATCGGATTATAAAGATAAAACAAAACAAATAAAACTTGAATGTAAACGTGTGAGTTGTAACGCTCCTGTGGGCTAAATGCTAAAACCATAAATGAATAAATTGCAGTTATATACTAGGAGTTAACTATGTAATACTTTGGTTTTAGATGACCTTCCTGGCCCAGCAATCTTCATTCATTCAGTCTTGGAGTATAGCTGTTATATGCAGTTGCTAAAAATCTCTTCAGTAGTTTTGGGACCTGTAAATAAATGTGAATAAATACAATGTACCGGTAATAGAATTGTTTTCTCAACCCTTATTTTATTTTTTTTTTTGTTAGAACATAGGTTAGTTATTAAGAAGTCTTGCATTGTGTTATTAGCCATAAGAAGCCAACAGTAATCTACTGAAAACCTGATGATTTTTCACATTGTAAAGTGGAGACAGATGGCACTGACAAGAGACTGTTGGAGGTTATGCATTAATGGTAAATGATTTTATCTAGTATGCTTTGTAATATGTGATAAGACCTTTTAAGATTATTTTTGTTTTGGTAATGCTTTTACATGGTCAAAAAAACTCAAATATACTCATATTTTTACAAATTAAGGGAAATGAAGCAGATTACTTTTGTCTGAAAATATATATAGAAGGTACCCTAAAAGTTCTCTTAAATACAAAAAAATGTGTATTTGGCACATGCTGTGAGACATAGCACTGTTGTCAGTAATTAAAAGTAGCTTGGTCTTAGGTGTAACTGTAGTGAAAATGAGAGCGAGGCAGAGACCGTAAGTGAATGACAGTTGATGGAAACAATCAGCGAGAGAGAAACCCAAGTCTTGTAGCCATGAAGTATAGCACGACAGAGGCCATGAAGCGGATAGGATGAGCAGTAAAAAAGCACAAATTGAATACAAATGTAACCTTTCTTGTAACCATTTGAAAGACTACTAAAAATTGGACTTGCTGAAACTAGTCACTTGGGTATTACATGAAAAAAGAAAATTAATTTAATGAATTGCCACTAGTTGATAATTGCGACGATCATTAACTGATTTGCTATCTGAACTACAGCCTTCAAAACATACCATGTGCTGAGAAAGGCTTTATGCCGAACAGGGCAGTAATTACATCAGAATGACACAGGAACTCTGTTAATGTGTTTCTGATGAATAACCCTTTTTTTGGGAATAATTTTAACTGGGCCAAATTTCATAAAAACCTCAAATTTAGTAAAATTCAATGGGCTTTAGCAATGTAATAACCAACAACGTTTTACGTATGTATGTATGTATATATATATATATATATACATATATATATAACAATGATATTAATAATCATATATATAATATCAATTTGCAAAATAATTGTTTAAAAAACAGCATCTGGCATCAGCTCATTTATTATGTAATAAGATTATGTTTTTATCCCTAGCACCATTTAGATAATGTAAATTATCTAACAGTTATCCAATTAAAAACATGTTCAAAAGTATAGTCTGTTTCTTTTGAGCTTGTTGTAAGTTCAGCTATTAAACAACCTCCTGCTTTATTAATAAGGCCCATAGTGAATATTTAATGTACACTTCATCCTTGTCAGACACTTCCGAGTGTCTTCAGTCAAAGTCATCAGTGAGCACTGATCCCCCTCAGAACTTTAACCTCCTCTAAGGATTGGATAACGCAAGCATTAGCTTTACCTGTACAAATGGTGTCTTAATTATGACAGATGAAATGACTGTCAGACGACTTTTTCACATTTAATGCCCTATTTGTAAAGTACAATACTGCTATAGGACCATTGTGCAACTTTTAGAATATTTCAGTGTTGTATAGTCACCTAAGGAAAACCTTTCAATATGAATTACATTGCTTATCTTAACATAATGCTATTTGGAAAAAAAATTTCAGTATTTTAGTATTGCATTTAATCATGTGTCTTTGCTCTCCTTCGCAGGTTTTACTGGGACCTTGTCATGCTGATTTTGATGATGAGTAACTTGGTGATATTGCCATGGGGAATCACCTTTTTCGAAGACCAGAACACACCTCCTTGGATCACATTTAACGTCCTCTCTGACACTCTATTCTTGCTAGACTTAATTTTTAACTTTCGAACGGGTATTTTGGGAGAGGACAGTCACATCATTCTGGACCCTAAGGAGATCCGCTTGCATTACCTCCGCACCTGGTTCCTAGTAGACTTTATTTCTTCAATTCCGGTGGACTATATTTTTCTGATTGTGGATCTGGAAAGGTTGTTGGAGTCAACAGACGTGTACCGCACTGCTCGCGCCCTCCGTATCGTTCGCTTCACCAAAATCCTCAGCCTTCTGCGGCTACTTCGGCTGTCACGACTGATTAGATACATCCACCAATGGGAAGAGGTATAGAAAATTGTTATTCTTTTCTGTGGCTTTTAAGTCTTATATTGCCAAAACAATACTCATAATCACAATTTTAAAATAAAGATTAAAGGCGCACTATGTAACTTTTTTAGTGCAGAGTCCACCACTTGCTTTTCTCCATGGAGGTGTTTGCTTTTTTTTTGCTTTTTATTGCTTTGTCTGGAATATTCCTCAGTATAGCATTAAACTTATTCATCACCATGGAGACAATCAGGTAACGCCACCAGGTCAAGCTACACTTAAAAGTATTTTTGAGCAATAAGCTTGTAACAATAATTAAATAAAGGCAAGATACATATTTTTAATGCAAAGCAGGTGACAGAAAAGTGATAAAGTGCACCTTTAAAGGAGAAAATTTTATGAAACAAATCAATGTGCAGTAAAAATGATGGAAGCTTTGTAACTTTGGGTCTAGCAACCATTTGACTGTCATGGCATTATTTGTTTTTCATATCCCTCTCTACTTGTATTTTCTGTTTTCAATACATTTGGTCCCTAACTGTGTTGCGGTATATTTTTCTTATGTTACTTCTCAATGTGACTTTGATATATTAGATCTTCCACATGACCTATGACCTGGCCAGTGCTGTGGTGCGTATCGCAAACCTGATTGGGATGATGCTGCTGCTGTGCCACTGGGACGGCTGCCTGACCTTCATGGTGCCTATGCTTCAGGACTTTCCCCCGGACTGCTGGGTGTCCAAGAACAATATGGTGGTGAGTATTATGGCAAAGCATTGTTTATTTGAATTGTACATCAACATCTTATATTGCTCATTGGGGTTCATGCAACTGGGTGCCCATTCATTGAACTAGACTAGACTCTACTAAATATACTAGTGTAAGTGCTACATGAAAATGTTTCACTTTAAATTGCTTCTAATAGATAATGGGTTTGTATTGCTGTTGGTCCTGTCACTAATAACTGACTATAAATCCACTTCCTTCAAAGCAAAAGTACTAAAATGTGCTAAATGTATTTTCTGTTTCATCATACAGAAAATATGCTTTTTTCTTAGCTATATACAGGATTAAGTACTATATTAGAGGTTATTCATGGTGACGACAAAACAGACTTTTCAGGGAAGAAAAGTATCATTAAAATAAGATGCATCAATAAGGAGACAAATTCACCAACTTGCTTACTCATCTACTTTAGTGCTTGGTAATACTTCTGAACATTCATAGATAGATTTGACACCCCTCCCCTTTTTACTGTCATCTTCTGTATATTTGTGGTGTATCTGTTTGTTTCTATATGTTTAGTGCTGCAAAAGTAATTCTCCCTAGTGGGACAATAAAGAACTTGAACTTGAACTTGAACGAACTCTGAATGATTTTGATTCCCCTAGAACTCAACGTGGCATATTCAGTACTCCTACGCCCTTTTCATGGCCATGAGCCACATGCTGTGTATCGGGTACGGTGCTCACCCCCCAGAGGGCATGAGTGACGTCTGGCTCACCATGATCAGTATGGTTGTCGGGGCAACCTGCTACGCCATGTTCCTGGGACACGCAACCAACCTGGTCCAATCCCTGGACTCCTCTCACCGCCAGTATCAGGAAAAGGTACATGTCCCTGAGTTCAAAGAATTACTTCTAAACTTCTGTAATTCTAAACTAAGACCTAACTGTAACTAAATCCTGTCTTGACCATAGCTAAACTAGGTCTCATTTAGCACTAAACAAGGAATACATCAGGGACAGGTCTACACTTTACTAAACCAGAAGCAACAAAGGTCAAAAACCAGTCCAAACCAAAGTCTACTAAATGTAACTAAACTAAAGAGATGCTAACAAAGCTCTTAAGTAATCTCTGTACAATTTGTTCCTTGTGGCTTGAATATCACCACAATGCCACAGCCACACAACCCGCTTACCCACTTGTACTGTTTCAATGAAAATATGCCAAATGCATAATATCTGTGTATTATCTAATGGGTTTTATGGGTTGAATGTGACCCTGACCGGAGGATTTTCGCAAGATAAAACCAAACACAGACAAATGGCCGTACCTTTGTTATTCGATGATTGTTAGCTAATGCGCTTCACAAATTTGCTTGGTAATCTACTTAATATGCAGCAAAGCTTGGAAATTATAGTTAGTAATTAACACAAATGTGACTAAATGTGATGTTCAAATTACATTTCTGTAATTACATGTAATTACATTGTTTTTAGTACAAGCAAGTGGAGCAGTACATGTCATTTCACAAACTGCCAGCAGACGTCAGACAGAGAATCCATGACTACTATGAGCAGCGCTTTCAAGGCAAAATGTTTGATGAGGACAGCATCCTCGGAGAGCTCAGTGACCCTCTGAAGGAGGTATGTTTTTTTAAGCTTTCTGGGCATTGTTTCCATATTTTTTAAAATCTATTTTTATTTTAAACTCTCCTCTTTCCTCTCCTTCAGGAAATTGTCAGTTATAATTGTCGTGGGCTGGTTGCCAACATGCCCTTGTTTGCCAACACAGACCCACACTTTGTGACAGTGATCCTGACAAAACTTAGGTTTGAGGTGTTTCAGCCTGGAGACTATATCATCCGTGAAGGGACACTCGGTCGGAAAATGTACTTCATTCAGCACGGCGCTGTCACAGTCATGCCACGAGGCACTAAGGAGATTAAGCTCAATGATGGAGCGTATTTTGGGGGTAAATCATTTTGACCTTTGAGCAAATGTTCATTTAATACACCAGCCGTTGCTGCTGCTGTCTTTTTTTTGTGTCAGTTTCTGGTGTTAGTTTCTCATTTCTATACTGTATTTGTCTCATGCAGAGATCTGCTTGCTGACACAAGGGCGGCGCACGGCCAGTGTGCGAGCAGACACATACTGCAGACTGTACTCTCTGAGTGTGGACAGTTTTAACGAGGTGCTAGAAGAGCACCCTCTGATGAGACGAGCCTTTGAAAGTGTTGCTGTGGACCGACTGGGACGAGTCATAGCCAAAACCAGGAACCAGTCTGCCCCGACAGAGTGACATGGAGCGAAACAATAGACAATCAAATATGGCATTCATCAAACTTGTCCTGGAATGCAAACAATATACAGACTGAAGCTTTAGTGCTGAATAAGGAAACATGATTAAGATCCTCTGCTCAATTTCTGTTTCTAACACATGCAGTTGCATAAATAATTAATTGACTGTTCATTGTTAGATCTAGCCCTTTGCTAAAACATCTCGGGTTGTTGGCAGAAAATAATTTCTCTAATGTATTTTGTGGTTCATTTTAAAATACCTTAAAAGGCATTTTCCACAGATTGGACACAAGAGGTGAATGATCGCACCAGCTGGATAATATATCGGCTTTATGTAGCACTGATTTAACTCTGCAGGTTGCATCAAGTCTAGGTTTAATACTGGTGTTCACAGAGGATAAGCTGCTCTGATGTAATAACTCCAACTGTACAGAAATGGGCTTTACTGTGCATCAATTTCCATATATGTGGCATTCATATTTAAATTTTAATAAAACAAGCTAGAGAAAAAACCATGCCTCACATCAAAATCCATTTAAAACTAGCACAGCAGATGATAATACAGTATCCTGGGATTATGTTTTACTTATAGACATTCACTAATCTGCTTATTTACAAACAAATAAATACATATATTGTTTACAAAAAACAAGATCTTCCTGTGTGTCAAGAATACTCTAATACTAATATATAGTAAAACTAATGCCCATTGTCTTAACAAAATTTTAAATAATATCAAATAGTTAGTCCTGACTGCATGTTTTGCAACACATGACCAATCTTGTATGCGATATCGAAACTGAAGAGTTACACAGGAGAACAGGGCAGACAGCGGCCTGGCAGTGGTCAGAAAGGGAGAATGCTACGTTGCAATGCAGGCAATCATACACCTCACAGTCAAGTGCACAGTCTCACCCATATGCACACACACTCACCTAGGCTAGGTACAGATAAATGAGGCTCTTTACAGACGAACCAACTGAGGAAGAACCATCAGAGGAGCTGCCTGTGCCAGGGGCAGAGAGCCACTCTCAGTCACCAGGACATTGATACAGGGTCCAGGGGAGAGATGAGGCCAAAACACCAACCCTCTGCGCAGCCGAACATCACCAGGGCTCCTACAGAGGAAACACTGGGGATCCTAAAAGTGATAAAACAATATGAGTTAAAAGCAAAATGAGTTAAAAGTTAAGAACTACAATATAAAATAGTTATATATATATATATATATATATATATATATATATATATATATATATATATATATATACTCACCTAAAGGATTATTAGGAACACCTGTTCAATTTCTCCTTAATGCAATTATCTAATCAACCAATCACATGGCAGTTGCTTCAATGTATTTAGGGGTGTGGTCTTGGTCAAGACAATCTCCTGAACTCCAAACTGAATGTCAGAATGGGAAAGAAAGGTGATTTAAGCAATTTTGAGCGTGGCGTGGTTGTTGGTGCCAGACGGGCCGGTCTGAGTATTTCACAATCTGCTCAGTTACTGGGATTTTCACGCACAACCATTTCTAGGGTTTACAAAGAATGGTGTGAAAAGGGAAAAACATCCAGTATGCGGCAGTCCTGTGGGTGAAAATGCCTTGTTGATGCTAGAGGTCAGAGGAGAATGGGCCAAGTGATTCAAGCTGATAGAAGAGCAACGTTGACTGAAATAACCACTCGTTACAACCGAGGAATGCAGCAAAGCATTTGTGAAGCCACAACACGCACAACCTTGAGGCGGATGGGCTACAACAGCAGAAGACCCCACCGGGTACCACTCATCTCCACTACAAATAGGAAAAAGAGGCTACAATTTACACAAACTCACCAAAATTGGACAGTTGAAAACTGGAAAAATGTTGCCTGGTCTGATGAGTCTCGATTTCTGTTGAGACATTCAAATGGTAGAGTCAGAATTTGGCGTAAACAGAATGAGAACATGGATCCATCATGCCTTGTTACCACTGTGGTGTGCGGGATGTTTTCTTGGCACACTTTAGGTCCCTTAGTGCCAATTGGGCATCGTTTAAATGCCACGGGCTACCTGAACATTGTTTATGACCATGTCCATCCCTTCATGACCACCATGTACCCATCCTCTGATGGCTACTTCCAGCAGGATAATGCACCATGTCATAAAGCTCGAATCATTTCAAATTGGTTTCTTGAACATGAAAATGAGTTCACTGTACTACAATGGCCCCCACAGTCACCAGATCTCAACCCGATAGAGCATCTTTGGGATGTGGTGGAACGGGAGCTTCGTGCCCTGGATGTGCATCCCACAAATCTCCATCAACTGCAAGATGCTATCCTAGCAATATGGGCCAACATTTCTAAAGAATGCTTTCAGCACCTTGTTGAATCAATGCCACGTAGAATTAAGGCAGTTCTAAAGGCGAAAGGGGGTCAAACACCGTATTAGTATGGTGTTCCTAATAATCCTTCAGGTGAGTGTATATATATATATATATATATATATATGTCTTGAGCCTGCTCTTAAAAAACATGAACATGCTCTGCAACCCTGAGGTCCTCCATTGTTCCATAGTACTGGAAAGACGCCTCGCTGTCTGACTTTGGGAATGACTAGGAACCTGCTGCCAGATGAGTGCAAGGTCTGCAAAGGTTCGTAGGGTTAAAGGAGTTCTGAAAGATGGCAAGATCCAAGACCATTAAGACATTTAAAAAACAGTAAAAGAACAGTAAAATCACTTCTGAAACACAACGGGAAATTGGTCTAATGTGGTCCTGCCTTCTGGTCTTAGTCAGGACACATGCTGCTGATTTTTGTAATAATTGACCAGAGAGCAGGGCATTACAGTAGTCTCTTTGAGTGGTGATAAAAGTCTCTGCATGTTGACCCAAGAGAGAAAAGGGTGGACTCTGGCTATGATTTTTTTAGATGATAACAAACTATTTTTGGAATAGTAAAAGCCAAAAGTAAAATCTGTCAACTGGACAAAAAGTTGTAGGAATGAAGACGTTTCTGCTCATCCAAGCTGCTCATATCTAGCTGATAGGAGGAACTAACTACACTGAAACTGAAACCAGTTATTTTTGTAATGTCCTTAATGTGTGGGATAAAAATCAGCTTTACTTGTGGTGATGGGTTAAAAGACTGTTCTTGTAGTTTGTGTAAAAGATTTTCTCTCTGAGCCTCAGAACCAATGAGAAAATCCAGTCTTGTCCTGTTTAAGGTGGAGAAGGTTTTCTGCCGTCCAGGATTTCATACCTAAAATACAGTTAAAAGGAGCATCCATTGGCCTGGTGTCATCAGGAGACATGTAGATATAAAGCTGCGTACCATCTGCTCAGTTTTTTCAAAATCTTTGTTAAGTTATACACAGATTTATAATTATTAAAGTCACTAAAAATCTAGATTGCTTTTCTTCAGCAGGGGCCTCCCCACCGCTGTGGGACAGTAGGAAAGACACCTGTCTGAAGAGAGCTATTCATAAGTCTCGCCTCTAACAGGTTCATAAAATGACTTAAAAAACGAGGCTGGAGTTGTAGCTAAAAGACATGTGGTGGGGGTCACTGAGGAGGAACGTTTGTCAAGCATCTCAGCTTTAACCAGGATTTAATTGGGGTTGAAAAGGAAAAAATATTATTTTTGTTGTCTGAGATTACTCTTAAGAACTTCTTGTATTTTCTCACTATTTTGTTATAAACTTTTTGTTGTTTATATGTACATTTTCTTGTTATTTGTATCTGTTCTCCTTTATTTTAATAGATCCCTGGCTTCTTCTTATAAAGAAGGGCCAGCTGAGATAGCTGGTTACAGTTTGTTCATTGCTTCCAGATGACTCCCAGGGGAGATGTTTGGAATAGTATATTATATCAGTATATTATTATAACGTATTTATATACCTTCACACAGTGTCACAACAGTAAATGCTGGGTCTTCAATATTTATTTTTTCTTCACTTGTCATTAGGCATACTTGATACATTATAAGCTACAGTACAAGCAGCAGCCAGTTTGCTATAATATGATACACTCAGCAAAATTATAGAAAATTATACATGATAGCGATGATTTGATCAAACTACTTCCGGGCCGCACTGTAAGTGCTTCCGGTTGGTATTTCGTAAAATCAGCTCAGCTCGGGACGCTGTAAAGGTAAAAACACTCTTTAAAAATTTGTTTTAAGGGATTTTGCCGGTTATTTGATTGGTATTGTGAAGCAGAATAAAGTCGTTGATTGGCACATTGATTTTATTACTGCTGATATATAACAAATATACGTTTTGACTTTACAAGGTTAACTGTTAGCTTAGCAAGTTTCCGAGCTCCACTACGAGTAAACATGGAGGTCAGAGTTAAGCTTATTTTCTGCTGTTTTAGCAGCTTGTTTGCCACATTTAATATTAACATTTTACATTTACAATGTGTCCATGACGGCATATGCATTTAATACTCTGAAAACACAACATGAATGAACAGCTTTCATAACACGTTACGTATGGCATTATGTCAGGAATTGTTGTTATGAGACTAAGTTTCAAATTACACTAATAGCACGCCTCTAGCCTTTCAGTGCTCCTTCATAAGACATTTGAACGATACACAGCTCTCTTTATGTACTTGTAAGTTTAAGTTCTTGATGATTTCCTTACTTGACCTTAAAATAGTTACATTATTTCCCGTTGTTTATTTTTCATGACCATGCTTTCGTGCTGACAGCTGTTGATTTTGTATTAGTGTCCATAAACTATTCCATGTGTAACTGATTAATTTGTTAATATGCAGCATTTCTCCCTCTTCTTACGCAGAACCGGAAACATGCTGAGCCTGTCCAGGGCAGTGGTGTGTGGTGTTGCCCGCACCCCAGCAGCTGTCTCTCAGGCTGGAGCAACAACTTTGGTCCGATACAACAGCACTGCACAGGTACTTCATAATCATTACATATTATGTCTTGTTCATAATATTACATTACTCTAGTGTATATATCCATGCACTGTTTTCAGTTTTTTTTGTTTTGCTTTTGCAGGCACCCCCTAAGAAGACAAAGTTTGGACCCCTGGCTGATGAAGATCGTATTTTCACAAACCTCTATGGTCGTCATGACTGGAGGTAACTTCTTTTCAAAAACTCTTTGTAAACAATATTTACTGTGCTTTCATTACATTGCTATCTGTCTTTCAGGCTTAAGGGCGCCCTGAAGCGTGGGGATTGGTACAAGACTAAAGAGATTCTTCTTAAAGGTGTTGATTGGATTATAAATGAGATCAAGGTTTCTGGCCTTCGGGGCAGAGGTGGGGCTGGCTTCCCAACGGGCATGAAGTGGAGCTTTATGAACAAACCCAGTGACGGCCGGTGAGTAAGAGCGTGTAACAGTACTCTTAATAAAATCACTGCCTGTTCATTTAAAGCTTCTTAATGCTATTCAATGGACTGTTTTGTCTTCATTCATGTATTCAGGCCCAAGTATCTGGTGGTGAATGCTGACGAGGGAGAGCCAGGAACATGCAAAGACAGAGAGATCATGAGGCACGACCCACACAAGCTGGTGGAAGGCTGTCTCGTTGCTGGAAGAGCCATGGGAGCTCGCGCCGCCTACATCTATATTAGAGGAGAGTTCTACAATGAGTCGTCCAACCTGCAGGTACACTCTAACATCAAACCATACAATGCAACTTCAACCTCAAACTACTGGACTCTTTTTAGTCTTCAAAGTTATCTTGATATTACCAATCTATTTCTATTGGATCACATTTTAAGAAGAAATTACCTTAATTACCTTGAAATGCAGGAAGGAAAAAAGACAGAAATGCTACACAATAAAAAGTGAGATTTAAAAACATTGACTTTGAGCCCATTTGCTTGTATCATATCTATGTTTAAGTTAATGTCATAAATCTATCCTGTTATATTTGTTTCTGTGCCTATTTAATTTATACAGGTTGCAATCAATGAAGCTTATGCTGCTGGTCTGATTGGACGAAATGCTTGTGGCTCTGGGTATGATTTTGATGTCTATGTGATGCGTGGTGCTGGAGCCTACATCTGTGGAGAGGAGACCGCACTTATCGAATCCATAGAGGGGAAACAAGGAAAACCTCGTCTCAAGCCCCCATTTCCTGCTGATGTTGGTGAGTTTTAAAATGGAAACAATTCTAATTGAAACTATTTTAAAACCATTGCCGTTTCTGCATTATTTGGTTATTGTTAACCAAAATGTATAATTGTATGAGTTTTATTACGGCTCACAGGTCCCAAACAATTTTAATTTTAGTGCAAGTTAAGATTTTTACGTTTTTAATTTGCTGGATTATTCCTTCTCACTCACCGCTAGAAGAATAGCTGCCATTTCACACACATGGTTCTCCTCCTAACCTCATCAATGATAAAACACATCTAGTGGTGAAGCATCTTGCCCAAGGACACAACAAAAGCCTTAGCTTGAATAAGATTCAAGCCTTTGACCATCCAATATCACAGGATTTATAATTATAAATACTGTCATGTCTGCCTCACAGGTGTATTTGGTTGCCCAACAACTGTTGCCAATGTGGAGACTGTATCTGTGGCTCCCACCATCTGCCGTCGTGGAGGAACATGGTTTGCAGGCTTTGGAAGAGAGAGGAACTCTGGCACCAAACTCTTCAACATCTCAGGCCATGTTAATAATCCCTGCACTGTGGAGGAGGAAATGTCCATCCCCATGAAGGAGCTCATTGAGAGACATGCAGGTATGGTAGTAGGTAAACAGTACTTATGAATCATGTATGGTTTTATTTGTATTTCAGGTAATTCACAATGCAAATTAAGTTGAATTGATAAAAACTAACTCACTGGATATACCTTCCATGGGTTTTGCTGCAGTTTTTCAGATGCTCTTGCATGGGTTTGGTTGTGGAAGCCTGGCAGGGTTCCACCTTTGATTTCATTTGTACTTTAAATCAGGAGGTTTAAAGTATTTGTCAGGTTATTTTTATTTGCATGCACTCCCTTATTAAAGCACTCAGATAGATTAAGGCTTCTAAGATTAAGCAAAGCCAAAGTTAAAGCATTTTACTGTGACTTGATTGAAATAAACATCTGTTCGGTAGGTGGCATTCGTGGTGGTTGGGATAACCTGCTGGCTGTAATCCCAGGCGGCTCCTCCACTCCCCTCATCCCCAAAGACGTGTGTGCTGAGGTCCTGATGGACTTTGATGGCCTCATTCAAGCTCAGACTGGCCTGGGCACAGCGGCTCTCATTGTTATGGACAAATCTGTATGTTTCATGACAAAAGAATTATTACATTACAAATTATGATGTATGAAATTGCACATCTTTATTTATATATGTGAATTGTGATGAATTTTGTCACAGACTGACGTAATCAGAGCTATTGCCCGCTTGATTGAGTTCTACAAACATGAGAGCTGTGGCCAGTGTACTCCATGCAGAGAAGGTACTGAGAAAAAATTTCTGCCATAACAGGGTCAGAAATCCTAAACTACTACAACAGTGCCTTATTTAATTATTATTATTGTTATTTTTTTAATTAAATGTATGTTATATTTTGTTTCAGGTGTCGATTGGATGAATAAAATGATGTGGCGTTTTGTGCGTGGTGATGCTCAATCCTCAGAGATTGACATGATTTGGGAACTGAGTAAACAGATTGAAGGCCACACTATTTGTGCCCTGGGAGATGGTGCTGCTTGGCCTGTGCAGGTAAATTCAGTTAAACTATTTGACATTTTTACTGTGGTCAAACTGTGAACTTTGGAAAGTCAAGTGGGATTTAATTGTTCATTTTTATTGACATAAGAGTTTATAATTATTTGCTCACAGCAAAATAAAATGTGAATGTAGCTGCAATTTGAATTGCAATTAAATTTTAATTTGAAGCAAAAAGCATAATGTGTGTGTATATATGTATGTACAGTGAGGCAAATAAGTAATTGAACACCCTGTGATTTTGCAAGTTCTCCCACTTAGACATCATGGAGGGATCTGAAATTTTCATCTAAGGTGCATGTCTGCTGTGAGAGATATAATCCAAAAAAAATCTGGAAATCACGTTGTATGATTTTTTTTTTAAATTATTTATTTGTATGTTACTGCTGCAAATAAGTATTTGAACACCTGTCTATCAGCTACAATTCTGACCCTTAAAGACCTGTTAGTCCACTTTAAAAAAAAGTCCACCTCCACTCCACTTATTATCCTAAATTAGAAGCACCTGTTTGAGGTTGTTAGCTGCATAAAGACACCTGTGCACCCCATACAATCAGTAAGACTCCAACTACTAACATGGCCAAGACCAAAGAACTGTCAAAATGCACAAGAGATGAAATCGTAGACCTCCACAAGGCTGGAAAGGGCTACGATCCACTGTTGGAGCAATTATTAGAAAATGGAAGAAGCTAAACATGACTGTCAATCTCCCTCGGACTGGGGCTCCATGCAAGATCTCACCTTGTGGGGTCTCAGTGATCCTAAGAAAGGTGAGGAATCAACCCAGAACTACATGGAAGGAGCTGGTCAATGACCTGAAAAGAGCTGGGACCACCGTTTCCAAGGTTACTGTTACAGTAATACACTAAGACGTCATGGTTTAAAATCATGCATGGCACGGAAGGTTCCCCTGCTTAAACCAGCACATGTCCAGGCCTGTCTTAAGTTTGCCAATGACCATTTGGATGATCTAGAGGAGTCATGGGAGAAAGTCATGTGGTCAGATGAGACCAAAATAGAACTTTTTGGTTTTTTGGTCTTAATTCCACTCGCCATGTTTGGAGGGAGAAGAATGATGAGTACCATTCAAAGAAGACCATCCCTACTGTGAAGCATGGGAGTGGTAGCATTATGCTTTGGAGGTGTTTTTCTGCACATGGGACAGGACGATTGCACTGTATTAAGGAGAGGATGACCGGGGCCATGTATTGCGACATTTTGGGGAACAACCTCCTTCCCTCAGTTAGAGCATTGAAGATGGGTTGTGGCTGGGTCTTCCAACATGACAATGACCCGAAGCACACAGCCAGGATAACCAAGGAGTGACTCCGTAAGAAGCATATCAAGGTTCTGGAGTGGCCTAGCCAGTCTCCAGACCTAAACCCAATAGAAAATGTTTGGAGGGAGCTCAAACTCCGTGTTTCTCAGCGACAGCCCAGAAACCTGACTGATCTAGAGGAGATCTTTGTGGAGGATTGGGCCAAAATCCCTCCTGCATTGTGTGCAAACCTGGTGAAAAACTACAGGAAACATTTGATCTCGGTAATTGCAAACAAACGCTACTGTTCCAAATATTAACATTGATTTTCTCTGGTGTTCAAATACTTATTTGCAGCAGTAAAATACAATTAAAATATTTAAAAATATATATACAATGTGATTTCCAGATTTTTTTTTTTAGATTATGTCTCTCACAGTGGACATGCACCTAAGATGAAAATTTCAGACCCCTCCATGATTTCTAAGTGGGAGAGCTTGCAAAATCACGGTGTTCAAATACTTATGTGCCTCACTGTGTATATGTGTGTGTGTGTGTGTGTGTGTGTGTGTGTGTGTATATATGTGTATATATATATATATACACATGTGTATGTACGTGTGTATATATATTATATGTATATATTTTTATATATAATATATGTAAATGTACAACCCAATTCCGTTTTACGCTGTGTAAAACTTAAAAGAAATACAGAATACAACGATTTGCAAATCCTTTTCAACCTATATTGAACTGAATAAACTACAAAGACAAATGTTCAACTGATTCAGACTTTATTTTTATGCAAATATTCACTCATTTTCAATTTGATGTCTGCAACACGTTCCAATAAAGCTGGCACAGGGGCAATAAAAGAATGCGAAAGTTGGGGAATGCTTAAAATAGACCTGTTTGAAACAAAAAAACAATAAAGTTTATCAGTTTGAACATTAAATATCATGTCTTTATAGTTTATTCAGTTCAATATAGGTTGAAAAGGATTTGCAAATCATTATATTCTGTATTTCTTTTTTTAAGTTTTACACAGTGTAAAAAGGAATTGGGTTGTACATATACAAAGCATCCCAACTTCATTGGAATTGGGGTTGTATATATGTGTATGAAATTTTTTTTTTTTTTTTTTACATGTTATTATGTACATTTTTTTCAGGGATTGATTAGACACTTAAGGCCTGTTATGGAAAGCCGGATTGCTGAATTCCAGCAGAAGAAGCAGGCCCGTGCATAATGGTTTCACTCTACTATTCAATCTTGCTCTTTAACCTGTGCTTATCCCTGTGAATTAT
The DNA here is from genome assembly GCF_009829125.3 of Periophthalmus magnuspinnatus. NCBI lineage: Eukaryota > Metazoa > Chordata > Actinopteri > Gobiiformes > Gobiidae > Periophthalmus > Periophthalmus magnuspinnatus. Next base: position 10,908,621 of record NC_047136.2, on the reverse strand, counting down.
TTAAATACAAAAACTTTCTCTCATCACTTCTGACTGGATGTGTCTGCCATATCTCTGAATAACAATAAAGTTTTATGTACAGAATATAAATTTGGTTTGTTTGTTCCATGTATTTATAGGATAGACTGACGAATGTGAGTTTTTGGGGTTTTTTTGCGTTTTGATGCATTTCAAGGCAATTCACCTGAAAAAAATTGTTAGTATATTCATATTTTGCAATAGTCTCGCGTTAGATTGCGAGATTTTCATCGGTCACGTGATCTCCGCAGACCTCACCCTCCCGACAAGGGGACTGCGCCGACGGTAAGAAATATCACATTAAAAAACCTGTTTGGAAATTACTATCCGCAAATTCAATGCTTCCCTATTTATAAATCACAACGTAAACCCCTAAGGTTCTTACTACACCCATCAAAATGTCAGCATTATCGTTGAAGTTGAATGATGGAGACAACTGTCAATTTCTTGCATCCTCATTGCGCTGTTTTTGTTCTTTTTCAAAGTCGCCTATAATAGTACATTACATCATGCATTTAATTTGTGTATCTATATCATTCATTTAATTGGGATCCTTATTGTATCACATGCAGCTTATCCTCGCCAACCATTTATCTGACAACTGCTACCCCATAATTAACGGTTTCGCATTGCCATGAAATACACAGCTGTATGCAATCTCAATATCCCATACATTATTATTGTGTATATTTTGCATTGCAGACGGTTGTGGCCACTGGTCTTTTGTGAACCATGGAGTTGAAATATGACAACCTTTCAGAGTGTAAGATAGTAATGCTGTCAATATTACCATGTATTTAGACCTATGTATGTAATGCCATCTCTAATGATTAAGTGTATATTAATATTTCTCCATCATATGGTACAGATAAAGTGGAGAATCTTCAGTGCTTTCTGTGCTTCATTACCTTTCGTGATCCAAAGTCAAAAGCAAGACACATGAAGAAAACCCATGGAGACATCTATAAGCAACAGCTACAATTGGTAAAATAAAACCTAAATCTAAGAATTGGCTGTGACTGTTGTCTTCAGTTTTTCCCTAATTAGAATCTGATATCTTGCAGACTGAAACAAAATTTTCCTGCTACAAGTGTGACAAGATTTATAGCACGTCTGAGGAGCTCAGCGAACACTCGGCCACACACGACAACAATGAGAAAAGTTTTCAATGCCCCTACTGTCGGGCAACTTTCTACACTTTTACAGAGGTAACCTGCTTTCTTTAAACATTGCTCTGGTTTTGTATCAATAGTTTCAATAATTGGATCCAGTAAATTATGCAGGTTTTGAGTTGTTTACATTTGTTCCATTTTAACAGTACGGTTTTACTTTATATGTTCTTGTGTTTAATTGTTGTAAGATGACTATGACAGCTCTGAAAGGCGCCTAATAAATATAATGTATTTTTAGTTTCAGATCAAATTTTTGCTATGCACTTATTGTTTAATTTAATGTATTTTACCTTTATTTTACCAGAAAGTCCCATGAGAATTATCTTTTTTTGTTTGTAGGTGACAAAACACAGGAGGTGGGACTGTGGCAAGCGGCAATGCCCCTGCAAAGACTGTGGACTCAAATTTCCGAACCCATCCCGATTGAATCAACACAGACTTAAAGTACATTCTTCACGAGTTGGATCTTCAATAGAGGAGGATTTGACCTACAAGTGCCCCAAATGTGACTGTATTTTTCAAAATGAAGATGAGCTTATTGACCACCAGGAAAGAGATATGGATTGTACAATATCTGAACCAAAACCGCCTCCCAAAAAACGAGGTCGCAAACCCAAAAATGAGAAGGAATCTATAACTAAAAAAGACATGACTGAATATAGATCTAGTAATAATGTTGTGGAGGATGTACTCTCAATCAAAAAGGAGAAAGTAGAGCTGGAGATCCCATGTCCCGAAGCAAATTGCGACCTTGTTTTCTCGTCTGTTGATGCCTTGAGGGCCCACAAAAAGGAGCAGCACAGCAAACCATCCCGTAAATCCCATGCATGCTCCGAATGTGAACAGAGTTTTACTGAAGCCAACCAGTTCACCGTACACGTAGCAAAAGACCATTGCTCTGAGGAGTACACATGCCCCACCTGTGGAGAGGGGTTTCCAGACACAAGTGACCTCATTGACCACATGAGCACCCACTGTAAAAAAGAAGAGCCTGAATTTAATGCGGAAAATGTGTAAACACTTACTATAACCTTTTCATTATATACACTGATACAAAACATGTGGTATATTTAAAAAGAACCAATTCTTAAGAATTTTTGCATGTCTTTCCCTTGCTCCTCTTCAACTCAAATGTGTATAGGTGAATTGGTGACTCAGAATTGTCCATGGTCAATGAATGTGAGAGTGAATGGTTGAAACTAGTCAACGCCCCAGATGTACCCCACCCAAGGCCAGTTACAGGGATGACTTCCAGAACTCGCATCACTGTAGGAGCTTTATACAATATTCTTATTTTTACACAAAGTAATTTCACACTCATTGCCCATATTTATGTTTATTTGAAGACCAATTTTGATTTAAAGGTAGCAAACGTATGTACCCTCTATCAATATGTGTGTAGAGTTTTCTGTTAAATAATCAAAATAAGTCATATTTTAAGGGCAAAATTGAAAGATTTGTAGATTTGCTAGATTATGTACAGTAATATTCTGTTTGTTATACATGTGGTGGATAATGCATACGAAATAGTATGTTTTGCAAAAGACACAATATTGCCGAAAATATTCAAAATAATAAACTTGTACATTTGAGTATTGCTGTATATTGAGAAGCTTGCATCACTATACTTTTCTCAATGCTTCTAATTTTCCTCATTAATTTATTCATTTTGACTCTCATTTAATACTATTATGCAATGACCATATGGACACACAATTCAGTTGTGCCATGAGCAACCATCCAGTCACTTCAGTATTTGTGTTTTAAATTGTAATAGCTTAGCATTAAAATAATTGAAATTCAGTTGTTATTATGTTTTATGGAGTTCACTCTAAAAGTGAAAAAAGAAAATAAAACAATTCAAATCTTTTTGGTTTAAATTGCATCTCCTTTTACATTACCAGTATCCTTATTCGTCCAGGAGTGGTCCAGTCGGATTTTATCCACAGTACTGCATCTACTTTTCATGCAATGGAGATGTCTTCTCTCGTTCACAGATGGTTTATATTTTAATCCACTTTATCTTTTTAACAAGACAGTTTCTGCCACACTCTACATGTGTGAGGCCCACTGGCTCAGTAAAACAGCCGCAGACTTGTGGCCTCTGGTGGGGACGCAGCGACGCACAGAGGACGTAGAGGAGACGTGCCGGGAGGAGATTACCCATGGTGCAGCGCGGCTCATCTCGCGCCTTTGCTCGGAGCAGTCCATCTTGCCTCTCGCTCGTGAGCGCTGTAGCAGCCTCCTCCAGCGCGGTGGTGTTGTTGTAGTAAATAATGGCGGCATCGGGAGGTGGACTCTCTCCCCCGGCTAATGTAGCGGGCCTAAACATCCAGACTATGGCCAAGGCTCGCTTTCCGGGGCGGCCTAGCGCGGCTCGCAGCAGGCTGCGGGCGGAGAAACGCACCAAACGCGGACGGCTGGGCTCAGACGACGGGGAGCAGGCTGTGGCTGGGCCGAGGCCCGTAAACATCGGGCTGGCGTTTAGCGAGGATCCGTGCCTCCTGCGCCTGCTCGGGGTCACCGAGAAGCACGGACGGCAGAAAGATGCAGGCTTCATCTCCAGCAACAGTGAAGGGGTAAATATTTTTCGTCGACGGCTAGCTGTTGTGCTGCTCATTTAGTATTTAAATGCACCGCCGACACAAAACACTGCTTGTTGCAACACACTGGTGTAAGTTATGAGCTGTGCTAACTCCAGCCGTTTAGCCTCCAGCACCGACTCTAAATACACTGTTTGCAGACCGAGGCACGGTTTTCACATTTTAGCCTTTTATCGTGAGATTTATTGTTGTGTGTGTTTTTGTTGGTGTAGCGCTGAAGCATAACACGCCAGCTGACTTTGTTTGGCAGGAACTGGAGGCGGAAACTTTGGCGGTAGATGCACTCGGCGGTGTCTTCTTGTTGTAGAAACCCATAATACGTATCTCTTATTGTTTGGTGAGACAGTGGTGTTATCGGGCTTTGTGGAGACATGGCTGCTGCATTATCGTTGCCGGAGCGTCACAGATGCTCGTTTCACTCTTTCCACGTTGGAGCTGTCAGCTGACCTTGCTGTTTTGGATGCTCCGCTTCATACTAGATGCAGGCAGGAACTTATACGACACCATAACTTTTAGACAAGTGATACTGGCTTCAGCCATTGCTGTACTACTGAATTAACTTATGTAAAACTATACGAAACAGCAGTGAATGTAATAATCTTCTTAACTTTACAGTCATGTGTTGTACCGTATACAACTATTTTGACAAATTTCTAAAAACACTAAATCCCAATTATTTAATAACATAATATTAGATGTGGCTCTAGTCTCAATACTGTTATTGCAGTTCATTGCTTAATGATCCTGATGCTATATTATATTTAATTATGTAGGTTATTTTTTAGTTTAGAAATATCTTGTGGCTGCATTAACTTTTTGGTCATCACTGATGCAGTCCTTTCAGATGGAGCTGTAAGAGTCACGTGGTTCATGTTAAAGCTGCATGAGCATCCTGCAAACGTTCTGCAGAGGTTATTTCATTTGAGGAAACTTAATTCAATCTGTCAATTCCATCTCTTATGAGCCTGGATGAATGTCTGTAACTGTTGTATTTTCCTTTGTATTTGGTGAATTGAATGATGTCTCTAAAATTTTGACATAAGGTACAGTATGGATGGATGTAGATGGTATTGTTATGCTCCAAACTGAATGTAATATTGTTTTGCTTTAGTAATTGTTTTTTAGGGATTGACTAGACCTGATCTCATGATTTAGACCTGATTTTTTCCATGTGTCTAAACAATGTCCATTTTAGCTTGAATGTGCTTATTCTGAATCACTACTATAGAAATTATAGTGATTTGTAAGTTTTAGTTCATGAATTTTAATTACTTAAACACCAAATACAAAGCCAATACTTTTTTCTTAGTTGGATGGTTCATTTAAAATATTATTCTGGGTTGGCCATTGCCATTCAAAAATATAGTGTACAATAACATATCGGAAATCTTCATTGTGATGGTATTACTGATGGGACTAGTCTAGTGCATTGAAACTGAACAGTTGCGGTCCTGATGCAACACTATAGTAAGAGCTGGGGCAAGGCTTGACAGCCGATCACCAATAATCAAATAAAGAAAGACCTGTAGCCTTTTTATTCTCAGAGAAATGGAAGGTGAATTGTAGCCTATAATAGTATTGTTCATGACCAGACTGTATAAAGAAGTGGACTAAGGTAGTGTGTCATCACCCATTGTGTTCAACTTCAGCGAAATGATGGTCATTGAGGCTAGCAGTTATAAGAGCGAATTTGGAGCCAAGTTCCGTATTTGGAATTCCGACTGCGAGTATCATAGCAACCAAAAAGCCACTCCGGAGCCAGGCTGTTAAAGATAACGCCCCTTCCCGCCCACACCGCTGGTTTAGCAGGGAGTGGGCACGCAACAATTCTGTCAATCAAACCTGTGGCTAACGTTAGCGGAAGTGACCTCAGGGAAAGAAGGCGCCTGATTTGTCTATTGTTAATGTTCATATCTTAATTTATGGACACAATTTACACACAAAATACAAATATGAGGATCATGTAAAGCGGGTTAATATGAACATTTTAATACCAAAATGACAAGGCTTACTGCAGCACTTACAGAGAGAGGGATGACAATTTTTCAACATAATGGGAATTGAAGCCATGTCTATGCAGCTGAAAGTACGCCCATGCTCACTTCCTTTTTAGAACATGGAGGCTAGGAGTTTAGCTATGTCCCTTGATATATACAGTCTGTGTTTATGACTGAAAAAAATGCTCTGGTTTGTACATTTCAATCAAAGTCATTGAAAAAGAATTTTAAAGTATTTTGATCCATGAATACCAAAACCGGAGTCCTCATTCACCATTGAGCCTAGAGTTTACTGCACAGATCTGAAGAACTTCCCAGCTACTGCCTGTATCATGTTTCTGATGCCAACTTACAACAATCCTGAACTGAGTTGATACAAATATTGTAAAACTTCAAATGCAAAATTTTACGTACGTTTCAAATGGGGCTGAGCGATATGACAACGCAATTATAACTTTTTTTCCTCATATTAACCAATCACAATTTTCGATTCAGTTTCATTTAGTCATATTGAAAACAAATGCAAATGACTGCAATTGACTTTTATGAATTCCCAATTAACATTTTTTTTAAAGATAGAAATGTCTCCTCCAAAGTCTAAATTCTGGTCCAAACCACATGCTTGTACTGGACTGGAGAACTGGCTCTTTAATTCCTGATGAAAAAGCCCCTGGCATATCATTGACGATTAGAAATAAAAATCTCTTTCCGATTAATGTAACTGAAATTAATTGCACAGCCTTAATGTCATACCGTCACCATATTGTTTGTGTTATAGCCACTCTTGTATTATGATGCACATATATATCGTTGTTAAATGTGTATTGGCTGGTTTGTATGCATGGCTTTGTCAACTTTGAATCAGTAATACACAAAAGTTGTAGGCACTTTGTTGGTGTAACTTTAGATCATTTTGCACATGAAAATATGAAAAGGAAAAATATTTGTGTTCTGGTATGCCTGGGTTTGTCCTTCTTTAGTGCAAGTTTTTGAGATTGTTCTTTGTGAAAGCTTTGGAATGACTGAATGAAAGAAAATGTTGAATAAAACATTGACAAGTTGGTAATCTATGTGAAATGTACTAGAACCTTCATCTATTAGACATTTTTGTACAAGCTGAAGTGTTCTTAGACTTTTCAGTCCTAAATGCAAGATATGAGGTATTGCTAAACTGTTCTGGTTTTACATCTAATTACTATCTATGCTGCATTTGCTTACTGAATGTATAGGCCCTGGCAATGTTATATTATCAGAATGTTAAAAAAAAAAATCAGAATTGAGGCAACTGGAGGCAAAATTACATAGATTATGAAACATTTTTAATGATTAACTGACATCAGATCTGAATACTAATGCTTTTTCTCTTTATAACAAAATCAAGCCACACTTGTATGTATCCAATTGCTTATCATTTGCTAACACCACCTAAATTGAATAAATTAGTCTGTGAATAGATACATTCCAAGTTTCAGAATGTAGAAATTGTAATTAACCACAAACTTTTTTTCTTTTTTTTTTTGTAGGAAGAAGATTTCAGTGGATTTGGTACCACAACCTTCCCCCATTCACCTTTACGTCAATCACAATCCCCACAATCTGCAGACATTTCTCCGGGATCAAAACCTATTCTTGGAAAAATTGTACAGAAAACCTCCAAACCTGCTGTTGTTGGTAAAATTGTGCCCAGGTCACGTAAAGACAGTGGTACAGAAGCAATCAAACAGGAAGTTGGATTGGACTCAGGTAGCAGCACAAAGTCAGCAGCATCTATAAGGAACTCCGGTAATATGCAAAACCAAATGGCTATTACCTCAACTGGAAGGAAACCGAAAATAATCCCAGGTGTGAGGCGTAAAGACCAGTACTCCAAGTTTAAGGAAAGCGATGAGACGACTGATGAGGAGACTGACACAGACCAGCAGAGCCCTGATGCCAGAAAGAGAGGAGTTTTGCCTATTCACAAACGAAAGGGGAGGAGAGAGTGTAAAGATTTGGGTGCAGAAGATGATAAACATGAGGGAGAGAAGGACGTGAAAGGACCTCATCATTTGGCTTTGTTAAAACGAAAGAAGTCCAGATCCAAAATGTTTTCAAGACCCCCAAAACGAGTGCAGAAAGCAACAAGTGCTCCAGTAGAGCGTAGGCCGCGTCCGAAAAACAAGTTTTTTACATATGAACTGGTGCCCATTAAAACGGACAGCACGCCACAGCTAAACCCAGGACAGGCAGAAGCTAGCTCTAACAGTTCAACCTCTCTGACTGCAAGTGGTAGGTCTTCACGCATTATCAAAATCCCTAAAAGGTTTTTGGAAGAAGAAATAACACCAACACGAAAGAGGGCTTACAAAATTGATACAAAATTAGGATTTGAGGAAAATGTTATGCCAGAATTCAGCAATTCACAGTCTGGATTAGAGTGTCCATCTTCTCATGTGAAATCGCCAGCTAAACAAAGTACGGGAAGCAGTCAGGACATTTACAAAAATCTGAAAAAGTTGACGTTAAAACTGGCTGAAAGAAAGAAAAGTGTGTCTGAAACGGAGGGGGAATCTTTTGCTGATGGTGAGGGTTCAACTAAAAAGAAAAGGAAGAGAAGGTCCAAGATTAAAATGGAGGAGATGGACAGTCCTGGAGCCATAAGGAAACTGGCTGTGTCAGTCGATGCGAGTGTGGGAGGAGCCACCGGTGAGGTGATGGTTAAAGAAGAAGTACCAGCCATGGAAGGTAATTATTATTTTAATAGACCTTTTCCTCATTAGGGTTGAGCATTGTTGGTAATTGCTTGTAGTCAGTTTAATTTTATGTAAAGGTGCACTATGTACCTTTCCTGGTTGAGGGTTTGGCACCTTTTTGTCACCCCCCATGGAGATATTATTGTTCTGCTAGAACAGGTCAGATCTGGTCAATAAACAATTGTAATCAAATAACCACAAGAATAAGGGTGCGTGGGACAGCGAACTCGAGGCTAAACCCGACCCAGCAAAAAGCATAATTCCACAACACAGAACAGGCAATGTTTTCCCCACTTAAACATTGTTTAAAAAAGATCCACAGAGATATTTTGCGCTTCTTCATACATAACTTAGTTGTGTGAAAGAATGACAGAGAAATGGTCCTCCTGTGTCCCTCTCAGCTCCAGGTGCGTATTGTGCAGCAGCAGTGGGAGAGAGGGAAGAGGATCTGTAGCAACAAAGACAACAAGAGCAGATCCAGTTTTAGTCCAGTCATTTAAATAATAAAAATGAAGTGAATGAATGTAAAGGAAGATATATTGTATACAGTATTCATTGTGTATTCAGTATATTGTTTTAATCACTAGTGATGCACAGGGCTGCAGAATTGGACTCAGCTATAAAAGCATATGATGAATTGCTTATCAACACATAAAAATACCACACCCAACGCAAGAAGGCAAAGGGTTTGCAGTGCTGTCGACAAAGCAAAGGGTGGATAAGGAATCTGAACCTAAAATATAATGCATATTTAGAGTTATTTAACATTCTTTATTCTTTACTACATAATTCCATACATGTTGCTTCACACATTTGATGACTTCAGTGTCTATCTTAAAGTATGTTTGACTGGTAGTGTACATTTTTAATTTATTTGTTTTTGGTTCCAGAGATCGAGGAGAAAGGAAAAACTATAATTATATGCCCTACTCTCCCAATTTTTTGTATAGGCCTGTCCATATTCTTATTGAGTTCATTTTCTCTTAATTTAAAATAAACAATTTTTTAATGGGCAAGTAGATCTTTAGGCAAGAAAGCCAAGTAAAAAATGGTGGCCTATTGCCCAGTGGGCAAGTATTTGAAAACGCTTAATGTCAAACCCTGAACATTCACCACAAATAGATCTACATCTGTAAGAATCAGAATTTGTCAATAATAGTAATTCAAAGTACACTAGATATTGGGGTGTATACCATTTACAGGGAGACAATTTGATTAGAAAAAATGTGACAAAGTTCAGTCATTCTATTAGATTTTAAAACAAGATATTGCTCATTCCATTATTCAAATTATTAAAATAAAACCATCGAATTAAACATTTTGACACATTTTGATCTATTGCTAAATGAATGCTAATATCTTGTCTTGTTCAGGTGAGGTTACAGTGGCCCATACCATAGAGGGGACAGAGGTGAGTGGGGTAGGCCATAGATTCGGACTCAGTGGTGCCAACAAGAGGATGCTCCAGAGGATGCTCAGGAAAGCCAAAGTCCAACTCATCAAAATCGACCAACAGAAGCAGCTCAAAATTACACAGGTAAGGTAGTATTTAACGGATAAGAGCAAAAATACAATTCAAATGCAAAGTTACAATTACCATGATGTTAAATTGTTTATTTTGGTACTTTGAAGGAGTCATTGATGGCGGCGGGTGGAAGAAGGCGGAGAAGAAAACATGGCCCCCACTCTAAAGAATATGGCCCTCAGGTAAATTATGATTTGGTTCGAATATATAGGTATTAATTGGATAAAAATTTGTTTGAGATCAGAAAATTGTGATTCACCATTTCTGTTTTATGTAGCTGTATACTTAAACAAAAGGCACTTTTCCCCACACACTCCTTTTATTTAGCCTCCATAATACTCTTAAGTAATGTGTAGATTCAACCACATAATGAGAAGTGAACTCGAGGAACAAGTAGCATAGAAAATACATGGACATTTTGATAGTTATAACAATCCCATAGAACTGTTGAGAAGAAATAAGCAAATGTCAGTATTGTTTTTTTTAAATTCTTTTGTAGGAGCAGCCCCTGGCTGGTCCAAGGATCAAGCACGTGTGTCGAGCAGCAGCTGTGGCTTTGGGACAGCCCCGTGCGATGGTCCCAGACGACATCCCTCGACTGAGTGCTCTGCCGCTGCATGAGAGGGAGGGCATCTCTTTCACCCCCACAACGGAAGGTACAGACTAGGGCCAAGACCTTTGCCGTCAGGAATATCTCTACAAATCTGTTGGGTTTTTGGGGGTTTTTGTTCATAAGTGCAAAGATTTGCACAACTTTTTTATGACTTGTTTGTTCCAAACTAGTGATAAAAAGTATAGTTCAAATTAAGGAGGCACAACACAATGTTACACTTTTGCATACAATGTTACTCACATTTACTGGACCAGATGAACAAAAACTTTGTAATTTTTGTGTCCCTGGAGAGAAGTCATATGTGCATCAGGTAGGAAAACCAATCTTCTCTTATCATTGTGATTGGAAGGTTGGCGTTTCAAATCCCTCTCTCCCCTTACTATACCTTTTATTGTGTCTTTGGGAACCCCCGCACCTCGTCTGGATGGGTTTGCTTGACTTTGTGTTTGGTTGTGGTCGAGGAACAGAATGGCAACCCCCGTCTTATCAGTCTGCCCCAGGACAGCTGTTGCTTCGGAAGTAGACTTGTGTGATTGAGGAGTGAATGAACAGTGGCTCAATGTATTGCTATTACATTTATAAGACTGCTTATATTGACAAAGCTAACTTGACCACAGTATGCACCCTACTTGATAATGAAGTCAAAACTGAAAAAGATCAAAATGGGTCCTTATCAATTAGTAGTTCAACCTATAAGCAAATGGCATTAAGTGAATGTAGATGAGAATAAAATATTTGCCAGCAAAAATATTTCTTGTCACACACAGATTAGCCACCGCTGTTGGAATGCTTTACCAACACTGGTCAAGTGAGCTCCACCCACCTTAAGGTGAGGAAGTGGTGTCCAAACTCGCTGCTTCAATGAACACCCAGCCAACACAAGCCACTCTCTCGTTTTCTTTTTTTTTTTCTTTTATTATTACTGTTGTGTCGAACACTCACATTTAGGGACAAAAACAGTTAGAGTAAATTGTCTGTGCACCACTTTTTCAGGTGCTGTGGAGGACGATGATGAGCTGTCGGACCCAGACACCGCTCAGTGGGTTCCCGCTCAGGAACACATCCCACTGAAGAGGAGGGGCAAGAAGAAGAAGTTTAAGAGAAAGGTTCAGCCCCAGTACATTCCAGGTGGCAGTCGATCACGGCGCTGCGGGGAGTGTGACGGCTGCCTGGTCGAGACAGACTGTGCCAAGTGCGCCATGTGCCTCGACAAGCCCAAGTTTGGAGGATTCAACATCAAGAAGCAGTGCTGCATGTGCGTTTGCTTATAAACTTAACAACAAACTCCATTAGCCAAAGTTTAAAAAAAAAAACAACCCTTCAAACTTTTTAACTTTCTGTATTCTCCTTTTTTAGATACAGAAGATGTGATCGCATTGAAAAGGCTAAACTTGCACGTATTCTCAAACCATACAAAAGTATGTGTGAATGTTTAGGACTGCTTTTATATTTTAAGAAAACACCAAATATCAACCTATTTGTGATTATTTTTTTTTAGTTAAGTCAAAAGAATATGTGGCTAGAGTTGCTTGTTCATTGGTGTCGGGTGAAGACAAAAAGAAATCTCTGCGAAACGTGAAGCGGCGTTCATTCAGCAGCCTCCTCTCAGATGAGGACGACCCTGGGAACGAGGAGAACAAATGCAAGGCCACAAACAAGACCAGGAATCAAGGTACATTTAATAAACCATAAACAACTGTCAATGTGCCCCAGGGCAGCGCTGGTATTGCCCGCTAAGGTTTAGCTACTTGCCTGGAGAGCACTAAATAAGACCAATTATTATAATGATTACAAAGCCCCATTAAAACTCTGTCCTTACATTTTTATCTTCTCTTGAGGTCTCAATTCTCAGGATGGTGAGTTTGTGCAGATGCTGAACCCCTGAAACATCGACGACTTTTCACTAAAGGATTCAAACCTCGATCTAACAAGGTAATTATAAACTCATTCACTGCTTTCGTTTGCTTTATTTCACCTAACTCTTTACTGAAACCCTGGCTCAGGTAGTATTTTTGGATGCAGAAATATATACATGTAGATTGCTTCATCAAAGAAGTTGAGGTAAATTAATAAACACAAAGTCATAATAATCACATGCCTTAAATCAAATCAGGAATAGACCATGATCCATTCAGGGGATTCAGTTGTTACACCATTTTCTAAAAAATACTACAGCCCCACTTTGCATCTCTGCTTTGATTATTTTTCTGGGTTCAGGGGTGGTGTTTCTGATAATTTTCCACTGATTTCTGTTCCTTGTCTTGTGGCTCTCCTACTCCTTTTTTTTTTTTTTAAATAAACTGCATGCTCTTCACTAATTGGATTCTTCATAGCTGTGTAAAAAGTGTAGTCACTTTTAAAACTGATATTCTTGTTAGTATTGTGGTGCTTATAATTTGGACATATTCAGACACCTCTCGCACCTAATAATTTGTGCTGTCTTAAAATAACCTTAAGCATGATCAACATTTTTATCATTATTATTTTTTCTTGTTGATTTTTTTTTTTTTTTTTTTTTTTTTTTAATACCCCATCACCATTTCCAAACATTTTCCAATTTGCCATGTTGAAGTTGTAAAAATACTTGTTAAGCTGTTTTTAATGTGAGCTGTTGGTGTAGCAGACCACAAATTCTCCTAATCTGTAGTTATATTTATAAGTTCTTTGTATTTCTTGATGCCCTTTAGACATGCACAGCAGGTTTTGTTCCCAAAGCAAGACGTGATAATCTGGAGTTGACCTCTGCATGGCTTTTTGCTCCTTTGCTTGTATTTGCTTTGTCCTTTTTGGTTAGTTTGAAGTAGAAACAACAGTGAGAGATTTGGCAATGTTTTCTTTATTATGATTATTAAACTTCTAGACCCTGTACTTGCATGATTTGCATTTTGGTTTAAAACATAGCTGTCAATAGGTGTGAAAATAGGTTTAGGTCAGTTGTGTAATTGTTGTATAATTGTAGAAAATATTGTATAACATATACTATATCATTGTTATGCATATTTTTTTTATTTGGCCTATTACCAAAAAGAAGAATTTTCCATATTATTCAAAATCATTGCCTCACACTTGTAATTTATCAGACGCCTATTGTTCCATACTTTTGAACATGTCTTTTTTTCACTAGAAAAATTATTAAGGGACAGTAAAATAATGGCTTTGATTTGTTAAGAATAGTCAGTTTTAGTTTTATAGTGTTGATGCTTTTTTCAGACAAATATTTGCTTTGTTGCTTGTGCCTGCTTGCCTCATAATTTCCACTTCTGGCTAACCCAATGCTGCTTTTCAAATTGTAATACACTTTCCTCTACTCTTTTCAAATCACTGGCCTGTAATTGCCGCCTTTTGCATGTGAATAGTACTAGTGTAAGTTTGCAGTCTTGCTGGTTGGCTTAGGCAGTCCCCTCCTTCACAGGATCAACCAGAGAAAAGCGTTGAAGAGATGGAGAGCAGTTTACCACAACCAGACCAGAGCCCACCCAGGAGTCCCATGCTGAAACTTCAAATACACTTGCACCGATTGCCTGACTCTATCCTGCAAGCCACCACTCAGGCAAACCCCAAATTTTCATCGCCTCTAACAAAATCTCCTAACCCTCCTTCTCCCCAAGTGAATGGACAGAGCCTTACAAGCCCAACACCAGTGCCTCTGGATCAGTTGCCTGACCCTATCCCGCAATCTCACACTCAGGCCAAACCCAAATGTTCATCTCTTCTGACAAAAGTTCCGACCCCCCTTTCAGTTCTTCCTTTAGAACAGTGTTCTTCAACTCCACCATCCAAAGTGCGGTCACTATCGATGGATGGTAGGCAAAGTGATGCTAAAATTTTTACCCCTGTCACAAAAGCTATTACACCTTTTGCACCTCAGCTTATAAGACATTCCTCTACATGTACACCCTCAAAACTGCCTCTGGACTCTTTACCTGCCCCTGTCCTAAAATCTGATGTATCATTGAAAGCGCAACAGTCCCAGTTAGTGGATAATATTCATGCTGTTACCAAATTGTTGCCAACAAAGTCTTCCATCCCTCCTTTCCCCCAAACTGAAGGGAAAAGCCCCAGAAGTCGAACGTCTACCCTCATTATTTATTTGGACAGGTTGCCTGATAATGTCCTGCAATGTGCTACTAAAACTACTGAAACGTCACCACTTTTAGCAAAATCTCCTATCCCACAAGAAAGCGGTGTTGCAAAAACTCCACCCCCCAAACCCTTGGACCCTAACAACATTTCGTTATCCCCTCCAACCTGTCCTTTTCAATCACACTCTGCATGGGACATAAAACATTGCAACAGTACCGCAAAAATACGCCTGTCCCGGTTGCCTGAGTCCATTTTGCACAGTAGTCTGTCATTGCCCCCAGAGTGGTCAGACCCAAAATCGTCTCACTTGTCATCTTATTCTTTTCGCGCACGAAAAAGATATTGCACCGGTTCAGAAGAATATTCAGTACATGCACCCTCTGTGAAAAAATCCATGCGTCTAAGATTGCACAGATTATCCAACACGTTAGTCCAAGCATCTTTGCACAAATCTACATCACCTCAAAAACAAAAAAAAAAAAAACTTCAATTTTAGTGCACTGAAAGCGCTTATGTGCTCACATAATTGTTTTCCTACCTCTCCAAAATGCAAGGACCAAAAAAACTTGGAATGTGAAAGACAATTTTCCGAACACTGCTGCACCTGCCCCATCTCATACTATTGAAGTGGACATTGAAACATCAAATGGGACACAAATGGATCCAATGGACAATCACGTGGATGGACCTGAAGAAGACGAAGACATTTTTTTAGGACAGACGACAGTTGTGAGACACTGTCACAACACTGACACACACTATTTCCTTCATCCCCAGAATCCTTTGGAGTATGCCTCCTTGAACGGGTCGGGGTTAACTAACGGATTTTCCCTAAAGGCCCCGTTGCAGACCAAGCACAAGATTCGAGTGGACTTCAAGGTGAGTTTTGTTGCGTAAATGTAAAAACGATATTACGATACTGACAAATTAATATACATTTGATTTTGGATTATCCCTATGACACTATGCAGAATTCTGTTGGCAAGTGTAAAGTAATACATTTTCTTTTTAACCTGCCCTTTTGGAGCCTTCAGATTAGCTTATGTTTATTGACAAAATACTTGCTATAAAATAAATTATATTTTTTGATGCTTCTTTCACCTCTAAACCAAACATTGACTTGCAAAATGCGTTTCTGAATGAAAAAATGTGAAAAAATAAAAACAAAATCTAATTGCACATGGTACTCCAAGGAAGAAAAGTATTATGCTTAATTCCTTTGCTTAAATGTATGACAAAGTAATTACATTTTTTGTATTCTAATTGTATGTGCAATGCATACTTTTATTCTATTTATTTTCAGGAGGACTGTGCTCTGGAGAATGTCTGGCTGATGGGGGGCCTCAGCGTCCTGGCCTCTCTCCCAAACACACCTCAACCAGTCTGCCTGCTCTGTGCCAGTCAAGGACAACACGAGGTAAAATAAACAAAACACATTGGCATTATCACCCGAAATGAGGCATTATTGATTTAAAATGTTATAATCCCCAACAGATGCTTTACTGCCAGATCTGCTGTGAGCCTTTCCACAGTTTTTGTTTATTACCCGAAGAGCGCCCCCAGGAGGAGAACAAGGAGAATTGGTGCTGTCGACGCTGCAAGTTTTGTCACGTATGCGGACGCAAAAGCAAATCCTCAAAGGTATTCAGCTATTTTATTTTTGACCTGAAAGAGTTACAGCTCATATAATAAATTCTACAGCTAACACAACCTGTACAAATCTTATAAGAATATTGAAAATTGTATACTTACCTTACTTTTGTTCCCCAGCCTGTTTTGCAGTGCAGGCGATGCCAAACCTCATACCATCCTTCATGTTTAGGACCAACTTACCCCAAACCTTTGAACTGCGATGTGCCCTGGGTAAATAAATGCATTGTATCATAACATTTCTTTATTTTAAAACAAACCAGTTGAATAAGAGTTGTTATGAAATTAATCATGATTTATGGCTTATCCAGGTGTGCATGACATGTATTAGATGTCAAAGTTGTGGTGTGACCCGAGGGAAGACATGGGACTTGGCCTGGAACCAAAAACAGGATCTCTGTCCTGACTGCACTGCGTTGTATGAGAAAGGTCAGACACAATTGTTATGTGAAGCAATATTAGATTGAAATGTTATAATTACATGTGAATGAATGTACTTGTTAAAATGGTCTAACCTTTTTACTTTTTTGTTTAGGAAACTTTTGCACCATCTGCCAAAAATGTTATGAAGACAACAGCCAACACGAACAGATTCAGTGTTCAAAGTGCAACCGCTGGATTCATGCAAAATGTGAAGGGATTTCAGGTCAGCATTATAAAAAAAAACCCTTTTTAGTGGCTGTTTATTTATGAAATTGCTTCTAACAAAGTATAGGTTTAGTAGTAGTTAAGCATCTTTCTCTTGTTACAGAGGAGCTGTTTGAGCTGTTTTCGAGCCTCGCAGAGGAGATGCCATTTACCTGTTCGCCTTGCAATGCACCTGAGGGTAGCAACCTGAAGGGGGCGCTCCAGAGTAGGCTCACAGCTCAGCTCCAGGAAGTACTCACAGACCTCCTGTCCTCTAGCACCACCCAGCATCTCCTAATCTGTAAACGAGTAAGAATTTGTTGATTTTATTTGGATCACCCAGAATGCCGAATAATACCAGTTACTGTCTCGGTTTCTTAAACTGTACTTATTTTATTGCATGCCCTATTTTATCATTGTTTATATTATTCTTTGTTTTATGCTGTACCATTACGCAGAAGCGAGTTGATGGTTTGTGAATTTTGTTCACTGACAATAGCAATAAAACTTATTCTAATTCAATAAATGAAATCCAATACTTTGAGAAAAGGTGTTTAGAGTTCACACTATTCTACTTTGCCATTTAGCAGATTCATTATATGCATTTTAACTGTTTGTTTCCTACTCGTTCTGTTTTGTAGTGCTATGAATCCCAACCTCCAGAATACAGCAGGGGCCATTCAGTCTGTGATCTTCAAGCTGTGGAGAAGAAATTCAAATCAGCTCTTTATGACTCAGTTGTGAGTATATTGGTCCTTACATTTTACATTTACTGCATCAAAGTATTTTACAAAAGATGTTTTCAAATTATCATTTTGTTGTTGTGCCTTTCAGAAAACTTTCCATGCCGATGTGGCTTCTGTTTTGAGGAAGTGGCAAAAGGAGGAAGAGATTCTGCCCGAGGATCAAAGACGAACCAACTCAGCCAAAGATCATTATGTCAAAGTAAGTTCACACATTTTAATACATCTTGCACAAATACTTACTATAAATCCCTCCTGTTGTTGTAAACTAAATTATGACTAAACCTTTTCTGTTTTTTTTTTTTTGTTTTTTTAAGCTGATGGAACGGATATTCGTTTGGTTTCCTCATAGTCATTTAAAAAATTGGACCCCATTTTCTGAAGAATTCCCGAGGTAAACTACAATTATTCACATTTTTGCATTTGCAAAACAATATTCACTAATTTCCCAAAAAAAATTATTATTATTATTTTTTTAAATGCCCTCTTTTCATTGTTCTTTTTGCCTTTTTAGTGGTATGCTGCCAGAGGCCGTCCTCCCACCGTCCAAAGAGCACAGTTATGCTCAGTGGATGGAGAGGTCCTACCAGCAGAGGGCACCACTCTCAAACCTGTCCACCCTGGCTCTTCAAACACGAGGTAAGGATGCTTTGTTTGCCATGTTGTTTAATTTTTTTGTTGAGACGGGGGCAAGAACTCTTAAAATTTCATTGTGTAAATACATGATTTTAAAGCAATATTCTTTTTATATTTTAATAGGTTTCGTCCACGACCATGAGTACAATAAGACAAAAGATGGGAGGCAATGTATGCTGTGTCAACAAAGCGGCGATGCATCTCCAAGTGTACGTTTTCTACAGTGTTTTCTCTCTAGATTAGATTAGTTTAAATCAAAGGGGACAATGCAATATCATAGATTACATGATTAAACATGAGTTAAAAAAAAAAAGCCACAATTCATCAAGAGGCTAGTCCTAGGGACTTGGTACATTACAAACATAAGAAAATATACACAGCACAAGTACATGACTCTAACAAGACCCCTCTCTTTGGCACAGTAAAATTCTAGCTAAATTTGAGTCTCAAAATGCAGTGTTTTGGATATTACATTAATGTTTTCTAATGATTAACTTCATTCATCTGATATTTTCCTGACATTCAAATCTGGATAGACAGCAGTGCCATCATTTTTAGTTTTACGGTTTTCCTTTATGTTATTCATCGTACCGTTCAACAGGACCAAGGCCGGCTGTTGTACATGGGACAGAATGAGTGGGCTCATATAAACTGCTGCCTGTGGTCTGCAGAGGTGTATGAGGACAATGGAGCTCTGTTGCAAGTCCATAGTGCTGTCTCCAGGGGGCGCCACTTGGTAAGAAATATAGAAGGATTAAATTTCTGGGGAGGGTTAAACAGACAGAATTTTGCTACTTTGTTTAGCATACAGTTACCAAAAGAATGCACATTTTATATAGTTTTGTCTTAGTTTGCCTCCGTACATTCTACATAATTCCACATTTGACATGGTGGCTGAGTGGCTACCACTCACACTTCACTGTAAGAAGGTTCCAGGTTTGATTCCCGGGTTGCCCGGGCCTTTCTGTGCTTGGTTTGCACGTTTCACATGTGTCTGGGTTTCCTCCGGACACTCCAAATTCCCCCATCCACCCAAAGCATGCGCATTAGGTAAAATTCTCCAGCTAAGGTAGTCCTGACCAAGACCTGCAACAGAATCATGGAGATGAGTTCCTGAGCACTCTGCTCTGTCCTAAAGAGCTGCCCCAGCGCCATTGAAGGATGGTTCATATGCAGAGGACAAATTTCTCTACAAGGACAGTAAAGTGCACATTACCTAATAATCAAGATTCATGTGTTTAATTTAGTAGATTTTACTCCTCTCTACCCTCTGTTTTTGTGAAGACCCAAAAGCATCCATAAAGAAAATTTTGTCTTAAAGCTTCTGTTAATGTGAAATAGATGAATATTATAATTAATATCAAGCATATTATTATTTTTACAAATAACTTCCGTTGGTTCCAAGTTGATTCATGTTTCCTAATGTTTCCCTTCTGTCTTTAGAGGTGTGATCGTTGTGGTCAGTCTGGAGCAACAGTGGGCTGCTGTCTTATGTCCTGCCAAAGTAACTTCCACTTCATGTGTGCTCGAATCGAGAACTGCATCTTTCAGCACGACCGCAAAGTCTACTGCAACAGACACAGGGAGCTCATCAGCGACAAGGTCAATAGAGCTAATGTAATTTCATCACTGTAAAGAATACATATGACTTGTGTATTTATGATTTTGGTTTTGATTTCCAGGTGGTGGAGGAGTTTGAAGTGCCTCGTAGAGTTTATGTAGACTTTCACGGGATTAATCTTAAAAGAAAGTTTCTGACTGGCCTCGAACCAGAGTCCATCAACATGTCAATTGGTAAATATATGGATTTTACTCCTGGCCTTTTACTTGTATGACAACATGTTCTTTTTATTGAAATAATTCTAAGGAAATGGAGCGAATATCTTCTAATACCAATGTGAATATTAAGGCATTCAAGTATATATTTTGGTATTGATCTGAACCTACAAACTTTGTGAAAAGAAAATTTCTTAGTTGCATAAACAATCAAAGAGTAAACCTTAAATTTCTTATTTACAGGTTCACTTCAGATCCACAAACTTGGCATTTTAACAGAGCTCTCATCAAATGGAAGAGCATTGTACCCTGTTGGATATCAGTGAGTCAAAAATATTTTATAAATATGCTTGGTCCCGCTTAAATTTTGTCAAAAAAGAGCCTTGGAAAGTCGACAACTCTCATCTGATCACTTTTAATGGTTTAATTTCTCCCTATCCAGATGTTCTCGGTTGTATTGGAGCACAGTGGACCCACGGAGGCGCTGTAAGTACACATGTAAAGTCACTGAGGTCAGCACCCCTCTCCCTGGTGAAGAACAAGACACAAAGTTCGACCAAGGAGAAAACCACACCATCATCCACAGCCCCAGCCACCACAGAGGTGAGGAAACTCTGAACAATTGGACATTTGACAATGTAATACCTTTTAAAATTGTTTTTATTTTATGTTTTTTTTTTTTGTGTCAGATTTGGAGTCCATGGAGTGTGAAAGCTATCCAGTTAGTCCTCTCAAGTCTAATACACCCTCCCCTAAAATGCATAATACATCCGGATCTAAGAGTCCGATATACCCACATGCACGGAGACCAGCCGGGGGGTCTTCCAGGCCTCTGCCATTTCCAGGTAGGCTGAATATATGTAATATGTTGAATTTGGATAAAATATTATGCTGAACATTTCTGTACATTTCTGTAGTTATTGTTTGGTGGCAAATCATGAGCTCATTGATTTTTAAAACGCATACAATATTACAATTATTGAACAGGAAAAAAAAAACAGCAAAACTTTAAAGAAATTCCTAAAACAGACTACGGAAAGCAAAAAGGCATCGGTGTTTTGTAACTTTATATAAAACATAAGTCCTCTATAGAAGTTGTATTTTTTATGCATTTTTATTAATTTTTTTTCTTTTTAGGGACTGCACCACCCAAACCTCATCACATTGTAACACTTCGGGACCTGGAGGACACTCGTCGTACCCGCCGCCTCTCGTCCCGGAGTCGCTGTAGCTCCTCCCCCTCAGACACTGACCTCTCTGCCCCTGTGACCCATCGATCCGGGGGTACTAGAACCTCCCTCTTCAGCTCCCCTCCCCGCTCAGCTGTCATTGGCCCCCTCTCACCTCCACTGTCCCGCCAAAACTCTACCTCACCGGTATGGGGCTCTCCGACTACATCTGGTTTCTCACCTCATCGTGGGTCCCTCAATAACTCTCCAAAAGGAAGGCATAGCTTTAAAATCACTACTCCAGTTTCGGCAGAAGTCCCGCAAGACTTTCTGGCTTCATCGGAGGCAGAAGACGCAGCGGTCGCAACTACAAATGGGATATCACTTGCCCCTGATAATTTAGTAGAGGAAGTTGCACAGTTAATGTCCCAAGAACTGCCCTATACAGTATTTGATACAGATGTAGCAGTTGACTCGATGCTAAATGCTAAGCTCGAATTTGATGACAACTTACTGTCAGAAAATATGGCATTTAGCTGTCAAACCAACAAAGGGGAAAGTGAGGATTCCAGTTTTGACAAAACCAAGCAGGAAAATGAAGCAGAGGACGAGGATTCAAAGCATTACATAAAGTTCTCTCGAACTGTTGTTGATGTGCCCTCCAGCTCAGATACCCCTAATCTTAACCCAGCTCAGTCTATCATGCAACTAGATGGGGCAGATGGAGAGTCTGACAGTGATGATAGTGAAATTATGGACAAAGAGACCCAATCTGCAGCTATTAAACAATTGGAGTCAATCTACAGTGGATCGCAAAGTACAAGCAACCAGCAACCCCTCATGCCATCTTCTGTTTTGGATAACAATGTCCTCCTCGATGCAGAAACGGGACATTTCACATCTACATCAGTTGTTCTCCCAAAAAACAATGCAGATGACGATGATAATAGTAGTAGCTCATCAGACGAATCTGTTGAAGGATTTAAAGACGATTTGAAAGATCCTGATTACGCCCCAGAACTTCCTTCCCCTAAAAAACTTCAACCTCCAGTGAAACCTATCACAGTAAAGCAGGCTACACCCACACCCCCTCCCAGAAAGATCAATCTAGTTATGTCCCAACCGCACAAAGTCCGACTGGTATTGCCTTCTCCAACTGTTGGAAGTTCTCCTGGAGTAGCCAAAGTGGCTACAATCGGCACTGTCCCGCGGACTGTCACATCACCAATTGTTATAAATGGACTCAATGCTTTACCTGTTCAACCTGGTGCACCTCGTGGAAGGTCTATCGCTATTCGTTTAAACAATACAAAACCAGTAGGTCAACAACAAAGCACTACTAATCAGGCAGCTATGGCAAATGCTGCTAACACTAATGCTACCACAGCCGCTCCTCAGGTTTTATTAGTGAACAGACAAGGGCAAATTCTTATAAAAGACCCAAGAACTAATACTTATCAAGCAGTTAGCACAAATTCTCCAGCGTACAACAAGATAAGCCAGATTGCAAAGCTTCTTCATAGTGGGAATCCTTTACAACGTAATCTCCCACGTGTTGTAATAAGGCCCCAGACTGCCACGGCAATGCCCCCCACTACTTCAGAAACTAGCACCTCTAATCAAGCTATTGCAGCTAGCATAACTACCCCTACAACACCGGTTAGCTCTGTTGCCACTATTAGCTTACCGCCTACACCTGTACCATTGAGTACAACAAGCCCAGCAACAATAGCCATTCCTGCAGCCATCACTGTCCCATCAGCTGTTGACAGCAATACTCCAGTAACCCAAAAAAGGATAGTTTTCCGAATGTTAAAAACGGCCCCATCTTCGTCTCCAGCCACTCCTGGTACTATTAAAACTTCTGAACTCCCACAGCCTCCTGAAGAAGAGGACACTGCCCAAGACATCATTGAAAAGGCAATGGCAACACATCGTGAAGTGGAAAGGACAAAACCTATTATTATACGAAAAGGGGGACGCAAACCTAAGTCTAAACCAGATCCGCTGGTTCAGACCATGCCCCTTGCTTTAATGTCTGAACTAGACCAAAATACCCTCCTCAGTGATCCCAGCGCCATCCCACAAACCTCATCACGCGCCCAGGTTCGAATCAAGAGGGTCTCATCTTTATCTGAACGCCCAAACAGGAAGAAATCCAAGCTGGACTATCTAGTAGATGCAAGTGAACCAGAAGAAGCTATTGACAGGTAAATTTTTCTCTCATGAATTAATGATTTGTATTATGTGTGCATTTGTGTGTTGTTCCAGTAGATCATGATTTCTTCCATTGGAAGAAGTTAATAATGTAATGTTAGATTCTGCAAATTTAGTCTATTGACTATTTGCATACATTGATACTATGGTAAAAACTAATAACAAACAAAGGTGGCAACACTTAATTTTCAGCTCCTTTCTGATGGATTTCTGTTACTTCATCTAAAGATTATTATATATATATATATATATATATATATATATATATATATATATATATATATATATATATATATATATATATATATATATATATATATATATATAATCTCTTCTACACAATGGATAAACATACATATCAATGTGTCACCAATGAAAGCTATGCACATTGTGTATTTTTTATAATTAAATATTTGTTCTGTTTGTGTGGTGACATTGACAAGTGCCCTTGTGCCACTTTGTTTATTGAACCGTCCTTTCATTAGTCCTGCTTCAGCTCCCGTCACATTAATTCCCCAATGTTAGAGATTTCTCAAAGGAAAACTTCAAGTGTCACATCTACCATAATATTTATCTTCTGAGCGGTTAACCCTTTAGAAAAAAGACTGGATTTTCTTGGGTTTTGTTAAATGTCTCAAAGCACTTTGTTATCTTTCAAGTAAAGTTAAAAGGCAAGTCTTACCACATACATATGATGTACTATCTGAATATAGTCATCTGGGAAACGCCCAAAAAAAATAGAGACACAGAAACACATTTCTTGGGTTTTGATCAGCATCTCAAAGTATGTATTTTGGGGTTTTTTTTTCAGTAAATCCAGCGGTGTTCGGATGAAGGCTCCATCATTGAAGGATGTTCTAGATCTGGATGAAGAACATAAACTGGAACACGACCCACTTAGGATCGTTGCACCACCAGCTCCTAAGCCCAGCAGGTATATTTGTTATTAGATGTTTTTGCACTTATCACACTAAATATCAAAGCTCTAGTGTCAGAAAGTTGTTAAAAGTACTTACAAACTCATTGCAGTAAATAATTATGATGTATAAGGTAAGGGTAAAATGGTAGAAATGGTAGAACTAGTTGTTTTTCACTTTTTTAATAATAGAAAATATCGGGCCACACAACCCACACCTGAAGAAGGCTGTACACCTAACCAGACTTGGAGCACTTGTTAAATTATCAAATGGGAATACACCAGGATTTACATTTTGTATTTTTCCCTCTTTCTGCTCAGATATCCCAGAGCTGACGTGGTACCAGGCGACTGTGATGACGACAGTAAAACGCACAAGTGGGTGAGCTCTCGACACGGAGACCTCACAGACTGGGGCCCTTATTCAGGTCTGTTACAAGCATCTTGAAAGCAAAACATTTACAAAGGCTAAAAAACAAAATTATCTTTTTTTTGTCTCATTGCAGGAGTCAGTTCAGAAGATGAGCCACCCACCCTCAAATTCAGAAAGAAGACGTGTATGAACCAACCACATCTGAGATTTGAAATCACCAGCGACGATGGCTTCAGTGTTAAAGCCAATAGTATAGAAGGTAGAGACATTCTTTTTTTCTATTAATTTGTATTGTACTACTAATTCAGCCTGCAAAGAGTTATGTTTTTCATTTCACTTCTGAAATCTAAATTTCCTTTGGGTGTTAATAAAAAGCATTACGTATTTTAACCTAACCCGAAGAGAATAAGATGTTTCAGTATTCATGTCAAACAGTCTGGTTTTCATTGCTCACATATGCTATCTCTCTTCTCAGTGGCGTGGCGGGCAGTGATTGACGGCGTGTTGGAGGCTCGTGCAGACTTCCACCTGAAACAGTTGCCTCTGGGTGGGATGAATGGGCCGCGGGTGCTGGGTCTCCTCCATGATGCGGTGCTTTTCCTCCTAGAGCAGCTACAGGGAGCGGCCGACTGCAAACAGCACCGCTTCAGGTTTCACCGCTGTGAGAACCAGGAAGAGGAACTGCCCCTCAACCCCAGCGGCTGCGCCCGAGCCGAAGTCTGCACACGGTACTACACTTGGCTGGCTGCTCTTAGGGATATATATATATATTTTTTTCCCATTTTTATATATATATATATATATATATATGCAAGGCAAGTTTATTTGTATAGCACAATTCGTACACAAGGTAATTCAAAGTGTTTTACAGAATAAGAAAGACATTAAAATCACACAAATCAAAACAATCACCCAATCTGCAACTCTCTCACCCACTCGTTTGCACCCTTTAAAAACTCTCTCGCACTCTTTAAACACTGTCTTGCTCAGTTATTGTTTGCTCAGTTTGCTATATATAATATAATATATATTACACATATATATATTACACACATATATATGTGTGTGTGTGTGTGTATATACACACACATATATATATGTAATATGTATATAATATTATATAATTACATGTATAATATTTTACATATATATGTCTGTGTATGTATATATATATATATATATATATGTATGTATATTAGGGATGGGACGATATACGATAATATTGTTAATCACGATAAATAAGGTCCGCAATTAATCGTTCGTGGCATTTTTTTATAATCGCGATCATCGCACACGATTATAATCGCCTTTACGGCACCACACTGCCTCATGTTTCCAGTTCCAATACAACGTTTAGATGTTAGTTTGTTGTGTTTGCCCACTCTGACATAGCAATGACACTTGTAGCTTCTGTGCTTATCTCTGTCTGAACTATATTCTGTCAGATATCAACAATAAACAAAGTCTGATCTGTAACGCTCCACAGGAACGTACCAGTGCGCGCCTCACCCGTGTGCACAGATGAGACGCTAATGTGTGCACATCTTAGATTTTTACCTACAATAATGCAAACTGCAGAATAAAACAACACCTTTTAAACAATAGACAAATTAAGTCTAATTCACACAGCTGAAACAAGACACAAATGTGCCAGAGCGCATGGTCCGAATGCACACTATGTGCACAGAAGCAAAGCTAACGATTATACACGGTATATTTTACGTACAATTAAGTCAATAGCAGAATAAACCACGCTTACCGATCGAGAACAGCATCCAATGAATCAAAAAATAAGGTCCTTTACTGCTGAGTCCACTGTGGGATCTTTACTCTTTGCCATGAACTGCTCCGGGTCAGAGATGCCTCTAGTTTAACTTGTACAAACATCCACAGTGTCCTCGATCATGTACTCCCTTTGTTTTGTCTGTTTCGTCATGTTTAAAACGCAAAACAACAGTGCGTAAAATGCGCCATTATGCACACATTTCTGCATCCACTCGTTTCCCAATTCACCAAAGTGCCTTAATTTAAAAAATTAAATGTTCGTCGACGGGCACTTGTGTCACTTCCGGCGCAACAAGGACCGGTCCATTTCGCCAGCATGGCATTGAGGAGTACACATTTTCTTCCGGGTACGTCTGTTTACGGAAAACCATGGCATGTGATACATCATCCTGTCCCGCTGCTCATTGGCTGTAAGGGGAAAACGTCACTAAATGTGTGTGATGTAATTGGTTGATTCTACAAGGCGAAGAGTAGGGCGTAAACTTTCAGTCATCTGTAGCACTGATTCGCTGTCTGCGGGCTCAGTAACCCACAACCCCCACCTTATTGGCCAACACTGGTGTCAATCACAAGCTGACACGTGTGTTTAGCACTGGGGAACAAAGTTGGCGCTGTCAGAAGTTTATTATGCCTGAAATCGACTAAAGAAAGGCAAAGAAGTGACGGAGCAGATTTCATATTTGGAGTACTTTCTTGCAGCAGATTGGACATGGAGGATCTTATTTTGTGGACATAATTTCTTGACTGGAATATATTCTCTGGACCTTTACGGAACAAATGAGACCAACTTTGTGTGAATATGTTGATGTTTGACAGAACCAGAGCACTCAATGGTAAGTGAAGTCCAGATTCACACTTTGTGACTTTTCTATAAAAACGTCTTTCCTGTCAGCAATGTGGGGATTTCAGGTGAAAATGGTTTGCATATCCAGAAAGACGAGCGTAAGTGTATGTACATTGCTGTAAAGTTGTAAAGTAGGCCCGGGCCGTCGGAACGTTAACAGGTTAATAATTATCGCGATAATATCGTTAATCGCAATTATTTTGGCCACAATAATCCTGAGTCTAAAATTTAATATCGTCCCATCCCTATTGTATGTATGTATATATATGTATATGTGTGTGTGTGTGTGTATATGTATGTATATATGTATAAAATCAGCCTGATTTCCCTGTGTTGTTCTGGTTCGGCAGCATGCTAAAAAAAATGCCAAGTTAGATGTCATCCATGCATGTTTGAGTATTTTAGCAATCTCACCCGGGCCCTTTTAGAATCTTCCTTAGCTGTAAGCTTCTGTCCAATGCCCAACCCAGAAGCCTATGTTATACATGCTCCCTAAATATAACAAAAACTGTACACAACAACTTGACAAACCTGATGTGTTGTGCAATAGTTTCATTAGTGGGATCAGGGTATTTTTTAAAGAAAATAAGAAGCACTTCTACAACAGTTCGCCTTCCCTTTAAATACAAACAAGGTGAACACATTGATACAACATTTCAAACTAATTTGAGCAATGAATCTGCCAGATGGGAGTTGACACATGTACTAAAATACCTGCATTGTGTTATTTAAAATATAATTTTTCATCATGATTCACTTAATGCTTTTTCTTTCTCAGGAAAGCGACCTTTGATATGTTTAACTTCCTGGCATCGCAGCATAGAGCCCTCCCTGAGATCACTGGTCCCTTTGAGGAAGAAGATGATGATTTTCCTCTGAAATCTTCTAGGTAACTCCATTTCACATTATACTGCAAAACTGATTGTCCTGTCATTGAAAAAAAAAAAACATCAATGAATCTACACTGCCTGGCCAAAAAAAAGTTACCCCCAGGATTTAACTAAGTAAATCGGTACGAGCCTCCTATTGGATAATTACTGCATGGGTGATTATCTTTCAGCTGGCAACAAGTTATTTAACCCCAACTGGTGCAGTGAGTTGCTTCTCATTTCTTAAATAACCATGTCGGCACATCTCGTGGTCGTGTAAAAGATGTTAGTCTGTTTGAGAAGTGTCAAATCATTGGAATGCATCAAGCAGAGAAAACATCTAAGGAGATTGCAGAAACTACAAAAATTGGGTTAAGAACTGTCCAATGCATTATTAAAAACTGGAAGGATAGTGGGGACACATTGTCTTCGAGGAAGAAATGTGGCCGTAAAAAAATCCTGAATTATCGTGATCGGCAATCCCTTAAACGTTAAGTGAAATCAAATCGAAGACAAAAGTAAGCATTTCCACACTCACAGTGTGAAGGGAACTCAAGGGATTGGGACTGAACAGCTGTGTGACTTTAAGAAAACCACTCATCAGTGAGCCTAACCAGAAAAAAAAAGCTTCAGTTTGCTAGAGAGCATAAAGATTGGACTCTGGAGCAATGGAAGAAGGTCGTGTGGTGTGAAGAGTCCAGATTTACCCTGTACCAGAGTGATGGACACATCAGGGTAAGAAGAGAGGCAGATGAAGTGATGTACCCATCATGCCTAGTGCCTAATGTACAAGCCTGTGGG
The DNA here is from genome assembly GCF_009829125.3 of Periophthalmus magnuspinnatus. Lineage (NCBI taxonomy): Eukaryota > Metazoa > Chordata > Actinopteri > Gobiiformes > Gobiidae > Periophthalmus > Periophthalmus magnuspinnatus. Next base: position 10,879,472 of record NC_047136.2, on the reverse strand, counting down.
GGCAGTGCTATGATCTGGGGTTGCTGCAGTTGATCAGGTCTAGGTTCAGGAACAGTATGTGGTCAAAATATAAGCTCAGCTGACTACCTGAATATACTGAATGACCAGGTTATTCCATCAATGGATTTTTTTATTCCAAGATGACAATGCCAGGATTCATCGGGCTCAAATTGTCAAAGAGTGGTTCAGGGAGCACCATTTTAACACATGGATTGGCCACCATAGAGTTCAGACCTTAACCCTATTGAGAATCTTTGGGATATGCATGGAGAAGGCTTTGTGCAGCGATCAGACTCTACCATCATCAATGCAAGATCTTGGTGAAAAATTAATGCAACACTGGATGGAAATAAATCTTGTGACATTGCAGAAGCTTATTGAAACAATACCACAGCGAATGCATGCCGTAATCAAAGCTAAAGGCGGTCCAATGAAATATTAGTAGTGACTTTTTTTTTGTCCAGGCAATGTATTTTGTTCATCAATCTGTTTTGTTCTTGAGCAGACGATTCACCAGCACTGAGCTCCCTATGGCTATGAGGTTCAGACATCTGGAGAAAATTTCCAAAGAGGCAGTTGGAGTTTACAGGCATGTCCAAAGATTTTCTACGTCAATATTGTTGTATATTAAACTAAAGCATTTGTTAAGTTTTTTTTTTTTCATTATTGTAGATCTGCAATCCATGGAAGAGGCCTTTTCTGTAAACGAAACATTGAGGCTGGTGAAATGGTGATCGAATATGCTGGAGCAGTTATTCGAGCTGTACTCACTGACAAAAGGGAGAAATACTATGACAGCAAGGTTTGTTTAAACAAAACAAAAACACTACACTGCACTAACTACAAATGTTAAGTAACGTGTAACTACTAGGGATGGAACAAGATCTTGTGAGATACAATTGTTCTAAGATTGTGCACACATGCGGAAAATGATCTTGAGTGATTTTTTTCCCCCATATGTTTACATTTTGATTTGAACAAAAATGGTTAACTTAGCTGAGTTTACACGTCTTGAGTATTTTCAAAAACACTGTTTTTTGAAACAGTAAGATTGTAGCTGACTTTAATGAGTCTTAATTTACTACATTTTCTCAAAATTTTAAACCTGTCAATAATTGGGCTCTGTAAGAATTGGTACTGTTATTAATTTCTTACTTTTTTGTTGTTTTTACCTGGTCTGCTTTTTGATCAATTTATTTGTATTAGATTAGAATTTTACACAACTCTAATAAGATGTGTTAGCACAAACTGCCTAAACAAGACATTATAATATAAAATGGTAACCATCTGATACATCTGCATTTGAGGCATCTCAAATCTTATTAAATGCCAACATTACTGACTTGTCTTTGGGCTTATCCCATTCAGGGCATTGGATGCTACATGTTCCGCATTGATGACTTTGATGTGGTTGACGCGACGATGCAGGGGAACGCAGCTCGCTTCATAAACCACTCGTGTGAGCCCAACTGCTACTCACGGGTCATCAACGTGGACGGACGCAAGCACATCGTAATATTTGCCCTCCGAAAGATCTACAGAGGAGAGGAGTTAACCTATGACTACAAGTTCCCCATTGAGGATGAGGACAGCAAGCTGCACTGTAACTGTGGGGCCAGGAGGTGTCGCCGATTCCTCAATTAAGCTGACATTTAGCCATCATTTCTGCACTAGAACAAGAATGGAGGACTAAATTATCTTATGTTGCTATAAATCTCAGTTTGACAAGGCATGCATTTTGGTCCACTGTACAGTGCCCAGTTTGCAAACATGCAGTCAAACCTCATCAGCTGTGATGGTTTCCATTTATAGCCATTTGTTTATTTATTTGTATTTACAATTCAGGTTTGAAGAGATGGTCAACCAACAAAATGATGTACAACCTGGTTTACTGAAGAAATGGCTGAAAAGGATGTCTGAGTATACACCAAATTCAAACATGGGTCTGTTTCTCCTTACTGTGAAAATTGTCAAATAAGAAAGCCATGTTATCATATGCATAATATATGCATAATAGGCAACTGATTCAACAATGACTGGCATGCAACAAGGAAATATCCCATTGCTGTGATTCAAACTTAGCCACAGGAGCCAGTTATTGTATTTATCTGTAGATTTATAAAAAAGTTTAATACTAAAACAATGTCCTTCACAAGGCTGGAATAATCCAATCCAAAAATTTTCTTTTTTTTTTTTTTTTATTAAACTTCGAAAAGCAAGTCATACCAGCTAAAATAAGTGCAGTATATTCTCAAATTGCACTGCAGAAAGACGTATAATAAAGACTTCACAAAAATAACAAAATGAATGGGAATATATTGGAAAGTTGAATTCACATAAACAACTCATTGACACCACTTTGTAGAGCAGCTACATTTTATTATCACCACCACATACAATGGTGATTTCAGTCTTATCCTGTTCATAGTTTTAAAAAGGTGCATTTTTCAAGAAAAGTAGAAATAGTTTTAACCAGTCGAATCCTGTTTTCCCGCATTAGTTAAAAGTTCATTGTTTTTATTTGTGTGTCTTGCTTTTATTCCACTATCACAGTTTGTTGATAACTTTTGCTGTTTGTGTATTTAAAGGTCTATGAGGGACAGAGCCTCAGGGCAGGATTCAAAAATATGTATAATGTAAATGCCACAGTCCCATGTTTTTGTATTTTTGTATATTATGAACAATAAATGTAAAATCAACACAATTTGAAGGAAATAAATGAGTTGAGCTTTTATCTTGCTTGTTATTTGTGAAATAAGTTCTTTTTTGTTTTGTTTTTTTCCAAGGTTCGGGCATGCTACCTCAACAGGAAACATTAAGTTCAATTGCCATGTTATGATTGAGTTATCTTAATGGGTTAAATCAAACAAAATACAACTATGATGTGTTTTTGTCTGGTAATGTTCAATAGAAAACCTGTACATAGGGTTTAAATTGTAGACTTAAATGGGGTGTCTGTGTTTTCTAAAATAATGACTGCGTTTGGTGTAGCCTATACCACACCTCTGTACATACTTGTATACAGTTCTTTGACAAGCTTTTTCAGCATTTTTCCTTTTCCTAATTAAAGTTTCACATTCAAACTATGTTTACAATTATTTTCTTGAATTTGCTGTTTTACAGAATTAGCCTTCTACTTTTTATGCTATAGGCTACTAGTCGAAATAAGACTAGCACACATTTTTCTCATATATTAACTTATTTCACTCTCACTCTTATATGGCACATATGGTAACTGTTTTATGCAGATCAAAAGCACATCATTTGAATTGTTCAGCTACTTAAAATGTAAATGTTAACCAAAAATATTTAGATGGGGAAAAAATAATTTAAATATTTATTTTTATTACAATTATAATAATATTTTTATTACATAACTTGAGGACAAGGACTCCCAGTTATTTCTATGAACGTAAAGAACATATGGTTGCTTCCCAGAGCATTGCTTACGTTTTCACTTTCTATCGTGAGAAAAGTAGCAGGCTGTATACAGTATTTAAACTGGGTGTTTTCGTGTCCTGGTCCCGACTAATCACAATGAAGGCCCTCATCTTTCTGGCTTTGCTTGGCGCAGCCTGTAAGTCCATTTATTTGAAAAATATTTAAATAAATAATCTATGCATTATTTTCAGAGATGGGTGGTACTTAGTTATATTTACTGATTTACTCATTTAACCTTTTTTTTTTTTTTTTGATAAACTTGTCTATGTAGTCTTCTTACTTGTAATATTGTACTTTTACTCCTACTTGAGTAACCTGTTTTACAGTGTAATAATACTCTACAAGTTACAATTTGTATGTTATGCACAGTGTTACTTATATATTATGTTGGACCACTACTTTGTGCTTCTACTTGAGTAATATTATTTTGAAGTAACATTACCCTTACTTGAGAACACTTAATGGGTACTACCCTGCTCTTTTTTTTTTTACCTTGTTTGTTCCATAGTTGCTGCGGAGGATGATAAGATCGTTGGAGGATATGAATGTCCCAAAAACTCAGTTCCCTACCAGGTGTCTTTGAACGCGGGATACCACTTCTGCGGAGGGTCTCTGATCTCCAGCCAGTGGGTTGTGTCTGCTGCTCACTGTTACAAGTCGTAAGTGCAGAAAATGATTATTACATTACACTTAATTTTTTTGGCATTTTGGGTGGCTGCTCACATTAGATATGTCAATAGATAGACAGCGATTAATGGCCGCAATGTCCATGATAAACCCAAAACAACCTTCAGAATAGGTTTAAGCAGAGTTTTGCAAGGTCCTAAAGTGGACAAAGTACTATACTTTTGATATCCAGTGATTTAATAGACTTAATTTAGATACAAAAGTAGTATTTTATAGTTACACAATAAGTAAGCCTGCTTCATTTATCTCACACAATTTTGACATAAAATAGATTTACTATTTAATAAACATATGTGCTTAAAGGTGCATTATGTAATTTTTCTGGTGTAGGGTCTGCTACCTGCTTGTCTGGAGATTGCATGAATGTTCAACATCAACTTGTCTATGTTCATGGAAATTCGCTCACATTATTAATTCAGCAATTAAACACCTGTAATTGAATAAATGCACTGTTGATAAGTTAAATACCATGCTATGCAACATTCCAGGCAAAATACTAACATTCCCATGGAGATTTGAAGTTTGCAGACCGCCCACCAGAAAAGTGCCTTAAAATAATATACATGAAGTCGTGGGTGTACACTAACATAATATTTTCTTTCTATCTTTTCTTGTTTAATATTTTTGTTGCCTTAGTCGCATCAGTGTCCGTCTCGGTGAGCACAACATTGCTGTGAACGAGGGCACAGAACAGTGGATCGACTCGGCCAGAATCATCAAGCACCCTCAGTACAACAGCTACAACCTGGACAATGACATCATGCTGATCAAACTGAGTCGCCCAGCAACCCTAAACAGCTATGTCCAGACTGTGGCACTGCCCACCAGGTGTCCCATGGCCGACGAGAACTGCCTGGTGTCCGGATGGGGCAACATGTCTGCTAATGGAAGTAAGTTCAGAGAAATGCTAAAATAATGTATACATTAATCACTTTACAGTACTGTATAAATAGGTTTTCAAGTAGGATGATGAGTTGGTACAAGAAACAGTGGATGTGAATGGTCACATTTGTACATACATCAAGTAAAAATAGGGACTCCGCTGGGACTAAACCCGAAATTAACTCCGAAATTAAACCTGAATAAAACAGGACTAGAACAGGACCAAAGTCTACATCCAGACTAAAGTAGGATCAAACCAGGACCTGACCAAAGCCAAAAAAGTATGACACTATCATAGATCCAGAGAGGTAGGTCTGGAGAATGAATAGAGCAAATGCACAGTTATAAAGTTCCTGTACCCAGCTCTCACTAGTTTGAATAACCCATATGACATATCGTATGTAAATATATGAGCTATAGGTTAGTGATCGAACGAAGGTACAAAATTATCCTTCTTTCTGATACAAATTGTTGGGCCTATGTGAAACGGTTAGCAGTATTTAGCTGCATTTACTCAAGAAAATGTATTGAGTTTATTAATACAGTTCTGAAAATCTGGTACGTCTCAAAGTAGTTTTCAATCTCCATACTTTTACTCCTAATTGAGTAATTTATTTTACTGTCTAAAAATATTCTTACTTGAGTGTTTTTTATGTAATGGACAATAATAAATATTTGAATATTTTACATAAGTACATTGAATAAATTATTTTAGATTTTGGTAGAATAGAAAAGTACTTCTAGGCTAGTACATGTAGTAAAACATATAGCCTAAGTGATTGTACTTTTTCTTCCAGGTATGATGCCTGACAGACTGCAGTGCTTGAGACAGCCCATCATCGATGACAGGATCTGTAAAAACGCCTACCCCCACCTCATGACCCCCAACATGCTTTGCTCCGGGTTCATGTCCGGAGGAGCCAGCAGCTGCCAGGTAACCGTGGCAACGTCCAGGGGACAGGGCTAAAATAGGCAAATGTGTTGTAGTTCTATCCCATAATTGGAATTTTATTTATGCTTTTCTTTTCACATATGTAGCATGTAGTTCCTGGGATGATATTTATTGTATTGTTATTTATTATTTTACACACACATATGCGCACATATGTACACTCATGTATATACAAATTACAGGATGAAGGTACACTTTGTTTTTTTTATGCTTATGCGAGAGTTTCTTGATGTAAAGTGCTTTGAATGTCTTGCCATATAAATATAAATATGTGACCATTTACCATAATATCCTGTAATTCCCACTTGTTGTGTATATCTTTGCTGTATAGGGAGACTCTGGTGGTCCTTTGGTGTGCTCAGGTATGCTTCAGGGGGTCGTGTCCTGGGGATACGACTGCGCTATGAGGGATCACCCCAGCGTCTACGCCCGAGTCTGCCGCTTCACCAGCTGGATCCAGTCCACCATGTCCAACAACTAACCTCAACCTCATGTAACTCCACACAGACTCACAGTATTAGATCATAGTGCATTTTTATTTGTATATTCTCATGTATTATACAGATCATGTGAATAAAGGCTTGCAAACATGCTTCTCTTTGAGTTCACAGTTGAATACAATCATGCTTTGGCTTGGTGATATTAATTACGCATTATATCATTCTATCATAATGTAAAATAGAAACACTTTTGCTTTTTGTACTAAATTAGTGTTTGATGTAGGGCCTTAAGTGTGAGAATGAGAATAAATTCAACATCCCCTGTAACAGTGAAAGACAGTTCCAATTTAATTTTTACAGTAGTTACTTAATTAATGTTAAACTATCATTATTTAATAGTATAGGCCAACAGAGGTGATAATACGATGAGAAAAGGAAAGAATCAAATAACGTGTGAATTTCCTTATATCCATATAAAATAAAATCCAACTTAACGTGGCAGGTTAGAAAGGTTACACTATAAATTCCTTCACTAAATTATAGTAAACATAATTTGACCCTTTTGGTGCATTACAAATAGTAATTATTTGACAAGTTAAAATCTAGTAAAGCCTTTATTTTGTTAAATTAATATTTTAAATGACAGAAAATATCTTACTTAACGTTTTCACTGCTTTTCAGAAGGAACTTTGGTAACTCATATAAAACTTCATAATAATAATAATTATTTACCACAGGTATTATCCCATGATATTAAACAATACTTTGAAAAATATGAAAACCTGTCATATGCACACTAAATCAACAGATAATACATACATTATTGCGCATACATAGGTACATGCATATCTCCACATACCAAGTAGTGCCTGAAAAAATGCTGTATGGGTTTTATACAGTAGCATAGATAAGTGCATCTCTGTGAAATATCTCTTTTGCCGGGTCACACAGGGCATTGGTGTAGAGAGAGGGGTGATCACACTTGAGTAAATATGAGTAAATCGTGTCATACAGCACATATCATTGCTCTGGGCTGTGTGCAAGCATTCCTCAGGCACTGCTTTGTAAACTGCGCTGCTTCTTGTTTGCAGAGGCAACCTACACACACAAAGAAAAAAATACAGAAAAAGTTAAGGGTAAATAGACATTCTCACATGTATATTCTCTTGGTGGGGTTAAACCCAGAAATACAACTACTGGTTTAATTATCCTGTCAGTCACAAAGGTTAGCTGCATTTTAACAATAGCTATCATGTATTCTTCTTTTTACTCAAACAAGTAATAAATCTATGCTTAAAGGTGCACTGGGAAACTTTTCTGGTAGAGGGTCCGTCATCAGCTTGTTGTCTTGGAGTTATGTTATGTTATTGCTTTGCCTCATATGTTCCACAGAATGGCATTATACCTATTTTGCTCCATAGAGGTGGTGTCACAAGACTAAGTTACAGGTCAGATCGGTGGTCCTCGCTCACAGTAAGAATTTAAAGGTATGAGCAGTAAAACTGTCCTTGAATACATGTATATTAAATAACTTTCAGGTCAAGCAATAGCAACTTCATGGTGGCAGAGAACCCCACCAGAAAAGATACATAATACATCTTTACATGCATAGTGCAAAAATCCCACCTGACTAGCAATTCGATCCAAGTCTCTATGACCTTGAGGTGTTAGTCTGCGTCCACTTTAAGAAACAAAAAGCATAGATTTTGTAAACACTTTTTGCTTCCCTTTTGAACAACAGTTATACACTTATAAAAACAAAAAAATGCATCTTAGATATACAATAAAGCTAATCATTATATAAAAGTGTTTTTGTGTCTGTATTTTCCTAATGTTGATCTCTCTTATATATAGTGTTCAATGGTTACATGATTAACAGCATAAACATTGGGTTAGGTATCTCCCTCTTACCCATTGGGGTCCTTCTCCACCATCTTTAGGCCCTCTAGTGCCTGCAGGACTTTGCGAGCCACATTTCGAGAGCCAACGCTAAAGTGGGCGGGACAGACGCCGTTTCTCTGACGACCTCCGTAAATCTTGATCATGGCTCCGACACCCACTCCCCCGCGCAGGTACAGGTGACGAGCCGTGGACGCTGTGGAGAGATGGATAAAAATTATAGTTGCCTTGAGATTTAAGAATGTATTGATCGACTTTAAATACAAATCCCGGGAATGTTGAATCTGATATGATCTATCTTAACGAAAAGGTGATCAGCCTTTTCCATCACCTCATCTGATTAAATATTACATAAATAAAGAAAGTGATATTATGATAACAATAAGCATCAGTGTCTAAGACATCATTTTGATTCTGTTAAAATGACCATGAACTAATTCTGCTTTATTCTTAATTTAGGCTTGGAATTTATGCATTTCAGCCACATGACATTTTTCTTTTAAGGGTGCCATTTGTAGAACTTATAACCACTGAAACGATAAAATGTGTTGTTTTGAATTGTTAATTGACTTTGGTTGTCACTGAAACCTATGGATAGTGCAAATGATTCCCATTAAGGCTCTGGTTTATAACACTTTAAAGGTTTAAACCTTTAATGCTATGCTAGTTTTAAAGTAGTCTAGTTGCCATTTATTTTATTTACTGGTCCTGGTCCTGATGTACAAAACCAGTGTTTCTTTGGTGTGAAAAGTTTAAGTCTGCTCTATATGTTGCAATGCACTGGTTTTATCAGACAAAAACTCACCTAAAAGACATGAAGTCAAACATTCCATCTTATCAAATGTAAGCCTTTTTCAGCATATTCAGCAAATCTGATTAGATAGAGAAGCACGCAGGTGTGCATATGCTCTGCTACTATGGTGCTGCATACTGTATTTAAACGCACGTTCTTGCAATAGGTTACATATCCTAAACTCAATATATATTACCTTATGGTAAGTGCTTGTACATATGAAACCCAAGAAGAACAGTTACCTAATGGTGATCCAGAATAAAGAATTTACATAAACTTGGTCATTTTTTTGGGACGCACAGATATGATACTGGTATTGGATGTCGGCGCTGAAAATTTTGCTGGATCAGATATTGGCAATCAAATATGGTTCAGTCGATATCCTAGTTGTACAAATAAATTGATGTAATAAGACTATTTACTAGTTGTAGTCGGCCCAGAAAGTGTCATAATGTTTTAACTTTTTTTTATACAAGTACTTATTTGAGAAATAAATAACAACTGCATTTGAACCAGTTTTGTCTTATTTTTGATTAAAGGAAATAAATGCTGTTTTCCGACTCTGCACTGTTATCGGTTAGATTCTTAAAGTATCGGAATCAGTATTGAAACTGAAAAAAACTAATCGGAGTATCCCTTGTAATTTTATAATAAGCACTTGATTTGAATTATACTCAACAAATAAACTTCCCTTGCTACTATGTATGCCAGTTCATAAAGTAACTATACTAAACTAATAAAAATGAATCCAGCACTGGAGCACTGCTTTCTTGTGTCCTACTTTATGGAATTTGTCAATCATTGTTCTCTACAACTGAAAAAACACAGCCATTTGGTACTGTTTAAATTACTTACTGCCTTGGTAATTGCACACATTTAGAACAATTACAAAACTACACATTGAGTAAACTGTGTGCACACAAATGATTAAACTCTATAAGCTAACTTGACTACTGTTTCCATTCTTCACGGTAAATTGCGTTTCAGCCACTTATACATTATTTAAATCAACCTTAATTAAATCTCACTTGACTAATCACTTAACATAGGATTTCAGCATTTGCTGAATTAATGCCATAGAAACAGGGTTAGCGTAGCCACCTGCTCGTGTGTAGAACCAGTTATCATCACATGGAGCCAGCTCTTTGGTGGGGCCAGTTTCACAGTGTCCACCCACTCCGGCACTTTCAGCTTCCCTGACCTGAAAAGAGCAATAAGTACACGGGGTATACAGTGAAGGAACGATGTAGGCAGGCTATTTCTATGTAACAGAAGGAAAGTGAGGGAATTCATACAGCAGTATTTGAAAACATAAAGCTTGAAAATATAAACCTAGAACAGTATAATTATTAAATCTTGAACTTGGGGATGCCTTGTGTGTTTTATTTTAGACCTTGTCAGATGTAAGTGGTCAGAGAATTTAAATTATAAATATGTCCACATTGTGGAAAATCATTATGCAATAAGGCTTTCACTACCTTTTGGAGGATTTTTAAAAAAACATTAATTTTATTATTATTAATTATATCTATTATCTATCTATCTGTCTGTGTGTGTGGGTGTGTGTGTGGGGTGTGTGTGTGTGTGTGTGTGTGTGTGTGTGTGTGTGGGGGTGTGTGTGCGCGTGTGTGTTTTAATTGAACCGCGTGCAGCTCTCGTGCAGTGTTTGTGAATGAGGTGGACACGTGCCAGACATGCAGTGAGCGCATAAATTACTTTTTGAGAAAAGCTGACAGGGCTTTGACAAACTCCTGCTGGTTCACATCCTTCACCGTGACACTGGGCATCTGAAAGTCAAAACGAGCACAAGGGTAGGCTAAAAATAAAACTACAATTAACTTTAACAAAATGCACATTAGAAAAATGTAACTACTGGAATCCTTGCTAATGGTAGCTAGTGGCTTTAGCTTAGCCGAAGTAATGATAACTTTTAGCAGCCAAGTCAGCAACATTCACACATCCAGCCGCCTTAATAATCTCTATAAAGTGAAATGTCATACCTCGGGAAAGGTTAATTGGTGCTAAGCTTGTTTATTGTCAGTTTAGCTGGTGGCAGCAAATGCGTTGAAGCAGCAAAAGAAGATGCTGACTGATGCTGAGAGGTGCAAGGGAGGGGTACCGCTGCTCCGGCTGCAACGCAGCCTCAAGTAAGTAGCCCTTTGGTAAATCCATATTATCCACACCATTTCAACAATTTATAGAGCATTAACGTTGCCTATGTTAGTGTTATTATATTACGTAACACTTGCCGGTCGTGAAATATATGGTAATTTATTTTTTACTTTTACATGTGATTTAAACAGTTGTCCAGCAGAGGGCAAACTATTGTCATAGCATATTGTCCCGTTTCTTACCACTTTCTTTTTTATTCAACCCAAAAGGTGAAGAAAAGCAGCAAGCAATCCACCCCCGGAGACTGCACCCTCCAGGAAGAATGAGTAAGTGTTGACACAACCACAAATGAACACAAACAAATATAATTAATTATCATTAAAATATTTGTATTTATAGGCTTAAGCTGTACACAAAATAGAGGAACTAGAAAATGCCAAGGATGTACTGACATGTATATTAACCATATTTTATATTTTTTTTATAAAGTATTTGCGTATTATCCACACACACAAAAAAAAAAAAATCCAGAATTAACTGAGATAAAATATTAATTAATTATATTGGATTCACGTTTACTAACAGTTTAGACATATTCCATGAAGATTTATAAAATATATAAAAGTTTACATAATGTACACATATCCAATGACTAAAAAGGAATAAACAATCACGCCATTTAAAACACTTTGAAGTCAATAAATGTATACTTTAACCTTGATAGAATTTAATCATAAACATGAAGTATTCAACCAAATGTTTAACGCCTATTTTTGTTCTGCTGCTTTGCTGAAATATAGATTAATTTCACTCTACAGTATTCATTGTTAATTGTAATATCCTAAATATACAAATTTTATTAGGTTTTAGTTCAATTGTTGCAGATATAGGTCCATCCTTTTCATAAATAATTGTGGCACCTTTCACTATTTTGGTCCAGCGTGTCATATTTCTGGAGTCGCTGACATGTTCGCAGACACAGTGCTCTCTATGTCAGCTCGTCTCTCTCTGCTGCTTCTACCCCTCCCCCAAACACGTCTCTCCCCTTTTCTGTCCCCCTCGTTCGCCTCGTCCTGCCTGCTAGCTCTATTTCAAGCCTGTGTGCCGTGGATAGAGAGAGATAGAGAGAGTGAGAGAGAAAGAGAGAGAAGAGAGAGAGAGGGAAGGGGAGGGGATAGCAGACAGAAATTTTGAGTTCAAGTACACGTGCTACAGAAAATAGGCTGAATAGTGGAGAGAGGAAACCAGGAACAGGAACGACAAGGGTAGTAGTCGTAGCTCTTTCTTTGGGCTTTGAATTGAAGGGTTAACAACGCAAACACTCCAATACAGTGAGAAGGGAAAAAAATGTATTCCTATGGCAGCCCCTCCTTCCTCTCCTCGCTCGCCTCTGTACCACAGTCCTCCTCTCCTCTCTCCCTCCCTCCTGGACATTTCTCCACGATCCCCCCGTTCGTATCGCTCACTCTCCCTCGCTCCAAGCTTTATCCCCTCCCACCACTTGGTACATGCTCCTTCCTACTCCTCACGCGTTCTTACAATCTACTCGTTTGGAGCTAGGGAGAGCATAGCCAGAGAGATAGCCACCGCGTTTCGTTTTAATTTTTCTACTACTATTACTACTACTATTACTATTCGTTTACGTCTGCGCCCTTCAATGCCAAACGTCCACTTTTCAGACCACACTAAAACGTGGCGTTCCTTTGCAAATATCTGAGCCGTGGATTGTTCCCTGAGCTAAAATGCGCTTTTTCTTTCCGTTAACACACTTTTTTTCACACAGTTTTGTTGCTAATCGAAAACTTCTCGTCTTTTTATTCGAATCCTATGTGCAGCCACGAACACGGGATGAATAGTGCAATGTCGAAATGTATGATAGATGGACAGATCAGGAGGAAGAAAAGAGAAGAGGTGAGGAACGAGAGAGCGTGGTCTGCAGGAAAAAAAAGGACGTAAGGCAGAGGTAGAAAGACTACCGGCTTTGGGAGGGGAGAGAGAGAGGAGAAAAGGGGGGACCACAAGGGGATAGACTTAGGAAGGAGGGACGATGGATAGGAATGGGCAAAATCGCGGGAAAATGCAGAAAAAAATCCAAAATGACACAAATCTCAACTTGGATTGACAACTTTTTTCATTTTCATTTGAGTTTTTCGACACTTTCCCTTCACCCCACTACTCCATGTGTGTAAGTATACCTCCATGTCATACTGCTTTTACATCCTATAGCCTTTAGTCTCTTTTCAATCTCTCCCCACGCCTTTTGAACCCAACCTACCCCTATACGCTTCACTGTTTGATCGCCCACTTCATTTTTCAACTGTTGTTTGAAAAATGTTTTCCCTTGGTTGCTAATCCCCCCTTCATCGCGTTCATCTCGTCTCTCTGTTCTTCCATATAGGTCCTCTTTATCTTTGGGTTATCGCTGTTCCCCTCTTTTGCCTCTCCTTGAAGGATTACCCTGCTCAGATTTTGCTTTTGGGAAAGGGATCGCCAAGAGCACCTAGTTTCGGGGGGCCCAGTGCATGGGAGACAAGAAGAAGGGTGTGTGTACCAATAGTCCTGTGTGTCTTGTGTGTGCGTGTCTTTCTGCATGTATGTGTGTATTTGTGTGTGTATGAAGGGGTGTGATTTGTGAGTTAAGGCAGCCGGCAGTGGTCAGTCTATGTAGCGCATGCGCCGCTCTCCTCTCTGCGTCTCATTCATAGACTAACTTAGACGAGCACATGCCAATCAGTGAAAAAATGTGTGTCGAAATGCATCAAAAAGCACAACCAAACTGTATGTGAGTACCGCTCTTGTTAACTTTTCAATTATTTGTCTTTTTTCCATCCGCAAAACGCTTCTCTGCCTTTCTTTTTTTATTCGATTTTCCACCCGTTCATCCGGGTATCCCCAAGCTGTCTGTGAGTCCGCCAGTTAGACGTACAATTTGATTTGCACAAAAATTTCCTTTCATTGTAAAAAGAATTATACAAGTCATAGGAGAGTAGTCATATTCAACAAGCTTAGTCATTCAGGTTATATGCTTCCTTTATTTTTAATTGAATTTATCTTTGATGCCGATTTGTTGACTAAATCACTTTTTTATACCTTATTGTTGAATAATGTCGCCAGATATTTTCTATTGTCTAAATATCTTTCTGTAAGTTGCCCCAGTGTTTCAGATCTCGCTGGCTTTACCTTATAGTCCCTTATGCGACGTATCAGCCTGCTCTGTTTGTCTATTTACATAGCATCCTCTTATCTCTGCCCACATTTTCTCTAACACTTTCCACAGTTGTTATCGACAGTAAAATCAGAGATTGCTCAGTAATATTGTTTCGGAGGAGGTTACATATGCGTTTCTCCTCTGTTCATTTTTAATTAATGTGAGAATATACTACGCAGGCAGTAACTGGCTTTGAATCGTTTGTGCTTCGTTTTGGCATGGATGTGTAGTTATTTTAACACATTAAAAGCTGTGGGGGTTGGCTATTAGAAGTTGTATTAACAAGAGCATAATGATATTCAAAACTGGATAACCCTTTTAGGCCGTTACAATCACAGCAAGTGGCCCCATTCATTTATATATGTTTCAATGGCGGAATTGAATAGATTTATATGATGTGATATGACATATATGGGTGGGCGGGATTTATTGTATTTTTGATAAATGATGGGGGGAGGTTATCCTTTGTTTAGTAGCGTCCCTATCTCAACCTTTCCGTGACCTCCGTTGTAGTCCTCAAGAAAATAAAAGGGAAACGCTTTGATGTCAAAATTGTGCTTGCGCTTGCAGTCTGGGTGTGCAGAGAAAGACATAGGGGAGAGAGTACAGAGGAGACATAGCTTCATACAAGCTCCCAGTTTGAACCAATTTGTTTTTTAGCCTGACTTTTGCTCCGTGAAATGTTTGAATGCCCGTCTTGAGGGGATTGTGTGGTGCTGTAGTGTGGGACCCCCAGGTTTTGAAATATTACTCAGACAGACCTGGTGTTACGTAATCTTACATAACTGAGGCGGCAGCTCAGCAGGCTCGTGATCAGCCTATATGGGTCTGCTTATGGTTTGAACTCACTGGCAGGGTCAACACACTTGTGAATACCTGGGTCTTAAAGGGGAAGGGCCCCAAGTGGAGACAGACACATAAGACTCAACATATGGAGCTAGGTCTGAACTGCAAAGCTCAGAGGAGTAGAGCTGGAGTGTGGAAATGGTGGTTTGAAGATCGACATGGTTATAATGTTCTGACTAGGTCTGCCAGTTGTTTGCAATCTAATCAACTACCCATTTTAGTGGTTGTGATTATAAAATCGCAAAGCCACAATTATATATAGTGTTCTTCGCAAACAATGTAATATGTTTTTATGGGAAAATAGTCTATACCTTTAGTTTGGACATCTACAATTTCCGGGATTCTTGTATTCATTTAACAATTTATCTGAGCATAGGGTGTTTGTTTTCAAAATTGTACTTGATAATTGTATTTAAGACTTTCACCAAATCAAGGGAGTGTATTATATTGAAACAATAATAAAACATTTGGCCAAATCAGCTTTTAAAACATTTAAACATGAAGAGAGATGTTAGCTCCCACCAGTGAGCACCTATGACACTGATTGACTACTTAGGCAAAAACTTCATGAGCATGTCTTTTTTGTGAATAAAACATCTGGGTTTATATCTAATTAAAATATAAATAATAACAATAGTTTTAGGTTTGGCTCCTAAATAAGACCAGTGCAGCAATGCTGCAATACTAAGCTAATTTATTGTCATATATATCATATGTCATATGTCATGTAAGTAAAAAAATATGTTTGCCTCAAATGAACTTCCAGTGCAAATGACCTCATTTTTAACATAGTTGGGTTAATTCAACCTCTAATCGAATTCAAATGCACTCACTAACTTGTCTATATCTGGTTATCAGACAGTATGTTATTGATATTCAGGGCATCATAGAGAAAGAGAGAGCCGTTCCCATGATTCTCAACCAGTGCCGCAAATCTCCTATGTTCCTCATTCATAATTGATGACATTCAACCGCAGCATACATTAATGGCTCAGACAGACCTCAGGAATCCCCATGCAAGCTGCCATTGGGTACGCCATGGCTTCAAATATGCACTGCTCAATTTGTTGTTTCCCAGCTGCAAAGAGACAAACAAAATCCAGTGAATTGCAGTGGTTAGTTGTATCAAAAACACATAATTGGACATAGACTGTTCACAGAGCAGTTAGCTCTACAAATCCAGTCCACTTTGTCTGTTGATAAAATGTGCTATACAAATAGTTTCCAGTGCTGCACAGGGATAGCTAAAATACTACACAAAAAATAATACAATACTAATAAAAAACAAAAAATGTATAAATACAAAGTTAATCTTGCTAGTTCTAAAACAATGAAAACAATAAAACCAAATAAGAGTAGACCAAAGAATACTAATGAATTAATAAAATAAGATAAATTCAAATTAAATAACAACAGAGGACTACGCAACTGACAAGAATAAAAGTGAGTCTTAAGAAGAGACCCACTGCAGGGGGCCCATAGACGGCCCTGTTCCCACTGGTTTTTAGACCCGTTTTAGGCACCACGAGCTGGAGCAGCCCTTGGACCTTAGAGCACACGGAGGCGGTAAATTTGGATGAGAAATGGATGCGCAGTAGATCAAAAGAGTCACAATCATTTACATTTTATTTGAAAAACTGGTTGTATTGGGTGATCTTGTTTTGCATCAGGCATTTTAAACCACATAAATTCACTTTTACAAATTCTATAATGATATGCTATCTGTAAGAGGGAGAAAGTTAATGAGCACTGCGGGGCAAAAAACACAGTATATACTATAACTTCAGCGATTTGACTCTTTCCTTACAGTAATTAAAGATAATGTAAAGGCTAGAGGAGTGGGACTGCAGCCAGGCAACACTACCCTGAAGTCAAATACAAATTCATAAATATACGTCAATAATAATAACTTGGAAGTAATATAGCTGATTTAAATTAAGTGTAAAGGTGAAATATATGTGCTTTCTGTTTTTCAGATAAGTTGAACTGCTCTTGTTTCTTCAACAAAGATGCAAGTGCTGTCAGGTAAGAATTCTGTCTTGTGTTAACAACAGTTCAAAAGTATGAACCCATTTTTATTGACCCTTCTATCTGAATTAAATTTCCATTTTTGTCAATTAACAACTTACCTTTAAACTGTTACTTGCAATTTTTGTTCATAATTTTCCATTAGAACCACTTGGTCAGCCATTTTAGTCTTTGGCTCAATAAAAACATCAATGCACCATCAGCTTTATAGAATCATGCTCTCTGACTCATTGTGTTGTGATTAAACTCTGTGGTATGTGTGTCTGCATGGGAGAATTACCAACAGCTCTCCCACTCTTTCTTTGCCTTATTTCAGTCCATTCATTGTACTATGGGCTGTGACGTTTCCTGGTAAACAGCAAGTTATGGGGTCAATGTAGGGTCACGTCGAGTTATCAGAAAAGTACGGCTCTGAAAATCAGCCTCCGAGCCTCTTTTTGGGATGCCTGACTTCACAGTTTTGTCTTTGTGCTGGTGTCACCCCGCTGGCCCTGTTTGACGAAAATAAGTGCTATTTTCTGCCGGGACAACACAATACAGCCCTTCTTGTCCTGATATTTTCACAATGTGTTTTCACAGGGCACACATTCTCCCCATGCTGCCACTGCAGTTGGTTTGACTGGGCAAATGCTGCCACATTAGGTATTTTGGTCCAAGATCGCAATGTATTGGTATTTTGAAATTTGGTCAGTTGTTTTGTAGGGCTGGACGATACAGAAAAAAAAAAATAATCAAGATTTATTTCCTTATATTGATTATAAGGATTTGTGAGTAAATTCTAGGGAAATATGACTAAAATGTCTTTTAATAACTCATGAATATAGGCCAGACAAAATGTTTAAATGACCATTACATTCTATAGATGTTTCTCACTGCAGTGCTGTTCTTTAAATTCTGCTTTAAACAGAGGGCCACACGACTGGGATTAGACAGTTTGATATATAAAATTTTGATATTCAAGCAATATAATAAAGAAACAACATGTTAAAATGCTAGTTTTTTTATTTATTAGCCGAAGCCTAAGTATCAGACAAACGTGAAATTATTATTACCCACAAAAATAACCCACAAAACTGCAGAAATTTAATGTTTTAAAGTTTAATCAGCTCATTTCAAACTATATTTATGATAGATTTATATTTCAATAATTTGCCCACCCTTAAGTCAAATGGTCAGGACAAAAGACACCATCGACAATTACTAAAGCCTGTTAAAAATGAATTATCATTTTAAATACGGTTAAAATCTATTCCTTATCCTTGTCTCCAGATTTGTTGTTTTATCACTATTATTTAGTCTGGTGCTGCTCTCATGCCCGTTGCCGCAGTAACACCAGGCTGGTGTGGCAGGGGTTAATGTCTGAGACCGGAGGTATGTGTCCGGGTTGGCGCGGAGAATTCCTCAGCCCCGCGCCAGTAGGTCATGACTCGCTATGCCACTGGTTTCAGCAAGAACACTGCCCTCCTCAACCCTACCAACTTACACTCCTCTGTACCCTGTGCTCACTTCAGGGTCTCGTAATACCAAAAAAATGTGTCACTATTTGCATTATTTACTAATAGGTTGGCTTTTAACCATGTGTCCCACTGATTAGCTGCCAATAGTTTAATGCAAGTGCACACCCCCTGTCCATCCTTTTCTACCCTAGGGCTGTGTGATATGCTAAAAAATAAATAAGTAAATCGGAATTTGATAATATTTTTCTTTATTAAAAAACAGAATGGCTTTCATCTTAATTTTATGAACATAAACAGACTTTTAATTGATGCAAAAATAGTCAAAGCTCTGCTCAACCTGCTTGTATTGGCATTGGATTGCCTGTAGATCTCTAAGTTCAGAAACCCCAAGTGACAATTTCAAACTATTGAATCTCACTTCAGTTAAAGTGTGTCTACCCTTCTCTGTACCCAGTACCCACTCTATGATTATTATTTATTAATTACATGAATACAGACACCCCTAAAGCATAATTATAATATTACTCATGTTGGTTAAGTAACTGCACTGCCCTCATATACCTATAATTCTAGTTCTTTGAATGTTAGATTTTTTTTTTACAATCAAACACTACTAAAATTGAGTATTGTTGTAACGTGTTAAACCAAACTCATTCTATACTTTTTAGTTAACCTGCCCATAACCTAAAACACTTCATTAACATGCTATAAAGAAGAATGCGGAAAACTTTATCTTCTGGAAGTCTTGCTATTATCCTACCGTGACATTTTAAATCGTCAGTAATAGTCAGATCGGTTAATCCTGGCACCCTCTCTGCCCTCCCCTCTTTCTCTCTCACTGTCTCTCTGTCTCTCTCTCACCACCCAAGTGCTCCCTCTTTCTTCCTCTCTTCCTCCCTCCGTCTCGACTGTGATCGTTTCATCCTTTGTTCTGTTTTGCTCTTGTCTCTTCGAGTTAATATGTCAGTCTATCTCCAAGACACGCTGTCTATTTGGCTGTTCTACTTTGCTCCTGTTTGTTCGCTGTGTCTTTATTAGTTTGATGTACTTTGTGTTCCTGGTATTCCTCTTAAAATATTCATGCCTTTGGGTGTACCTCCTCGCCTGTTTTTCTGTTTTATCACAGTTGTTGAGCCGATAAAGTATCCAACCTGGAGTGTATAGTCGTATGTGCGAATGGTGCAGTGCAGGGGCATGCTATAACAATGAGATCCTGTAGATGCCGTTTATGTATTATTTATAGAGTCTGTTCCCAGCCAGTCCTTTGTAGCTGATATCTGTATTTGAGAGCGTTTAAAGCACTCCCTTCTCTGTGATAGGCAGTGTCCCGGGTCAGAGACAGGCGGGCCAATTTGATACATACTTTGATGCACAGGTGTAACGTGTGCAACCAAAGAATATTATGCATTTAGAGAGTCACACACACAATTGGGTAAATGCAGGTCACAATACAATCATAAGAACTAAAAAATATTAACTATGAGAATTTTAGAGGCAAAAATGTGTAATTTAATTTAGGGCTGCGCTTGCCTGGGGTCTGGAATACACACTTCTTCAATACTTTATAAAGATGTCAGTCTGGCCACTGGTGACTCTCCCCTTTTCAACTGGGCACGATTGACAGATGGATCAGAGACATGCATGGTCCATCCAGAAAAAATAAAGGAAAAAAATATCATAGGGGGCAAAAAAATAGCGAATTTCTGCAGAATCAATGAATGAAGCACTAAACTCTGTTCATCTGAGGTGAGATAAAATTGATTATTTTTTCTAAATCATAGGGGACCAATGTTCTCCTTCGTTTCACATGCGTCACTTAAAAAAACGGATCTGATTGCCGGGCTTGAGACACAATGGAGGGTCTGGGGCCTGAACTAATATCAATCTGTATAAAAAATACAGAGAGATATCATTCTGGATCATTCTGTTTTGCCAGTCAAATCAAAGTCAAATCAAAATCACAATTTGGATTGCCGCAATTGTCAAATCGCAGAGGTTGCAACCAAATGTCCTTTTCATTTTGGGAAAAAAATGTTTACCGTAAAGTTTTAACCCTTACAAACAGTTGTGAAATTAGTTAGTTTAGTATTTCATATTTTATTCTTCTGCCAAATATTACTGCTCATGCAGCTCTAATTTTAATTAAATATACACTCCAAGAAAGTCTGGGAAAGGCTTCTGGATGGTAGCATAACATCTCGATTTCAAAAATATTGTCCAAATGACTTGAAACCTTACCATGGACCATTCTTAGAGAAATGAGTATCACTTTGGCAAATTTATATTACACTTAGTGATATACACTATAATTACTTTTTATGCAGAAAGTTTGATTTCATAACTGTTTGTCACATATTAGAGGAATGGTAATGTATGATGAAAGAAAATGAAGGATTTCATAGCGATTTGGTCATGGTGTCAATGATTCTGAATAATTATAAAATTGTGATGTTTATTAATCATTAATCCTATCTCTAAAATTTTATATTATGACATCTGTATTCACATTTGTACAAAAATTTAAAAAATTATAAAAGCTTCAATGACGCAGGTTTTCAGTTAATTATGCTGCATCTGAGTAAGTTTTGCATCTAATTAAAAATAACAGATTGTTTGCTGGTTTGTTGCCAGATTATTTATCTCTGTTACAATACTTGGCTAATTTAATTACCATCTTCATCTGGATGTTGGGTGTTAAATTGACAAAGTAGTTCACTTACTTTGTGCTGGCTGGTGTCGTAATGACTTTCTTCATTTCTGAAGCTCCCGTTTTATGCCACAAAGGGGCATTCTTCTATTCATTGGCAGCAAATATAGTCTATAAATATTGCTTCAGATCAGAGATATTCAAACAACATTTGCTATTTAGCATAATAACTTTAACTGACTCCTGTCCCAATCACATTAAATTTCGTAATCTTAATGTTCTTTTATTTACCAGTTTAATTTTGTTTTTAAAACACCAGGGATGGGACAATAAAGAAGAATATTGTTTATCGCAATAAAACATGCCACCAGAATGTGCAGAAAAAGCTACTTATCCACAATGTTCTCTTCTAGATTGTTGTTTCAGTTGTACAAAGATTAATATCAATAACATTTTTAAACTGCCAGCAATTTTAATAATCATCTCAATATTATCATAAATTACAATTATATTGGCCATGATAATTGTTACATACAATTTCAAGATTGTCCCATGCCTATGACACAATAAAACTTGCTGTGAAATGGCTTTGATTTGATTTCCGACTTAATCCAGTTTACTCAATGCCTTTTAACTTTCATCACTGAACAGAAACAAAATCCCCCAGAATATTAAAAAAATAAAAAACAAAAAAAAACAACAAACATTGCATAACACTTTAGTAGCTGTCAGCTCCCTACACCTTGACTTTTCAGCATATTTTGACGTAGCACATACAAGACGCAGGCAATATATTGAGAAAATGGATCATTGTTGTTTTGCTATGCAAAATTGAATATATTGTCTATAATTAAAACTAATTATAAATAAGAGCACGACAGACACATCTCTCTATATCTCTATTTCTGCCCTTTTATGGTTAATTTTATGGTCTATTCATATCCCCACACACACACACACACATATATATATATATATATATATATATATATATATATATATATATATATATATATATATATATATATATATATATATATATAAAATAAGTATAAGTACAAAGTGATGTAATTGTGTTTGTGAAAGCAACCACTTAACAAACTGTGCACTGGGAGTGGGAGTAAAAAAGTTTTAACTTCTTCCCACTCCCTTTCGAGCTTTTTTTGTTTGTCATTATTGTAAGTTCACAGATAGTAGGGAAAAGTTTTGTAATGTAAAGTTGCCTGACATGACAGTAATGTGTGAAAACGGAACTGAACAACAAAGTTCGAAATAAATGACTGATTGAATGTGATAATGCAAAAAAAACAGCAACATAAAAACACTGAGATATTCTTTTTTCACTATCTTAGTACATGGTGCTGTAAATAGATAATTATGCCTACAATCAAAATTAATATCGATATAACATGGTCAAAGGCCGAGCAATCTGTCTCATGGTGTGTTGTCCCCTTTCAAAGTATGATTCATCGTGCTCAGTATACATTCATATGATGCTCTTGTAGTTATAGCCTGAGCCTACAGTTTGGACTTTTGTTGGCTTCAAATGTTGTTATCAAATCCATAGAAAGAAATCACTTTTAGCAGCAGTCCCCAAGTAAACAGTGCTCTGGTGAATATGGTATCTAAAACCGATAGAGATGGGACAAGATCTCGCGATACACCTCTTTGGAAGCTGTACAATGACAACAAAATGATTCAATAAAATGAACACAAAATTGTAAAGTTGTGAACTGGATCACATAATTAAAGTGCTTTACAATATATCAAAATCTTGTCTCGTTCTCGTTGACCGATCTAGCATTTTGTCTTGTCTTGTGGAAATTGTATCTAATCCTACTTCTAGAAATCGAGATATTCATTTTGCCAATATCGGCCACCTCTAGCTCATACATAAAGCCCCAAAATAGATAGCAATGCATCCAAAACTGTCTTCGAAAACTCTTGCCATTATCCTACCATGGTATATAATCATAGTTGGTTCACCCTGGCACCCTCTGAATACCTGAATATTGTTATAATGCAAAAAAAAATTCAAAACAAAACATTGAGATTTTCATTTTTGGCAATATCGCACGTCCTTAGCACACACATAAAGCTACTAAACCTCCCAAAATGGATGGCAGTGCCCGCGCCGCGCTTCCACAGCCCGAGACAGTGAAGTGAGGTGAGCCGTGAGTAATGCCAACCACTGATGATGTCACTGCTGCAGATGAACTCGTGGCCCGGGTTTTGGGACGTCGGCGGCGTTGCCAGGACAAGCACTCGCGGGTACGGCACGCCAAAACGCATTAGATATGAGGACATGGAGAGGCAGACCGCTCCAGCTCAGAGGGAAGAGCGAGGAGACAAGGGGGGAGGTGTTGTCAGATTAAAAAGGACTCTGCGATGTTTGTCTCCCCCCTGGTTCTTTTTTTAGCTGCAGTCTGCCGCAAGTATCTCCCACTCTCTTGTCTGTCCTCCCAGGCCCTCAGCGGGTACAGCTTCCTCCCCGCTTTAGTTAAAACACAAAGACTTGTCGCATCAAAAGAAAGAGATTCGATCGCCATGGGATTACAGCTAAAATGATTAGCCCTTTTAATCATCTGCTATTTTCATAATTAATTATCGACTTGAGCCGGTTCACTTTAACTTTGCGGATATCTTCTCTGACCCGGAAACTTTTGATTGTCGGATCGACCTTGAGACTGATGTTGTTTCCTTTTTATTTCAAATTAATTACAAAAAGATCAGGATAAATGTTATGTCATTTAGGGCTGTAGTCGAAAATTCCTGGTCGAAAAAAGAGGATGCTCTCAAAACTATTCAGTATCTCTATGATCTCTATGATGTATCTGCCATATACTGCACTCACATAATACAACTGCACGGGAATTCATGCAAAAGCAACTATTTACACAAAAGTAGTAGGAAACAGCGCATATGCAAAATAGATTAAAAGATAGATTAAATTCATGATCTCATTTCAGGGTCCTTTATAAATCCTCACAATCTACATAAGTTAATTAATTGACAAATACAGTTTTTAGTTGACACCAATGGTCGATTCATCAACTAAAAGCCCACAGCACTATTATCATTTCACTTGGAGTCTATACTGCTCTTTGTTGCTCCTGGTAACGCCTTTTGCTTTATCTCCGGTTTCTCCGTGGCCACTGTCTGTCAGCTTCAGTCGTGGTGCTGTGAAATTGCCAAAGGTGAAAATGATAGTGTGAGTTCAACATGGGTGACATGAGTGACAGTGATGTGGCTGGAGACTGCTGAGCTCAACGCTTTGGTCAGGAGTCACTTAAACGCCACAGAGATGGACTTGGATGCCCTCCTTCTGAATTTCACCTGATTTGCCTTAAGTATGACAGAGTGCAGGAGCTATGCTTAAACTTAGGTGTAGGCAATATACCAAAAAATAATATCACAATTTTCTTGGAGACAGACCACAATTTTGATTTTATTGCGATTTATGTAAATCTTTTCCTTGAAGAGGTAGTTAAAGTCATCTGTTTCTTCTCAAAATTCACACCACCTGTCAATCACGTAGAATATTGCTGAGGTTGACCAATACAAACACTTAAGATACTATCTCATGTAATCACCAATTTAGAGTTTATTTATTTTGTCTTTTCCACTTTGGGATAGCCTTGAGTGTTCGGTCTTCTAGTCTACAGTTATTTTCATGCTGATTTGGCAGATGTTTTAAAAAAATGATTGTATCCTATTCTAGGGACTGGCACAAGAAGAAAAGTGAACAGGTGATTTTATTGTGGTCAGATTAATTTGTTAAGGTTTACTTTACACAATGCTTGGGGACACATCTCCAGATCTTGAACTACGCTTGGTCAAGACTATACCTTCGCTGGAGGATTTGTGTTTGTGTTTGTTACATTGTTGTTTAATTTGGAAGAAAAATATATATTTTTGTATGCAATATTAATTTAATATCATTTCTGGCCTATAACATTAAAATACCACATACTACAAATACTAAATACAATCTCACTTTCCACCTAATTTATATTTCACTACATAAAACAGTTAAAGTGATGGCAGTACTCACAATCCACCTGTGAGTGCTGTAATGGAAAGTTGCTCATTGGCTTGTTCACAAATATAATCCTTGGCCTAAATCCTCTTTCCATTTGTCAATTCATAAAGCATTTATCTTGGACTGTACAAGCTCACTTTTTTGTGTTGAGTTGCATGGACATTTTGGTCTCATTTACTTGAAGGTTCAGTATGTGACTTTTGTGGTGAGGGTCGGCCACGTGCTTGTCTCCATGAAGATAATGTTATTTATTTGCATACTATGGCTTTCAACATATCTGACTTTCATTTATTCAATAACTAAGAAAAGATACCTTGAAAACTTCTCACTGTGAGCATGCCCACCTCTCCACAGATCTAACCTGTAACTTGGCCAATGGCATCACCTGCTTGTTTCCATGGACATAAATGCATACTGTGGAACATTCTAGGTGAAGCAATAACATCTCCATGAAGAAAAGCAGGTTGCGGACCCTCCATTAGGCCTATCTATGTGTCTTTACCTTACACAGTTATACGGACCTTATAACTGTGTAAGATAAGACATTCTGATCTTTTAAAAATAACAAAAACACCTCCCCCTGCAGGTTTCTAGAAAAATCCACTGTAAAAATAGTCTTTATATAAAACAGCGGTATGCCCTTACACATAATAACTACTTTAAACATAAAAGAAACTGTCTTTTCAAAGGTAAAGTGGATTTGAAATTGATCTGAACTCTTACGAATAAATGCACAATATGTAACTTATAATATTAAGTGGCGTTCAACATCTCCACTCCAGTCCCACTTTGTGCACCAAGGGCTAAATGTTTTGGGAGCAGCACTGTCACTTAGGCCCTCTCCATCCTCTTTAGCCTGTACAATATCACAGCTTATGTTTGTTTACACAGACACAGCACTCCAACTCTAACGGAGGACTTTATTATTATTGAGATGTGTAAAGTGCAGGAACCTTGAGCAGTCAGCACAAGTACTGTTTGTTTTTGCCGCAATTACTTTAAAGTCTCATTCACTCTCTCAGCTCCCAAATGGCTCTAGAAGCTGTGATCTTGCGGCCGGGAGATGAGCAGTCCTGACGCTTCAAAGCATTTGCTCCTTGAAGCGAAAGTGTTTCACACCTTAAGAAGAAATGACAACACGAAAGTCAATCATAGCATCAATAAAGACCTCACATGAATATAAATGTATAATGGAGGATTTGTGTTTAAATATGACAAGACTGTGGTTCTATCTCATAATGGTAAACAGACTCTTTACCAGATAGTTTTGTTCAGGGTAAAAGCATTGAGTCAAAAATACACATCTTACTAAACATCATGTTTTATTGTGTGGAAATAATATTATTATCCAGTTCTCAAAATGGGGCAGAATATTTTAAAAATATGATCCTGGAATTAATAATTAATTAATATCTTTCACAAACAAAATCACAACAAAAAGTAATATTTTGCTTTAAGTTACATAGTTGTTCATAACAAAATCCTTGCTGTCTGAATGGAACATTTTATGCCTCTGTCTACTGACAATTTTGGGTTTGAATTTTTGTTTGTGTAGTGGAACTCAAGCTAAACCAAAACAATGCTTAATTTATATAATTGTAATGAATTAATTAAGTGATATAATAATAGTTAGGCTGCACACATTTGTAACTCCTATGTAATGAACACATGTAACTTGGCAAGATATAAAAAGACCAAGACAATGAGATCGATAGAGTGGGAATCCATTGCCTTCTGTATGTATTGCACTGCTCAAAATAATATTCTCAACAATTGACATTTGAAACTAGATGAATTCCCCATTGGCTTCTCCATCACAGTCTAGACCAATATATACTCGAGCACTGGATCATTTTTCATTATATGTGCGGATAATCAGAGGTATAGCGTTTCTAAACAATCTCAAAATCTGACGCCATGCTAGCAGGCCACAAGATACTTCAGCCTGGGGATTGAAAGTAGTGAAAGACTCAGTTGAAAATATTAGTAAATCTTCACATTTTCAGAGTAAATTTGTTGGATGTCTCAAACCAAATTCACTTTGAGAGTTGTGGCTTCTCTACATCTCAAATGTTTCTACTTATTTTCAAATGATGAAAGTGATTAACTCAATCTAACTTTTATCTTACATAAATGTACGGTAGTTGTTTTTAAACTAGATGATTAAAATATTCTATGACTTCTACACGATGAGACAAGACTATCCAGGTCATCCCACCAATAGAATAACAGAGTAACAGTGGAAACTGACTGTTTGGTTGTGAGGTTAGGGATTCATTGTGCATGTTGAATGCCTCTGTCCCCCATTTTCTGTGCTATACATTCAAATAAATTTAAAGGAGATAAATATGTTAAGGTAATTTCAAGCTAATTAAACTAAATTGTTGTTTTTTTTTCAACTTAAATTGTAAGTGTGTTAATGTCACATTCCAAACAGAGGGAGGACCCAAAATGCAGGGCTGCATTGTTTAATGAAAACATTAACAAAGACCAGAAGTAAAACCAAACACAATAATCCAGTAATCTTTATCCTCTTGCATTCAAGATGTCATTGCTGTGATCACCCTCCTTTTTACTGCCAGGGTACACGCCCACTGTTCTGTACTTACTTCATTCTCCAATTTTATTTTGCTAATCGGTGATACATGTTCTGTAACAACGCTGCAGCTAGTATGATCAGCATTTATCCGTAGCAAGTTCCAACAGCATGGTCTGGAAGAGCGGACTCCACAGTTTTCGAACCTTGAAGTCAGTAAACTTGTTTCTTTTATTATATTTTTAGATCAGTAATGTGATTTAAAATGTCCAGAATATAATATAATGATTCACAGGTGTCATTATAACTGTATGGCAGACAAAGGCATAATATATCTTCTTTAATAGAAAATTGCAAACTTGAAAAGTAAAGAGAAATCCATTACTTTTGAAAAGTAAAACCAATATGACTTGAAAACCAAATTCAGTGATATTGTATGACATTATCCTGGCTATATTCTGTTGCAGCGTTATTGTCTTGATTTTGATGCCCCTAAAATAACGGATACAACAACAAACAAAAGAGTCTCTGCTTATTTGGTTTTTACACCTAATACGTTTATTTTTCTGAAGTGTAGCGCCTCTCGAATTGAGTTATAAAAGCACACAGAAACATGATGTAACTCGGTGCAATACAAGCCCGTTCTGCCCCCACTCCTCTCCAAAACAGCAGGATTCCCGCTCAGGCGACCATAGTTCTCTTTTTATCTCCTCTGCCTGGGTTTTACCATTCATTTTAACCATTGCTGGTCTCAATGTGTGGCTGAGGTTTGGAGAAGTGGACAGGACCAGGTTCATCACCTGTTTACAGCATTGTATTGTGGTGCATTAAATTGGTGGGAACTCAAAGTGTCGCCTTTGTCCACCGCAGCGATTCACAAACACCTGGCAGGACATCAAAAGAATGTATTTAGCATTGAAAAGGCCCATGTTAACAACAGTATTGATTGAACGGGGAAAAAAATTTAAGTCTTAAAGGTGCACTGCGTAACTTTTCTGGTGGAGTGTACATCACCCTCTTGTCTTTGGACACTAAAACAGATCTTTCTTGGATTGATTTAATTGCAGGTGTTTTTATTGCTCAAAGATACCTTGAACAACATGAATTGTTAATGTGACTGCTATCCTCTCTTGACAAATCTGACCTATAACTGACAGCAGCACCTACTTTCTGGAGTGAGAGATGATTGATGGCATACTGTTGAACATGCCTGGTGAAGTCTTGCCTATAAGAACACAATGGCAGTATGCGTCTGCATTGCAGAGCTGAAATATAGACCAACCTTCTAGTTATGAGATCGCCTCTCTGCCACAACAATACCAAAGCTAAACTGTGGTTGAATTAAAATTTGACTCATAACTAATAAACATAAAAAAGAAAGCAAATAATATATGGATAATAAATTACATAAGTCCTCTGCATCCACCTGACTGCATAAAACCTACCATCCCTGTGCCTCTACCCACAGATTAACTAGTGTTGTTCCAGTACCATTTTTTTTTTTTTTTTTTTTAATGCGTTCCAATACAGATACTTGAACATAGTGTACATGCCGATACCAGTCTGATACTGCAGTTTGAAGAAGTAGACTAAGGCTTCTCAATTCTGTTACAGTACAAGAGCAAAAACTAAATCTCCTAAAAGACTATCTCTAAAGAAAATCCACACATTTTGAGGACTAAAATATTAGAGTCAAATGTATAATGGGCTTGACAATAAGTAACTTTTACTTTTCTACTTCATCACTTTCTGCCACCAAGCGTGCATAAAAACAGAGGTGAGGCCTGTAAAAAGACACTCATCCCCACAGCACATGGCTAATTATGCAGCGTAAACTAAGTCTGTTGGTGCTGTTGTCGAGCTGCACCCTCCGTAGCATAGTTATTTTACTAAGTTCAGCGTCCACACCAAAGGCTAAATTAAGGTATCAAAGAGGTAATGCAAATGTCTTTTCTGTCATTATTAGTGTGTTTCCAGTCTCTGCAGAGCCTCCACAATCTGCATTTAAATTACTCTTGAGCGTTAGCATTAGCATTAGCCACAGACATCAACAGTGGTTGTTTGCATCTACGGGTCCTTAGTCTGGAAAATACAGAGCGGTATTAGATCAGTGATTTAGGCTGAGTACTCGCTGATACAATACCTGAAAAATGTGCAGTATTGGAGCTTTTGCCGATAACAGTATCGTTTCGGAAAATCCCTATTAATAACTACTGGTCCACGGTGTGACACCTCACTCTCTACAATACCTCTGGTCTCTCCTCCTCTTCTCTCTCCTTCACTCGCTGGCTCAATATTGATCTGAATTCATTTGTTTCCTATTGATCTGCCTCTCCACCCTCTGCCGCATTGAGCACAGCACCC
This sequence comes from Periophthalmus magnuspinnatus, assembly GCF_009829125.3. NCBI lineage: Eukaryota > Metazoa > Chordata > Actinopteri > Gobiiformes > Gobiidae > Periophthalmus > Periophthalmus magnuspinnatus. The sequence goes on along the minus strand of NC_047136.2, from coordinate 10,849,138 downwards.
AAGGACACACACGTTCCCAAACATGCAGACCAAAAAACAATGAACTTGAGATATTATTTTTACCATGTAATTTTCCTCAACATATGAGAGGTCTTAGCTTAAGTATCATACAAGCTGAAGACATGCAAAGAAACCTGGACATGGCATTGATCCAGGACTTGAGGAGTGAGATGAAAACATAGGCAGACTGGGCTGGCAGAAGCGGCAACATAATTATAGCCGCAGCTCATTTCTCAGCTTTGTCCTCACAAGCGCATCAGCCATATGAGGCTTCTGGTAGCTAGAAATTCACCAGAAGAGATTTCCAGGGTTTTTGGTAAGGTATTGACAGCAGTAATCATTAAGCACTGACATTCATTGGTTTCAGCTTCCTGTTTATAGGCGCCATTTTGAGTACTTTTGACCAGTCAAGATATCATAGCGGCATCACAGCAAAAAGCTGTGCAGCTGTACGGCACATCACGGTAGCGAGTAGCAGTACCAAAATTATTACATGATGCTGCTGAATTCTAGGGGTATTACCAATTAAAAAAATTAAATTGGAGAATGAAGTAAATAGAAAGCAGTGGGTGCACACCAATGGCAGTGAAAATGGGAATTCACTGGGAATATGGCATCCTGGAAAAAAAAATTGCTCAAACATGCACAAATCACTCCAAATACAACTTTGGGGAGTAAGTGGTGAGGGGAAACAACTATGACATGGTTAAAAGCTCTGAAAAATAAATTTTGCTTAATAGGTCTGCTTTGACAGTAGACTAGTAGATATCCCATTACTGCTCAAAATTAAAGTGTCACGGACTATGATAAAAATTTGAAAATCCACATTTAAACATACAATGGACAAGTAGAAGCTTTCTCTTACAAATCATATTATAGGCCTAAAGATCTCCTGTTAATGCCATTTCGATCAGAGTATGAAAAACCCTTGAATCTGTCTCCTACTTTGCAAATTGCAGCACAGATGGCAAGGTGCTATTTTTAGTATTTTCAGTTTAAGTCTGTTAAGTTTCCCTTTCATCTGGTGTATACTTCTTAAGTTTAAAAGTTCAACCAAGCATGCTATATTTATACAAGCCGTGCCGTTGGCCTTGCAAATGTCCTTTATTTTTACATTTCGGTCCACATTCAAATCATGTGCACAAAAAAACCCAAAACTTTTATCTATGAGACATTGGCAGCTCTTCAAACGCCATTAGCTCAGTACTTTTTTATTTGGCAACTTCTTTTCAGACTTTGGGATCACCCTTTGATGAGTTTTCATGACAGTTTTCTGATCTTGAGTAAACGGTCACATTTAGGCCACCCTCTCTGATTCAGGGGCAGGTGCATCATGTTGCCATGACAGTAGACTGTTTGTCCTGCCCTCTGACCCCCTTTCAGGACACGCTGTGCTCACTGCGTTCAAAGGGCCGAGCGGCCACTGGGAGAGCTTGTCCTATGGGTAATATAAGATGCTTACGATCAGATATTAGGATAACGTGATATGTAGAGAAAAAAAAGTGATAATATTGAGATTGTTTTTTGATTTTCAAAAAAGTGAAAACATGGACATACAAAGAGTTATTACAAGCAACGCATTTTTTTAACATATAGAATGCTTATTTATTTTTGCAATTGAGCTCTTCATTTTTGACAAATGGGATATGCTAAATAGTACAAACACTACTCTCTGTATCTGGTCTCTCATTTTGTTGTGTTGTGTGGTATTGCATTTATTTTGTGCGCTGCTATTTAATTAATGATGTAAAAATAATGTAAAAACGCATAATTTGTTATATTCTCTCGGTTGTACATCTAGGCTTTGTTGATGGCACCATTATCTGGCACTTTGTTCGTCTTTTCACTGTGCTGTTTGAGCTTGTATGGCATGGACGTATCCATTCAGTCTTTGAGCTGAGTGCTGCAGCTCTCATCACAGTGCTGTCCATTACCAATTCATTATCTTATAGTGGTCTTGCCTTAACGAGCCCTGTGTGGTTTGAGTGCGAACGGGAATACGAGTCCGTCAGGCCTGGATTCAAGCCCAGACAAGACAGAATCTGGGGGGTATTTGCTTTAGTATTTTAGGTTTAGTAAGTATTTTTGTATGTTCCTTGACCTACTAGGGCAGCAAGATTGCAATCTAATCGAATTTGCAATTTGAATGGATACAATTAGCAAAGTGAAGTGCCATAATTTCTTCCACAAGTAACAAAATATTCGGTCTTATTTTGCATTAAAACTACAAACCCTGTAGTTTAGTACAAACATGTTCTGAAATTTAATTTTTTTAAATTAGTTTTCCAGTTTTTATTCCAGTCTTTTTGTCAATTCTCCTGGAGGTGTTTAAAATGTGAACTATGAATATTAAAACATAAATCACAAATCTAACCACAATGCATGTGAGAAAAATTGCAACAAAAAAAAAGCATTTTTTCCAAAATCATTCACCTCTATGACCTGCTGTCCTAAAACTACTGTGGTTTTTAAAGTATTATAATTTCCTCCGCAAATAACAAAATGCGCTGTTCTTATTCTGCATAAAGTTTGCAAATTTAACTGCAATTACAGTGTTACAGTGTTTTTTCACATATCAACTTTTTTATTTAAAAATGTTGATTCTATATGTTCAGCATGTAACATACTTAACCTAGACTTTCTCTTTGATTTCAGCGATGCAGATTTTTGACAAAACTGGCCATGGACAAACATAGACTGAACCAGAAGACGTCTTTTTGTTAGGTAAGTGTTTCGCCGACATCTGTTCCACCCAAACATGCTCTAAATCTGTAACAAAGCTCAAACAAAGGATTACATTTTTCATAGACTTGGCTGTCCAACTTTGAGAGGACTTGTCCCCACCTCTCTCCGTCTGTTATTCAAACCTCTGTAAGACCAGGTTGTACTTATTGACAGCCAAATGGAGTGAAATTGCTATATCCCTGCTGCTATAAACAAACTGCTTCCTAAATGTCAGCTCTGTTCTGTAAAGAAAAGTCATCATGTGTTTTTCAACATAATTGCGGAACCTCACATAACTGTTCACATCATTATTATCCACTCTAATTTCTCTCAGAGGGACCAATGGAAAGTACAGTATATTAGACAAACAAAGGCAAAGCTGGGCATTGTCACCCACAGTCAGCAACAAGGAAGACTCATTCAAAATCAAACACATTATGCAGAATAATTGCATATAGGACCCATGTTACATACAATACCACTTTATTTAAGAGTGAGTTGTTAACATGGCTGTATGGAGAGCAAGCACACTTTCCCAGTTACATATGTAGTCCACCCACACATGCAATCACAACTCTTTCTCCTCCACGCTTTTGGTTTTCACTTTTTCTCTCATTTTTAGGATGTGAACCTCACTACACATGTTTACTGTTTGTGCTATTCAATTGTTCGTTTCTTTGTTACTTATGATGTAAAGGGTATTGGTACATTTTTGTTCAGTCAAACATTCATCACCAAAACAACATAGAATTTTTTTTATTGTGGCACCTCATTTCGCATCCACTTTAAGCAGTACCTTTGTGCTTTATTATTTTCTTTTATAATATCTCTACTGAAGGCCAATCGTTGTATAGGAATGGACTGATCATAATAATTATTTAATACCCTAGTATACTGAAACTTCACACTCAATGTAACACAATAAATTAGGTGTTTTGAAAGGCAAATCATCTCTGAGGGGGTGTACTTGCTTGAACAATGTAAGAGAGTGAACTACATTATATTAAGTTCTGGTGCAAATAATGCATATATTTACAATATTATTTAAATCTCACGTTTATATTTAACCTAGATAAAACTATATGTTGGATGAAAATAGTGCTTTATTTTAATCGCAGCAGTTCATGACAATTTTACCACATAATTGCTACTCCCACATTACTTGCCTATATGTATATACAGGCCATGCACGATTGGGCCCACACACAACCCAATAGCCACGGACTACAGTGCTCTAGCAACCAGTGGGCATCATGCCAAACCACGGAGGTAGTTCCTATGGTAACTCTCTCTGCCTTTTTGTAAATAAGGTAAGAGGGAAAAAAAGAAAAAAAGAAAGAAAAATGGGGTATTGGGAGAAACATGCACTTCACATTCAGTCTCAAGAGCTCTAATAATTTATGGTTTCGTGAGGGGCAGATACGAACCCTGGCCTTGCACCAAATTGTTATCGGACTGGAGAGGGCCATTAGAGCGGCTGGGGAGTCCGGGTCGAAGCCCTCAAAGACCCGTTCACTGTCCGTTGTAGAGGACCGCGGAGATGAATGAGGTTTTAGTCTAGTCCCAAGATCGTAAGCAATCATAGCATTAGCGGACAGTTCTACACCATTAAAAAGCAGTACATGTAATTTCAAAATATGCAACCACTAACACAGAAATGTTTATTATTATTTCAAGTGTTTTGCATTTTATTTTTGAATTATATAAAAATAATCAATATTGTGTTAAAAGAAAACAGTTGATCAACTCTAGATTGTTGTTGGATTGTTGGTTAAACAAAATCAAATTGTTGTTTCCGTTTGTCAAAAGTTTGTCATAATTTAAACCTATAATTTAATATGCAGTGGACATTGGCTGCATGACCGAACTGCATTCTGGACCCTGCATTCTTGTGGAGCTGGCACCAAGAGCTGAATTCAAAGGCGCGGTTAACAGTTTATTAGCTGTCGCCGGGCAGATTTCGCTGCTCTGTGCCCCGACATTGTTTGGATGCTGCCGGAGACTGTGTGCGTCACGTTTTACCAAGACGAAGACTGGTGGAGAGCCCCTCAACCCTCTGTCTCTGCCAAAACAATCTGGTGCAAAAGTGGTTCATTCAGCCTCGTGTTTGATTATACCACACGTAATTATCACTCTGGCTGCACAAGGCAATTTGGTTTCCTCTTTAACTGTATTCTTCTTTCTTATGTGGGAACAGAAATTGGGTTTTGAATTTTGATTTTGGTTATTGAAATTGTAGGGTTTTTATACTGTAATTAATTTATTCCTACTCACAACACATGAGAAATTAGTCACCATTTATTCAATAGTAAACAAAGCTTCTTCAGCCGTTGTAGCCTTTTATTTTCAAATCGCCTTTTTTTTTTTCAAATCTGTGGTGTTTTGTCGCCACTCACAATACAGTATTTTTCAACATTAATTGAACCAAAAATATCCACCAACAATTACCTTGGATTTTAAGGACTTAAAGGTAAAGCATTTATCTCAGACATCTTAAGCCCATTGACAAACATTTGTTGCATTTTTCTTTCATGTGTCAGATTTATTCATTCATTTTTTTTACCCAATTTCAAATTTATGTTGCTGCATACAAAATTTGATAAAGCTACAATATTGTAACATTATTTTCAATAACCACAAAGTTTTATAATCACATAAGAAACAGGCATAAATTCAAGTCTCGTCGCTCTGTGAGACCTAAGCACTCAGCGACTATTATTAGCCCCATAATAAATAATGCATATGTTAGTGCTATGTTAAGTTAGTGTATCAGAAATGTGGTGTGTTTCAGTAAATAGGCCGCAGTCTCCCTCCTCTTTGTCGTGGTCAGGCTGACATTTAAGTCACTGTATATGATTTATTTTTCTGCTTGTTGTAGCACTTTTCCATTCTTTCTGATTATATTATGAGACTTGTGACATTTATATGAAGTTAAATTTAGCGAACATAAGTTGTTTCTTTACACTTATTACCACTTTGAAATGAGGTGTTAAGGGTTAAGGATGAAGTATTCTGCACAGCATGCTCTGGCGCACCCTTCTAGCTCTGCTTCCCGTTGGTTTACAAACATTTTGGTAATTTTTGGCTGCGAATCATGGATTATTTCAGCATGATTAATTTGTTTTCGCTCTTTCAAGTGCTCCCATAGTAATCCTTCTCACCGAGCTGTACCTGACCAGACAGCAGACAGGGGTGCACAAGGGGCACACCTCCTCCTCCTCTGCACTCCCATGAAAACTAGAGCTAACCAGGCAGACAGGATTGGCACAGCTCTGGCATTGGCACAACCATGCCGCATTCAAGCGTGAGGCGACTGCAAAATTAGATAGGGTTTTTGAAATAGGAGCAGAGGAATCAACAAGGATAAAAAGCCCAGACTTAGAAGTTGGTGTGAGGAGAAATGGGTGAGACAAAGTTGTAAAAGATTTTCGGGAGTGAAATGGTCAGACGGGAAGGACAAATGAGAGGCACTTAGAAACAGACGGGAGGACAGCCAAACTAAATGAGCGCAAGGCGGAGGGACGGCTGCGAGCCAGAGGGCAGCAGGGCGAGTCCAACTGAATAGGTCTGCATTTGGAAGTGGGCCAGGCTTTTCTGTACCATTAGACAGATTATTTTGACACCTGCAGAGAACTTGTCCAATGCTCAGATTAAGATACATTTATTTACTATTATTACTTAATCAGAAGTGGGTTATAATGAGTTACATTTAATGTTATACTTTTGCAGGGGTAGTTTTTAAAAATTTTAAAAGTTCTTCAAAAGTTGTATTTACCTTAGAAATAGTACATTTATTTTAAACATTTGGTTGTTTTTGACCTTATTTGGTCACTATGCCAGAACTCTTCTTTGCTTGAGTACTTTTAGCTACTGTTAATATTTGAATAATAACATTTTGAATACTTGAACTGAATTCACAATATTGTCTCAATACTAAAATTTCAAACTTGATTTTGATGCTAAGAAAAAAGCTTGATACTCATACTGGTTTTGATACCCAACTTATAATAAAATACTTGCATTTTTTAAAATAAAAAATTTAAGTAGTTTCTTCAATGTTACCATATGGTCTTCTAGTAGTTCTTATAGAGTGGGTAATATCCAATTTTGTTGTATTCATTACTTTTTTTTTCTCAGTATCATTATTTGTTCAGTTGAGTAAGTTTTTTTAGATTTATCAATTAGTATCTGGGTATCAATTTTTGACAACCCTGCTCTTCTGTCTTGACTGCTCTACCCTCATTGTACTGTAAGGTTGTCTCTTACGAGGCAACGTTTTAAACTGATAGTTTATACTCCTCAATCTTGGCTTGTCATGGTTCTGCAGATTGACCATGCACATACTTGCCCTTGGATATATCATATATATATTGTATATATATGATATATATATATATATTGTATGGCACAAAATGTACCATACAAGAAGATAATTACTATTCTAGATATATGCATCATTATATATTGATATAATGATGCCCATAGTTTAACATTGACCTTGGCTGTTCAATAGACTTCTTTCTCTTTTTCTACTCTGTTTGGCTGGACCACACAATGCATATTTCGTATATTACTGGTCCCAGCAGGTGAGGGGTGAGTCATTTTTGGCCAAAGTCCGACACCCCTCCTCGTTGGATCGTCGGCAGTTGTCGAGGGCTCTATCGCTGTATTTTTGGTGCATTGACTGGTCTGAATAGGAAGCCTAGCAACTGGGCTAGCGTGGCAGCTACGGAGTAATCAATGAGTCCTTGAGGCACACAGGAGCAGTGTCAAAACACAACCATTGACTGCTAACAACAGCCAATTTGCTGCTTTTTGCCGGAGATCACCTTAGCTGGATGTGTGGACTGTGTGTAGGCGCCCCATCACTTATACTGCATAATGAGCGCGATCGACTGGATAGTGCTATTACTCCAAATTGTCATCCAATTACTTTGCCATTAGCTGCCATTTGTGACAATGAAACTATGCCACAATGCAGCAACTTCAGCATCACCCCAAATGCACACTATTAGAAAGAGTGGATCTGATATCTGATACAATAACCCACACACCTGCACTTGAAAACACACAGTGAATTAATTGCCCTGTTTTGGGGTATACATAATATAGAGATTTAAGAGTAATATACACTTTAGTTCCCCACAATATTTATTGCTATTTTGGTTATTATTTTGAGTAAGTTAAACCATGGCCGGCTTCTTGACATTAGTGATATACATTTTTTGTTCTCAAAATAAATAAAAAAGACAGTCAAAAAAGATTTGTTTTACAAAATGTGCACTTTTTTTTAGCTTTAAATCTTCAACACAGGCTGATATTTTGTTTTGGGCGTTCTGCGGCCTAAATCTTTCTGCACATAAACAAGACAAACTTTGCTCCATTGTCATTTAACACAAAAAATAGTCAATTTCTTCCTCCAAACTCTGAATGCTGCTCCAAACCACATGCTTTACTGACAGAGAATTGGCTGTGAACGTCTATTAAAATATACAAGTTGATCATTGATGATTACTAATGACTGAATCTCAAACTCAGTTAAAATTTGATTAATTGTGCAGCCCAACAAACAATAAACCAACATATTTTAGACCAGTTATATGTATTTATTACGTTGACAGGGTCGGACAAATTCAATAAAAAAAATAAAAATACAAGCGTCTTATATATACACAGATATGCTAAACCTAACAAAACGATTTATAGAACTCCTCCTATAGGACTGAACCAACCCAAACCTAGATCAAAACTAGGACTAACATTTAACCTACCAGATTTGCTTGTCTCTTGAGTGGTCCCTCCCCATTCATGGATCCACTCTTCTTCCTCTCAGTATATGTTAAGAATGTCCTTGTGTTGTGGTGGTCTGGACTCCTCAGGGGGCTTCACACATGAGGCTCTATCAGCTCATTGCACACAGGACCTGGGGGCACTGACGTCTCTCTCACCGTTGTCCCTTGTTAGTCAACACTGGCTAATGATCCGTGCTGAGGTCAGGAGAGCATCTTAAAGACACCACTTACCTATTCACTGCCTCCTATGACTCTTATGTGTAATACCCAATACATGCATGACCATACCAGAGGGCAGAGAGCTACATTGGCTAATATAGCGCTATATAATAATAATAATAATAATAATGATAATAATCATGCCTTACACTTGTAATGCGGCTCGACAAAGCCTCTTAAAGCGCTACACTGTAGTCATTATTCATTCACTCCACACTTGATGGTGGTAAGCTACAATTGTAGCCACAGCTGCCCTGGGGCAGTCTGATGGAAGTGAGTCTGAGTCATCGGCCCTTCCAGCCACCACCAATCACTCTCACACACACACACACACACACCACATTTATACCAGGCAATGTGGGTTAAGTATGTTGCCTAAGGACACAATGACAGAACTTGGTCTAAGCAGGAATTGATCCTCCAGGTTGGGGGACCACTGCTCTAACCACCGAACTGCTGACTCTATTGTCAGTACCTTAATAAAGGGAAATTATAACCTGGGCTCTAACAAGAATCTATATATGTATTTGTTCCTGTTAAAATTGATATATTGTGAAATATTGTTCAATATATCGATTACCACCATGTACCGCCTCAGTCCTACTTCACAAGAATACTTTTTTTTTGCAATAATTTACTTCTACATTTCAGTTTAGAACAAATAGTCTGTACTCAAGTTCCAAGCCTGCATACAAATTCAAGATTGCAGCAAAAAGCATTCAGTATAATATATATATATATATATATATATATTTAGATAGATAGATAGATAGCGGTCACAAAAATACTCACATCTATCATCAGTAAAATAATACAGTAATTGTATTTTTTCACTGTGAGGTGTATACAATTTAAGAGAATTTTAAGTCTAAAGAAATAGATCTTACTATCACAAGGGCCATGTCAAATTATATATACTGTATTTGAGAGTGTAATGGAGATTGCAAATATTGGCTGCAAAAAAATCCAAAACGCACTACTATCTGAAGTTTTTCTTTATGATTTTGAAATTCATTTGAATTAATTCATAATTGTTTTTCCACTTTACATACACCTAGCCACATTATTAAGAAAACGCAGTGTTCACTTGTGCAATAATGACTCTTTTCTTGTATATACACTTTTGTGTAATGAAAAAAAAAATGAATCCCAACCATTTTGACAATGAATTAGCTCTTGGTTATGGTGGTTTTATTAAGCTTTAAGACGCGTTAAGTGCAATAGACTCTGAGAAGCAGAGATTCAAGTGTGTCTTGTAGAGCAACAAGGAGCGCTGAGGATGTGGCAGAGTAGGTAGAAGTAGGTCATGCACACGCCTACAGTGAGTGGCGCAGGTTAAGTACTCGCCTTTGTGTTCAGAGACAGGGAAGGTCTGAGGGGTGGTCTGAGATGCCGGCAGCGCCCACAAGGGGGAGACAAGTCAACAAAGAGTCCACTGAATTATACAGACTTCTCTCTTTAAAGGCTGTTATATATGTTAATTATTATTCATGGAGAAGTAAGTGATAGGATGATGGCGCTATATTTAGACAGTGCTGCTGCAGGAAAGAACATGGAACGCATTCTTGTTTTTTTTTTTTATCTCAACAGACTAATTGTATAACCACAATGTTTGTCTTTGGAGTTTTGAAGACACTTTTTGGAGATTGATTTCTTCTAATAATTGCAAAATAAAGCTATTGAGCCCTCATATTATGAAGAGGAAAAAAAAATTGGTCTATAAAAATTTTGTTTTTTTGTAAACTGTCCACTTATCAGGGAGAAATATTTTTCTTGTTGCGAATAAAGTAGCATTTTAGCTGAAAAAAGGAAGAAGCCAACTGACAAAAATGCTATAATATTAGTTGAAAAAAAGAACACATGCAATTGAATATATGCATATGCAGAGTTTAATGCCATAGAGCGAGGAGCATTCCAGGCTTCGCACTGGCGTCTTCGTGAAGAGCAAGCGACGAGCATTTCACAGAAAAGTTACATTGTGCACCTTTAACTTAGTTTAGGCTTTTTTCTTTTCTGTGCTATAAAATTTCATCCTATACTTTTGGTTTAAGTTAAAATTCAAAGCTTATGTCTTATTCTTTACACTTCAAAGTTATCAAGGTCAGGCTGAAGTCAGTGTTAGTGAGGAGATCCAGCTGATGAAAATGTATAAAAAATGCAGTGATACAAAGTGAACTGACTGATGAAGCGAAGACCCCAGCGATGACCTCCTTCTGTGCTCTGCAGTGTGAGGTAGTTGGTTGTATGGTTTCGCATAATAAACAACCTGGAGATAACTGTACAACCTTCTAGCTTTCCCTGCGGAGGCACGCTCTCTTCAGTGGAAATGTCCCCATCACGACAAGGTAAGTACAAAAAGGTGAAAAAAATAGGAAAAGGAATTCTTAACTGTCAAAGCTAAAGCAAGTGTGCCGAAGTTAGGAGATTATACTTCTTTGCACGCTTATACATATTTCTTTGTATTAAACTTCTGTTTAACCTCAAAACAAACAATGGCAGAGAATCTTCTAAACTCATTCACTCAGTCATTTGTTCTTTTAGCCAGTCGGAAGTTGTGTAACTATAGCCCGATATGCTTCCTCAAAACTCTTAGCTCAACACTTGTTTGGATCTTTACCAAATTCACTATGTCCTTGGTTTGTTCCTGTACATTTTGGAAATGTTAAAACGTAAGAATTTTTCCCATCTCATAGAAATGTGTGCACAATTTTATACTTTTATAAGTTGATAAGCAAACTTCGCAAAAACAAGCAGACATTTAGCGTTGACATCTTCATTTTTTGGCAAACTTCAAACCCTCCACATCTGAATTTCTAATGAGCCGTTGCAGCTGGTATAATCCAGGCATCAATACACACACCTTGCACTGCAGTTCTCTTTGATTTATTTTATCTGATTCGGCCCAGCGCAGTATACAGCCAAATGTCAATAGTGAATTCCAGCTTTCTTTTGTATGTGCAGAATTTATCTTGTTAATAAGTTTTTTTCTGCTATGCCATTGGGCTTATTGGGCTCATTATTGGGTCATTATTTAGAAAGTTCTTATACTTCATACTGCTAGAAGACAATGGAAAAGTAACTGATTTATGCATCTACTTAACAAAGACTCCATATGTCGACAGCAATTAGTGCAGTACTGAAAAAACTAACGATTTATTATTGCAGGTATCACCATGTGGTATTATTGCTTACATCAATATTCAAAACAATTAGTCATATGTCAATTAATGTAAAGGAGTTAGCAATAGGCAATAGAGAGCCACAGGAATACCGCAGGTGTGCTGTGGCTCTCTATTGTCTGTGTGTAGGCAGCTTAGTTAAGATTGAATTCTGGTAAAAGATCTGAAATAAAAAGTTTACTAACAGATCTAAAATTGCATGGTGTTGATGTGTCCTATAGCAATAGATTACACCTTACCTTTTATGTATGCATACATGGGTGTTATCAGTGTGTTTGTAAATGGTGATTGTCCACAGAGGTAGACACAAGCTATATTAATGCATTAATTATAGACTGAATTGCTCTTTTAATTGCATTGTGTATTAACGGCACAATGCACCTTGAATCCATTCTGTGCCTCTGAAGTCTTGGCTGGTATTGACCCAGACTATAGCAGCAGCAGCAGTAGCATTATAGAGCTCTGTCTGTATTGAACTTCACCACCTCCCCTTTCTCGTCCCCCTCCTCCTTCTCTCGATCACCCCCCACTCCCCCTCCCACCCCCCTGTCCCTGGTGTGTCTCGCTAGTGGCTCAGCAGACACTGGGTATCCGCATTGCGTTGCAGTGCTCCAGCCGCGAGGAGGGGGAAAGGAAAAGAGCAGATATCAGCAATCTGGCCCAGCACTGCTCTTTTCTCAGGCACACAAAGGAACGCTGCCCAGAGCGAGGGGCCGGAGGCAGACACGGACCACCACTATATACTGTGTGCAACCAGGATACAACAGTACTATTCAGAGAGGCGTTTAATTAGGATGGTGGTTATGACTCTCATTTATGATTTGGTCCACAAAATAGACTCCTAACAATAACTAATTTTAAAGATATTTTTACAGAAAATCTGAAATCATTTTGACAGACATCCCACTAAACTAGACATATCCAAAGTAATAGACAAAATAGATATAACCAAATTTATCAAGGCATTCTAGGCTGATTCAAACTAAGAGTCATTTTATTGTTGTCATTATAAATTGTTATCTTTGTTTAGTTACCGTGAGTTACAATTAATCATTTTTCATCCAAAAGCATGCAAGTTGCATATTGACTCAGATGTGCTTTTTGACAAATCTGCCTATTCCCAAATCTGTTTAATCTGTGTTTGGGACTGACTCAATGAATACTTGTGCCCCTTGATGGTATATTCTTTCAGATGTGCTGTTGGTATGTTTATATTGGTTTTGGTCTTGATTTTAGTCTGGAATCATGTAATTAATTTCCTCCCTCAATTTGTTGTTTTTAGTTAGCTTAGTTAGTCTAAAACTGCGACACACTTTTGACCAGGGGACTCATCTACCTGGTTTGCTTGAATTTAACTTTATGTCAAAGATACCCACACATCCTCTGCTATATTGACAAACCCACATTCTACATTGTCATTACATACCACATATTTAATTGCATCAGCCCTCGTTTTGATTCTGTGTAAAAGAATATCCCTTTCCCCCTTGTTCTCTGCCTCTGTCTTTGTCGCTTGCTGCTACCTCTCCTCTCCAGATGAGTTCAAACAAACAATCGAGTTTGTGCACACACCACAACAACACACACGCACCACATAGACTGCAAGAGAGGGGCTAGACGGGACGTCACGCCTGGAGAGGGTGGTTCGATGGGGCAGCAAAAGAGGCAGCCGAGGGGGAGGAGGGGGGAGACAGCTGAGGGGGAGGAGTGGGGGGGGGGGACAGATAATGTTGGGAAGAAAAAGCAAAGTGAAGATGCTGCATGCTTGCATAAGTGTCTGTGCGATGTATGTAGGTGACACAGATTTATGAGTGGCGCTTCCGGAGGGGGAGGAGGGGAGGGCTGTCGGCACAACACCAGAAAATGGGATCAATGCATTTCGGTGCCTTTTAATGTCTGTTTTAGTTGCAATCACTGTAGCGTACCTGCTTCATAGAGAGGTAGTAGTGGTTATAGTAGTATTGTGAGAGGATTGGCTGAGGTAGACCGGACCAGCAGCAGTGAAAAACAGAGCCAGGGACAAGCGCCGAGAGAGGGACGAGGAGGACACAAAAAAGGAAAGAGAGAGGCAGAGGGGAAGGGAGCAGCTTTAGCGTTGGGCGGCGTGTACAAAGACTGAGGAGATGTGGCAGGATAGGGTTGATCACGCTCGCCTTGGTCTGGATTAATTGTGGCTCGTCTCTCGGGGGAAAGCGGATCGATAACTTGCCGTAAGAGTGCCGTTTGGGTGTGTTTGCTTTCTGCACTTGTTGTTTGCATGTGCACATTGGTACAGCAGAATCCATGTGCGATTTAAACCTGCTCAGGCTAATGGTGAGCTGAGGCTGGCTGACCTGGCCAGGTAACAAAGCGAATGAGTCCATGTCCTCCCACATCTGTGTCATGTTTATGAATCGTGGCACACTTTACTTTTTACAAAGTGCCACCTCATTTTGCCTGGAGCTCCGAGTTTCGTTTTCCTCTTTGTCTGGTGCTGTAGAGACAAACAGCAGCTGAAACTGGGACAGAGGGAAGTATCAGAGACAAAGCCTGTGTCTGTGTTGTGTGTGGCATGTTCCTGTGTGTAAATGCACCTGGACACATGTTCTGGTGGCTGCAGTGATCGAGGATGTAAGTGGAGTTTGGAGCTGTTTATCGTGGTTGAAGTCGCTCAGCCTCTGCAGCATTAGGCTGTGACATTTATTCTGTCTGGGGAAGAGTAAATCAGCGCTGCTCCCTGAAGGCTGAACATCTTTGTGGTGAGCCTGATTGCATAATCCTGAGCTCACTCGGCCTGTAGGAAATATAAGACGACAGTGTCGTCTGCTGCTCCAGGCACAGCTGTGTGTCACGACCAAATACATGTGTGTCTGAACTCAGTGACCGCCGCAGCTTAGCGCTCACACAAGCAGTGCCCGCCTCCTCACCCCAAATCCAAATCACAAACTCTACATAAAATTTTAGGATTTGAGCCAGGCTTGGGTGCTCTGTGTCTGCCAGCAGGGGGCATGCTTTTGATCGCTTTCTCCTTAGATGTGCTCTGAAGAACAGGCGCTGGCAACGTTTGCAGAGAAGACACTGAAATAGTCCTAAAAATTAAATGCGGATAAACAACGCACCCACTGCTAACTTATATAAATGAACTCGTAGCATTTGGTCTAATGTGTTTATGCTTCTTTCACAGGATGACGTTATCTGGTCCTGAGCTCCAGCCGCGGTGAGACTGAGCATTTTGTGAGACTGCACCGGCATCTTGAACAATGGTAACAAAGAAAACTGACATGACCCGTTCACTTATTCTGTCTTCTGTGTGAACTATAAGCTACATTTGTTTGTGGTCACTATCAGTGAAGTATTTCGCTTCACTATATTAAACTGTATTGATATTTCGACATATGACCATAGTCCTAATGCGCACACGGGCTGTAGCGTATTTGAATCGGTTATGACGTGCTTCAGGAGAGGATTCGGGGTCCAGTCGTGTGCCTCATTGTCCCTGAGACCCTTAACCTGTGATGATGAGCTGGTCACAGGTGAGGTCCTTGGGAACACTGTCGCATGCACCACATCCGGACCATCTAAACATCTGCACACAAAAGATTGTCTACATTACTTAATATAAAAAATATATATATGATACCAATTTTTTTTTTTACTTTATTATGTTGTTTTTAGTTATATTTATCTGCTGTACTTCTTCAATACTTTTTTTCACTCAAGTCACAAGATAAACAGTAGACTTACTAATAACATCTAGTCAAAACTTCTCAAAATGTGATGAATCTTATTGCTGTAGACTGTCTTGGTATAGAGAATGACTTTGCAGACTGTGGTGAAATAGACGTCATAACCGGATCCTGAGCGAAGTTTCCAGACATCATGGTGACACTGCGGAGACCTGAAGGGGGCAGTACCTTTTGGCCGCCTTTGTGCCCAATAACACACGTCTCATTAATAAGACAGCCAAAGGTCGTGACCCCGAAAAATGATTCACTCAAGACTTTTAAAGACGCTTGCAGGCGCAGAACATGACTGCATGGAAAATGACTCAGGCACAGTTGTAAGATTTTTGTGAATAATACTGAATCAATTTAGACCTCTGGCTTTTTAATCTAAATGATTTTAAAAGTCTCATATATTCAGAGAATTGTTGAATTAATAAAGGTTTTATCAATATTTTTGACATTTTGTTTTAGCATTTACATTTAATAAATGACTCAAAAAAATTTGCTTTGCCTTTTCAGAATGTACTCAGAATTTTGCATAATTAGAGGTCATGAGTTTAAATAATCAATGCATAATTTGTATCTTTTTAATGATCATGGAAAACGCATTTCAAGCTTTTATGGAGCACTTTAATGGATTTACAAAAAGCATTCTCTGACAAACTGATATACAGAATTACATAGATATTTTGGACTGAATTTGAGTTTTAAAAGTTAAAGAATCAAAAATATATTTATACTTTTTTTTTTTTTTTTTAACAAATTTTCCACTTTGTGTGTACTGAATTTCCAACAGCATTTTCCATTTGGTTTTATTTGTGACTTATGCTTAATAAAGAGTCTTGAAACCCCAGTTTGCAGATGACTTGTAGAATCATTGACAAAGTGCTGGTGGTTTGGGTCTCTGTGGTCCTGTCTAGTCCCTGGCTCTGGTCCCGGCTTCTTCCTCCACTGTTTGTTGGTCCCAGGACATTTGAACATTTGACAGCGATTGTGCACAAGACGGACCCAGCCACATTAGTATCCCACTCGCTCCTGCTGCTGAAAAACACATTAACGGGCTGCATCAGGAGCGCTGTCTGGTAACCATGGAGAAGATCAGCGAGGGCGGGGGCACGAGGCGGGACGGGGGGAGGTGGGGGGTGCAGGGGAGTGGGGGGTGAGTCAGGGCAGTGGGTTCAGCTCAGTCTCACAGGGCCTGTCTTTCTCAAACCTCATTTTCACAAAACGGTAATTTTCTCTGCACCACAGCCAACAACAATTGGGCATCTATTTAATGAAGACTTGGCAGGTTGTGAAGACATTACAAATAAAAAATTGTCAGAAAAAAGTTGTCTCAAAAATCAATACAGTATATTTGATAATATACTCACTTTTATATAATGAATATTATATAAAATTACAATTTTTGTTTAACCTAATATAATATAATGAAGGTTGCTGCATTACATTACTAAGCACATCCACATTTAAAGTACACAATATCTCAGCATAAGTGTTGAATGCCAGTATAAGAATCAGCTTTACAGTCCACCTTAGTTAACTTAATAATAACTAATACATGACATATGTTGCAGTTTTTTCTATTAATACAAGCATATCTTCAACCTACTGGTACAGTATTAGGAAAAAAGTACACATTCCATTGTGTACTTTTTTTTCCTGATAGTGGAAGTATGTGGTTCCCAGGGACAGGACAGAAAGCTCCTGTGACAAACCCTGAGGATGTCTCCTGCATTCTGCTCTGGTCCTGCTCTGTAGCACTCAGTGATGAATGCTCTCCGTACAGACCCATGACTGCAGTGGAGTCCCAACAGCTCAGAGACATTCTGACATCTAGAGCAGCATAGCATCCTCTGTTGGGTCTTATAGACGCTGGAAGGTGATTGTGTTCTCCCTGTATATTCTGTTATGGGTTCATTAAGATAATGATGTTTTAGTTTAGTTCATGTGTGGTTCATAATAATTACATGCATAACACTGAACAAACAACAAATTTAAATGAGATCGAAAATGTTAAACTAAATACAATAATGTAGTTCATATAAAGCTTACAATAAAAATGAGTGCCATATGTACTGTGCAACAATTCAGCCGCCAGGTGGCTCTCTTGATCAAGGAGGAACTAAACTCTCGCGGTTGATGTTTCTCTCGGGCTCATTTTTGACCCGTACGACCGGAAGTGGCTGTAAATTCAAACAATCATTACATTCAGAATAAATGCGATATCTTTAATCCATATCTCTGCGCTTTCACTTACTAGCCATTTACGAAAGTATCAGGTAAGTCTTTTTAAGCTTTTCACGTAAAGATATGCACTTGCACCCTGCAGTATTTAGCAAACCGCAGTTATCGCCATCTCCGTTTATTTTGGATCAGTCTACTCCCTGAAAATATCATTGCAAATAGGCTGTAATGATTTTATTCAGCCTTACTGTTATACTGGAAATTGAAACGTAAATGTACACAGACTGAGTAAATTCACGTAATATTTACATCAATTTGTACAGATTTTATCATCACCTCAAGATTAATGTAATGTATCATTTAGCATTTGTTTCAATGGTGTGAGCGGTGTACATGTGGCGCCAAGCCTCCCGATCCCATTCCCGTCATTAGGGGGCTGCTATCCAGTAAATAGACGCCGCCCGGAATTATTACATTTGTTTGATAATGGTTCCATTACGACGGAGTATAAGGGTCACTTAATTTAAAAAAAAAATAATAATTATGCGGGCGCTACTAGAAAAAGTCGTAGTCGTATTTTACGAGAATAAAATCGAAGCCAGAAAAAGTCGTAATATTACGAGAAAAAAAGTCGTTTTTTTATGAGAATATAGGCTGCTGTGTGTGAATGAGTGACCAGTGCGTTATGCGTTATGGAGAATTTGGAGCATTTTGTTCAGATAAACTTTCAACTGGGGTTTACACACGATGAAATACTGTGTCTTTTAGCCCACCATCACCACATTATCATCAGTATAAGTACTTTGAAGGGACGCTGCAAGCATTTGAGTTTGTTTAGTTCGAGGAACCATACATTACTCAATAACTTTTTTTTTCTACAATTACACATAACATGTGATTTGACTTTTAATACAGTCTTTACACTATAATACTATGCAAAACCTGTATTACAAAAAAGTATTTTCTTATATAACCAAAATAAAAATATCACATGCAGACAAAGCCACTGCAAAGCAATTATTAAATGTGCCTTCTCTCACAGGTGGCAAACTGCTTGTGATAAGGACAGAAGTAGTGAGGACAATATGGCTGATCAAGGAGATCCTTTTACTGATGATGGTGAGTCCAGTGAAGAGAACTCTGGGCCTGAGATGAAGAAGTCAGTGGGTCTGAAGGAGCTGCAGGTTTGTGTGACAGACATCAACCTGGTGCAGCCCAGTGTCACCAACGGAGCCCCAGTGAAACGAGGGCCAGGGAGGCCAAAGGGGTCGGTCAAATCAAACATAAACGGAGGAAATACTCCCAAGAAAAGGGGTCGCCCGAAAAGCTCCACAGTAAAGGTTGTTGCAGGAGATATGAGTGGTGGTGCAGCCAAAAGACCAAGAGGCCGAGACACCAGTGGAGATGAAACTGACGACAGCTTTTCTCCGCCCCGAAAGAGGGGGCGACCAAAGGGGTCCTTCAAGAAGCCCAAATATGACACAAAAGACAGCATTGACAATGAAGCAGTGCAGAGTACACCTAAGAGAGAAAAAATACCTCAGCAGGGAGCAAAGAAACAGGAACCAGCTGCAGATGGCACACAGCCCTCTCTTAAAAGGCCAGGCCGACCGAAGGGCTCTCGAAACAAACCAGTATTCACTGTGAGAGTGGAAAATACCAGTGGTCGCCCCACTCGAGTTCATGTCCCACCTGACAAACTTAACATATCCCTCCCCAGAAAATATCCCGGAAGGGGACGTGGTCGGCCAAAGAAAAGCAACAGAGGTCGACCAAGGAAGAGGCCTCTGCCCCCAGGAGAGGAGCTGTACCAGCCCCGAGTGTGGAAAGCCCTGGGGCGACCCCGAAAGTATCCTAAAGAGGAGCGTCCCGAGCAAGCCCCTGCTCTTGACACCCCTCGCAGGGGCCGTGGGAGACCCCGGAAATCAGAGTCTAAGAAAGGTGCTCATTTGAGAAAGCTCGACAGCGATGGTTTGCCCAGAAAAGCAGAGCATCCTCCTAAATCAGCTAAAGAGCAGGATGGTCCCCCAAGAAAGAGGGGGCGTCCCAAAGGTTCTTTCAAAAACAAAGCGCGCATCGACAACAGTTCAGTGAAAATGTCCCATGTTTCAGATCACAGCCCAGAGGATGAGAACCTGGAAGAGGACAACATTGAGTAAAGAGTTTTGGACATTTTTTTTTTATTTGGCTCAAAGAGTAGAGTAGAATCTCTTCATTTTAAATGTGTTTTAACCCTTGTGTTGTCCTAGGGTCATTTATAACCCCAAAAGCAACTTTGTCAAAGAAGAATGCTGTCATTTCTCCAATAAATGGCCTGAAAATTGGGCCAGTTGTTCCTTTTTTACTTTTATAAATAATGAAATTTGGAAAGAAATTGATTGTATAATTAGAAATGTATGAAAAAAAGTGACGTTTAATGGACTCCATTGTGCACTTTAAGAGGTTACTGGGTGCATTGATGAGAGCGTTCTTCACTGCAACAGACCCTGGACTCTGTCTATCAGAGGACAGTCTTATGGAGGTACAGCAAATATTTTTTATTCAAGTATAGTCAGGTAATTTCACTGTTATAGGGCCTCATAGTATCAAAAAATGCACTTTTTCACACAATCAAAGCATGTTGGCATGGAATACAATGAAAACCAGAAGTTTAATTACACTATATAAAAAGACACATACACATTTTCTTTCTCACTGTTTGGCATGGAATCAGACTAACCTTTTCCTGTTTTAGGTCAATTACAATTACCAAAATGATTTCTATTTGCTAAATGCCACAATAATGAGAAGGAGGGGGCCGAGTTATAAAAGAAGCAAAATTGGGTTAAATTGACCCCAGAGGAATTTCAATGTAACTTTTTGCTTTCAGTTAAAACAATAAAAAAAATTCAAAACATTTTTCACAAAATTTTGACAAATCCCACTTTCCAATTGACCAAATATTGTTTGTTCAGTACAGTGATTGAAATTAAGAATTACAGGACATTTTGAGGTTCAAAAATTCACTTTTTTTAAACTAAAATTCATCTCCTGGCCAGAATTTGGGGTAAAACTGACCCCAGAGGAACTTAAACGTAACTACTGGGAGGAACACACAAGGGTTAAACTTTGTTATTCCATCATGTTAATGTGAGACCTTCACAAACTCTTTAGAATTACATTGTTTCATGTTGACTCTTCATGTTCATATGTAGTGTTCATGTTTTAATGTACTTAAGCTCCATATTCAAAACATGAGGAAAAGGTCTGGATTGGAGAATGAAGTATGTTTTGCCTTAGTTGCCAAAGCCTTGAATGTAATGTTAGGAGGTTCTTATTAACCAATTTTATGTCTTATGAAAAAACTACAAAAAAAAACCAATGACAAGAAATAAAATTTTAATTTTGTCATACGTTCTACCAGATGGTTTCCCTTGTACTTTCTTGATTATCAAATGTATACTATCACCCATTGTCTAAAAACTTTTCAAAAAGAAATATAAATCTATAAAATTATGCTTTCAGTCAGTTAATTTTATAAGGAAAAATATATCACTTGAAAGTAAAAATCGAAATTACGTATTTGAGCCATTGCCTAAGCCGATGTTAAAAGCAACAACAGGGAGGCGCCCTCTGCTGGTGAAGTAAAATATTCCCAGCCAGTCTGAAGTCTCATCACTTGACTGTCTAAATGATATATATAGTATGTGTGTATAATATAGATATAGATATAGATATAGATTACATTACATTACATAGACACGCACGCACACGAGAGCACCCATTAAGGACCTGATTGATTAGGCTAAATATGACCTAGCATGCAAACTAATTGTAAACAATGTGTAGTTATATCTATCTGAAGGGAGCCTCTAAAGGCAGTGTCCACCAGCAGCCTTACCATAACTGAAGAAGGGGCTTAGATGATGCAGAGAAACGTCTTCAGTCAAACAACTTCTTGTACAGTTGACAGATTTGAATTTTTCCTTTACTATATACAGTGTTGTTTCATCCAGGTACCGCCTTGCTGTACAGGATTGTAGCAGGGAAAATTGTGAACCAAAAATCTTAACATCTTCTATGTTGATGGAGAATGTGCTTAATTCAGGCCTTATTGAATCGTTGTAGTTTAACATACCCATGTAAAATATAGCGTGTTCTAAAAATGGACCGATATGTAAGACTATTGCAGTGGCCTATTGACAAACACTCTTTGACGACAGAAAAAATACATCCAATTAAGCGCATCAAACGTTTTCATTATGAAAAATATGAGGAGAGTGCGGACTCCTGCGGCATTACGCAAAGACGTTTCCGGTGTTTGGTGTTTGCGTCACAAAGTGGCACCTGGGCACACCTGCGGAGTCTGTCCCTCAGACAAAAAAATTACTGCTATGATCGTGTTTCTACGAAGTTACGGACTCACCGCGTGACATGTGGCTTAAAATCAGGTACGAGTCGAGTTTTATCTTCTTTATGTGTTTTGTTTAACTCGGGGCAGACTGCGAAGTGGAAGTGGCTAGAGTTGCACAACAAGTTTGAGGCCGAGACTCCATTCCGCAGCTGAGGCCTGTCCTGGGACCACAGCGCTTTGGGAAACGACCTGTCTGTCACGTCACAAACGCAGTGCAAGGTTCAATATACACTTTCCAATAGAGAAGTAGCTCATTAAGAGACTAAGTAAGAAAGAATAAGAAAAGTAACTTAAAACAAAATTTTTGCGTCGTGAATGTAAAGATATCATTTAGCACCATTAGGAGCTGCTCACATATATAAAGCGCAACACCGAGCTTAAATGCTCACAACGCAAAGGTAGAGAGAGAATAAAAAACATCGCAGACTTGACATTGCAGAGGGAAGGTTGTAGTTGAATAGAATTCGATTATGAAGCTGTAAACTGTAAGATCCGTCAGGTTATAACCACAAATAATTGACGCAATAATGGTTCCTAGCTCCAGCAGTATGTTTACCCTCAGTGGAAAGTAAATAATTGTAATGCAGGTTACAGAACATAGTGAAACGATTGCATTATTGTTTCTTGCCTTTCCTATGAAACATTGTATGCATGTCACTCAATGCCCTCATTCTGGAGCCACTGTCCTTCTGCCCACCCAAAGCCTGAATTATCAGATTTCTTTCGGTTACATTGGAGAAAAGATGCTTTGTCAGGAAGAGTATAGTAAATCCACTTAACCATGTTATGTTAAAATAACTGAACAGTAAGTCTACTCATATCTGTTACCGAATAGGTCTAAGTTGTTTTATTTGACTGAAATCTAATTGTACTAAACTAGTACAACAAAAGGGTTTTGCACAATTAATATTTAACCCCTAAACATACTGTTCCATCTTTGAATGAGTCTGTATAATGGCTAATTATCGTGACTGGTCTTGTAATGTTTGTGTTAATGTTGCACTTTTGTATTCTTTGCAGCAGATGCTGTATTAAATAACCATAAAAAGAACCAGTGACGAGTCATAAATCAAACATGTCTGACTCTGAACCTTCGGAAGTGAGGACTGCACCCGTTGCTGAGCCTCAAACTGAAAAAAAAGAAAAGTTGGAGGGCTTGAAACCAATTAGACATGTTGAAAAGGACTTTGAGGACAATTGTAAAGAACCAGAGGAGGAGGTGGTGGAGGAGGTGAGTGTATGTGCCGCTATGGAGCCATCCACTTTGCCGTGGTCCTCCAAAGAGAAACCCCAAACAGATCAAGATGATGGGATCTGGTCCGAGAAATGCACTTCTGAGCCTGAAGATGGCGACACTGGGATCAGCGGGGGCAGCCAGGACATTTCAGAAAAGCAGAGCCATGCAGGAGAGGAGGAAGAGGAGGAAATTGGGAATGTTAAGGCCAAATGGAGAGAGAGCATGCCAGAGGGCGAGAGATGGAGGAGTGACGAAATCCAACAGAATAGTGATAAAGGCGGGGGCTCTCTTGCTGATGACGAAGAGGAGGAGGAGGAGGAGGAAGACAGGGATGAGGAAGATGAGAGGTGGAGGGCAGTGAAGGGAGTGCCCGGGTTCACCCCACAGGTCACTATAGTTCGGATGTCCAGTAAAGATTTGCAGGAGGAGGAGAGACCACTGTTCCAGGAGGCACAGGGATACAAGGAGCCCTATCCCGATGAGGACTCAGTGCAGTACCGTGAGTGGGTACAACACGATGACAAGCTTTGTGAGTATCATATAAGGCGGGGAGATTAATCAAGATTTTTATCAGGATTACAGTTACTGCTTCAATCACAAAAAACTGCATTTGACAAAACGTTACAAATGATTATTGATGAAGTAAGCTAAATTATGTTCTGAATGATATGGGTGAGGCTTTGAATCACAAAACATTATTTATTTATTATTATTATTAAACTATGCTGCCACTACAAGTTTGACAATACATAAAGAGCAATGATTAGATGGAAGAACCCAAAGGAAGTTCTGAGATGTAAGCAGCTTATTCCATCATAATAATAAAGTTGTCTCAGATTTACATGCTAACAGGATTGGCAAAAATTCAAATGGCTCTAAAAAAGTCCACACATGTCCATTCTCTCCTCAGTCTCTCTGTGATCTCACCTTTTGCCTCAGTCCCACTGAACAGGTCCTTTACAAAAGCCTTTGACACTCATTCTGCTTTTATTCTGTCCTACTGTTGCAAAAGCTCATGAGTCATGGGTGGATTTTCAAGTTACAACCGTTTCCTCTTAAGATTGTGCTCCACATTTAGAGCTTCTATTGTTTTCAGTGAGTCACCTGCTTCCATAACTAGGATTGTTTATGTTCAATGAGATGTAATTAGCATACATATAGACATATAATTAGACTTTTTATTACAGTACTTGAATCTCTTTATCACTGACTATAACTGATGCATGGTACTTTTGGCACCAATTTCAGACACTCTATTATCGCTGTTATAAATTACATTAAGACATTCCATATGACAGAACCCACCACCAGGCTCCCAAAAGTGTAGTCATTGTTTATTATTTTTAAGAAGCCTTATATCGTTTTCCATTTAATTTATCATTTTGGTTGCCTGGCAAATCCAGAATCGTATCTCTCTGTATTTTTTGTACAGATGTTGAACTGAAGTGAGGGGACCAGACTGACATCAGAGTTTAGGGTTTTGCTCAAACTTTGCAGAAATCCGTGATATTTTTCAGTCCCCTAGGATTTTTTTTCAAAAACATTGCATCAGAATATTATGGAACAGAGGATATTTAAACTCCTGTTCCCTCCTCAGACCTGTGCGAAGACACCTGTGGGGAGAGGCTGAAGCTGACTGTGTCGGTGGTTGCTGGGGCACTCCTGTTCCCCCTGCTGGTGTGGGGCGGATATGAGCTGCTGCCCTTCGACTCTCCAGTGCTTGATAGCGCTCCCCTCAGGGTGGTCTATACTCTACGCTGCTCCATGTTTGCCATGATCCCTATAATTCTTGGTGAGTAAATTTTAATAATTTGACTCAATTTGAATAAAGGTAGGCTATTAATGAACAATTCTTGATACACTAAACGTATGTAAAAGATCGACATTTTAAATTCTTGTGATAGACCTGAGTACCCCTTAACACTGAGCACACTGACCTTTGCCCTCTGTCTGCAGGAGTGCTGGTGCAGGGTGTGGCGCGGCTGCGGTACGGCTCGCTGCGCCCTCTGTACGAGGGCCGACAGGAGAACAGGCAGGTTGCGGTCCATGGACACTTCATCAATGAGTCCGTTGGTCTATTCCTCTTCTACTTCCTGCAGCTCGCTGTCATGGCAACCTACGTGAGCCAGAACCTGGTCAAGCTGGTACCACTGCTCACCATCATCTTCGCTTTTGGCAGGTACAAATAGCCCAAAAGTGCACAAATACATGTATATGTACAAATGCAAATATATATATTTATTTACACAATTTATACTATCATGTAAATTCTGATGTGAACCACGCTCGCTGCTCTTGTCCCGTTGCAGGCTGATCTACTGGCTGTGCCTGTCTCTACGCAGCACTATCCGAGGCTTTGGCTTCAGTTTCTCATTTGCTCCTGTGTTGTTGATGCTGGGGGTGAATCTGTACTATGTGTGCTCGTCTCTGGGGCAGGGTGCTGTGTTTGATGTGGAGCCACCGCCCACTGAGGCCCCGCCCAAACAGCGCTGGTGGTTTGGCTGAAAACGCTCCGATGAAAAACATTATAAAAGGCATCACTGTGCTGTTTTATACCTTGTGCTGTAATGGTTATTATATTATGGCTGATCATTGTAAATCCATAGTCCAACACTGTTTCTTATTATGTTTAAAACATTGGTATTCATCTTTAATCTCAAAGAAGAACTTTCTGTAAATAAAATTAAAAGGATCTTATGTATTTTGTAAAAATGGATAATGAGGGATGGGTAATCTACCTACAGCACTAGAGGATCATGTTTGAAGAAGCGGACAGGATCCAGTAAAATTAAGACATTGTAACTCATGGTGCGACTGTTCTGTTTTTTATTTTTTTAACCTCAGCTGGAAACACTAGTTCTCCATAATAAAAGCTGTGCCTAGTTCCTTGTAACTAATGTGCTAATGTTTTCTATTGGTTAATGGTTGATCCTGTGGCACTGCTCCTGTCTGCTGCTCCTAACCTGATGCCTTCTACTTTAGAGAAATAAACCGTATCTCATAGAGAGATAACTTTTTAAAAAACACTAGGCAATCTATCATGTTGAATATATTAATGCTGCAGACATTTAAGCATGATTTTACCTTACAGATACTGTCAAATGTGTCATAGATTTCACAATGTATTTTACTTTTATTATGTGGAACATGTAAAAATCACTAATGCTGTCAAAATCTGATTTATCATTTTGTTTACAGCAGTAAAGAACTGCTACGGCTTGGAGATTCTTTAGTGCTCTTTTTGTATAAAAGGTACAAAAGAAATATTTTTTTTAATATTTCGGGCCTGTAATAAAGCTTTATTTCTTATTACAAGGTTCTGGCTGATTGAGTCTAAGATATTACATTATGACCACTGAGAAGAGGTGAATAACAGTATCACATCTTAGTACATGCTAGTAAAATGGGTTAGGAAAAGTTTTTTAATCCCACACAGTTTGTTAGAGGGAGGAAAATCAAATGGCAGTGACCAGGTGATGGAATCTTAAAACAACACTCTCTTTGTGAGATGTTTCTGTTCGGCTGTGGTCAGGATAAAAAAGGATGACAAGCCGAATAAAGTGGGAAGTCCAAACAGTTCAAATTCCTGGAAATATGTATGTAGGCTTTGATAATTACATTATTCAGTGACCACTGAATGAAACTTTTGTATTTGCTAAGCACAACATTAATATGCCTGTACTTTTCAGTCCAAGGCCCAACATCACACAGGTCTACACTAGCCCAAATAATCACATTTTAATCAACTCAAGATTCAATCATTTCTAATCAATAATAAAAGGCATTTTGACCAGTTTCTTCTGTGTTGAATGGCACTGATTTAAAGTGTCATTTATGTTCAGGAAATCAATATTGAACTCCATTTTGTTTGTTTTCAATAATAAAATCAAATGGAAAAAAACAATACATGCTTAGTGATTCCTCTTGTCAAATCTGCTGCTGCTGATGCCACCCTGAAAAGTGATCACGTCTCTGTCTAAATTTAGATCTTTAATTATCACTGTATTTGTGTGAGGTGAAACTGTGGCACATTTTGTGACAAAACGCACATTGTTTGATTGGGCTTTAACTTCTGTGAAAAGTAAAGAGTTTCTCAAATCCTTGACATATGGCACACTGGCTCTGTAAACCATTAGAAATACTTTCAACTTTTACCTAGTGGCAGAAAATTAAAATGAACACTCAGTTTTGTCACTCAGTTTGTCTATTTAATATATAAAATACGGTAAAACATACGCAAAAAGGATAAGGTTTCAAGGGACTTGGATACTTTGGTACAACAAACACTTTTTTGTAAAAGCGGTATAGAATTTCAATAACATATCAGTGCATACTTTGTATATGAAAATATACACAAACTGTATCATTCTCAAAAACAACAAAAGAATATTTTCTTTACAACAAAACCCAAAGCAGACTAGCTCAACACAATATATTAGCTATAAATTTCATCTTTAGTATCCATATGCTACATTATTCTGAGTTCACACTCATTTGTGATGCATGTCCTTTGTGTCCGAACAAACAGGAGCTGATGGTACCTGTAGCCCATGCATTTACATTATTCAATTAATATGAATTATCATTTTCAGTTCTTTCACGTTTTATAAATATATTCTATATCTTAATTAAAACTGCAGCATTTAACTGGTATTTCCTTCATTGCATTTGCTAATACCACAATAATTGATCGTGCAATTTTCAGCAAGTTGTTTCAAAAAAGGAAACCAGTACTATGTTTATGACCAGAAAATAAAACGGTTGGCTATCCTACACAAAAATCGCAATAAAATAAAAGCTCCATAATAGTAATAATTATATCATTATAGTAATAGACAATGAAACTGTCACCAGCACAACTTAATCCAAAAATAGTGAGTTTCTAAAAAACATTGTACACAACAAGTAACAGGGTGCAGGTTCATGTCTCAAAGATTGTCATGTGACTAAACTAGAGCTCGGACAGAGAACCATTGTACAAGAAATCTGCCTCCAACAGCAGCCAATGCGGTGTGTCCATTCAGTCAAGCACCAGTATTAGAAGATTACAATTTCAATTTGATTTGGGAGAAAACATGGCCAATGAAATGGGGTTAAAATCATTAGCTGCGTCCTAGCCAAGTCAAATGAGTGAACTAAATGCATGTTGGATTTATGATGAAAGATTAAATTACACAACACGACAAGGGACGGAAAAGTGAATCATCTTAAACATGACAAAACACTGGTGTCTGAACTGTGTCTGCTGAACAGCAGCAATACAAATTCTGAAATAGGGATGGGACTTGTAATGCAAAAAACCCATTTAAAACTAGAGCTGCGCATGGAAATATTTAAATACATAAGCATATGTGAAAGGACTTCATATTGTGGTACATCATTTGCCAAAAATATGTGTTTAATTTCCCAATGAATTCTTCAAGTTACAAGTTTTTATTTTTAGACCGTATATGATTTATAACTTTTCTTAAATAACTGGATGACTAAGTCTGTGGTGCACAAAGGGCATTCAACTATTGTTATTGTGAATATTTATTAACATGCCTTCTGGCCAGCTTGACAGGCGGCTGAAACAAATACAAGATTTCTCAGTGTTGACCAAATCAGAATTATAAATAAACTAAATTAATTCAAAAGAAAGCCTGATGTAGCTCAGTGGCTCTACCCTCTACCTCAAACTAGAGCACTCCCAGCTTGGACATTTTGCTATAGCCTGTAATGTGATTGCTTGAAGTAGTTCCTGTCAATGATTGCGGTAGTGGAATTATGGATGCCTCAATGAATGGCGTGATAATCAATGATAATGCATTTAGGTGCTTGTCTGAGTATTAGTTATTCAACTTTTTTGCTTGTTGTGCCCATCGCAAGTTTGAACGTCACTGTCCATAACATCAAAGAATCCATACTTGGGTTCCTCATTCTTCGTGACATAGATTTAAACGGTGTATATCCATATCCATATATAAAAATACTGTCAACAGTCTGCACCCAAAAAACATCAAGAAAAATTGGGAGAAAATTTCCATTAGTTGACAATTACAACTACTCACACACACATGAAATGGCTATGTCAAAAATAAACAGCACTTTTTCTAAGCCAACATCTTGACTTAATTTTTAAACAAAAGGCAAAAACTATGTGTGCTTATGTGACAAGTCTTAACCAATTTAACTAAGTGTATTTTTATAACTAGACTAAAAGTGAGTGGCAGTGTCTTATTATTTATCATTGTGTCTGTAACAATAATGGACATAGTTTACTGTTAACCGTAAGCTTTGAAAAACATGTGGCATAATAGAATAGTATGACAACACCACGACCGAGTAGGTCTCCGTGAGAAGAGTGTACACGACCATCCACGATAGCATAAAATAGTTTCACGGAGAAAACGTCACTGTCACCAGGCATCAAGTCCGGCACCGATAACTCCAAAAACATATCAAATTCACACTCATATATGCAAACAGATCCACTGAGATCAACACATTGCTTGTTTTTAGGGATACCTAGCAAAGTCTATGCGAATATTATATCCATATGTACATACATGTCGCTGAAAGCCGCTGCTGTACTTAGTCGCCCCATAACTCAAAGCGGTAGAAATATAGAAAATGTCTTCTTCTGATCACTTTTTACGGCGAAAGAGGAGAGCTAGTAGATAGAGCGCTAAAGAGGACATCAAAGCTTTTGTATAAGGAGTGGTTTATACAAAGTCCTACCGCTGGACAACTACTGGACCGTCGAAACAGATTTGTAAATTACTAACAGATAAAAGGTTAACACGTGGACTGAAAGAACAAAATACTACCCGAAAAAGCCAAATTTAGGCTAGAGAAAACCCACTACGCATATCACTGCATGGCATCTACTCCTGGTACTAATCTGGACTTCAGGAATCCTTGCAAAAAGTTCAAGAGGTCAAAAAGTCAAAGGACGGGAAGTGCAGCCGTGGTGAGGACAGCAGGGGGCGCTCAAAGCCTCAAACAGTCTCGATCCTGGTCTTTTCTGTCGCGTCTGGTGTGGTGGGGTGTCCCTGTGCCGCGTGCAAGAGGCATTTGGCATATTTTTGTTTTTTGAGGTTTTGATATTGGCACTCCATAGTTGCTGGGGTGGTTACATTTGTTAAATCCAAGTGTTTTTAGTGCTGAATAGAACAGTTTCAGTCTTAGAACCACATAAAGGCATTTCCGAAAGTGCCGTAGGTGAGTGAGTAATGGATGGATCCTGATAGATGCTGGATTTTTGAAGAGAAATGGCAGCAAAAGTGGCGTAAAAGTCTAGTTATATAGCCACTTGTAATGCCAGTGCAGCAATGCAAATACACGGTGATGCAAACCATGTAAAATCTTGTCATAGTTTGTCCAATGTCATGATCTATTAGTCTGTTTAAGCTAAAGAAAATCTACTGTTTCCATGTCCATCTGAAGCAATCCTCCCAGACTACAAGTTTGTTTTTTTTAATATTTTTAAATAATTTTGGCAAAGTCTGCAGCTAAATTGTATGATTCAGGACATGATGTGATGATAGTGTTGAATGGCAGTGGTGGGGTGAGTGCTGTGAGTGCGCAAGTGTCTCTAAAACAAAAACGAGCGTTTGAAATCCTCTATGTGGCCCACGCATCCAGTCTCATGCGCTTCACGTTGCCCCCCTCTTGCTCTTGCTCACTAGCCGCCCTGATGAGCAGATCTGCTGGGTTAATGCTCGCGGTCCCGCTGCCCCCTCCCCCTCCCCCTCCTCCCCCTGTGTCGTCCCGGTCACTCCCTTCAAAGGAGCTGGCGTTGCTGCTGACGCTGTCCGCAGGTGAGCGTCCGGTGGGAGGTTCCAGGCAGAGCAGAGAGCCGGGGTATTGAGGCGGAGCACTGAGGATGGCCCCCGCAGTGGACACGGGTGTGGAGGAGGAGGGAGGGGGGCAGGGCGTGCTCCTGTCCCGGCCTGGAGACACAGGCTCAGACTTGATGCTCACACCGGAGCTGGTGTTCACTGTCAGCATGGCGCCTTGAGGTAAATGGGTCACTGGCCTGAAAGATGAGGGTCACAAAAGAGTGGAATAAAGATAAAACCAGACGTTAATATTAGAACTATTATACACCATGTACAGTACTGTACAAAGGTTTCAGGTAAAAGTCCTATTGTAGATTCTAGTGTGTGCCTAAAACACTAATCCAGAATTTAAAACAGCCATCTGTTGTGACACAAGACATTTAGAGCAGCCACAAGGGGTCAGCATCGAAATAAATTCCTAGATGGCGCTTTGTGTTGTCCAAGTGTATAAGTCACTAACTGCTTTATCAAGTTTATGTGTGTTTATGGATGAAGAGGCAGGATGATGTGGAAAAATCTGGGAAATTACTGGAAAATCATCTACAACTACATGTTTTCAAACAAATGTATCCTTTAATATCCCCTCATCAATTCAAAACATTTGTGAAACAGCTTGCTTAAAACCTTTTGTACAGTACTGCAAACATACAAGACTGGAGCAAATGCAAAACCAAACACT
Organism: Periophthalmus magnuspinnatus; assembly: GCF_009829125.3. Taxonomy (NCBI): domain Eukaryota; kingdom Metazoa; phylum Chordata; class Actinopteri; order Gobiiformes; family Gobiidae; genus Periophthalmus; species Periophthalmus magnuspinnatus. The sequence goes on along the minus strand of NC_047136.2, from coordinate 10,817,201 downwards.
TGACATTTCACAGCACCAACAGGGCAAAGCTACATCTCCCCAAAACCAGTCCAAAGCCTGTTCAAAGCAGAAACATTTCCCAGTATAAGGAGAGGACAGCCCAGGAAGCATGAGTCATGTGTGAATGGATTAAAGTAAGTTGCTGGATGGTGTGAAGAAATGCATTATAATAATTCGGTTAGTGGTAAAAAGGTGAAACTAGTCTAGTCTGTTGTCTGCAGACTAGGGTTGTCAAAAGTATCAAAAATCAGATACTAATCGATACTAAAGCTAGAATCAAAACTAGATACTCATTTGAGCAAGTATTGATATTAAAAAATCGCATTAACAGGACAGAAATGAACCTTTCCTGAATAGCTTTACAATGATCTTGAGCTGCATCAGAACAAGTATAAGACCACACTGTCTAGTTCCACTATGGACCACTATGGAACCTACCTGGATAACTAAGGGATTACACAGATCCACATGATAATAAAAGAAAGCACTATGATTTAATGTTGAAAATCACATTCTATTGTCTAAATAAAGATATTGTTTTTCATTTTCATTGCTGTATCAGAAATGTTATTGAGTATTAAGTGTATTCCTTCGTACTGAAATTGAGTTTTAAATTTTAGTATCGTGACAACACTACTGCAGACGGCACATGCTTAAGGAGCAGCCAAAGCGCACAGACAAACAGGAAACAGGAAGTGAGATACAGTACCGGCCCAACCACTCATCTCTACCCAAGAGCAGGTTGGACGGAGAGCCAACACTGTGGGGACAAAACAAAGGGTTGGAGTCCAAACCAGGAGGAAGAAATGTGCATTATTGTGACCACCACAATAATGATGTACTGGTGTGAAACTGACAGAGGCCTATTTCATTTGAATATAAACTTCAGGTAAAAACAGATCAATTATACTCAAGAAGAGACATGCAGACAGCGACATTTAAGTTTTTAAGGAGCGGGAATTTTGTGTGACTAAAAATAGACAAGAGTTTTCCCACAAACTGGTCCAAAGAGACAAACACATTCACAAACTGCTGTATAATTGTATATAACTATTACTATGTGCATAACTGTTGATGTGGTAATTGTATTCTCAATTTTAGGCTGATGCAATAATCAGATCATATAATAAGGGAGGTTGCCTATATTTACCAGTGGATCCACACAGTGCCCTGTTTTTATGTTACTATCACAAAACACCGTACTAATCTACACTGGTTGTCAAAAGTATTGAAAATCAGATACTAATCAGTATTAAAGCTAGTATCGAAATTAGAAACTCATTCGAGCAGGTATTGATACTAAAAAAGTCACATTCACAGAAATGAACCTTTCCTAAATAGTTTTACAATGATCTTGAGCTTTATCAAAACCACATAGTATAAGACCACACAGACATATACTCCCATGAACCACTATGGAACAGACAACTGAGGGATTACATAAATATAACACCAAATGGTACTATAGAAGAAAGTACTATTATTTAATGTTGAAAATCACATTCTATTGACTAAAGAGTGTTTTTAGTATTATCGTGGCATTGGAATTGGTATCCAGTATCCAGTCCAGTCTCTGACCACATTAATCTACACAACTGTCTAAAATGTGTTGTATAGTCCCAGCAGCTTTAAGCTCATTCTCTCTCTTTACTTTAACACAGTCCACTACAAACATGGGACATTGGACACACGCACACTGGGCTGTTCACCTCAGATTGGCTGCCAGGCTGGACACCTGGCTGCACAGATCGCTGCTCTGTTTGTCCACGCCCCACATGCTGTGGACGAGAGAGAGAGAGACACTTCACCAAAACACTATATTCACTGGACCAGTCCTTGTAACATCTACCCTGACTTCAATAGGAATCAGTATGATTTCTATTTAGTGCTATCAGTGCATTAAATGTGTCTACAGTTGTCATCAAGTAATTTAGACACCAAACTCGACATCATAAACTCTCATTTGAACGTGCTGCTGTTCGGTGCAATGGTGCGTTGCCAACTCTTAATTACCTCTTTGGGCTAATTGCACTCATTAATCCATTAAAGGAAATAGCACAACTAAAGCAGTGCATCAGGGCCATATGTTAAACAAGTCTCTAGACAAAAAAAACGCCTCTAAATCTCTGCTAAAATCTCATTAAACACTTGCGCATGAAGCATACTATTATCCATGTATTTTGGGGTTGATATCTGCAACATTAAACCTCAAGGTAAGAAGCTTTCCCTTTGTTCTTTTGTTTTATAAAACTGCAGCTGATGTCATGGTAGGCTGAGATGGTGAGATGCTGTGGTTACTACAGAGGAGAAGAGGTGAAGAGCTTGCATTTAAGGTTATGACATGAGACCATGCAAGCTGACAGGTGGTCAGGAGTGGTCAGGAATAAGGAGTGGTACTGAGGGCCTGTGTTTAACATAGATCTTCAGAGAATTACGTTGTACTTTTGGGGACAGAAATTTAAAGGCAACAGTTTATGAAGGTTGTTAGACTTACACCAGGTTGCTAAGCGATGACAAGTTGATCTGCTGCTGTTGTTGAGCGGTTGTTGGCTGTGGTTGTTGCTGCGGTTGCTGAGGTGGTTGCTGGGAGATGGCCTGCTGCTGTTGCCACGTCGACACACTGCTCGGTAACAGACCTCCAGGTGATGCCAGAGCGTGAAGCGCAGTGATGTCTGCACTGGTCAGCTGGTACTCTACAGGAGAGCAAAGAAATTCAACATTGATAAGACTATGAAGTTGACAGCATTTTGTCTTTACCATGTAACACACAGTATAAATACCTGTAGTAAAATGTAATGCACTGCATAACAATCTAATGCAACCTGAAATAAGATGCAAGGTACAGTGTACAATGTGCAACAGCAACTTTCTTACCTTATATCTAAACCAAAGTCCAATGCAGTTAGTGTGTAATAACCTGTAGTAAGATGTAAGGTACTGTGTACAACGTGTAATTGCAACTTTCTTCCCTTAAATCTAACCCAAGGTCCCAAACAATGTGATTTTACAGGATGACTTACAGTGAGTTACATTGTACCTCGGTGTAATCTGTAGCCTAGCGTAAAACAATTATAGACATAACTGTTAAAGGAGAATACATATAGAAAAAAATACTAAAATAATCCCAATGCGAGTCCAATTTACCTGTGTTGTAGGCAGTGGGCATGGCAGAAAAGGGCAGACCCTGGGCCAGCAGACTGGGAGTGGCCACAGAGACGACGGGTGTGGTGAGGGTCTGTGCCACCTGAGCTCCTGCTGCCAGCCGCTGAGCATTCTGTCAAAAACCATATAAGCTTGTCAACAAAACTGACACAGAACAGGACTATGAACAGGTCCTCAGGTCCACGGATGACTGTGCCGAGTGCGACATGCTGGGGCTGATGAGATGTGGTGAGTCCGTAAATCACAGTGGAGGATTTACCATAATAACCAAGAGGTTCTTGATGACATGCATCAAAAACGTAGTATCCTTATTTGAACAATGCATCTCAGGGGCAGATTACATTAAAGGCATTTGAGTTATTCTGCAATTTCATTTGATTTTCTTGTAATATAAACATTACTACTACACTGTAAAGAAGATTATTATAGATTAGGTCAAAAAGGTAAATTGTTATTGTTACAATGCCTAGATGAAAAACTAGATGCTGCTATATAAATTCTATACCGGGGTTTTATTGTGCACATTTTTTACGATACATGTACCACATTAACAGTTATGCATGCCTTCTAATGTAATATAAAAGAAAACCCATTCAAGAACAATACCTCCATCATTTAATGCTTTTGGTTGCCTGGTAATTCATTCAAATTAATGAGTCTGAGGAGCTTACTAAGGTTAAAACTTGCTGCTCACAGTTCAAAATATTTGGATGGTACAACATTTGGCAAACAAAGAAACTTGTAAAATGTATTAAAGACACAGTGAGGTGTTATGGCTGCGCATCTGTGCCACATAATAAAATGCATTAACAGTTTTTGTAAAAGGGATATTAAGGTTATGCGAACAAAAGGCCAAAAGATGCGATCATTTCAGTTCTGAATTACTGCTCTCTCGTGTGATGATTTTCAGAGGAAACATTGGCCTGGGTTATGACTGTAACATTGGATTTGGAGTGAGAGAAGATTGAGCGCAGAGTAGGGCCAGATTCAATTAAGTGTCTTTGTGGAGACGCGAGGAGCAGCGGCGTCAGAGAGGGCCATGGAAATGAATCACTCGAAGCAAGAAAATGAGATTCTAGCTGTAACTTTGAGAAGTATTGTAGAAAAATGACAGAGGGGTGACAGCACCAGCTATGAGAACAAGTCAAGTCTTTGGGCCCAGATTGGGTGTAAAAGAGTCTGTATTTTCACTAGTCTTTGGTTAGATACAGTTTTGTTTTTTTTATCGACTACACAAATAAATTTTGGTCACTATTGAAGTAAAACTGTATGGGTAAGATTTAAGTGAAGTATTCTGCATTTGACAGCACAAACTATGACCTGATAAACTAATACAAGAATCACGTGCTTTTGTTAACATGATCCAAGGTTACATGTTTAGCTTTGTTACAAATCTAAATGTACTGATTTATTGCCAGCTTAGCAATTTATTTTCTGTTGTGACCATTTAAACGTGCCCTATAACTCTGTAACTGTCTTTAGTTGTAAAATGCCTTTAATGTAATGTCAGATTTGAACACATCTCTTTAACATTTGGTGAGGGAGGTGACAATGGGGACTGAGGCATGTGTCAGTGAACCAGCTGAAAATACAACCATGCTTTAGTGGCATCTTCAGATCACTCCAGGATAATTCATACTGTTCATTTTGGTTTCAAGTGACACAAGCTGTATTTGGTAGTAGTAAATACCAATGGACAGGCTCTATGCAGCCTTTGTAGTGAGCTTTGGGCAATAGTGGAAAGACGTAAGTAATGTAACATTCAAACTAGCATTTTTGTATAGAAAGCTAGAGGGACTTATAAAATTACTGTTTTATGTTTGTTGTTACAAATACCAAAAGGGAAACATTTGACAAAAGTGATATAGCAGTTCCCAAATGACAAACCAAAAAAGGTTAAATTTTTTGCAAGCCAATCATTATTTTTTGACAATCAATTTTGAAAATCATATTTCTTCACTATAGAGGTGTATAATGCAGGTTGTTAGTTCTCACTAACAAACTGCACTCTACAATCCTGTAGTGTACACTGTATACACTGCACACAAGAATCATCACAATATCTCAAGAATTACTCATGGCTAAAACACCAACTCTGTTTAAAATGACACGGTTATGAGCCCTGATCTTCATGCAGTCGAATTTCAAACCATCCCGAGAAATGTTTGTGGAACAAGACTGAACAATGAGCACTGCAGTGGGACCATGCTGCTGTAATGTGTGACCAATGACTACCCTGGACCCATGCGAGAGACTGAAGAATTCACCTCATTTACCAACTCCAGCTCTTCCTCTGTCTGTGGAGGGGGCAACACAAGGGTTAAGCTCGGAGCGGTAGGGTACAAAGGCAAGAAAAATAAACTAAATCTGTTAAAATAACTGGTTGTTTTTGCTGTCACTCTTTCAGTAAACAGGATACAGGGGGAGAGATCAAGGGGTTATCAGAGTGTGGATTCATGTAAGTCACTAAACGGCAAAGTAAACAAAACTAGTTGGGTTTTCACAATTAAACGTTTATTTTATGCAGCCAAAATCATGACATTGGCCCAGTAAATCTAATAGCAAGTTATGATGCTCATGGAATGTTCAAAGTGTAAGATAGAACATATTGATTTCTGCCTTACTCACGTTTCTATGGTGATAGTAGGGGGTCGCTTAATGAGATAACAAGCTGCATCATAGAGTGAAAACGTTAAGTTTGTATTTTATTAGTGTTTTTGTATAAAGAGACAATTAAGATTGTGGAGGATGCCATAGTTGTCTCAATAAATGGTAAACCCAGTGAATTACATGTTAAAAAAAGTGATAGACATTTAAGTGTACAGTACATAGTACAGCATTACTCCAGTGATATTTCAAAGATTTTGTTGTTCTAGTAGCATGTTTTAATTTGACAATAAAAGTCTTGTAAACAAGTTATAACAGTTGTGACAGCAGACCCTGGCTCTCTCCAGTACTCACCATCTGCATAAGGCTCTTCCCGCCCTGCGATGTGATGACTCGGAGATCTGGTTTGCGGCTGTTGGCCATCTGCGGGCTCGGAGGTGGAGGTGGAGACTTAGCCGGGACTACTTTCCCCAGACTGTTGCCGTTGGAGACGGTGAGCAGGCCCGGCGAGGCCCTAGCACTGGTGTATCCATTAGCTGCAGGGGAGACAAAGGTGCGATCGCTCGGAAATCAATTAAATCTCACAGGTGAATGAAGGAGACAGGGGAGCAGACAATAGGGGCTAAAATAATCAGAGCTGGAGCTGTCTGGCTGAGTGTGGAGCTATTTTCAGACACTGCAGTGGATACAGGTACAGTCAAAAAAAAAAAAAGACTAAAAAGAAAAGACATCTTCTAATGAGAAGTCAATGTCAAAGTCATGTTATAATTATGAGAACACTGATGAGCCTAACACAAATGTATTTCCTCTTTTGTATTAATGTACATTATCTCCCTTTTTTAAATGTACCGTTTTTGTCATTCTGTAATCTACCTACTATTTCAGTGTTTTACAGATCAATTTGAATGTGCTTTATGTCAGATATCAGTGCTGACAAGTATTGCAATTAGATTTGTGATATGTTTAAAAAGTAGGATTCTGTTCAGAATGCACAGTGTAAACTCCACGAGCATTAACATTTGTGAAGAGTGAAATATGATCTTACAACCTAATAATAGAAGAATCCCATGAATTCAAAACATGTTTGTAGAGTTAAAATAAGATTTTTCTATAAAAAGACAGGATATCTGAGCCGACATACTGTGCAGCTCTACAATTCATGACACAGTACTCTAATTTAATTAGTAATTTATCCAGGCTTGGAACTGGCAAGAAGAGAAGAAAACTGTCTTGTGCCCCCTTGTGGTTTGACTACACACATGTAAAATAATTTTGCGTTCCTTCAGATATTTGTTGAACATTATTACTGTACAAGCAGAACAATGGCTCTTTCTTGTCCAAGCGTAACACAACAGACTCCTGGTGTGAAGACAAAACAGCTCTTTAATGTGGCTATAGATCACACAACATGCTACACAGCTAAGTGTCGACAATACTGTGACTATCTTTTGTTTGTACTGGTGGTGGCTTCCCCTGATTAATTTCATACTGAATCCCAGATGGTGCAGAGGAGGAGAGAGAAAGGATTTGGGCAAGCAAGCACATGTGGCGTTGAATACAGAAAGAGTATAAAGATTTAAAAGAGTACTTACGAACTGGACTAGGGCACCCTCCGTTTGAATTATTCAGATCACCTCCAAGAAGAGCTCCTATTGAAAAGAGGACATGAGTAATAGGGTTATGTAGTGAAGTGCCATCTCAGAGCTTTTTAATGCACTGCCAAAGGGCTGTATTATTGAAAATCACAAATGCAGTCTACTCATTTATTACTCCAAAGCCCCTGTTTCATATCTCAAAGTCAATGGATAATTAGTGTAATGTACTATGAGTAAGAGAGGGTCATTATCATCAACTTTATGGATAATTTACAGCAAAAACAGTTACATTATTGTGTGTGGAGAGGGCTGTGCAATGAATAAAATTTTTAACTACACAGAGATTCGGTCTTTTCTAATAGTCAATGGTCAGCTTGGATCTTTTTAATTGAGAGGTTCATAGTAAAAGCTTGTGGTTTGGAGCAAAGTTCAGAGATCAGACTTAGAATGGAGAAAGTTAACTACTGTCTCTGTTAAATGGTAGTCTGATATGGGTTTTTGAGTCGATATCCAATATTTGTCTTCCTGCTGTGGTCGATAATTTGCAGATACTGACCAACAAATTTCTGTTAGTTATAGTTCACACATTTACTTTACACTTTTGTTAAAATATTAACTAAATCTGGGATGTAAAATCATTTTTTGCATTCGTTTTAACATACAGACATATTTTTTGTCTAATTGCTCTTCTATTTCCATTTTTACGCATTTGTCTGTTCAAAAAGATAAATCTGATGCATCAAGAACAAACTGGGAATGACACATGGGCACATAGAGATCGGGGCTGAAAAAAGATTGGTGTCAAATATCAGCTAAATTTGAGTTTGGGTCGACACATAGAAGAAATTGCACCAGTTAAAAGTACTGTTGATAACATAAAATAAAATAATGATGATTGATCAATATGAGGGAAATAATTGTGATACATTTTTTGTCACCCAGCCTTAGTGTGGAGAAGGTAAAGCACAAATGTCACTCACACTCTGATTAGTCCAGAGTGGAGGAATGCTACAGGTTTCAAGGGGAAAATGGTTCGATAATCATCAGGAGATAGATGTTGCGTCTCTGTTTTTAACTGTGACTCACCATTGAATCATAACAGTTCCATATCTCAATTTGTAATGGTGGTACTCTCTAGCAGAACTTGAAGATAGGATGTCAATATGTAAAATGTCTGATATGGAGTAGTATAACTCAATAGGTTTGACATTATATTCTAAAAAAAGAGAAAATTGTTGAAGCCCCTCAAAGTTACGATCATATCTGCAGTATATTGTATGCCTTCTCTATTGACACACAGCCAAAAATACTTTCACTAATATGAGATATTTTATAATATTTCTGGGTTCCAAATGATAAAACAACATTCTAAGGAGATGTAGAAGTTAGACTATCCATTATTAATTATTAATAATGATTATGTGTTTAAGGCATTTAGAATAGCAAGAGATGATTTTCTGGGTTTCACATGGCATCAGAACATTCATATAGTTAAATTACAGGGAGGAAAAAATATTAACGCAAATGTCAGGATGTGAATGAATAAATAAATCAGGTTCAAGTCAAAATTTGTCTGTATTTCTTACTAAAACAGCATTGATTGACAGGGTTGCAGGAACAGTCCCCCATTGAAGGGATTCTGTAGCAGAATCTGTAAATAGCCCATTAAACCTGATGAGGGGACTGATGGTATGTCGGGTTCAGTACCGTAGATGACATCACACACTCACCTGCACTGGCCGGTCGCTGCGGCAACCCAGGTGACACTGTGTTCCTCTGGAGAGATGGTTGCTGCGGTGACAGGAGGTGGGTATCCGTGAGAGACGACGATGTCACGTAGGAGGAGGTAGTTACCAGGGCGTTGCCAGGGTTACTGAACTGCAGCGTGCTTGGGTTGGACGCCTGGACTGTCACCGGCATCGTGAATGTCTGGGGCGGAGCCGCGGACTGCTGCAGACAAGAAAGTTTGGAATAAAGTTTGGATCTAATAAGGAACATGTCTTATTTTGGAGCATTGTTGTAAAGGTAAAGGTTATGTAACTTTTCTAGAGGAATGCCCGGCGCCTGTTTGGAGTTGTTATTGCCTCACAATATGGCTTTAAAACTTGTATATCCCCATGAAGACTAGCAGGTGCATAACCAGGACAAGTTACAGATCGATGCATTCTTACTCTGAGACTCCACATATAAAATTAAATATAAAAATGATTGTGGCTTTATCTTTTGGAATATGACAAATGCTTGCTCAAAGACATTTTTTGAGACATAGTAAAATAAACCTCCACACATAAACACATATAATATTCATTTGTGTGGTTAACATTAAGATCTTATTAAAGATTTTAATATGGCTATATGTATAATATATTATTTGTTTTACTGTGACTTACTCCGTAGCGTTTGAAGAGTACATCGAGGTCCTCTGTGGTCTTTCTAAACTTGTCGTCGTTCAGTGGGCTTTGATCGATCGAGTCTTCTCCGTCGGGCTCAGGACTGTCACACCCGTTAAACCCTTTCTTTCTCAAAGTCTGTGAAAATTAACACAGACAAGTACAATCAGTGTTTAAACAGACTCTGAGTTGAAAGTAGACAGTATTTTTAGATGGTTTCATTTTAGTTACAATTATAAGCAAAACAAACAAAGATTTGGACATAAAAAAGATATTTTATCCGTCATCAGGTAAGTAAAGCAATCAAAATTTGTAACTCAAAAGAGCTTGGGATTGTGTTGTCATTGTGATTTTACAATGCTGTATCAAGTTGGGACAGAACAGATCCTCTCTAAGACAGCAATTATATGTATGTATAAAAATATTTTCAAAATATCATAATGGACATACTTATAAAGATAAATCTAAGGGAGATCTGTCTACTGGAGCTATTTTTGAAAAATTTTGACTTAAATTTTAATTTAAATTTTGAAATAAATGTGATTTTTTTGTGACCTTTGCCAGGGTTCAAGGACTTCACCTGCTGAAAAACATTTTTATTCTAATTAATGTGAATAAAATAGCATATCTTTTTTAAAAGGCTTTAAATGTTCCAAAAATGCCCAAGGTAAACTTTTGAAAGTATTTTTCTTCAAAAGTTAGCTTGTCAAAATAGTGTCCTATCTTTTTGTCATCTCCATTATACATTTTCAAAAACATCATTAAATCAGTCAGTAGTATTATTATCTACATCTCTGAGGATGGTATTTGTTATCCTTACTCCACTGAATGCAGCATTTTACACTTTTTGATATTTAAGCACAACAATATTGAAGTTTCTGCAGTCACAGGTGGAAAGCTTCAACCCCATCCCTCCGTTCTGATACATTTATTTAAACAGTACCATAGTGAAGCTATGCCTTGAGTGAGGTCATCATGGTAGCTCACAAACAGAAAAAGAAACTAGCTGCTGTGTACTGTCTATGTTTTAGAGGGGAAAAACCTGCATTAACTCCATCAGATCTGACCAGTCGCTGGAGTTGGAGTTGACAAATTCACCTGTAGTCTCTAAATATATATATATATATATATATATATATATACATACACACATACATATATACACATACATATATACACATACATATATTTATATATATTTATAAAGTAAAAATAACATTTTATAACATCAAGTTGCATGTGTGACAGAGTTACTGACATTTTAGGCCGATGGAGTTGACAAACCCACAAAATTTTTAAAGAATGGAATATGAGCCTGCTATTTCACAATCTTGTTGTGACACTAGAGTTTCAAATGGTCAAATGCAAAGTAAAATATTTAAAATCACCAATATTAGATTAAAAATTCCTGGAGGGGGAGATGAGAGTAAGAAATGTAGAAGAAGAAGGAGTGAAAGGGGGGACACAGACTGAGAGACAAGGTGTCAAGGGAGGAAGAGAAGTGGACTCTTCTGTCATAGTTAGTTCTGCGATTGAAAGATAAATCATTGTCATTGTTATGAAGTATGGTTAGAGGTTAACCCTGTAGGTTAGTTTTGGTCAACTCCTTCAGTTTTCTGTCAACTCCATCAGATCTATTGCAATAGAGTTTGCAATTCAGTTTATGTGTTTTAAGTAGTGAAGGGCATTGAAATTAGATTGAGATATTTTGAAATTCAAACTTTCATAAAAATATAAAATTTCAATTTATGTGTTCAGATATATTTTTACTTTAATCCAATGGTAAGTAAGCCTTATTACAACATATATTGCAAGTAAATTAATAATTGTACTTGTGTTGTAATATATAATATATAATATCATTTTTTTGTGTGTCAGACATAGTTGACTATAACTGAATTATATTGGGAAATATGACATTTTTTAAGTGTTTTATTCAGAACCTGTTCTTTTGCATTTCTCTACAGCTCAGACCTTAGTCTACAAACATACAACTCTCATAACTATAGAACTGTAGAAAATCATTTTCAAAACTTGTTTTGTTCCAACTCTCAAGAATCACCAATATACTAAACTTGGCGTTCATTTATATAGTGTTAGAATTGTATTATACCACCAAAGAGCTTATCTGATTGTTCTACAACTTTTTAGTTGATCTGTTTTTTTATTTAATTTTTTACTAATGTAGCTCTAAGGACATATGGCAGATCTGACCAGTAACGTAACATAAATGTTCAATTCCAAGCTCTATATTTCCCAATAGATTCTTATTCAAACGAAAAATAAGTCTTCACAAGAGTTAAATAAAATGTCTAAAAGGAAATACTTAATTATGATCTATATATTTTTAATATTATTTATGTCATTGTAGTACTATTTCACCTCTATGATGTCGGCATTGGTCCGGCTCTCATGTGGCTCGTTGTACTCGGTGTATTTGAGCAGTACTTTGTCCATGTCAGTGCTGGCGTACTGGAACAACTTGTTGGCATGGTTGAAAATGATGAGGGCGATTTCACAGTCACACAACACGCTCAGCTCGTAGGCTTTCTTCATCAAGCCAAACTTTCTCTTTGTGAATGTGACCTAAAGGAGAGGAGAAAAAGTGGACAACTATATAAGGCTACGGTCATGAAAATGCATTTAAACAGATTGAAATGAAAGAGGAAGTGGGTGACTGAGGTGACAAAAGATAAATCGTTGTTGTTAAGAAGGATGTATGGTATTCATAAACACATGAACTTTGTTTTTTGCTGCATTAATAATGATTGAACATATTTTTTAAAACATATATATACTTTGTCAGTACATAGAGGCAAAAAAGTTATAATGGATCACTGGTTGGGATTTGGTTTACATCAGAACTTGGACTTCTGATTTACTTCGATTCAATTGCAATTTTTGGGATATTTAATTTGTTTCATTAAAGAAGACATATTATGCTATTGCTAACATGCATATATCATGATTTTACACTCTTACCCTGTCCATTGTAAACAGATCTAAAACAACTGTAAAATAGAAATAGGTCCACTAACTTCCTGTTCAAGATTGTAGTCATCTGTTGACCATGTTGCTTCACAGTGGCCTTTACAAGCAGCTGATTTTGATCTACATATTTTTATTGTTGAAAAATGGGCACGTGACATTTGTGAACTTTATATCTATGACTCATAAAATCAGACTTAGATATTTTGAATAATCGCAAGTAGGTACAGAGAAGTAGGCGGAGATAGGGGGGTAGGTGAATTACTCAAACATGCATGAATCACTCAAAATACAACTTTGAGTAAGCTAATGAAGAACACCATTATATGAAGATTAAGAGCTCACAAAAGTTGATTTTACATAATACATCTTCTTAAATAATGCCTTTCCTGTATCATAATGATGAAACTTTGCAATATCCTATGCAACCACAGTACTGTCAATAGATGCTTTATTATGAAGGGCTGGAGACTTGGGTGAAATCAGATTGAGCTGCTGCTCTCATACAAAGCTCTTTGGCAGGAGAGGTGCTGGTTTTATCACTGACACCGAGTCATGCTGTGAACGGGGTGGCAGCCTCACGCCGAGAGGAGAAACAAATGAGGCTGGAAAAGGCAAATGCGGAGGACAAACTGCTTTAGAGACACAAACCTTTCTGCACTGAACTAATACACGTGGAAATGGAGGAGCTCAAAATAGACCCAAATCTGATACTATTTCTCCAACAATGTACAGATTAGCCAATTGTACTATCATCATTTTCAATCATATCTCACTGTATCAAGATAAAAAAATACATATTTGACTATTTCTAAGCATATAAAAAACACATAAAAAAAACATCTAAACTGATACTAAACTGAGACTAAATTCAGAACTAAACCTGGACTAGACCAGGACTAAAACAGGACCAGAACAGGTCTCAAACACGCACCCTTAATGTTAAGTTACATTGATACTGACAATAATAATGGTCTATGGAGTTTATCATGACTTTGCTACAAACCAGTGTTGTCACAATATTATAATTCAAACATCTTATACTAGTTCGGATATTGATAAAAACATGGCTAAAATTATTCAGATGTTAAAATAAGTATCAATTAGTATCTGGGTTGTAATTTTTTACAATCCTACTATAAATGTATGCATTTTGGGGACAGAAGGTTACATTTTCATCCAGTATATTGTGATAATACTGGGAATGTTTGATACTGTGATCGCTTGATTGACACCAGTATTACCAATATTATAGTCCCAGAGTTTGGTCTTACTGAGCCATAACACAAGATTACAGGAAGGGAGCGTGGCCAACAAATGTGTTAGCTGTGTGCAAGTATTCTTTTGTTGTAAAAATCTACTGAGAATGAAAATTATAATATTATTAACATTATTATATTCCTGTATTGCCTTAGCTGACCTTATCATAACATATATTTCTTGATATAGTGTAAACTTGATTAAATAATTGTCTGGTTTCAAAGTCACTGGTAAACAAATTGTTTATGATGTCTACTAATAACAATAGATTATGTTTTGTACAAAAGCATTTATTTAATAATGACACCTACGTTTAAGATTTTGAAGTTTACTTTCTATAGTATTTGTGAGAAACCATTTGAGAGGCATGTTTTTACAAAAATGCTAACTAACCTGCTTGTTTCTTTCATCTGTGATTCGTTGGATCTGGATCTTTTTCCGGCCCATGGTGCTTTCTGTGGTGAGGCTAAACACTGAAGTCAATCGAGAGAAGAAGAAACACCTCTTCCAGCGGTAAAAGGGAGGTAAAGTGTAGACCTCTAAAACTTCTCAGAGCGGTCCAAAAACAGTCAGACAGTGGTGCGTTCGAGGACACACACACATTTCTCGGTGGTGAGGCGGCGATGCGTTCAGGGGCTTTATCGGAGGAAGTGTGAGGGGGGCTCAGTTCATCAGGCCGAGACCACCAGGCTTCCTGCAGCTGCTGTGGTCAGGAGCAGGTCAGACTCCTGCAAAAGACACACACAGTTTCCTCAGACAATGAATGACATCCTCAACTGCACGTGCAACTGCTACTGTGCTATTGTAATGCAGCAGTAATAAAATGCATTTCATCGTACAGTTATCCTTGGATTTCAGGATGATGAAAAATTTGAACAGTTGCCAGAGCAATTAACAATTTAAAAGAAAATAATAATATATATTTTAAAGAGAAAAAGTTGTCAAATTGTCATTTATACTAGGAAGTGAAACCTATGAATAAGTGATATTTTCTGGACATTTCACCAGTCAAATGAGATCATATTTTGTTTTAAAATTGTTAATTGCTGTGGCAACAGTTCTTTTATCTAACAATCTGAAATCCATGAATAGTATGATAAAGAGAATAAATACTATATAGCTTTGAATTTGTAACTTTTCAATTCAGTTCAATTTAAATTCAGGTAGGGTTGTCAAGATACAACAATTTCAAACTCAATTTTGAATATTTTTAGACATTTCAATAGAAGGAATGACAAATATTCCTAAATGGTGAAGGTCATCATGTCACCAACAAACTAATGGATTCTGAATGAAAAATAACACCTCATTTAATAGGGATACAACACAATGGCAATGGTTTTAAATATGAGATACTGTGGCTGATGCAGTATATCAAAACAAAGTCGATTGATTGCATGCTATAGACCACCTCCATTAACCTCATGAAACAAGTTATTACAGTTGGATAATGGCAGATTAACCTTTGGGAAAAACGTCTTGAGGATTTTATGTAGCAAATGATACATGGTGATGATGGCAGAACTAAATGACCTGCAAGTTCTGTTTTTTTTTTCAAGTCCAAGTATTATAAACTGTAGCTGCAACATTTACAAAAGTGTTCACGATGTAAGGTTGTCAAAGGGAGAATCAGCTTATATTGCTGAATGTGTATTATGGCACAATCAGTAGTCAACAAACAAAACAAATATAAACTGTGATTTTAGAAGTAGGTGTAAAAATTTGAATAGCATATTTGAATTACTTGAATGTAGAACAACAACTTAAGCTCCTCAGTTCTTAACCCTTAATTTGACAGTCCAAAAACAAGACTATTAAAGATTTGCTGTGTGATTACAGTAAAATAGGGTTACTTGGTAAGGTATAGGCAGTTAGGAAAGAATTTTGTTTAAAATGTTGCTAAATCTTGATATAGACCACAGACCACTACAAAAACGTCTTTTAAAAACCACTTTGGCTATAAACGTTTTTCCTCTCAATCTCATCCATTATTTATTCATGTTATTAATGTTTTACCAATAAGTCGGAGCCACTAAAGCACTGGTGACCTTTAGTTCTCAATTACTGCGACAAGCCTCTCCTAGTCCCTTTAACGCTTTCCAGACAAACTCAGTCCTTTCGCAACTGACTTTCTCTTCATTCTCGACCCTAAACTTCCAACTTTATCCTGTGGGATTGTTGTGAAAGTCAATGGAAAAACTGAAAAATTGTCCAGGACTTTCGCACAGGGCCTTCCCCTAAAAACCAGAGCTCAACACTTCAGGAGTTGCCAGCTTGAAAATGAATCAGTGTTGTAATAGTATCCAGACGATTAGGCACAAGTCAGAAAACCTGCGTGTCACTTAGCATGGGCGGAACAACTCCCACCTGAAATTTACTTTGAAATATTTGCTAATTTCTTCCATCAATTTGTGTCTATTATGAAATAAAATATGATTCAAATAAAAAAGCACTGTCCAAAATGTTTTCAGATGTAACGCATGGCTGTGGTTTCTTTCAACAGAAGTGATTAGGTCCAACTGTCAATCTGTTTTGTATATTTTCACATTTGCAAGTTTATTTGTTGGAATCAAAACTAAATACGGCATTTCATTTTGTTTAATATTTTCCCATCCCAGTTCATTTGAAAAGATGGCAATGATCGGACAAAGCAACAGGATAAATTTGTCAGACAGATAGATGACTGTAACTTAGTTTTTTGTGATGTACGGATATTGTGTTTGCTGATATTGCAATATGTGATTTAATATTATCCAAACACAGTTCATAGAAAAGCACATTCATCACACAATAAGCTAGTAGCAAGCATTAGTTTTACTGTATTTTAAATGGGTCTGTTATTTTCATTGTAAAGCTCTTAAAACAAACTATTTACAGAAATCTGGCTTAATGTCTTATGTAACTGATAACTACTTCTCAGTAACAATTCAGATTAGGGTTTTTTTTTTACAGATCTGAGACACTTACAATATTGAACAGCAGCGATGTCATCCATACCATAATGAATGCTTAAAACAGTTTTTACATAATGTAACTTTCTGAGACAAATCATAATTTATGTAACTGATTTAATATTATGTGGTCTCTCTCTATTTTTTCTTTTCAGTTGTGACATATGACTATCTATTTTCACTACATTATATTTTACAACTCTATCAATAGTAACAGAAATATAATGTTAGTTAGAGGTTGTTAGATAGAAATGCAATGACCTATAATATAGCACTGCAGCCCACTGGTCCACACACGGTATTAGTGTAAGAACACTTAATAAGCCCCAGCATCAGTCGATACCAACTATCAATCACCCTCAAAAGACACAATAACACTTAATTGTAAATATTGGTTTTCAGAGACAAGTGTTGATAAATGAATCAATATAACACAACTAAACATTATATGCCATTAGTCCAATAGTCCTTTTTTACCTTTAGAACAAGACAGTAAAAATAATCTCAGGTTGAGTGAGTAGACAAATATATAATAATACCTTTTCAGTTAATTGGATGTGCACAATAATTTTAAATCAAGTATCAACAGTGTCCAGGAGCCTTCATTTTCAAGAGAAAACAGAAATTGGAACTTTTAAACTAATGCAAGAATAATATGTAATTCAGAACATGTTTGTAGAAATCTACAGGATATACGCAAAAATATTGGCAGATTGAGCTCTATGTGCAGCAGATTGAGACTGTGCAACTAATCAAATTTTAATTTAATCAAGATCAAATTATTTTAAATTGTCAATGACCAGCTTGGGTTTTTTTAATCAAGAAGCTTAGTCAATCTTCTGTCAGTTAAAGCATGTGGTTTGGAGCAGATTTCAGGATAAAATGTGACTATTTTTTGTTAAATGGCAATAAGTATGTCTTGTTTAGGTTAATAAAATTAAGATTAAAAGCTATATTACTTGTTCATAAAAATAAATTTGAAACATTGAATAGATTTGTTTGCTGTATCACACAACCAAGTTACAAAACATTATATTAACATCCTCTATACTTTAATGGCTACAGCTGAAATTGACCTTTATATTCAGTTATGGTCTGTCTTGAAGCCCTAAAATGATCCCGTGGTACTCCAACGCATTTACTCTGATATTCAAAATACAGTTTTAAGAACACTTGCTTTGCTTCCATTTCTGGGGTGACAATATTAGTTTATGTTTTACCTCAGACCTGCACCATAGCTCGGACTGGGTCCCTCTCCCTGAATGCCCTTTAGTTTGTGGTTGCCCCCTCATTACTGTAATTGACACGTCCATCCCTCGTCATGGCCCTTGAGGCGCTGATGGCTCAATTAGGATTTGGCCAGAGGACTGATTGGAGGCAGAAATAATGAGGTCTTCTCTAAGGCAAAAACTGAAATTAGTGTGCATTACATAGCAAACCAAAACAATACAAAATACTGAGATTAAATCAATCAATAAGTAGTTGCTTTCAAATTTTTTATTTGCTTAAACACGTCATCAGGGTTATGCAATTGTGAGATAATCTAACGCTGAGAAAGAGTAATCAGCCCAGAGTAACCTGCATAGTCTGTTTTGGAGTAGTGTAATTAGTGGCACTGACCTTTTGCAGATTATGCATTGGCCAATGAAATGTGACAAAGCCCAGAGATAAATGGTCCAAGTGGCTAAAACACAGAAGGGGTTTCCACCGAGAGCAGATCAAGTGTTTCTGGATAAGAAATGTTGCTTCCTTAGAAATGAACACTCTTGAGTGGCACTATAGGAAACAATACCAAAACTGTACACTAGGATACATACTGACAAAATGTGCTGTCCTCAAGTCACCCTACTGTACAATAAGCAGGAAAATATTTGTATAAAAATAAAAATGGTTGTAATTTGTAGCACAAATTTGACATTTTAATAGGAACTGTCATGGTCTATGCATTCTCTTGTCCCATATAATATTGTCACTATTACAATTCGCAAGAAATTACCAATAAATTAAAATAAGAAACCATTTTATCAGGGCAATGTCATGTCACAATACGAACATTGTAAAGTTCATTGATTAACTGGCTATACACATGTCTCTATGTCCAGCTCTATGTCTCTTTCACCTACTTCATACTACTATAAATAAATATAGAGTAATTCTATTTCTAACACTAGATTATTTACTTTTACAGTGCTACCTGTTTGGTATGGATTTTATGTCAATTGTTGCAGTATATTGTATGCGAAACCTTATTTACACATACGAAAACGCAAACTTGTGTTCAAGATCATCCCTTTGCAAACACTCCACTAATGTTGTTTTAGTTAGACTTACAAATCAATGCAGCCCAAACAGATCACCTTTTACTTTATTTCATGAATCATTTATTTGAAGGCAGCGCATAGCATAAGATACTCAAGTTAATATGACATTTAACCAGATGTTGACACGTCTCTATATATTCACAGCCCATCACTGTCAAATTGCCCTACTTAATTTAACACATAAGCTTCATATTTATAGCTATTAAGAAACATTGAGGTTAGTTATGAAGCTTAAAATAGTAATAATAAGGTAAATAATAGTTTATAGGTGGTCTAGATTCATGTAGGTCAATTATCATAATAAGGTCATGGAGACACTTCTTGATTTTCCAAATAGCCTACTGTAGAAATTCAAAGCTAATCAAAACAAAAACCTATTATTGTTTTATAATAATGTTGTAAATGTGAACACAACAGTTTTAGCTTATAATAGCGTGACCTGGAATGGTGCAATTTGAATAGGGCTGTGTTATATTTTGCATACAGTGGAGGCATAGCTGTAGTCCATAAACACTGCTATCATGGCATATGGGGCATAATAGACACGGACTAGGCCCAGGGAAAGACAGGTAGCAATCGGTTTCTCCTTTGACAGGCTACTAGAGTGCTCTTATCAAGTTGTACGTCCTGATTTAACAGCACAAATGCCCCCAGTAAGGGCAACTCGATCGGGTTGAATTACAGGGCAACCGAACGAGCGACTCCAGCAGCACAGGCCATTTCACAATTTTCTAGCTACGACTCCGCCGAGAGCCATTGCCTTCTTCACACTATCCGCGGATTGACAAGCTAATGCAATCAACATGATAAAAACACATGTCTAATTACATTTAACCTGTTATTTTATATGGTACATTTGAATAAAGATGTTGCTTAATACTTTGTCATATTTAAATAATAACCCCAGCTTATGTGCGAGGAAAAAAGACGATGGAAGGAAATGTATCACTCCACTTACCCTGAAATATTGCTGATAAAAGCCGAAAATAGGTTTGCCTCCACTTGCTCCAAAGGCGACACGTCTTAATTAAAAAGCGTTAATTAATTACGGTCCAACGACGGTTTTATTTATACGAATCTGAGGCATTTTATTCCATTTAGTGTTGAAGTAACTATACTGTCCACCCAGGCGATACAGCGTACCCAGTGTACGACCGACGTCATTGACATTAGCTAATGGTTGACGTGTAAATCAGCCAATGGGAAGCAGAGATGCCATAACGTTATCCAATCAGAACGCGTTGTCACTGAAGTGGGCGGGACTGAGAGAGAGGACATGACGGAGGTGACGGCCATGTTGTGTGGTAGTGTTTGTATCCCTCCGCCTCAGTATTTACCTTTTGCATGATTTTGCATGTGTGGAAAATGTCACTGTAGCCTTACTGTGCCCTGTCTGCTTTTCATGAGGAACACAAGCCGGGCCATTTGTTTTTTTGGTCCCGGCTAACCTCTTCAACATTTGTTAACCGCACATAGCAGTCTGTTACAGTTAATGTACTGATTAAAGGGAGCTATGTGGTGCTTTGGGGTTTAAATGGCTATCACTGGGGCATTAACTGGTAGCCTATTAGGCCTACTAATGCTTCATTCAAATGATATAGACATGAATGTGTATAGCCCTACATGTATAATATAAAATATGTTACGTTATATACTATAATTAAAAAAACAACAACTATAATATCTAATAATAGGTTGATGCATTCAGTTGTAGAGCTTTTCTGCAACCCAATTTAGGCCGTTGTATCATTAACCAGGACCAACAAGATGCACACACAAAGAATCAGGATAAATTACATTGTTTTTACACATGGGTCTAAAATCCAAACCACATAATAGAAGGGGACTTTAAGTTTAAGTATGTGCTGCTTAAATTAAGAGACATTGATGGCCATACACAAATCGAGGCTAGTATCTAATTCATCTGTAGTGGCCTATCAATGGACAAAAAGTGGTCTAATAGCCTAGACTTGTTGTGACCTTATTTTGTTTCATTCTTATTTTAAATATAGGTTCATTTCAATTTTAAGGAGCAAAAAATCTGGTTTTTATCTTAATAATGATTCAACTCCACCGCAGAATAGCCTATTAGCCTATATGAATGTTAGGCCTACATTTTTTTTAACTATAGGCCTGTACATTTGTGATTTTTACTTGTTTACAGCACAAGTCAAGCCAACATGCTGTATGTAATGTTCCTTTACATTGCTTTACAAAGGTCATCTTGTTGTACTTTGGTAACTTGAAGCTGGAGACAGGTGTTAGTAATAAAAGTAAGGCATCTGAATTGTGTGGCAAGTTGTTGGCACTTGTATGACAGATGCATGCAGGATCTAAAGCTGGTGTAAGGTGAGAAAAGTTTGTTTAATGCAGTAAAACTACTAAGAGGGCAATATCTTACAAAAAAGAGTGGAAAAAAAAGAAACAAAACTTGTGCAATGTGAGAATAGTTCATTTTGATATGTGGTTGAAAGTTCTGAGTGGTAAAGTTGCCAGCAGTAAAAAACAAAATAAATGCAGTTTACACTCAAAGGTCAGGTACACCATGCTACAAAACATAGAGAAATCAAAAGAGTCACAAATGAAAGATGTGGCCCCAGGCTTTTGAAGTGCCACTGAAAAACTGTTATTTGAGGAGAGATGGTGGTATGACCCCTTTAAATTCAGATGCAGACTAGTGAAGTGCTTGGCATTTAAAGAACTTACAGGCCTTCTTTATGCCTCCAGCAAGAGTGGAATAAAATATAGGATAAGAGAAAATGACATGTGAAAATACTCAGATCAATGGTATACATTTATTTTACCTGTCTCAAGATAAATATATTTCATTTTGCATTGTGGGTCAGCCATCCACAGTATGCGACACAAGTTTTCTCGTTTGCTTGAAAGTACAAAGCACAGATAATACAACAAATGATGTAATTACCTGACAGTGGTGGCATTCAAAACAGGAAGAAAACCAGACGCTTCTAGTTCATGAGTAAATGCTTAATCTGGCGAGCTACAGAAGTGTGCCTTTACTGGCCTCTAGTGGCTGACCGGGTTTAATGTTTTTACCCCAGATATCAGAACCCCTTTTTGGAGTAACGAAAGACCAAAAAAAAAACAAAGTCATAAAAGAAAAACGAAAAAAAACCCCAACAACAACTATATTATGACAACTAAACAATACAACATTGCCATCTTAAAGATGCAATGTAGCCTTTGATGTGGGATCCACCACCTGCTTGCTTCCATGGAGATCGCCTTGATAGATAAGCTTAATTTCACAGGGTGACAAACTCATCTGTTTTGACAAGATGGTGGCACCATACACAAGGCCAAGTTCCCAGTCAGATCTGTAGAGAGGCAAGCCTAGTCACAGCAAGAATTCATGTTTTTCCAAGATATTTTAAGATGAATAAATGGAAGACAGATATGTTCAGTACATTGGAACATTCCAGATTAATCTGTTACAAAAAAATACTAGAGGTTTATCTCCAGAAAACACCAGGAAAATGTGCTCTGCTGGATTATGTGGATTGACAAAGTGCTCTTAAAGTTGTTCTGCCCCTCTCTGCGCCCACACCTCCGCCCACAGCCTGCACCATGTTAAGCCTTTAACAGCTTGTTTCATACAAAAGGCCTGGCCAACTTTATCTCCTGAGGGGCATCTATTGGCTCTAAACATTTATAAATGATCAATACAACTTTACAATCACTACAAGAACACTTGGTTCAAATAGTTGGCATTCAGCAAAACTTAAAAGAAGGTTTTAGATATGATAATGTTGTTTAATAACTTCTGTTTTGTTCAGATTCCATTGTAATGACTTTGAAATACAATGACAAATGTATATTGACTGTAACCTTTGACCTTTGAGGCCAAAAGGGCAATGTAAACATAAATATTAAAAGGTTTATGGGTCAAATAAGCATGACCTTCACACTATTCAAGCTACAGGCTGCTATTATACCATTCTTCTACTGTAACATCAAATCTAATACAAAGGCATTCTAGCAGATAGAATACACGATAATCTGATTTAGATTAGATCTGATTTGTTTATAAGTAGATAAGATTAGATTAGTACAGACTAATATTTTAAGATATTCAGTAATGTCTGATATTTTCCCACTGTGGTACTGATAAAAGGCTCTCAAGCTTGCACACACTGCAGGAACTCAAGCACAACAACTGCACAACAATGGTGTCAAGAGCACAGCAAAAGCTGTTCTTATTGAGAAAAATCATTTATTCCAAATATTTCTGTTGGCCAAAGTTGTAAAATTCAACTTTCCAAAATCACTGCATAGGGGTTCACCTTTTTTCAGAGTTGAATATATGTTTTCAGGCTATTGTCGCATATTCAAGACATATTTTGGTATTTTTTTATGGGATGTGCGTGGGAGTTTAAAAATATGGCATGCTCTGGCAAGGGGAGAAGTGACTCATAACATTTTCTTATATTAAAATCATTGGCATCTCAGGATCAGCCGTGGGAGTAAAGGCTGGATGAAGTCATTGACTCTACTGTCTTGAGTTTCAGCTTTGAAGGAAAATATTGTAAGTGAAGGGTTAAATTTATGGTCAAACTTATTCTCAACGACTATAGCCTCTCATCATCATCAATAGTTACACAGAAACAGAATTGGCCTACAATAAACCATTATTGTTTATTACTATTATTATTATTTATTTATTTATTTTTGCAGGTTACAAAACAATAGACTGCAACTTCACAAACCTGATGCAATGTGCACCGATTATGCTGTGACAGTGCTGTGAAAGGGGGTGAGTCAGATTGCCCAAAATGAAACTGATTATTAAACATGCCTATACGTTGTTTTCGATGAACCTAGCATTTTCTAAACAATAAAAGGTAACATGAAGGTCTAAATATGTAATATGCTAGCAATTAATAACTCACAGAAGTGTAATACCCCCTTTTTATATGTTGTTGTATGTGTATTGTGTTATTCCCGTGTTTTCCACACAGGGGCAGCAAAGCTAACGAATTTAATATTTTCCATGATGTGACTGTAGTAACCAAAGTATCCACTTGATGGCAGCAGCAGAGCACACTAAACCTCTTGCTTTTGCGCCTTTGCTGTCTTACACACTACGTGACAATACATAACGTATTTTACACTTCTCAGTTTGGCTTTGGATACAATTTTGTGCAGCTCGATAGCGCATAAGCCAATGAACAAATAAGATCTTGGTATAAGATGACTGAACACATGACTATGTAGCCCACGTTTCCAAGATAGCAGCACCGATGTGCTGATAGGCTAAGCTATTCTGTTAAAATATGATTTCATGCACACACACACAAAAAAAAAAAAAAAAAAAAAAGGCTCATTAGTTGCTCGTTTGGACAGACAGAAAATACTCTCCACTTGAGAAGTAGGTCTAGCCTCTATAGGCCTTCATTTCATTTTGAGAGAAATGCACAGTTGCTTCTATTAAAATGGACTAGATAGATAATGTTAAGCAGTGGCTTCCTTTCATTTACAGGCCTAGATTAGGCTATGTATCTGCCTACTAATCTGCCTACTAATAAGCATTTAATTTGGAAAACACAGTCTGGGTTTTGAAGTTGATCAAGGCTTTTAGAAATCTGTTACAAGTTCAATGTCAAAATCTTAATTGGATTGTGTGTAAACTAAAGGGCAAATCGTTTACGAGCAAAACAAAACATAATAACAGGAGTTCATGCCGCCTCTTCCAACACGGGAAGTGAATTACTAACCATACACAAAGTGCGTCAGACAGCTTTTACGCACAGCCAAAGATACATTGAAAAAATCAGGTCATATTAATCGTGGGCCCACCTCGTTATTCTCAGCGAAATTCTTTGAATAATTTGATTTCATATGGCTAATTTTATGTAGGCTGATCAAAAAACACACTAGCCTAATCTATTTGAACATTTCAAACTTTAGTTGCTTTAGTTTATTTAGAAATAACCTAAAGAATCCCCCAGAATCACTCAGAAAATTAGCTTTGATCTGGACCTCATAAAAAAGAAATTCAATAGGTCTGATATATAGTCTGATTATAAAATAACACATAGGTGGTGTTATTGTTCAACAATGCGATTTATAAAGTGTTAATGATAGCCTTCTTCTTCGAGGAGTTGTAAAAACTAGAAAAACTACTGCAGCTCTTAAATAACTTATAAACAGCCTGCCGGTCTACTGCTACAGGTGAAGACTGTATATAAAGATGAAAAAATATATCTAGGTCAAATCATTTCAAAATTAGGGCCTATATGCAGGTGAGTGCGTTTGTGAAATTCTAATATGCTGCTTTGTTGTTTAACTTTGCTTAAAACCAGTGCTGTCTTAAGATAGAGAGGTAGGCATTTAAAATATGTATGTATGTATGTATGTATGTATACATACATATATACATACATAACCCCCCCCCCCCCACACACACACACACACATACATACATACATATTTTAAATGCTGTCCTTAGATTGGGACTCGTAGGCTACTTAATTTGGGCATGTTAGGGGCCTTTTTGGCTCACTGTTCAAAACGCTCCGGTCTCGGAAATTCCTAAACTTTTCCATCAACATGTCTTCATTTCAATGAGGTCTTCTCTCTTGCATTTATTATACGCCAGTGTCTCATTAAGCGCCATTGAACGCATTAGAGCCATTTGAATATTGGCGCGACGTGGGGGCTGGGTGTGCCAGTGCAGTGAGCTTGTCCGTGAAAGTGGGCATTACTTCAGTTTTATTTATAGAAATGTCACTAAAGTTTTCAGTTGTGTTTTTGTGCCAGGTGTAGACCACGGTTACGCGCCAGAGTCTTGTTTGTGCGTAAAGGGCGTTGTGTGTCTAATGCGCGCGCCCGCCGCCTCTCTCTGTGCACTCAAGCGCTATATGGTGTCTGGACTGGCAGCGGTAAAACAATGGGGAGATGCTGAGGGTGGTTTACTGCTGTCGAAAAGTCTGAGACGGAGTGTGACCCACGTCTGCTTCTCACGGCCTGGGTGCCACCATCACACCAACGTGCATGGCAAAATATTATCAATCACCACACAACCAAATATGTCCATTAAAGTGCTTTGAACAGATAAAATCTACCACCATTTCACACATTACTCGTGACTATACTGAAACAATATTTGGTCCCCTAAAATGAACCTGAAGTCATTTATTTTGGATGATTAGGGTAAAGGACATGAGGCCACTTTATCGCTTTGCTGATTGTTAGTGCTTTGTGTTGATGGGAACATTATGTTAATGAGGTTTTTTTTATCTTGCTTTGCTGGCCAAAAGGGCAGATTATGACCAATTTCCTTTGGTTTGTCAAGTGGATGCATTATGACGTTTCATGGCAACAAAATAGCAAAGTGCTTAATAAAATAAAGTCTTACAGAATTTAGAGAGCATTGTCTCTGTCTCACATTGATTTCAGACTCTTCAAGTTAATCATTCAACCATCCACACATCGAATCCATGTTTAGAATAACAATCTCAGTTTCAGTTTACATGCATGGCTCCATTTGATCTGTTGCGATACTTGTGCAGTCAAGTGAGGTGGCATGCATGGTTTACACATTGCGTGCCCCAAGATAAGGTTAAAGCTAAAACTTTTAGACTTACTCATTGTGGTAAGAGTTGCCAAAAGTAATTCAGTCAGAGCATTGTTCAAATACTCAAATACAAGCCAAATGTATTTTGTGATAAAAGTTCTCTTAGATGTGCAATTCCTTGAAAATGAGACCACCAACTTGAATATAAGTTTCCCTTTGAATCACACAGTAACTGAATGCGTCATTCCATTTTCAGTCCAATACATAAAAATTGAACTCTGTCTGAGTCGCTGTGCTCCAATTGTGCTGCATTTTGGGTTTTTTATATCAAGTGTTATTGAGGCTAATTGGCCAGAGAGATGAACACTATAGAAATGGTGATTATGTCTGGCTCTACACAAGGACGTATAGAGACTGCCTTGAATAATACTTAGACTATAAGATTTACTTTGGATCAGGAAAGTTCATCAGTGATAATCAGCTGAGGCATCTTCAGCCATTTCTGTTATCACTGGGACAACAATAAGGCATATGTCCAATAAACTGCTCTGCACAAAATGAACTGCACCCACTCATACGTTGCACATATTCAACAATCACTATGAGCCTTTAGCCTGGTCAGAGGAGAAATCCATGAGGTATGTTTGCATGATCATTACAAACATGTACAACAAAGAGCATGGTTAATTGACATCATAATTAAAACTACAGTATCACAGAACAAGCATTTTGCCCGACTCCTGGCACTAGAATTTGCAGTACACAAGAAAGATCTGTAACTCAAAATAATCAACCGTGACAAAAAGAGGTGGAACTGGAGTCTGAGAATTGATAATACAGCAAAAGGGACAGTTTCTATATAGTATAATAAAAACTAAACAATCTGGAAAAACAGCTATTTAAAAACAAGTTAAAACTATCCTTTTTTTTCTCTCATCTTGTTTTTTTTTTTTTTTTTTTATATAGAAATCTCTTTTCCCATATAATTGTAGGACAATAAAGAGAACTTGAACTTGAAACTTGAAGGTGCTATTTCTGCACTTTTGGGTTTTAGAGTTCATTCACTTTTGTCTGAGCTTTGAATGAGCCTTGAAGCCAAACTTGAACCTCAACCAAGAGACCAAGCACTTTTTACTACATGGATCGCCATAAGATCCAAATATTCTCATTAGGACAATAAAGAAATGCACAAGATATTGTTTTTGTCACCTAAAAAAATATGAAAATATAGTTATAGTTGAGTTGTTGAAAAGATTTTTAGAGCATGCTCACAAAGAGCATCATAACGGTTAAATTGTGTAAATACACAGCTTTTAAAATGTCTTTTTTCCTAAAGAGGTGACTGTTTTTTGTTTCATATTCACGTGGCTCTATGCCCCAAATGCAGTGTTATGTTGCACATTGTTCGCTATTATGACCAGTAATAGGTCAGTATGAAGCCAGTAGGAAATTAGTGTAATCTGTGGATGTATGAGTGACGGTGCCACCGTGCACTCCTGCTTGCATCTGCCGGGGGCGTGTGCGCCGCTGCCATAGGCCTGATTAGAATTACATCGCCCGCCTTGCATAATATCAGAGCTGTGAGAGGGTGGGAACTGTGTTACCTCACTGGCTCACGAGGGGGTGGGCCTTGGACGGCTTATATGATTCCGGACAAATGAGATGTTACACCATTTGGAGAGGCATCGGCGTTGGAGATGTAACCATCCCGGAGTAGATCAGCCCCTCACTCCCCTTCAGCTGAGGGGAGGACAGGGGCAAGGCAACGGAAAGCATGTGCGTGAGATGTGCGAAGAACAACAGGAGGATCCGTTATTAAAAATGGACGGTACCGGCGGGACGTCACGATGCGTCGTCGCCACAGAAGCGTAATACGACGTTCATGCACGCGCTCATTCGGCTCACACAGAGGAGCACGTCCAGAGGAACCGCTGTCCCTCCTGGTCAGTGCCACACGCCCTGCTGCATCCTACAGTAAGTGCCCTGCGTTTTTACAACCTCAATGTTTGGCTAAGTACATGAATACTGTGGAGCCTCCAAAAGAGCGCAATAATGGGATTGTGTTGAGGTGAGGCGCACGAGGGCATGTTTAACCCTATTGTCACAAGTGCGTACACAAATGGCTCTCACAGTGTGTACCGTGTCCTGTTCTGCGTGTTCCTGGGATGGTTCTTTACGCGCTGCAGCATCACACGAAGGGTAAACGTGTTTGTGCTATCAGCTCAGACATCGTTCTTGCAACTGTGAGCATTTTGGCTTCCTAAATTATGAACAAAGCGGGAAATAACACGTAATGAGCGAAGTTAGTTGGAGAGACATTTGGTAGTTTAAGGCCCTTTGTTTAACTCGGGTCACAGGTGCATGTGCCCGTGCCATTCAGTTAGTCCTCAATGCTTTTCTTAAATTTTTTGTCTCCAACATTTGCTTCATAATTGTTACTACGTTACAGTTTTATATGTGACAAAAATGTCCATTTTGTCTTAAAGTTTGTCATTGTCGTTCAGATTCATTGCATTTGACAACATTGTCACTGTTTCAAACCATTAACTGGCCCTTTCCATGTAACTTATAGCTACTTAAAGGAAAATATGCTACAAGTTTGTAATTAGCATAATAACTTTCCACGTAGAGTTAGCTGATCCCATGTGTGTCTTATTGAGTCATCGTAGTATGGTGCAGGCCTCCGCTGGTGGCCACTTGCCTCGAGGCTATTGCAGCTCTCTATAACATTGTATTGTGTTTGGAGTCACAGATTAAAAGGGCCAGAACATGCAAAAGCAAAGGTGATTACTGAACATCAAGTTCACAACAGCAGCAGCTGCAGAGTCTCAGTGCAGGACGGGATTACGCACAGATTTCACTCTTACGTAAAGCTGGTCTAATCTGGGGACGTAGAGCTCAAACGCGCTGCTTCTGTCATAATTGATGCATATTTATAATACTGTGTGCTTGGCTTAATTATACACTGAAGGCACGCAGATTTACATGGCAGATTGCAACTTTGCGCACAGAGGAATCACAGATCATAAATAGGATAAACCCTGCACAGTTTGTTTATTTTAGTCCACATAATATTTAGACATACCGTGGGTGATTACTGACGTAACACATATACTAATAAAACACTATAGAACATGGGATGTGATGAATCTTTTACAAATAAATATATTAATAAAATAAAATGAACGTCACTCTACTATTGTCTGTTAGTGAGAAATAAGTTATGAAAAGGTTTTTGTTTTGTTTTGGTTTGTTTTTTTCTAATTGGCGCCTTTGGCTCAGTCTCACTCATTCACTCTCATCAAGTTCAAGCCCAATGACGCACTGTCCAACGTGAGAGGGGCGTGTTCAATCAGGACAGACCCCTACTGTTATAGCCACAGTGTAGTGTACTGATGGATGTTTAGGCTATAAGAACATCAAAAGACGGTTTTACGCATCTGACATTTCGATTTTTCTAACTGACACAGATAAATTTAAGCAACAATTTGTAATGCTCGTGCCTCAAAAGTTTATATTATTCAATTTAAAATCATCAAGCTAACTTAACATAGTTGAATACAGGGAATAGTTGATACAGGGGGACGAAGTTGAAATGCCTCCTTAAAAAACTGAACTGAAAATTGAAATTACCATCTGACAAATACAGTGTATACTATACTGATATTACAGAAACAGTCAGAAAACTGACAGACAGTTAGCAATGTATAGGTGTATGTGCAATCCAAATGTACAATTGTCTGTACAACAACTGAGGACTAAATCAACAAGGTCAAAGCTTCTGGGAAAATCCCAGAAATCAGCATGAAATGCCATCAGGATAAATGAGGATAATGATAAATAATAATCCTCATACAGAAATATGACTATAGGGCTACAGTTTTGAAGGATAGTGTGTAGTTTTGCAGTCGAAGGCCCCACTGTCCCAGCTGCTGCTGAATTGGACTAGGTCAGGACCCAGTGGGCAACTTTCCCACGAAGGACTTTCCCAGAGAACATGAAGGGATAGCCTATAATTAATTTAGATTAATATAGGCTTTGTGAAGGTTGAAAGACACTCGTTTATGAAATGGTTCGCTATAAAACCGACAACGTTTTGTTAAGTTAAATGTGTGTAGGCCTATCGTTCCAGGAAAGGTTAAGTGCTTTGGCAGCGACGAGTTGCACGTGTGGCATTCTTCACACTTTTGAATAATAAAGCACAAGTTTTATTATCTAAAATATATAACCCTAATGTAACCATATAATTATAGCATAGTCATTATTTACACACGCTTTAAAATGCTCGTATTTTTTCTGTTGCAGGATCAAAATGTGATGATGTCTATCAATGAGCCATCACCAGTTTCCAGGTAACATAAAAGTCTTATGATTTTTTCATTTATGTGTCTTTCTCTTTCCATTCTCATTTCTCATTAACTCATATTTGCTTGGCACGTGACTGTCTTTAATTACACGAGAAGACCTCAGGTAAAACACAGGCACGTCCTTACGCACAGCTTTACGCACAGCAGTGAGAGCGGAGACACGATGGAGCAGCAGCAGCACGCTGCGTGGAACCAATTGATTACCTCTGGAAATCATTTTAAAATCCTTTCGGGATCCTTTTGTGGACGCGCACATTTTGCACCATTTACAGCAGCCTTTTATGTTCCTGACAATCTATTAGCGTGGGACATTTTTCACAGCGATATCAGTCACTCCAAACTCAAAAGTTTAGTGACGCATGCTCATTAGCACAACACGGTCATACAGCACTTCACGCCATAATAAATCAGTATTATATGCCTATACTTAATTATGATTATGGGGAAATAAGGAAACATATAGCCATAGGAGTTTTAAATGAATTATACAAAAAAAAAAAAAAAAAGAAAAAAGAAAAAAAAGAGCACAGATCTTCTATAGGCCCAACCGTAGCCTATTAGTTAGAAACCTATATTAAAAATACAAATAATAAAAAGGCTCACCGTATTAATAATAGAGAATATTATTTATTTATTTTTATACATTTGAAATTATGCATATGTCAGCTAATTAATCAAACGTAATTCTAAATATTAATCCTCTGTCCAGTATGTAATAAATTCAATTTAAAGGATATACCTTTGGATTAAGAATAGTCTCTTTGAAATTTGTTTATACTTTTAAGCATGTTCTAATATTGTTCTTGGCCTATTTAGTAATTTTCTGAAAAACACACTTGAGTACACACATCGTTAATGACGCCATTAATTTCCTCATTCATTTCGCCACGTTTTGTCCTCTGATGCCATATTTCCATACATTATTTGGTCTTTAAAAAAATCATCCTCTTTGTTTTACTCTCAGTTAGGACGCATTACACCTCACAGACTGGTCCAGGGAGGGCATAAAAGCCTCGGCACGGCACAATGGTCTCCTCCACTCCTGTCGCTTTTGGCACAAATCCAAATGCATCCTATAATGTAATTCATTTGGGTACGATTCATCTCAGCGCGCCTCGAGAGCAGATGTCCGACAGTGTAAAGCGTGTTTAACGTTACAGTCTTCTTTTTGTATTGTTTAGCACTAACCTTTTTCCCAACTCTTTGAACGTAAAACACAGAAGCGATACATGTGTGCTTTGGTTGGGGAAAAACGTGGCCTAGTTTTACGCAGGGTGCTATAATGGCGCGTGTGTGCGTGTGCCTTAATTAGCCATCACACCTCGATGCTTTAATTGAAAGGCAGCGATCCTCGTGACGTCAGGGAGAGAGAATGAGGCGCAAGTGTTTATGGGAAAAAAAGGCTGATTTAATTATTTTTTTCCAGACACACACACGGGCACAAATGCCTTTTTTTGGTGTAATGAATGCTTTAATT
Source organism: Periophthalmus magnuspinnatus (assembly GCF_009829125.3). Classification (NCBI taxonomy): domain Eukaryota; kingdom Metazoa; phylum Chordata; class Actinopteri; order Gobiiformes; family Gobiidae; genus Periophthalmus; species Periophthalmus magnuspinnatus. The sequence continues at coordinate 10,784,546 of NC_047136.2, read as the reverse complement.
TATCTTGCATACTCATTATATAAACGTTCATCGTCATAGGCCTATTATAGGTATAAGTAAAAGAAATAGGTTCTGTAAGTTATCTTAAAAGGTTATTTATATAGGAATAGCCTAATTATAATGTTGCAGAAATAATTATTATAACAGATACTTTTAGGATTCATGGATAACATGTTGTCCTATTTGCTTTGGACATTGTACACATTTCAAATTTAGGAAAATGGCAGACAAAGGCAAGACTTCTCAAAATATAGGGGTTATCCCAGAATAAGATGCTCTGCCCTATTGCTTAAAACAGTTACATGAAAACATTTATAGAGCATTTGCATCTTATCTTCATTAATATTTACATAATTACACAGTGAGGTGAAAATGTACAAGGCTGTGTCACTATGCCAATGTAATGCAAAAACTGTTTGTTCCTATAGATGATAGACATGTACATGCTACATTTCTCTTGTGCTAAAGTCTATCGGCAACCAGGGAGTGTTTTAAAATAGTGATGGCTTATGCTCTGGGCTGGAAAAACATTATGCTGTTTTCATGCGCTTTTGCTTTGAAGAATCACCCTTCCCGGAGAGTTAAAATAATTTCACATTTGACTATAAAATGCCTCTCCATATTTTTACATCACCTGAAATGGTACTTACATTTCCAAGAGGATTTTGTGTAATAATATTCTTCCTTTAAAAGACAGTAAATTATTTCCCTGGGGGCTATTTCATGTGCTGCCGTTGATGCCCTTATAAAGCGCTTTGTTGTCTTTAGCTCAGTGAACAGTCGCCGCTTGCTAATGTTTTGTTTTGCTTTGAATTTCTATAAGGACTCATTCCCCACTCCTATAAAAAAACACTTAATAGCTTGGAAAATGCGTTTTCCCAGCAGTATCCCTTTGCGAATCTTTAGTCATGCTTGTTTTTCATCCCATTTCACCCAGGCATTTTAAAAGACCAATATGATAAATCATCTGTTTTAACAAAAATAATGTGTTTTGTAAATGTACACATATGAAGTATAGAGTTAAGGCTTTGTTTTGGTGGATTAGCCCCTTAAGTGCTCTTCCTCTCTCCTTGTAGGCCCCTTCGGAGGATCCATTTTGTTGCTAAGAAGACGTTTCGTGCAGTTGCAGGCAGAGGGGTTGTCTGTTATCTTTGGTTATCTAGCTGTATGAGTGACGTACATTCTTCATAAAGCTAGATAACCGAAAGTAACAAGAATCCCATTACACGCCTGCAAAAAGTGACATTTGACTTAAAGAAACTAAAAACTATAAAAAGGGGATTTGGATGTAGCCAGTGATAATGTACAGGTGAGTGTGAAAATTGGTCAAATTGTGTCAATGCATGGTCCTTTTGAAACCTAACAAACTCAAAATCAATATTGCACATTATAGTCTGACAAGCCTCACAATATACACTGTTCATTATTACATGACATCATTTAACCAAGTCCTTGATTTTAATGACATCATAAACATCAATATTGAGGCCTGCGCCATCCTTTGGAGTATGCCTTTCTCTCACCTTTCTCTTCTCGTCTCATTAAATGGATGTCTCAAAAATAAATTGCAATTAGAACAATAGGCCTAACATACATGTCTCCTAATCTCTTAATGACTCTAGTATCTCTAGAAAAAGTATTGTGCCCGAAGGGAGGCTTTAAGTTTTGTTTTAAGAACAATTTCTTTTAAGGCTTGAATGTGTATATCGCAATATAGGCCTTTTGTACTTGAAAATACATAGATTATATACTAAAATAATACAATTTTAAACAATGGACTTGAAATTTGGACAATATTTTTAACAGCACTATACATTTGCATGGAAGCTCATATACACTGCTGTTTCATTCCTGCTGAATGGGCTGATACATATGACACAGGGCCTCTATATGTTTTGAGATGTCTAACGGTAATATTTACTATACTAATTTTGTTATTCAAATTATGTTTTCAAAATGTTACATATTAGGCTAGAAGCTGTAAAGATGAAGCAAAACTCGAGGTCAATTAGCCCTCTAAGACCATTACCATTCACTTTACATTGTGCTGAGTAGACTTCATCAAGAACAGAAGTGCACTAAGGTCCACATAATGCATTCTACAGCATGTTTGTGTTTTACAACTTTGCTGCAAATGCTGGAAAATGTACATAGAAAATGTACATAGCTTAACGGGTTGAGACCAAATCAAGTGGAGACCTCTGGGGCTTCATTAACAAACAGCAGCCAACAATGAGAGCTGAGCATTCATCTGGAAAAGGCCCTCGAATCAGAAACAGAAACAAAGCACAACTAGTGAAAACATCTGCACAGTGATGTTTTACGATACTCAATGACTTGTGGCTAGATTTGGAATACCCTAAATGATTTTAAACAATATTGTTAAAAGTTTTTCATTCCCAGTATCATCTGTTCTGTAAAACTGCTTAAATCGACCATACACAAGTCCAGTGGAAACTAAATTGTATCTCCAACAATGGACTTGTCAACACATCTTTTGCCACATTCTCTTAATTTGATTCTTTTAGTTGTTTCCCAGCTCAGATTCTCAGATGGTTGGTTCTGATTTGTATGCATTTGCATAATGAATGTCATTTGCATGCTCAGGGGCAGACCATACCATGAGAACGGCTGTGTTGGTTGTTTGTGAGCGTCCACATGTGCCCTGTATATTAAGCACATGTAAATGGCACCTATTTCCCCCAAACAGACGTCACATTGTGTTGTTTCACGCCTGTACCCTCTGTGTACATATAGCACTTTGTTTGGCTCCATTGGCACAGGCTCCTGTGTCCACAGCAGAGTGCGGCATGTAGGGCAGCTCTGACACTGCTCATGCCTCTTCCTGTCTGTGCTTCACAAACACAGGCAAAGAATGAAAATAACACACTCCCAGCTCAATCCCACAATCCTTCTCTCCAACCCCTCCCATGCCAGTGTCCTCCTCTCCCACACGGCAAGTCACAGTCCTGCCACCATCTTAGGTATAAGACTGGCACAAAATGGCAGCTGCACAGGGAACTAGCCCATGCTGCACCTTCCCCCACTTCATGTTGGCTCCTGAGCTTTACGCGCCATTGGCCGCCTCGAGACACTGTTAATTACTGCCAGTGTGTTAATTGTAGAGATCGCCCCAAGAGACGAGCGGGATGAGGATGAGATAGGGGAAGACCGCGGCAGCATTTCGAGTCGAAAAGCTGGCATTTTTAAGGGCAGCTGTGGCTCGCGCCCGCTTCATGCTGCGGATAGTTACAGGCAACCATTTTGTGGGTTTTGGACGTGTTCAGGAAGCATTCACCGTTGACTCGATGGTTTCAGAGAAAATAATTGCGTTAATTCCTTGAGGTTTAATTAAACGTGTTAACGGCGGAGGTCGTCATATCTGCATTTATGTAGCACATGAGCTGTGCGGTGTGCAAGTGCAGGAAACACCTATGTGAATCTCACATCCTCAGAGCTGTAAGGATTTGTAAATTTACTCATTATCACCTTTTTATATGAGCAGAATTCATCCAATTAGTCCTATAGAGCAAACACATTGGGTATAGACAATGAGTACATTACACAGGAACACCATCCTCACATTTGGTGAGCCTAGTCAGTTGATTTGGTCAAAAGTCAGACCTCAAAATGTTTTAGTAAAAAGTGAAATGTTTTTGTTTTAAAGTGGGTCCAGAAGTGCAGGTGGAGGGCCTCTAAATGGCTCAGTTTTACAGTTATGACTATAATGTATGTGGAGACCATTCCAACTTGGACTTACTTTTGATCAGGTGTACTTGGTCAAAATACTTCCTGTGCAGTGTTGAAAGTGTGTAGTTCTTGATGGGGGCGTCCTGCAGAGGAAGAGCAGACAGACAGGGCTGCAACAGTGAGATCTCAATAGTGAGAGGCCTCTTTGTGTTGTGTGAGGTTTATTTTGGGGGGGCACCGGGCTCAGAGGAGGGGGTCTTCTCTGGGTGCCCAGACAAGAGGCACATTGTCCTCTCCAATGTGTGGCGGCACTTGTGGCGTAACGCCATTATTTAGGCCAGAGGAGGGACGGGGGTCTGGAGACCAGCTTAACCAAAACGCCAATTAGAGCCGGATCGCCCTGATTAATGGACGAGGGAGATTGGTAAACAAAGGCGGCCATTGTTAAGACCAGCCTCAGTCTCATTCAGAGGTCCATCCACAGACTTCTGTCAGGCCTGCTGTTAGCTCTGCTTTAGTAAATAGTTTTCAAAAATCTGTCAAAAATGTGAATACACATTTTTTACATTAGAACACTAATAGAAACATTGTTTCAAAATACTTTTTTATGCCTAATTTTCAGAAAGTAAAATCTAATTTACACATTTGTAATACAGTGTTTTCCTTCATCTAACACTGTAGACAACAATAAAGATAAGTGTTAGTTTAGCTCAGTTTCTGGTGTGAGGCGTCTTAGGAGGCTCATATGGTAATCACACACCATGCGGTGCTTGGCTCTGCATTTCAATACGTCCCACTTTATTGTTTTTTTTTTTAAGCATATGCGCTGAATAATTAGCCACCACCACACACTCCAATCAGGGCCATGCCAATGTGGTTTCCATGACGACCTCATCAGCTTTTACCCATCACCCCCTTCTCACCACGCTCTTGCCCCTCCTGCTCCGCGCTGCAAACAGGACAGAGAAAAATAAAGCGTGGGAAAAACACTTCGGAGGATGAGATAAAGCTGGAGGGTGGAGGGAATGCGGAGGTCCCATGTTAGAGATCGGGACAGGAGCTTATGTTTGCAGCAGGACTTCCGCATGTGTATTCAGCACATGTTTAGACACCTACGGGTGCTGATTGGGAGCTTACAGTAGCGATAATAACAGGAGGCGTTGGAGGTGACAGAGGCAAGAGGACCTCCCCCATCTTTAGAGGCTCATGAATATGCTCAGGCTTAACCAGGCTGCATGCATAGATTACTGTGTTCAAGGATGGCACGTTTTGACCCAAGAACAATGCAAAATGGCCCTCACGTATAATCCATAATGTTATTAGGGTATTATATGGTATCACGCCAGACCAAGCATGTGTGTGAATATAGGCTTATCTATTAGTTTGAATTTGCTCTTTGTTAAATGAATTGATGCTGCATTGAAAAAAAAATGCTTCTGTTGAATTTCATCTCACTTATGAATTGACAGAAATATAGGGTCTGCAACCCACACTATCCATGGATTTTAAAGTGATGAAAAAATAGGAGTTTCCATAGCAATTAACATCTCAAAAGTAAATATTAGATCTTTTGAATGGTCAGAAGTCTTCAAAATTGCATCTGTCTAAATGTTGCAGTTTCATGTTTATAGGCACCATTTTGAGGACTTTTCACTATTCTGGGCTAATTTTGTATTCATGTAACAGCAGGAAAAGTCATGTGACAGAAACCATTGTAAATATTTAAAGACAAAACTATTGAAACTGTATGTTTGCCTCCTTTGCCTTAACCATCTGCTTTCTGTCTCCTGTTTTAGAAATGGCATTCACCTGGTCCTGACCTATCACCACCAAGTTGCACCTCGATCCAACAGCTGGAGGCTCCAACACATTGCTTCAACCAAGTAAAATGTGAGAACAAGATGAAAACACCTGATATTTCCAGCAAATGTGGATTTACAAAACTCACCAGTGGCTGCAGCAAAAGACAAAACTACAAGACAAAACTGGACAAACAGCATTCAAGATTCCCATAGACACACTTCTGTGGATCTAAACTTTCATATTTTGTTATGTCAAAGCATGAACCAATTATCCCATCATTGCAATACCAGTTTGAATTGCTACCTTCAATATTTATTAGAGAAGTTCGATTTAGTAGTCTTGAAATGTTAAATAGATATAATAATTTTGATATATTTTTGGGGGGGTTGATGTCTCATTTGTAAACTTTTAACTGACAATCTGTATGACTGGGTTGAACTTGAATAGTTAATGATAAGATGAGTTTGCACTATGTTGAGAATACTGATGCACTAGTGAGGACTAACGTGTGCACTAACCTAGATGTAGTAAAAACTTATGTCTATGCAGGATACTATAAGTAATTAATTGCACTACTAATATTTGCAGCACTGTTTTGTTTGCACAAAAGGGATAATTGAGCGGGTTTTATGGGATTGTCTTGAATATGCATTGCAGGAGCATAAGTGCAATGTGTTAAGTATATGTTGATAGATTTGAATGGAAGAAATGCTTATATTCTGGTACAGTATACTGTGTATGTGTGTTATGTGTAATTATAATTGGTAATTGATAATCCTAGAAAATTAAATGTGGATCTATTTTTGCAGATTTATTTTTATAACCTGTTTTTTCTAATCAGCGTTTGACAATGTGTTTAATAATTGAATGTAATTAGAAGGTGCAATCGATTTTATAGCACTAATATTTGTTCACAGAAATATATAAAAGATGCACTAATGTTTTGAAATCAGCTCAATTTGCACCAGTTGCTGTGCTCTTGCTTGTACTATGCAAATCGTTGTTTGTTAATGTGTTTTAATAAATCAATAAAGTACTAATGTTTACAATGAGACAAAAAAAAAAACGTTATCAGCAAGTGTTTTCTTCTTTCTCCCCCTTTCCAATAGTATCACATGAAAACAGACACACAGAATTGATTATTTAATTTTTCATTCATCTTTATTTATATAGGGAGAGCTCAATGAGAGGACCAGACTCTCTTTTTCATGAGTGCCCGTTAAAATACAAAACAATACAAACAAACAAAACAAATAACTACATAGGTCCATTTAAACCATTAAAAACTGGTGCAGGTGTGATTATAAATGTTTATCACTAGGTTATTAAAGTGCATTAGTAGCACCAGTGTATCCAGTTTTGTATGTCCTTGAAATGTATTCCCATTTTGAGAAGCAAAATAACCATTTCCCCATTTCAGTTCTAGTGCGTCCAGTTTTTAGACGTAGACAATCATCCGATCTTGTATTAAACGTTCCTGCATCAACAAGCAAGTGGCTGTCCATCAAGTAATCCCTTATAAATACATTTTATACACTGTTGTTCTCCGATAGTGATGGCCAACCTACTTTTTCATAGAGTGTACACTGATGGGTTTTAAATTCATCATCGGTTATGAAAAAAAAGGGCTGAGTGAAACAGTGCACCTAAAGGTTTAAAAGTAGAGGCTGAAGTTGGCATATTATATCTCTATAATCTAGTATAAAAAAGTATGTGATCTTCACATATCGTTTTTAATCAGATGCCCTTATTCTTCCCTGTTCACTTATCTGGGCTTGAGACCAACAAAAAACAGTACTGCCCCGTGAACCCCTAAATGTTTTTTTTTTGGCATTTTTAGTATTTAGGTCCAAAAGGAAAGAGGCAGAACACTTTGGATTTCTAATGCATGAGAATTGGATTTACCATCAGTATGTAACCTGGAGACTTGAACACTCAACACATTGTGGTATTGTCCATTGTAGGGAGTATTATCTGATGGCCGAGGCCAGATAACTGCAAATCTCCTTGCTTCTCGTAAATTTTCTAACAATTTTTAATCTAAAATGTTCCTCAGTTTGTAAATAGGCAACCTAACAAATCCAAAGAGTCAAAATGAACACATGCTCCTAGATACTTTTGGATGTAGTCAAAGAGGACATGTATTTTTGGTGGGAAAGAGGATTCAGATGTTTGGCCCAGTGATCCAATTTGAGTTACTTGGTGGCATAGTTTGAATTTGTCAGTTTGTAGTGTTGGTCTCTACCCACTGTTCTTAATCTTATTTGTTTCCCACTCTGCCAGCCTATAGAACAAAAACCAAAACGGCCCACATATTATTTTAAGAAGATGCAGTGGACAACAGCTGTTAAAATCTGAAAAGAACAAAACATTCCTGAGGACACAAGTAGATCCTTTACTAAAATAAAACCACTGCTACACAAACTTACATAACCAAACATATGTGGCAGAGATGAAACTAAAGGCTGAAGTCTCTGAAGCTGAAATATTATGAACTGAAGACAGAATGATCGGAGTTTAAACAGAACAGTCACATCTGGACAAAGTGAAGTGGCACATCTGCTCAGGGCAACCTTTGGACTATCTGAGGTCCAACAAACATCTGCAAACATCTGGAAACGGGTTCTTCAACACAAACTGTCAGAGGAGTTTAGTAATGGCTATAAAAAGATACACATGTCAAAATAATGCCAATACGCCATTGCATCTGTCTCCTTGTATCCATGGGTTTTAGAACAATGGCAAATAAAGACCATTTCATGAACAATTTAAAACTGAATATATACCTTTTGAATGGGAAAAAATGTCAAAATGTTGGAATATATCAAGATGAAACCCATGAATACAGAATAGAGTTCCAGCTCTTATGTAATTTGCCATAGTTGCCATAGTTGTTCTAAGCAGGTAAGACAAACCGGTCAAAAGAACGTGGCAAGTAAGCAAACAAACTACTACATAAACTGCCAGATCACACTATTGTACAAACAGCTAGATTTGCCACCAATTTTAGGTACTAGGTTGACTTTCATGAGAAGAATAACTGATGGCTCAGGGAGTAAAGCTGTTGTCACACACGAAGGTTGGCAGTGTGAATGCAGCACTCCCCAGATAATGTGTCCTTGGGCAATACACTTGATAACCAAATTATTCACACAGACATGGTAAATGTGTTGGAAGTGGTTGGTATAAGTAAAGACAATGGCAGGAACACTTTTTTCACCAATCAGCAGGACATTGATCTGTAATGACATAAATATTTGTGATGAATGATGCATTTAATCATCAACTTCAGTAAATGTGTGTAAATGAGCAGATTGTGATGATTTGTTTGACCCTGCATGTGTAGGTAAAAACTGGCATCAAATATTTAAATGAAATCTTAGAAAATGTTTATATATATATATATATATATATATATATATATATATATATATATATATATATATATATGAATAAACCAATATACATTTATAGATAAAAAGTCCCAAATATTAAAAGTAAACTAATAATCTGCATACATTATCATGTTTATTGTTCTTGAAGTTTGAACCAGACATTCAGAATTCAGTGATTTGAATGTTGCCCTGGAGACATTAATAATGATGTCGTTGAGGGCTACTATAGCGGGACATGAGAAGGGCCATATGACAGGTACAGGCCTCCTCCGCCACGGGACAGGCCTCCAGACAGCAGCCCTGTTACGGGAACCACGCGATTATAAAGGAATCAATAAAAAAACAAAAGGCCGTGTCTGGGGTAAAATCGTGGGAAGTGCCGCGCGAAGCCTGATTAGCATTCTGTATTGCAAGTCTCAGTGGGCCGTCTCCGAGAGCCCCCAGTCCCCCATTAAAGAATGGTGGTAGCCGCAGTGAGGAGGGGCAGCGGAGGGCCAGACGAGGGGTGCACAAAGTCAGGGAGACAGGCTGACAAACGGGACCATCAGGGGAGGGTCCGGAGCCAAGTTCAAGTTCAACAGCACAGCCTCATCTGCATACGGGACCAGAGGAGTCAGGGTTTATAATAGGTCTGTGTTTGTGTCCTCAGTGACTCCAAATACATAAATCTGCAAGACATGGCATATTCTGAAAATCTGAAAATATTTATGCATTCATTTAAAACATAATTATTACAGGTTGTTGTTAAACCTAAATTAAAGTGTTTATATGCTACTCACATAACTAGATTTATCCCAAACAATAAAATAAATCTTAACATCCTCAGTAAATAAAATACATTGTTGTTTTTATGAATACTCCATTAAAGTTCATACAATACAGCGCCACTAAACATGTGCTCATAACACTAAAGAGTGATTTTAGGAGAAATGTCATTACAGAAGAACACTCAGAATTCCTTAACGACTCTGCACTGCCTCCAAGAAGACACCACAACAATAAATACCATAGCATTAAATGTGAGAGATTTCTGTATGAGTATTGGATCTGCTGTTCTGAAGGTATGCAAAATTTGAATATCGATATCAAGAATCCATCCAAAACTTGTAAAGGGCAGTGTAATCTTTCAGTTTCCGCACATAAAAATATAAAAGGTCATTCACTACATCCATGGCATAAAGCATTCTCTTAGTGAATTTTGATGATGGTCATTAATTGTGACATCTCTAAGAAATGGGATTTTATTCACCATTCTATCCTGAGACTTTTGATAATCCGTCACGTACCCCCACTCCAACACAAGAAAATATATGTGGATGCTGCAAGCATAAATCTTTCCATTAGATTGAATGCTTTTCATAATGCAATATTGCAAAGTACGCTAAATAAACCAAACAGCCTAAACTAAAAAAAGATTTTAAAAAAGGAAAAAAACTGTGTGCATTTTGTTCTCCAAATTCCAATAGGGCTTGATGGAAGCAATAGATTAGAGTCCACTGCTGTAGCGTCCCACATGAGTCCCAGGAGAGGACAGGACCTGTTTAAGGTCAGACATTAAGTGGGACACAGCGAAGCGTGACCCAGAGGTCCCCCATTATTCACCCTCAGTCAGCGCCGGACCCTCTAAATCTGTGACCCCTGTTTGATGGCCCTTTAAAGACGCAAGTTGTTTGACCTCTGACCCCTTTGTGGCTATATTTCTGTCCTCTGGGATTTCTGCGGGCCGCTCACTTGTTAGTTTTTCAGTAATGTTTATATTATTTATCAAGCAGCTAAAAGTGTGGTGTTTAAATAAAGGTTATAATGTTCTAAAACTGTGCAATTTCTCCAGTTGAAAGCATGGCACAAAAAAGTACACATGAATTTTACAGTAGTACAATATAAAGTAAAAAATGAGATAATAGTTGACCCAATAATAAGATTTGATTATTGCTGTTTGTTTACATACTCAAGAGAAATCTGATCATCAAAAACACCTGGCAACATGTGTCAGTTTATTTTTAAAGTTACTGTTGCATTTAAAACTCTTCAATAAATACCTCTTTCACTTTTATAAATTGTCCTTTTCCTTTTTGTCTTTGCCACATTAGTTTGTCCTATTTGCACCATTTCCTTTGTCAAAAACTGCACAAGTGTGAACAATCACAAAGAAATCAGATTACTCGGCTCAGATGTAATCATTTACATGACATTTCAATAATCTGATAACTCCAGAAATCAGATAATGATCAGCTTTTTGGTGTGCATGTAAGCATAACCATTGTAAACAAAATAACCTGAACTAACCTTTCAACAAACATTCTAGGCTTTTGCATCCTGATGGGCAGAGTGTGGGGTAGTGTGGTCACAGTTTGGGAAAGGGGTGACTGACCCACTGGTCCCAGAGTTTAACCTTTGACCTCTCTTTGACAGAGCTCAGAGGTGGCGGCCGTGACGGGACAAGGTCAAGGGGAAGTCCTCCCAGGTTCAGGACAGAGGAAGTGTGTCGAGGGAAATTTATGTCCGAACACGTGTCCATTGATCAGCACATACAAGATTTATGAGCTGAGTATTCAACAGTACAGCAGTGTGAGGTCAGCTTAAAAATACCACAAGGATCAAGACACAATACTCCAACTACTGCAGTTTTTACTTTGGATATCTTAATGTAGCTGGATCAAAAATCATACAGGAGAAGTTGTAAATATTAAAATTATTATCATAGGTCAGTCACTATCATATTATCAGCAAACTTTAATTTCATGACATCAAATAGATACATTTCTTGTATTATTTATTTACAACACACAAAAGCAGCATCCATGCATCAGTATAAGATATTGGCCTCCGACTTAGAAGTAAAAGAAGCTAAAAAGTTCCGCATGAGAAGCAAAAAGTTTTCAATGAATAATTTGAGTTATAAACATCGCTTTTCTTGATTGCATCATATTGTAAAACTAATGAAATTGTACATTTACGTTACAACATAATTTATTGTTATTTAATTGTTAAAATAATTCTGAGATATATCTGAAGCACATGGCAAAATAAAAGGTGCAGCGTTAACAGCGTCCAACAATCAAACAGAATAAGAGGCACTTATGACATAATGCTGTTTTCTCATTATCACCCATTGTTTAAAAGCTGTCAAGAGATCACGCCTGGGAATGCTCAGACAAAGTGTCCTCCATATAAAAAAACAATGCCTATACCTCTCTTCTCATATCTAAAAGTCACTCCTTGTGGTGAAATCTATTGAACATTTTGCAAAATATCCCCTTAACTTTTTCACACCATTGACAGAAGGGGGCAACGGTCTCTCAATGCACCAAAAACAATGGCGTACAGATTGCGATATAAAACCTTTCCATCCAGATGACGACACAGGGACAAAGCAGGAGCTAAAAATCAACGATGAGTTTGTGAAGGCGCGATGGAGGGTCTGACTACTTAATTAGATGGATAAAGAGCTCGGGTCACTGGGAGCAGACAGCCAAAGAAAGCCAGAGGAGATGAGGCCCTCCAGAGGCGCGGTGAAGGGGTGATGGGTGTGAGCGAGACTATATGCGAGCTGTGAGAAAGTGTCCCTGTGTCGTTTGCATGTCTGGTCCACGTCTGACTTCTGGAATGTGTCTGTCTGTAAACATGGGTGAATATGATGCTATGGGGTTCAAAATTAAGTATATAAGTCCAAATCACATATATATACAGTACACATATTCATAAGTGATATTGATATGTTTGACAAAGTTCATCATAGTATGCGGTTCAAATTTAAGTATATAATCAAAATCAACTGGTTTAGATATAACCAAAGTTTTGGTGTTTTTGTGGGTTTTCAAGGCCATTGGTGATCTTAACCTTTCAGGAATGCGTCTGTCTTCATGTCTGAATATTAACCTTAACTTAAACTTAACCCTTAACATTCAATAACAAATGCAATAACTTTTGAATGCTATGGTCATCTTATATTTTGTCTAGGACTGAATTCAGGACTTCTGCTTGTAAACATGCTTTTTAATTTAAAGTTCATATGATGCAAAGGGGTTAAAAATTAAGAATATAAATCAAACTTTATACATCTGTAACTTTGGTGTTTTAGGGTTGTTCTTTTACAAAGGCATTGGAGGTCTTAAGCTTTCAGGAATGTGTCTGTCTATAAACATGCTTGAAGAATAACCTTAAACTAACCTTAACCCTTAACGTTTAATAACAAATGCTATAACTTCTGAACGCCACGGCCATTAACTTTTATCTAGGCTTGACTTCTTTAACGTCTCAGTCTGTAATCATGTTTTAACACACAGACCCTGCATATTTAGGTGTGTGATGTCATACAGGAAGTGCTTCACTGTGTTTACAATCTCCATACACTTTCATCAGAATCATTTGGATAATTTCAGCCCTGGAATTGCCAATCTCTACTGAACAAAAGGTAGAAGGTAGGAGACTTTTCACATCAATGTTACGACAGGTGCAAAGGATGAGTGGGAAAGAGGCAAGCAAGGAGTCCCGCTGTCATTGCAAAAAAATTTGCTTTATTAGACTGATGGTGTATGGGACTTCTGCTTATGTCTTTTAAATAAAAATGTTTTGTTGTTCTATACCCTGCAAATAAACATGTATTTGCTTATGGGCAGAATCTTGTTTGTCTTGTTTGAATCTAGTTTGAAATATGCATTTGTGAATTAGTCTATTTTTTTTTTTTTTTTTACTGTGATAGAGTTATGACAGAAAACAATGCAAGAGAGACCTGGTGTGGCAGCAGAAGATAATCTACCACTCCCAAAGGTTAGGGGTCCAAACCCTGTCACTGTCATCGCATAGGCCCCTTAAGCAAGACATTTGTCTGTGTTGTATGACAGTAATCGGCAACGATTGGTGAAGCAGTTAGTGCTGAATGACAACTGCATCACATTACAACGACTACAACTACTGCCCCAGTCAGCCCCAGGGCAGCTGTGGCTACAGAAATACTATTGTGAAACCAGTGAAGGTTGTAAAGTACAATGTGAATTTGAGACCATGAGATCTTTTTTTTTTTTTTTTTTTTTTTTTTTTTAAAGGTAAATCAGATGAGTCCTGACTGAACCACATTTTACTTCATTTTTTAAAATAACAGCCAATTTTAAATCCAAATTAACAGCATTAATAGTGTTTCATTAAGCAAATCTCTTAAAGACATCTCCAGGTGTATTCCCAGGGTCTACACTCTGATCTGCTGCAGTTAAAGTGCATGAGACAAGTAGTGCATCTCATTATGTCATTAAAGTCCAAAACAGCCTGGGCCACTTGTAATATTCACATTTTGGTGCTCTCTCATTGTGACTGTGGGCAGACATGTCCTAGGCCAGTTTGAACCAGAGTCTATGGGTGAGAACCAAAATGGGACCCTACGCCGCAGCTGCATCTATTTGTCGTCTAGGGGACACAGAGGAGAGGTCAAGGGTCAAATAAGTTCACAGGAATTGGTTCTTTCACATGTTAATGCTTGAGAGGGGCGTACGAAAAACACTGCGGTGATTAAATTGTCGTCTGTTTGTGTAGCCGTCATGGCCGCCACTGTCTCACGGTGATGTGGCGAGTTAGTGATGGGACTTTAGAGGACTGCTCTGGGCTTATACAAGTCAAAGGACCACAACAAGTGACATGAGGCACAGGATAATGGGAAGACAAAAAGAAGTCCTGTTCCTATATTAACTTGTATTGTATATGTATATGTATATGTATATGTATATGTATATGTATATAGGTCTGTCATAATAACACATTTTAAAGTGTGATATATTGTTACAGAAAATATGACAAAGTAGTTTCAGCATTGTGGTTTGTCACTACCACAATAACCTAAAGTAAGATGATCCAAATAAAAAGTTTTAAAAGTACAATATAGACATAAACATCAGATGAAACAAATAAGTTGTAGAATAAAAGAATTGTGAACCTTATTAATTTAGGGAACACCATGGGGACCCATCAGAGGAGCTGAAGGAAGTGTCTAGTGTGAAGGAAGTCTGGGAGTCCCTGCTTAGACTGCTGCCTCCACAATCAAGTCCTGGATAAGCGGACAAAAACATATGGATATTTATTTAAGTTATTAATTCAACTCCCTGCAGCTCGAATCTTATCAAACTAAACAAATATTTAATGGGAAACAGAAAAAACACAGGTAGTCTAAAAATAAGTATAAATATTGCATAGTAGGCTACACAGGGTAGTTATAACTTTCACAAAACAACATTAAAACTCCCTCATAAGAAATTGTATTTTACCTCATGCTGCCATCACACTGTACCACTGGCATCGACTCACGTGGCACACTTTCAGTTAATAGCGCCCTCCACTGGATATTCCACAAATCTCAACCAACCCTCGAGGAGTCTATTACATCAGGATATAATAATAACAATATAGTAGTTGTAACAATGTTATATATTATTTTAGTCTTCCTGGCATTTAATTCTAGCTAAGCAGGATATTTTGGTGTTTTATTGTTTTATTGCTCTTTGCCTATGTATTGTCTTATCTGTATATTTGTTTTTTTGTTGACTTTTTATATGAAGCACTTTGGGCATCTGAAGTTGTATTTAAATGTACTATATAAAATAAAACTGAATTGAATTGAACTGAAATGGTGTCTACCAAACATTTTATCTATAAAAAAATACCATTTCGTGCCAAAGAGGGAAGGTCATGTTTGATGATCTCAGAAAAATACAATGTCTTTGAGAAGCAGACACAGTATACAGACAATGAAACGTTATGGACAGCCATTATAAAACTGGAATTGTGTAAACCTACACATAATCTGTGGTAGTCTGAGGGAAAAACAAATGTGACACAGATATTTATTAAACAACATAATGTTATATAGCGGTTATAAACAAGTAATTCTCAAAGCTCGAAGCATATGACAAATTAAAAGGTGCAGAGTTAAAACAGTCCCCCAGTCAAACAGAGTAAGAGGCACCACTTATTACATAATGCTGTTTTCTAATTATCACCCATGGTTTAAAAAGCTATTGGACATAGCACCTGGGAATGCTCAGTGAAAATGTTCTACATATAAAGAACAATGTCTCTGTGTCTCGGCTCAAGACTAATCACACTAGTTCAATACTAGGGCTGAATGATTTGGGAAAAATATGTAACTGATTTTTCTGACCGTTTCTGAAGTAAACAGACAAACTAAACAAGAATCACATTTCAAAACAGATCTTTTTCAACACATATTATCTACAGCAGAGGTGTCCAAACTTTTTTCATCGAGGGCCACATCTCAAAACATATTCGAAGCGGAGGGCCACAGACCAGTGATCAATGCAGCGTGGTGCTTTTTACACAGCTTTGACGGAGCCGCTGTGTATTCATAAAGCTTGAAACACATTCATTTTAGGTCTGTATCACAATGCAATGTGATGTTTGAGGTGATAGTGGCAGAAATAATTAAATTTGCTGTTAAAAGTACTGCTTATGATCAATTGGGCCAGTTCAGCAGGAGGCAAGAAAAACTGGTCCAAGGGCCGCATTTGGCCCCCGGGCCTTAGTTTGGACACCCCTGATCTACAGGGTTCTGCAGAATAACACTAATGTGTTTGAGGATAAAATGATGGTACTATGATTGCATCCATTCAAATTACAACTGAAATCAATGTTGCAGGAGTATTCCATTCTGTCTGAAATCTGAACATTTTGCAAAATATCCCCTCCCTTGTTTTCACATGACTGACAGAAGGTGGCATGAGCTCTCATGGAATGAAAAACTATGATGTAGGCCTATAAATCACAATCTAAATCCATCCATATGACGACACAGGAACAAAGCAGCAGCTAAAAATCTCCCACGTAGGAATATGCATCTATTTAATTTAACTGTAATAAGAAAAGTATTATGAAACTATTGCCATTTTCTTCAGTATTTACCTCTGAAATAGCCTACGACACCCAAACACTGTGTAAAAAGTATAATATTGAGTATTAGTGCTGTGATGTGTTGTCCATATTGTGTCTCTGTAGGTTCACAATGAAACCTATTTGTCCCTGTTTTCACACAACCGCTACCTGTCAATCAAAGCCAACGCCCCCAGTGCAAACGAGGAAGACCCGCCTCCTTCCTCTGGCTCTAATTGGCTTGGATTAAAGCAGCCATTATCTCAGTAAAGCTAATCTGAAGGCTGAGCGAAGTCCACATTTCATTCTCACTAAGGAAATAAAGCACACAATGCACTTTTAAAGGATTAAATCTATAACTGCAACCAATGGTCACCACAGGAAAAACTTTAAGAGCTGAAACTGAGACTAATAGCACAGGGACAGGCCTGTACACTGTACAGGGACAAGCAATACATTTCAATAGCACTACAACTACTAGTGGCATTTTTTCCCCTGATCAATAACAATTTTTTATTCCATTTTATTGTGTGTTATTAAAACTAATAAAGATGTATTTCAATACGGCTATTATTTGATCATGAACAATATTTTTCAGTACCATTTAATACTAAATTCTTCTTCAAAAGTCTAAACTTTTTTGCATTGTTTTTAAACTGATTTAGGCACCAAATACTGCATCCTTCATTATGCTAATAATAACATTTTAGTACAGCAAAACGATATAGGACAATTTTGACCAATAAAAGCTTCTATTTAATTATTTTTTAAATTATTTGTAAAGGAATAATTAGACAACATACTAAAAAACAACAACAAAATAAATTCACACAGCTGGCGATTAATATTTTGTGTTTGATGCTAAATGTGATAAAATTGGATTATAAATGATCATATTTTGATTCTTGTGCAACTCAAAGCCTAGAGCAGTGTTGTTGGGGCACAAAAGCAGTTTGTTTGGGGCTGCAAATGGGTGAAGGGCGGTGGGTAACTTGTCTTCAGGAGATTCCCAGACCAGTGCCTTCAACCCCTCTGCCCCTTTTGTCTTTCCATCAGAGAAATAAGAGCTGCACTTAGGCTCTGTTTCAATCCATAAGGACATTACACCCGACAAACGAAAGTCAAGTCCCACCTTCTTCATGCATAAAAATAGTGATTGCTTGGTTTGTGAGTGCATTAGCATTGTAGTTAATATGAGTGGAGTTACTATTATAATAATCATTGCAAAAAGCTAGATATAAAACTCTGAATTAAGTAATCTTGGACAACTCAAAACAAGTAGAAGAGATGGTTGAACAGTGGCAATAATTGATAAAGCTAAGGAACCTAAGGATCCAAGGACATGTGCAAAAAGTGTAATGTAAATATCTAAAACTAAAATGTCAACAATAATATGATAAAAATATCTATTGGTGATTGGTGTAATAACCTTGCATAGACCTTACGAACATCTAAGGATGTATAAGTTTACTTAAATTCAAATTCAGATGTAGATGCTCAAACTATAATTTACAGACTATGATCTATTGAATATAACAGGTTATTACTTTGAAGATATGTCCATTCAAAAGGTCCACTCCATTAATTAGCAGCAGCAGGCTTTGGGACAATCTCCCCATAATTGCATGTGCTCCCTCTCAGCTCCCTGCTGTGCTCTGCATTGGTCAAACTGGTGTCAAGGACCTCGCACTTAGTCTTTAGGAGGTGGACCCTCAATTAGCCAGAGCCACGCGTCCTTTTGGAGAAAAAGGAACTGCGGCAGGAGTCTCTAAACACTCACCTCTGACCCCTCTGTGTGAACCTCTGACCCGTAGGTCTCGGGCCACAATGCCATCCCATCTGGAGCGGCCTGAGCAGGTCTATGACAGAGGGACAGACCATAATCAAGAAGAACTGTGTGAAGCTATTGAGGGGCTGAGAAACAAGACCTGCCCACACCACAGTCCTGAACCAAACTCACCTCTGATCAGGGCCAAACACGCGGGGCGTCCCGTCTAATTGAACTGTGTCTGAGAGAACCAGGGTTTCTCACGAACACTCTCTCCACAGGGGCGACACCGCAGCGACAATTATCCAGCAGTTTGGGCACAACAGAAAACTCACTGCTCTGAGATGTGAGTGAGGTGGAACTACAAAAAGAAGACATTGGGTTAATTTTTACATAGTTTTTGTGTGTTTAAAACTCATTAAATATAATATATATTAATTCATACACAGTATTGTCAAAGAAAAAAAAAGAGCCCAATATGTAAAAATCCAAATATAGCAGATTTTCCCCTAGAATCAAGGAAGCGATATGTTAATGTTTAAATGGAAGATATGAAGGCAACATTAAGCACCCATGTTTACTAACATTGTTGATTAGTTAAAAAAAAAACAAAAAAAACAAAACAAAAGATCAGATATCCTTTATTATATTACCTTTATTCTCACAAGGGGGAAATTATAGTGTTGCAACACAAACAAATGCAACACAAAAAGTAAAAAGGTTTCATGGGAAAAAATAAATACTTCTAAGCATGTATTAACTAATACAAAGAGTATACCTAAATATTTATAAAGGTTATAGTTTACAAATGCAAAACATACAAATCAACAAATCAATTAAGCTAATGTGTAAAGTAAAAAGTCATCATCTGCTCAAATCATCGCTGCACCTGCCTCCGTTCGTGGCTCACTGATGCCACCTGGTGGCGAAATCTTGAAGTTTCTTTTAGTTCATTTTCATTTTAAACCATAAAATGACTTACAGTTTATTCTCCGACACACTTTTCTGTAAAGTGTGTCAACTGTGTAAACACAGTTTTAGTTTCTGAAGTAACCATTTAAATCCACAAGTTCTTGTATAAAATCATTTTACACCGTATACTTGTTTAGATTAGATCTAAATCACTTAGCACGTTTAGTCTACATGAAGGCTAAACATAACTGTTTTACCGTATTTTTTAAACACCGACTTACATTTTTCGGATTTTGGGAGAGCTTTTCCTTCAGCGACAGAACTTCTCCATGAGGCAAAGTCCCGCGGCTGGAGCAGAGCAGACAGGTGAGTCCCGTCACGTGACACAAACAAAACTTAAGATTGGCTCACACTTTTCAGTCTGAATGCTATTTTTAAAGTGCTCAACACATGGCCCCGATTTAATGTAGGTCTATGTTAGTAATATTTGTCACAGGTCTGTGGGTTATAGGCTGTAAGAAGTACACACAGATAATTCAGGATAAAAAAGGAGTTTATTCTTGGCTCTGTTCTACAAAACTTTATTACAACATAAAGCTGATGAACAAAACTGAGTCTGCTCTGGGGAAATACATGTGTGATCCTATAGTTTTTATGTTTATGTGATGGACTGTTCAAATAAAACTTCATGTATGGGAATTACACACCAGCATCACTGTTGTATAAGCTTTAGCACCATATTCAGTAAAAGTACTTTGAAACACAACAAAAATATACACATTTAGGAGGATGTACTACCAACATTGTTAGATGCACAATAAAATGTATTGTTGCCTTAGATTCAAAATAAAGTGCCACTTTTTTAATGTTATATTAGAGGTCAAAATTTCTCTTCCCATGGAACTGATACATAAGCTACGACACAAATATCAAAGTCAGATAAACTACCTTTTGACTAATTAAAAAATAATAAAAAATAATAATAATAAGGGGTGCCAATAATATAACATACACGTTTAAAATTGGAAATGGGAAACAATTGCTCTAAATACAGCAACTTTGAGCATTAAGACTGTGTAGAGAAGACATTATATGACCAACCATTTTAATAAAGGGAAAACAAAACTTAAATCTGATAGAAAACGTGTCTTGCTCTTATTAGGATTTGTTCAGTCTTAGTTGTAGAAAATTGTGCTTATGTTCAAACTTCAAAACAACTGTAATTAAAAAAACACACAGTTAAAACTTGATATCCCAGTACTGTGGCTCCTCTTTGGGAGTCTCAAATTCATGAAAATCATATTCGTCTTCAGTAGCAGCCAAGTTCCTAGTTACACTAGGGAACTGGGTTAGACTCCAATTCTCTGCAAAGTAAAACAAAAACTACACATTAGAAATAAAAAGTAATAATTGTGGGATGAGACACAATTTTTACAAGATGAAATGAGACATGAGACTGAGTCAATAAGAACAAGACAAGACAAGACTTTCAATTCATTTGAATATATAAATTGGGCGGTTCAGTTTACAATTAAGTCCTCACCATTTTTGATTTACTTTACTTAATATTTAGCATTGCTGTTTGAAACTATAGCTTCTCAAGAAATCTAACTCACCAGCATTTAACCCTTTTTTTGCACAATCTTGTGGAAATTTTGTCTTGTAAGATCTTGTCTTGTCCCAAACAATTATGCTAAAGTATATTTCTGATCGTACCAGGGATGCACTGGATTTGGGGTCTTTCCCATTTGCCCCCAGACAGACACCTGACGAGGGGGTTCAGTCTCTGCTGGAACCCCTCGGAGCAGTGATAGCGGACTGCAGCGTTTGTGGGATACCTCTGTTTAACTTTTCCAAAAATGGAGGCATTTCTGACTTTGGGAGGTGGACCACAGGAAGCTAGAATAGATACAAAAATCAGAAGATGTTGTATATTGAATCACACACAAAGTAAGTATTATGTATTGAGCTGAATTAAGTTGCAAGGACAATTGAACAAATGCGACGGGATATTTAATAGAGATCAACCAGGATGTTTTTTTTCATAGCTGATGCCAATATCGATTTTGGCCAATATGTAGAGCCGATTTGATTATTTGATTATTATTTTTCACAAAAATGTGTCTTTTGAAATCACTACTAACTAATCGTTGATATTTTTTACTGCTCTGCATAATTAAAGTATAACAGAATATAATCCCAATTGAAATTACTTTTAGACATCGTCAACCCTGTTATATTACTAACCCATGATGGAGCAGTGTAA
Organism: Periophthalmus magnuspinnatus; assembly: GCF_009829125.3. NCBI lineage: Eukaryota > Metazoa > Chordata > Actinopteri > Gobiiformes > Gobiidae > Periophthalmus > Periophthalmus magnuspinnatus. Next base: position 10,762,843 of record NC_047136.2, on the reverse strand, counting down.
TCTATTTTTTGTGTGTTAGAAATAGTGTTAAAACAAAGCTTTGTCAGCTCAAACCAAATATTGACCTATGCAGGAGATTTACGGAAGGCTGAAGCCATTATTAAACCAATATATTGGTATATTGGTGTATATATATATATATATATATATATATATATATGCATTCTTGTGATAAGCAGATAGATTTCATGTATCAAGATTTTTTTTTTTTTTCATTTTAATGTCATAATGTTTTGAAAGATGATCAATGAAACAGAAAGAAATTATAACATAAGGCTCACATTGTTGTTTTGTTTAAATTTTTTTGGGCATACAGCAGGTTTTTATAGACAGGACAGATGTACGTGTGAAATAGGGGTGAAGAGCACCAAGAGACAGTTCTCTGTCTTTGTGCTACATGCAGTCTAGATGTGAATGCTGTCAAGCAACACAAAAGCTCATTAGGTTTTTACTCATCTCAATACACTGCCTCTCCACAATCATATAAATACAGTACTGCATGATCTCATACTCACAGGTGCCCTTCTTGCAGGTGTAGGCCAGGTGGTAGTTGCAGGGCACGTCACTCCAGCGTCCGTTGTCATGCCACACCATTACCACACAGTCCTCCCCAGACAGGAAGTAACTGTCAGGCTGCCCCTTGTACCAGTTCTCATACAGCTAAGGACACAAACAGCAAGCCAATGATATATTTAATGTACAGCTATATTCACTATAGTGCAACAGTAAATGGTGAAGTGTAGAGGTGTACTGTGGTATAGGTGCTGGCTCTTTCTGGTTGTGCACATGTTCTTCTGTAGTTCTAGTGTTTTAAATTAGTCAATATTACTCTCTTTTTTTTAGTTAATATTTGTTCAAAATTACCTTTTCATGATGTGGGGTGGTAAAATGTTTGTAATTTTATGTTCCTCCCTGTTGCAAATCACTTTATTATCTTGTCGTTCCTCCTCTAGATATTTGATATCTAAATTCTGAAAATGTTGTCTAGTTTTGGTGTTTCTGTTTATACCAGGGGGTTGCCATCCGACCAGCGGAAATCATCCTCAATCGCCTTATCATTCAAACCAGTCCATTGGTATTCTTTGTAGAAATCTAAAATTAAGACATAATACATTTAAGTATTACAGAGTTTAATTATTGTAGATTAATGGGACTAAACTTACTGTTGATAAAGCCTTGCTCTTCGGGGCTCATGATGGACACTAAATGTGCTCCCATCGTCCTGCAGTGCTGCTCTGCCACCTCCCAGCTCAGACGCCGACCAAAGTGACGATAACAGAATCCCTGGAACTTATCCCAGCCCACCTCACACACCTCCAGGTCTGAATGTTCACAGGGACAAAGGGTTTCACATATGGGCTCAAATGTCAAATGTCAAGTCATCCTATTAACCAGGAATAATGTTACTAATAAAAAAGTGCAGCATACTCTGCATAACTGTTTCTGAACATCTGTTCTGTTTCAATTTTTCCAATGTTGATTTTGATTGCATCCACATTTTCTCTTTGTGACTCACATCTCTATTTTATCTTACAGTGACACCGTTCACAGTTCAAATCCAGAAGTTTAATTTAATTTTGGGTTTAATGGTGAAAATGCCCAATGAATAATGCATATATGCCCGGTTCAATTCTTTTACTATGTTTTATTTTCTTGGGTCCTCCTGTTTGTACTTTGAGCCCTGTCTTGGCTTTCAATAATCCGTTTCAGTCCACGTACCTGTCTGACATAAATCCCCTCCATATGTGGGCAAGCAGAGGCATTTGATTTGTCCATTTTGATCTGTGCATGTCCCTCCGTTCAGACATGGGTCATTGAGGCAGCCATCTGAAATGCAAAACAGGAAACAAATAATTATTTTCAGTGCTTTTACAAGACACAAACTACAAAAGCATAAGCCAATAGGACAGATATATAAAGTTGACATTGAAAAGAGGCATATGATCCAAACAATCCCATGTGACATAATGCAGATGTCATGATTCTTTAGAGCCAACAGGTGGCAGCAAAAGACAACACAATGAAGAAGTCAAGCTGCCCAGTTGCTGTTTCGGTGCATTCTTTGCTTCATTTCAAGTAATTCCAGTCATTTGGAAACCATAATTTAGTCTCCAGCAATAATTATATGTACTTTATAAATAAACACTTTTTTATATCTTGGTGAAAGATGTTTCTCGAGGACCACACAGAAGTTTTACTCTCTCTCTCTTTCCAAGTTTTTTTTCTCTTTTATTCAACTTACCTTTACCATTTAGGCTACTGGAATAAAAGTGTCTAAAATAGCTTGACTCAAAGTGAAGGTATGCCCTTTCAAACTAAATATTTTAAAAGTAGGTAAGTATGTTTTATTTGTTTCCTTTGGCATCCTGTAAACAAAATGTCTTATACCTATAATTATCCCCAACTCTAACAAGTGTTTTTAAGGCCCTTTTTAGGAGAGTGGTAATTTAGAAGCGTAATCACTGCTTTCTACAAGTGTAATGACAATATTGTGACATTTGTGTGAAGTTACTGTCCTTGCAAATGTGTGTAGTGTGTACTTTCTTAGATTTTTAGTTTGCCGAGTAGACAAGCAAAGGGATCTGTGTCTATGCATGCTTGGTCTTCTTAGTAGCAGTCAAAACTGTGCTCCACGTCATTCACACAAAAGGAAATGAGTTGTCTGTGAATTTAATGACTGGGAGAATGGCAGCAGGCCCAGATAAAGGTCACTGCTCATTACATTACTTTTATTGGAGGAGCTGGATATTCAGTGTTGTGAAAGCAATTACCCAGGCAGATGTGAAAAAGAGCCATATTAAGGGTTTAAAGTCTGTAAGTCATCTAAGAAATTAAGTTTTCATCCATGTACAAATTACATTGCTACTTCAGAGTATTCTGTGCCTGGTACTACTTGGGCAAAGTTCAGTGTACCCGGCTAAAATAGTTAAGGGATAGGCCAGTTATTTGTAATATCAACAAGAGCCCCACTGGAAAATAAAGATAGAGAAGAGATGCATATGTGTAATAAAATGCTGATAAAACAAAATGTATTGTCTAAAATTGATTTAAAAGGGGGTCCTTCTCATCTGCAATGTGTGCCTAATAAAGTGGTCCCTATATATAGCCTACTTTATACTGGGAACCAGGTGTAAGGCCTACACTTTACTCTTTTCGTTCCTTCCTTCACTACTCAGCAGAGTGCCCCTCATGACCCAGTCCAATGCCCATGAACTTAAATGTGCACCAAATTTTCTGGTAGAGGGTCAGCCACCTGCTTGTCTTCATAGGTATTTTATTGCTTTGCCTGTAATGTTCCACCATATGGCATTAAACTGATCTACCTGGAAACAACCAAGTGACACAACCAGACCCCACCCTCAGTAAGAATGCACATTTTTCAAGGTAACCATGCTGTGTAATTAAGTTTAATGCCATACTGTGGAAGATTCCAGGTAATCTTCACGCAGAGAAGTTGTAAACCAACCACCAGAAAAGTTACATGGTGCACCTTTAAAATCTGTGTGCATTAAGGAACCTGTTGTTTGTACAAGATGAGACAAAAACAAATGCGGAGTAGTTGGCTTTATCATTGTCACACCTGGAAAGACAATACAAAGGTGATATGAAAGAGACGGATTCTGTATTAAAGAACATGGCACATATAGCTAAATACTAAAACACAGTATTGCGCTTATTTACATATTAATAACTTGTGCTTTTGCAACAAACATAAGGAAATGAAACACAAGATTTATGGTTAGTCGTGTCATAATCAGACTGTATATAATGTGGATGCAGCAATAGTGAAAGCCAACAGGTTTTAGCTAGTCTTGTTGAAAGGTTGTTTATCACTTTCCCTGTATAGGAGGAACTGTATTTTCCAACTCCTGACATTTAGCAGGGGGCTGGGCCTTTGATGCTTGCGCCAAAAATATGGATTAATAAATCAACATATGCTCCTTTGTCACTGTTGGGGTGTTTCTGAGTTCCTTCCTCCCACCATGCAAAAACGTGTTGCACAGTGAACGGTGAACGGTTGGTTGACAGTTTGAGACTAAATTACCATGTGTTAAGCATGATTAGTTTTGTGATCAAAAGGTGGCTCTAGAATGAAAATCATGGCATTCACTTACTGTGCATAATTGTATAGTTGTCTTATATTTATTTACAGTTCTGTTAGATTTGAGTTTATTTAAAATAGTTACTTTTTATTGCATATTTCTGTGCATTGCAACACTGGAATTTACAAAGGACAAATAAAGCATCTGTTATCTTATTTTATTCATTGTGCTAAGTTTGAAAGATATAAAGGAATTATCTGAAATCTTGTACTTTTTTTCCTAAAACTCTACACCCATCCCTTGTATACAGTCTACAATGTCAGTCGTCAAAAAACATTCATTAATTAGCAGTCAGTGCTGGTACCATCAACACAAATGCTTTTACATTCAATTTTCAAGTAATTTAGTAAAACTGTGTGGTAAGTTTTGACACAAGTTAAGTTTGGTCATTCAACTAAAACAGGAAAACACATCCTATGAACTATCACAGTACTTCACAGAAGTCAGATTGGGGTCAAGGTGAAGGGAGATATCATGCATAAGGGGAGAGTGTCCCAAAGGTGAGTATCTTTAAGATGAAGTTGTGAAAAGTTGATTTGAGAAGTAAAGGGGTATGAAGCAAGGCAGGTTTTGGGGTAGACAGACAATTAGTACATCATTGTGTTGAGGAGCAAAAGGAGGACAGTTAGGCTGATAAGATATACTTCAACTTTACCTGAAATTTTCCCTGTCCCGCCTATAGCTGCCCTCTCTACAGGTAAGATATGCAGTGAGGGGGGCGCGGTCAGACTAAATTTGTGGTCCGCCCGGCCGGTATCCACTGGGGGGATGTACACTGTCACTGTTTGGGGCGTTGAGGTCTGATGGGTCACTTTTGGGATAGCAGTGGTCAAATGGGTGCGCCTGGTCCAATATGGTCTGGCTGTAGTAGTTTTGGGTGAGTTATGATGGGCTAGTGTGGAGGTTTTCTTGTTATACTCAAGTTCTTGTGGTCTAGTTGTAGTGGTCAGTGATGTCCAGTAGGAGGTTTGTGAGTCATTTGAAAATACTGAAGAGTTATTTTTGTCGTTGGTTGGCAAAGCAAAAAGTTCGTCTTCAATACTTGTGGTAACTGTAAGAATTTCTTCAGTGGGGTGGCTTTCAAAATTTGAACTAGCTGTAACATTGTCTTGTGTGACTTCAACGTTGTCATCAATGGTTGAATTGCCTGTTCCTTGTAAGTGAATATTTTCCTCATCCTCATCAATGATTGCATTTTCATCTTCTAGAGATTCTCCTTCCAGACCATCTTGACTAGCTGAAGTTACATTATCTTGTAAAGTTGGCGTAGACTCATCCAGAATTGCCACTACAGTTTCAGGTTCTTGTCCACTTGCCTCTTGAAAAACACTGGTTACAGCCTCCAAATACTCTCTCAAGTTTGGTTTCATAGAAGAATAGGACACTTCTGGGGACTCGGTGGTACCAAAACTTACACTAGAGTCTAATAGGTTGTCAGAATTGGTTGTGATTAGTTTAATTTCTTCACTTTCAACCATTGCTGCATCTTCAGACTCTCCACTTGCATTTTGACTCATAAACTCTTTTGCAGGTGAAGTGGTTAAATTCAGTAGAATACTGTGGGTTGACATGACAGTGGGCAGGTCAGATGGAGCAGGTGTAGTTGACATCTCCAAAGTTGGAGAATCAGCCAGAACTGTCATAGTTGTCACATCCATGTCAATCTCTGCAAAAAGCAAATACAGACAATTTAAGCTAATTTTTATTAGGAAATAATCTGTGTTAATATCACTATCCCTCAGTGTCACAGATAGTGACACTGAGGGTTGTTTTTGTAATGGTATCATCAAAAAATAGTGACTTTATCAATGTATTAAAAAAAAAAAAGAAAAAAAAAAAAGAAAGCTATATTATATCAGAAAAAATACTAATTACAAAAACTTGACTTTAATTGTAACAGTTTAGGAAAGAAGTTTCTTTATCTTAAACATGGATTACAAAAAAAAAAAGGTATAATAATTAATGTAATGTAATGTAATAAACTCTAATAAACTGTTCGGTAATGCCAATTTGTGAACGATGTTTTATATTTGTGTAGTTTTACCTTGAGGCTCATCTCCAGATCCGTCGTGTAAAATCCAAGTCCAGGCTGTCAGATTCTCAGTGGAAGATGTTACCACTTCAGTTGGTTTAGTCACAATGTCTTCTCCCTTTTCTGGGGCCTCTGTCAACAATGACATTTCCACTGGTTCTTGAACTTTAGACTCCTCCTCCAGTTGCATTGTGGGTATTGCAGTTGTATTGGTCTCTTCTGTCATAACCTCCTCTATGGGGTCTTCAGAGCTGTCTATTTCTGTGACATTAGTTTGCACTAACTCCTCAATCTCGGCAAGTTCAGGTTCTTCAGTAACTGCTGATTCATTTTTGACACCAAGAGATCTAGTGGCATTTTCAAACAGATTTTGCTCAAAAGTAGAATTAAAAATAGGCTGTGTCTCATTATTGGGACTTGAATGGTTTATATTCAGGCTAGTTACTAATACATGTGAGATTGTGGTCTCATTTTCTACCTTATCATAAGTCACGTTGACCCTTTCTTCTATGTCAATAATATCCCCATCTTCGGTAATAGTATTATTTTCCATCAACTCTTCGCTTACTTCCTCGTGAAGAAGTGGCATTTCTGTAACTGTTGCATTGTTAAAATCAATGTCATCTTGTTCAGTTGTTGTGTTGTAGCTAGATTCAGTTGTGTTTGCTACAGGAGGAGTTTTCTCAGTGGCAGGAGCTGAAAATATTGAGAATGATTCTAGAAAGCTGAGGGCCTCTCTCTCCACTTGCTCAGTTTGGTGCAGTTGTAGCTCTTGGACTTTTTCTGTGAGAATAACCACATTATCCTCGATGTCTGCAGACTCAGTAGGTGAGTAGTGGATGGCAGACGCAGAGGGAGCAATGCCATTACCTGCAGAGGAGAAAGTGAAGTTAAAATGTGAAATTAGTATCATACACACAAGCAGAAACACAACTTAATTTTAAAACATATAATTCGATTTTTTTTGGTCCAATGTCCAATTTTTGAAGTAATAATTTGTTCTTTTTACAGAGGGAGTCAGTCAAGTGGCAAATGATTATTTCTTTCTCATTATAAAATCACCAAAATAAAAAGATTTTAAAAATCAGATAAAGGCAAAAATAGGCTGACTAAAGGCACCTCGGTATGGAATATATGTGAAAAAATGTATTATTGAATTAAAAAAAAAAAAGTTAACACTTTGATTTAATAATGCCAAATGTGCCAAAAGACCTTTTAAAGAGTCTATACAATCCAGATAACAATAGTGATAATCAAAATATGATTATGATCATTTTAATAGTCCACTAGCCGCAATGATTTCGACGTATCGTTGCTGCCCTGAAAAGGAGAATCTTTGTTATATTCACTTCAGTTAGATTTAGTTTATGCTTTGGTACATGGCCAGTTCTGGTTACAAACTACACAACCAAACAATATTGTTCATATGTCACAATGATGCACTATAGGCTGCAACGTTTGGTACAGAGCAAAGAAGGTAGTGACATCAAGGAAAAAAACTAGATCATTTAGCAAATAATAACTCAATTATAATAAGTACGCACCTCTAAAGCAGTAAACATCATGAAGACTTGATGGTTCGGGGAATCCGGTCTGATTGCTGAAGCGGTACACAGTTTTGACTCCAGGCTGTGAACCTCCACAGCGCTCCCTGGGGGTGACGATGGGGTATCGCACACTACCGTCTGACAACCACCCAGGACTGCAGCGGTCCATCCCCTCGCTCCAGGCCAAATACAGCTGAGCAGTGGAGGCCAGCTCTGCCCCCAAATCACTGCAATGTGACTGTGCTTCTAGGAAGGACAACTGCTGCAGGACAGGTTGAAAGAACACCTCACCTACAATAAATATATAAATAAATATACCCATTTTTATGTTACAGAATGATCAACAGAAATTTGGGTAATATGTATTTTAAGTATGTACCATCCATATGATCGATATAGCAGTACACATCATACAAGCTATTTGGGTCCATCGTCCCATAGTTTCTCACACCGGGACGCCCATCCATGTCTCCATAGCAACCTTCACGGGGCTTTTGAATAGGGTATCTAAAAGTTAACCACAAAGTAATTTCACTTTACGTGTGTTGTGAAAAGTGCAAATATTTTTATATTTTATACTGTAAAAAACTGAAAGGTAAATAAGGTTTAATATATATTGTAAACAGCAGATATTGAAGTGTTTTTTCTACCTGACAGATTGGTCTGCTAGCCAGCCTGCATCACACTGCTCATATCCGTCATGGTAAGCTGCGAGGAGATGATCAGGAGTTGCCATCTCCGCACCAATTGCCTCACACGCTGTCTGGGCCTGAGGGAAGGAGAAGGCATAACGGCCCATAGCATCTCTGTAGTGGAAGACCACACCTGACACAAGAAACATGAAAGTAATTGTTAATATGTACACAATATAAAGTCAGTGTTATATACTGATATTACTGAGTTGATACATTTTTTTTTACTTTTGCAAAAAGTACACTGACCTTGTACCCTTGTGGTTAGATTTGACATTTGTACCTTTTTGAGGCGAGCGAATGCAAACTTCTTTCATAATTTACTTAATTATTCGACAGTGGGGTATTTAGATGGTCAGTTTTCCTTTAAGTCATAAATCCTCATAAATAAACATGACATTGACAATGTGGTTGCAGTCTCTTGCCCATTGACAGCTTGACATTGGGGTTTGAACCCAAAAACACCTGGGTAGAAGGGTGACCACTTATCTCACTGTGTCATTATTCTGTGTATTTAAAGTGGAACTAAACACTAAATCAACTTTGTTTCGCTAATAAACTGTGAATATGGTGTTTTAATAGTGTCTACTGTTACAAGTCATTTCTAGCCTAGATAAATTTGCAGCTGTGTGTCAAAAACTGAGAGTGGCCACTACAATTTCAAGTGCTTCGTGACAGCATGCAAGACTTCCCTGCCCTGAATATTTACCTTTGACCTTTAGTTGTACAATATCACTAGCGTCCTCCAAGCCCTGCTGCACCTCACAGCGGTAATGTCCTGAGTCACTGGAGCGGACGTCCGAAAGCCACAGCGTGAGGTCATCCGGCGATGAGGTGTAGCTTAGCAATGCAGCGCGGTCCTTAAACATTTCATGGACCTTTACCCTTTGACCCCGAGCCACTAAAATCTGCTGCTCTATCCCACCAGACACCACCGACCATTTCACTCTGGGTTCAATACCGGCTGATACCATGGAGAGGGACATGAAGCAGGGGAGGGTCACCAAGCTGCCCAAAGAAGATACTATCACATCTGAGTCAGGAACCTTCACCTGGAGATGTGTGATGGACTCTGCAAAGAAATAAGAGCAATCAGCCAAAATAATATAACCACTGGTAAACCATTAGTAGGTGATAAAGTGATAGAGAAATTGCATTTCTGTGCTGTACAAGCCCTACACTGTCTGCTCAGTCCTTGTTATCTTGGTCTATGTCATGAGAGGTATAATACTCCCTACAATTGAAGCATAGCATAGACTGGATTGCACTAGACTGGACTGCAGTAGACTGGAATGGACTATCTCATTATCTTGAGGGTTCATATCTTCAGGTCCGCTACTTATGGTAAATAAAATTCTCAAGATAAATTGGTGAGTGCAAAGGGATGAACATGCTTTGATTTTTTTTTTAGACTTTCATTGTTTTTGTAGGGGGGATTTGTCTGCATTTAGACCCATCCTTCAAAGTGCCTCTGGCCAAACTGTCAGGAGCAGTGGGAAACATCTTCAGATCTCGAGCCTGGTCAGCGGCCCAAGGAAAGATAGTGACAAACAGGTAATATAAGGAGAGTAATACAATACAAGTTTTGTTCAATGATGTGCAGTGATCATGCCTAATCTATATAAATACATATGAGGTTGTTGAAGATCCACTATAGCAATGAACTGCAATTGACCTGAGCTGGCTTCTCTTTGCAGCCATGCCAAAAATCATGAATAAATTATTTAAGGTACCGTATACTATTTACTGAAATATTAATTTGAGGTTATGTTGCAGAACAAAACAAAATTGACATTTGATATATCAACAACTATCTGGAAATTTTCAGTGTTGCATTGGCCAGAAAGAAAAAGTCTGATCTGGTCCTATGCCCTTTTTCACATAAAAATAATATTTAGTTTGCCAGTCTTTAAAACTCAATTCCCTATGTACTCTGATTGGTAACTTGGATAACCATTATAAAAATGTGCCCATATGAATTGCATACACAAACAAGCAAGTGGATATAAATGTGTTATTTAACTATAAGCAGTAGACTCACCGGATGTAGCTGCAGGGAAGGCCAAAGAGAGGCGGCACATTACGGAGACCAGGGACAGGATTTGGACATTTCTGTAAAACAAAGATATATTGAACAATTTAATCATGAAGCAATTACAGGTATATGAAGGGGACATAAAAATAATGCAGACGTATTGTTTCTCCTTTATTTGGATTCCAATTTCACACACGTTTAGCTACTGATAGTCCTTGGGTTGGGTCAGGCTTCACTGATCAAACCAAATCAGTTTTTATTTTATGACTGAAAAGTCAGCAGTAGATACTTGCAACATATCCACGATGGATCAGTAGAGCAGTGCACTAAATAATTACCAGTCTGTTTGCATTATGAATTATTGGCATCAATATTCAAAGTCACAGGAACGTGATAATGCCCTTGATAATTAATATGAGAAAGTCAATCTACTGCTCTGCTTGAAAGTTGAGCACTACCAGACTTTAAAATGTCTGGGACCAAAGGTGGACCATGGAAAGGTTGAACACAGTCTGAGTGATTACTTTTACAAAGCAACTATTTATAGCACTATTTTTACTGGTTTGGTTGGTCATTATTGACTAGTGCTGTTGTTTAAATATGGAATTGTTTGCCAAATGTCTCTCCCATCTCTATCCCCATTTCAAGCTAAAACTGTACTGTCCAAAGAATGGGAAAGAAAATATTTTTTAAAGTGTGATTCATTGGTAAAGGTTCAAAACTTATCAATCAATGATCAATGTGGTCACAATGTTCAAGTAACTAATCTGAATTTCCCAATGTGAATTAAAATTGCATCATAATGTAAATTTTCTCATGATCGTTTCTGTGGCCCAGTCATGGTTTTCCTCTTGATCCCGGAGCAAAGTCGACCACAGTCATTCATCTGCTCAGCTGTAATGACACAGCGTCTGAGAGAAGAGGGATCAGATCTGAGTCTGTTATTAACCCCACTACTACAGCAGCAGGGCGACCTCACACAACCTCACTCATTTACATATGCACAATACTGTCCACTGTCAAAGCCTGAAAGTGCTAAGAGGCACAGATGAACTTGCAGTAGTGGATTTACTAATTGAACTGGTTTCCATGAACTTACTACACTATAGGTTACAGCTACAGAACTAACCTAACCCTAACCAGTTAAAGTGTGTATTGTATATATAGCTTTCCCACTTTCTCACTTTCACATAACTTGAGCTTTAAATGTGCACTGTGTAACTTTTGGTGGGGGTCCGCTAGTTGCTTGTCACCATGTAAAACGAATAGGGCACCTTTAACTATTACAATCTAAAACGTTCTATAGTTAATAAGTTAAGAACTACACTTACAAGCAATGCATAAATGAATACATTTGGAGGACTACAGAAAATATTGATTTAGGCTTTTGTAAACAATAAAACAGTTTAAATACCCACATTCTCGAATAACAAACACTTATTATAAGCAATTATAATCACTTATATATTGTCTTGGTCATGGACTGCTCATAAAAGCATTTTGTCTCATATTTGGGTTTTGGTTGGATTATTCATCCATTAAAATTGTCTATAGCCTATGATATAAGAACTCCCAAATAAAATATTGTTTTAATTGTCTTGGAAGAATTTAAATTCAGATAGGATTACATCACTGATAGGTTATTTGTCCTCTGCAATCTTGGGATGGGATGAAAGGTTTTTAACTTTCCCTATGACACTGCCTTTTTTTTGGAGGTTTCCCTGGTAGCATTTGTTTACGCCACTTGACTACTACCACACTACTCATATCTCTTACCATCACTTTCCCACAAACTGGACAAAAGCATCAAATTTGAGACCCGCATTGAACCAGGACTAAACAAGTACCGATATTGTATCCATGTTGTGTATAATAAATGCCTGGACACCACTCAGTAACTTGTGTTGTATTAAATGGGACCCTTTGACGACTGAATGAGCGCTGTGTGTCTATTGGCCAGCTGGGCGGACTCCACACGCGGCTATCTCTATTAGTATGCCCTACAAGAAAACAGTTTTACAGAGCCAGCAGCGGCCCGCCTATACAGCTGCTGTTTGGGCTTTCACTTCGAACCACGGCCTCACAAAAGGGCTCAAGGGAAAATTAAAGGACAAGTCACTGGCACACTCGCATGCCGTTCCTCTATTGGCTTTCTGTCACTCTTTTCAATGATAGGAAAGGAAGTTTTAAACCACTAAGAGTTGCTTTTGGAGTTGTATAAAAAGAGCAGGATCTGATCTTAAATATATGAGTTTGTCGTGATTGACTAAGATGGAAAAAATGCTACTGTGTCATTATACCTGGTTATTTGTTGTCCCTTTTAGTCAAGTGAATGAGGTTAGGTCAGAAATTTGTTCTTTTTAATGGCAGTAAGTGCATATAGAACTGGTGCTGTTTTGTGAGTATAACTTAAAGTGCTTTGATAAATTTTATTTTATTTTTTTAATTAAGTAAGATAAAAGAACATTACACATATTAGTCTGGATTGAGTGAGATAACTGTTCAGATGGATGTAAAGATTCTCTGCCACTTTAAGATAAGCTGTTAAATTAATAAATATTTGGTAATTAATGAAGAAATAGTTTATCAGGAATGATTCAAGCTAAGTAACTACAGAATTAATACCCCAATCCTAACTCTAACCTCCTAGTACCCTAATCCTAACTCTAACCTCTTATTACTGTAATCATAACTCTAACCTCTTAGTACCCTAATCCTAACTCTAACCTCTTATTACTGTAATCATAACTCTAACCTCTTAGTACCCTAATCCTAACTCTAACCTCTTATTACTGTAATCATAACTCTAACCTCTTAGTACCCTAATCCTAACTCTAACCTCTTATTACTCTAATCATAACTCTAACCTCTTATTACCCTAATCATAACTCTAACCTCCTATTCTTTCTTCAAGCTTTATTAAGGATAATTAACATCTAGTTATTATAAAGCAGAACTAATAAACACATTATTAATTTTGTAGTCCATACGCTTCTAGTTTGGATGGTGTTGATGTCCATGGATTCACCATCATTTAAAGTCTGCTAAGCTTTTTGCACATTACATTACAGTACAGTACATGCCCTGAAAGTGCTATGGCTGCAATATAGAAGCTGAACAAAGCTGCCCCATCACAGAAACACTAGAGTAAGCAAAAGGGGTCAGCTACGACCCCCATGAATGAAAATCAGTAACAGTGAGGTATTAATTTCTACCCTTGCTTTCTTTTTCTAAGATCATAGCCTTAGTAGAACATGATGTCCTTGTATCCATATTGATTTTGCATACAATTTACATGGGATTCCCTTCCAAACCCATTCCAATCATTATAAAGGTCTGGGACTGGACAGAAAGCTTCAGCTTCTTGATTGGTTTTAGTCCATGATAAAGAGCACAAGTTTCACCATTCAAAAGATTTAGTTCTTTGGATACAACACCATTATAGAATATTATCATGTCATAATTTTAGATGGGTTTATATAACTGCGGGAGATTCACTGTTTTGAAAGAAATATCCAAACTGAAAATCCACAAATGTTGAAACATTCTTTGTTAGAGACTGGGTTCACAAACTTGCCATATTAATATTATGTCTTAAACTATTTTCTCTGGCAACTCTGGCAACACTCTCATCTTTGGAGTTGAGTAATGGCACCATTTTCTGAAGTTATTGGGGGGAAAAAAATCACTTTTGACCATTTCATGCTGACAGCTTTGTTTTGTGTGGACAGGCAACCTATTAATCTATTATCTTTTTCCATTGGGCTGAACCTCATAGATATAATATTTTGTAATAGGACATGTTGAAAATTTTGCAAGGAAAGTAAAAAATAAACTAACTTATTATTATATTTGCCACCAGGGTCTATCCTCCTCCTGGGGTCACTTGAGGTCAACACCACATTCGCTCAGTCCACAGAAACATAAGTGCTGGTTTCACTACAACGTGCCGACACACCACTTTGACCTGTGCAAGGCAAGCTCAGTTTAAGTGACACTAATTAGTCCATGATAAAGAGCACATATGGGTCTAGTACCAGTGAGTGGGATTTTGTACAGTCTAAATCCACTACTGCAAGTTTATCTGTGTCTGCATTTCTTGAGCTATATATTTATATTTGTTATGTAAGAGAAACAAAAAAAAAAGTATCCTACACAGATGCATTTTTAGAGCTTTTTTTTGTCACGGTCACTATACAGAAAGTGCAATAACATGGGGCCTCTCTTCATTTTACATATTTCTTACGTAGTCGTAATAAACTGGCTAAAAATGTACTTGGTACTTCATGCATCAAAAGAATAATCCAAATTGACTGATGTTGGTTTTCATAGCCGATGCCAATCCAATACTTTAGAATCCACAGCAGCTGACAGCCAATACGCCTTCCAATATCTTTCACCAACAAATAGGACAGAATTTCAAACGTATAATAAAGGAAATCAATATCAATAGAAATTTTGTATACAATTTATAGGCATCCACAACACCTATAATGGAGCACTGTAATCACATTTTGTGCAGTGCCCTCTATACACTTCACAGTGTTAAGATAAAGCTTAGTTGGTCAGCCCAAACAAAATATTGGGCTATGGGGAATTTAAGGTTGATAACTGAATAACAGTGCTGTGTATCAGCTGTGTAATCATAAAAATCCTTATTTGAACCTTGTGATTCTCCCCTGCCCCCCTTGTGAATGTTTCAAATCTCAGAAAGTAGGCAGCAGACATGTGCAGTTTGGTTTAGCCACAGACCAGATGCTTCACCACGCACTGCCGATTGGAAAAGACATTAGACTGTGGGCAACGTGTCATGGTTTAAAGCATTTTTACAGTGTGTAGTAAGGCAGATCAACGCAGGCAAATAATAGTCAGTGAATACAGAAAAGGTGACCTGAACTTAAAGCAGCTAAGGGCATGGAGCAGGTAAAGCCTGGAGGTGTTTTAGTAACTAACCCTAATTCTAATGTATAATGTTGACCTTTTTATTTAGTTAATTAATTTGAATTTCCTATGAAAGATTTAAGCTAACTTTAGGCGGATAAGGTCATTTTTAGCCAATCTACTCTTGAACCCACAGTCACTTCTTAAGCTCTTCTGGGATTTGAATCACTTAAAGTTGATATTTAAATAAACACAAGAGCACAGAAAGTATGTTCATAAGCTGCTACTGCAATGCTACTCAAACCAGTTGCATGTGACATTAAAAAAAAAAAAAAAAAAAAAGGAATTAAGATGTATGGTAGGCTACTTTTTCCTAGCTGGTCAAAATATGAAGTATAGGGAACTCTGTAGTAAAGCATTTGTACCTGTCCATTTACTGAGGTCACGTGACAAACGCGCAGCTAAAATACTCTGAACACTACAGTGATGCACTTACGACAGAAAAAGAAACATCTACATGGGATTGTTTTTTGTTTTTTTGTTGTTGTTTTTTTTTAAGTTGTTTTGGCTACAACATTAAGCAAACTTCAAATGAATGAGCTACTATTAACATACTAAATTTTTATTATTTGTCATGAATCAGTGTCTGCAATCTCAATACGTAACGCCGTAAAAAATTTAAAAACAAACTGAAGAGAAAAAAAATGCTAATTGCTAATAAACCATTAACGAAGTTTGATACTGGTCGACTTGGCAACTACAGCAATATGTCAATCTTAAGTTGACAAATCACAAATGTAACAATTCAGAAAAGAAATAAATGTCCAAAAATTAGCCTACCTTCGCAGCATTGTAGTTGTCTCGACTTTTGCGCGCTTTCCAAATAATCCGTGCGTCTTTTTTTACGTCGTTGCCGTCGTCTCTGCTGCAGTGCGTCTGTGGTGACTGAAGAGATGCTCTGCGCAGGTACAGCTCGGGCACTGCTCAGAGAGGAGAGGGACGAGTGCAGAGCGAAAACGTGGAGTTAATTGTACAAACCAGAACTGCCCACTTTGTCCACGAGGGCGAGGATGGCGCATGTCTCAAGTTGTACCGTTTCATAGGGCCATTATAAAAATAAAAAAAAAGTAGGTGCGCACTGGATGACCCATTTGGAGTGCGAGCATGAGTACAGTCTCTAGGAGTACAGTGTAGTTGAGTCAGCGCACTGGCAGATGCGGATATGCAGTGTATGGGACAGTAATGCAGAAGAAGGGCTTGGAAAGAGAGTCTAGTTCACACATTTTAAGATAGAAAGAATACATACAGTTGAAACCTGAAGTTTACATACACTATATAAAAAGACAAGTATGCTTTTTTTCTCACTGTCTGTCATGAAATCAGACTAAACTTTTCCTGTTTTAGGTGAGTTAGAGCTACCAAAATTATTTCTATTTGCTAAATGCCAGAATAAAGAGAAAATAACTTTTTAGCATTTGGCACCATTGCCTTTAAACTCTATGACTTGGGTCAAATGCTTTGGATATCCTTCCACAAGCTTCTCACAATAGTTAGCAGCAATTTTGGCCCAATCCTCCTGACAGAACTGGTGTAACTTAGCCAAGTTTGTAGGCCGTCTTGCTCGCACATGCCTTTTCAGGTCTGCACATACATTTTCAATAGGATTGAAATCAGGGCTTTGTGATGGCCTCTCCAAAACATTGACTTTGTTATCCTTAAGCCACTTTGTAACCAGTTTGGCAGTATGCTTTGAATCATTGTCCATTTGAAAGATCCATTTGCACCAAAGCTTTAACTTCATGGCTGATGTCTTGATATATTGCTTCAGAATTTTCACATAATATTCCTTCCTTATGATGCCATCTATTTTGTGAAGTGTGCCAGTCACACCTGCAGCAAAACAACTCCACAACATGATGCTGCCACCCCCATATTTCACAATTGGGATGGTGTTGTCAAGCTCGCAAGTTTACACCTTTTTCCTCCAAACGTAACCATGCTCATTATGGCAAAACAGTTCAATTTTAGTGTCATCAGACCACAGGACATGTCTCCAAAAAATCAGGTCTTTCCTTGTGTGCATTTGAAAACTGTAAACTGACTTTTTAATGTTTATTTTAGAGTAATGGCTTCTTCCTGGCAGAGTGGCCTTTCAGCCCATGTCGGTACAGTCCTTGTTTCCGTGTGGATAATGACACACTCTTTCCAACTTCAGCAGCATCTTCACAAGGTCTTTTGCTTTTGTTCTTGGGTTGACATGCATATTTCAGACCAAAGCATGGCCACCTCTGGAACACAGAACCCATCTCCTTCCTGAGCGTTATGATGGACATTCCCATGATCTTTTTACGTACGTATAAATGTTTGATCAGATGAACATGGCACCTTCAGGCATCTGGATGAAGCAGACTTGTGCAAGTCCACAATTCTTTTCCTGATATCTTGGCTGATTTCGTTTTACTTTCCCATGATGTTACACAAAGAAGCAGTGTTTAAGTCATGCCTTCAAATACACCCACAGGTGCGTCTCTAATTAACTCAAATGTTGTCAATAAACCAATCAGAAACTTCCAAAGACATGACATCATCATCTGGGTTTTCCCAAAGTCATAGTAATCTTACTGTATGTACACTTCTGACTTTGAAAAAAGTGATGAAAAATTGTCTTAAAAAATCCTTCTCTCATTTTTCTGGCATTTAGCAAATAGAAATCATTTTGGTAATTCTAACTGATCTAGAATAGGAAAAGTTTAGTCTGATTTCACATCAGACAGTGAGAAAAAAGCCTATGTGTCTTTTTATATAGTGTTTGTAAACATCTTTTTCAACTGTATGTAAATGAACTAAAAACTGGATAAGATAGGATCTTTCATAAGTAGACGTATTTTATGGCCCATATAAAAAAAAATAGTGGCAAAATGTTAGTGAGTTTCTCTGGATAAATTAAGAAATAATTACAGTTTATTACATATATATATATATATATATATATATATATATATATATATATATATATATAACACTCATAGTAGTAGTGGATTTGGATATATAAATAGGCTACATAAAAATACTCTGAATTCATCATACCTTATATAGTACAGTCCCTGGCATTTTTCTACAACTTATAGTTGAAAAAGCCCATATCCTGCATTTCTACTTCCTCTGCAATGAGAGGTGATGGATGTTGGTCTGAGCTCAGCTTTTGGTTCTCCGGGCCTGAGGAATCTGACATCCACATATGATCACAGCAGGACACATTTGTGAAATGGAAATATAAAACCTCACAGGTGAGTTAAAACTGAACCTGACAACACAAAGTTAGTCAACCACTCTGTGGAGAAAACTCACTTCGATGGCTTGTATCCGCAATCATGTCTTTTGTAATTATCCAAAGCTCACGACTAGAAGTGAGGTTAGGAACATGGATTGACCAGTAAATCGAGAGCTTTGCCTTTCGACCCAGCTCCTTCTTCACTGGTCTGCCTGTCAATCTTACATTCCATCCTTGCCTCAGCTGAAGTGCATGTATGATTGATAAACTTACATTATTCCAGGGAAGCTGAAATTTGTGCTACCCCAGTACACTCACTCTACACTACAGACGGACAAAGCAGCAGGGCCTCCCTCACAACAAGATGGTCCCAAGTTTAATCCCTGAACTGTGAGGGCATTTCTATGTAGAGTTTGCATGTTGTCTGAATTTTCAGAGCAGTCAAGCCTCGAATAAAAGACAGTGCAGGATTACTCTAACATCCATGAATCAAACACAATACAACTCTGTGTAATCTAATGATGAGGAACTTAATTGTAACATGGTTAAAGTTGATAAAAGTCACTTTTGCACAATAAGTATATGTTAACTTCTAAAAAATTGCTACAGCCTAGAATTGTTCATGGGAGAATACAAAAAGGCAGGACACACAATGGTCACCTTGTAATTTCTGCTTTGTGGTAGCTTCATCAAGAGCAGTTCTGGTAAATCACAGTAAAATTCAAACCGCAAATGACTCAAGCGGAATTAGGGCTGTTTTTTGCTGATTCACAAGTGATCTCAAGGCTGCGTTTTTTAATCAGTCCCACCTGGATCCCACGTGTCAAGCAAAAAGGTCTTTACACAATACAGTATAAAATAAAAATAGCCCTCTCTGCTAAAATTTGTTGGACATCTAAAGGACTTTTAAGACTAAATTTGAATACTCTGATCTTGTTGATCTGAGCATGGCAACAATATAATGACAGTGTCTAATTATAGGCAGCTTGTTTGAAACTTGGAGCTACTGGAAAAATGCAACATTGCTTTTGTGCAGAATTTAAGCACACATCCATGTTTGATGGTGTGGGATCTAATTTAGTCCATCCTCAGTGGAGTTTTTGACATGTTTGGCCTCAATATGCTATAATAAAAAGTCAAATGTGGAGGCATAGGATGGGGATATTTCTTCCGGATAATTAAATCTCTAGGGGCAGTTTTAAAGGGGCAATATGCAAGGTTTTAGGTAGAGGGTCTGAAAACTTTTCTCCATGGAGCTGCTGTTGTTTTACTTGTAATTTTCTACAAAATGGCATAATTTGGCAATCTCCATAAGGACAAGCAGGTGGCACCATCAAACCAAGTTTTTGGCACAGCTGGAATAGATGAAAAGTATATATATACATATATACATTACTGGCTTTAACTATTTGCTGAATGTCTCTCCCACACTCTTCACTCCATTTCTTGCCACTTACTGTGCAAAAATAATATGAATGGAATAAAACTATTCCCTTCTCTCTCAGTCTCAGATTGTAAAATTACTTCCTGTTGTAGCATCACAATATGGTCATCAACATATGAACCATCCATCCTCTGTAGTTTATACATCTCCAAACCATCAGTCTCTGATTTTATTCCAAAACACATAATATAAGCTGTTCATGTGATACTCCCATTCTGTTAAGATCTGCTACCACCAGGTCGACATCATCCAGTTTTTTGTTTTTCTATGGAAAAGCAGACGACCTCGGTTACCCTTCACTAATATTAGACACACCACCGTTCAGACTGCAACAACTGACCAGTTTTTGAATCATTTTCCTTCACACAAAAGTCCCAAACCTCAAAAGCTTCAAAGTTTCCACTGAGAGCATGTTTCTATTCAAGTATTAGATTCTGTAAGCGGTAAAGTGGGCAAAAGTCTAGGGAAAAACTGCTCAGTCATCGCTCACGTCGGTCCAACCTCACAATGCTTTGGGCATGATGCTCACTGCACCCACCGGAAAATGGGCTCTACAAACTGTGTCATGTCTTACTTTATCCAGGAAATGGGATTTTTGTGACTGCTGCCTGGCAACGTGGACAGTAGCATCAACAGCTGTGGATCTGGCAACACATGGATGTGGTCTTAACTGTAAGTGAATCTGTGTGGTTAACCAGTGCAAGGAAAGAGAATTCACAGGCTTTAGCTACCATTCACAAGAGCTACCATTTCAACTGGATGATAACATTGACAAGTGTGGTCGTTTATAGGGCCGTAGATCTCAGATGGTCCAATTTTGGGACCCATTTTTGCCCCTATCTCTGGAATTTATTGCAACTTTGAACATAGCTTTTGGAAATTATTTTTTCTTTATGGCTTGCTTTTGCCCTGGTTATGACTTGCTTTGAGCACCCTAATGTGACAAATTAAACCATCATTAGCTTTTTTACTGATCAGAATAAAAAAATCAGCACTCCCAACTTTTCTGAATTGTTATAAAACAAGTAACAGTGCATGCCTAATGACTGTTTTCTGCAAATTTGTGCAGTAGGATTGGGAAATAAATACATTTTATACATTTCTTAAAAACATGAACTGCTCGTTTCATATGAGTGTCTTCCTGTCAAGTGTCAAAGACAGCCTCATTTCTCTTTTTAACAAGACAAATTATATGTCAAATTTGAGTTATTTATCCACACATTTCTAAAGTTATTTTAACCATACTGTCTGTGCCAAGAACAATAATGAGAGCTAGTGCGCAGTCAGTGTCTGCAATTGTGAACAGTGGAAAATACCAAGAAACACATCTGTTGGTGACCAAAATTAAGTTGTGCAATATTAAAAAGCCAAAAGTGGATTTTCAAAGCTTAAGGGAATTGCTAACAGTAGTCCTCCTGTCTTACACATAGTAATATAAATGGGGTATTTATGCATCACTTTGGGATGGATTTAATGCTATCTGGCAACCTCAATACTTTTAGAGGTTTCATCAGTTACTCCAGTTTGCTAGCAAGCATAAATGAGAGATTGATTAGAAGGTATTTTGACTTTTGATTCATTCTTTGTTTGGCACTCAAAAACAAGACATTTTCATTAGTTTTGAAGAACCATCTGTAAAATGTTGGTGTGAATTTTTAATACCATTTCCTGTGAGAAAATAAGTTACTGTAAATGCTGTGTTTTCAAATAACTTAACATTTTCAAATCATTTTAAAATCTACCACATTGATCTAAAAAACATTTTGGCTACAACTCACCCAAAAGCAAAAGCAACTGAGCAATCACGTATCCGTTACATTTATTCACACACTTTTAAAACATTACAACTCAAAAGGACGTCATTGAACTTTATAGTGAATGTGTGTCTCTATTGTAAAATGTGATCATTCAGTCTCTTTGTCCAATGAAAGTAATCTGGACACTATTTAAGAGTTATGGCTGTGGTCTGGTTAATACCAATAAGAGCGCCTGTGCCTCCTGTTCTCCACAATGCCCATTTTTTCCATCACCTCCTCCTCCAATGTCTTCAGCGAGGGTACGTATGTCTTTTCAAGTGCATTGTCGGGACTGGTGTCTTTGGGACCATCTGTAAAACATAAAAGTCTTTTGTTTATAAAGAAAAAACATGTATGGCAATATTGGCAGGGCCTCAGTCTGAAAAGGTGTCTTGAGTTTTAGGAGCAACTTCTTCCACTATAAATGTCCAGACCATAATGCATAATGACTGGCAACTGAATGTGGTAGCAAACTGCACAAAAACAATAAGCCTGCTTTTCCTATAATTTACAGAGGAAATTATCAAATTGAGGTACCATTATATTTCTAGACCTAAAAATAAAAATGCATATACAAGTAAATCTTGTTTTGTTTTTTTTTGTTAACTAACTGGATGTTGGAACAGTCCAGACTGATTCAATGAAACGTTTTTTCAATGACTTTTCACAGACAAACAGGAAGAGATGACAAGCTGCAATCATGTCACACTTATCAGTAATATAGGAAATTCAGATTTCAACCTTTTTGACTTTCATATGTTACATTTCATAGATTTGACACTAGATCTGAATAAAGAGCATTTCTATGGCTTATTTAGAGACAAGTTACTATTCAATACTACATATGGACAGTGCAAGAACCTCAGCCTGCCTGACCTTTCCATTGTTGTGGGACGATGCCATCTCTTCTCTCCACCACAGGTTTAGGGATGATTCGACCAGTTCTTAGAGAGACACGTACCTTCTCTCCCTCCTCCGTGAACCTCCACTCTATTTC
Organism: Periophthalmus magnuspinnatus; assembly: GCF_009829125.3. Taxonomy (NCBI): domain Eukaryota; kingdom Metazoa; phylum Chordata; class Actinopteri; order Gobiiformes; family Gobiidae; genus Periophthalmus; species Periophthalmus magnuspinnatus. Next base: position 10,740,045 of record NC_047136.2, on the reverse strand, counting down.
TGTGGGCTTCCTATAGAAAATAAACATACACTGTTCATATAAAAAATAAAATCAAGAAATAAGCATTTAATGCACTCATGAAATAGCAATAAGATGGACAATACCTGTCAGAGGGGTCTATAAGGGCCACATCTCGGAGCAGGAGAGGTGCTTCTGTGGCGATGTAGGTCCCTCGATAATCTGGAGTTCTTCCAACATATCTATAATGCTGTAAAGATTAAAAGTTAATTTAAAGTGTAAAATGTAGCGAAGACAATAAAACCACTTTTGTGCCATCTGGTGGTGAATGAACAAGCTACACAGTTTTAAAAATGAGCAATTTAGTTGTAGTTGCCAAATAAGTCAGTAATAAAACTAACTGTATTCATATTGTATAATAACACATGGGACAATTATATTGAAAGTTTGTGGAGAAAATAATATTGATTACTAATAATATCACAAAAATTATTCATATTGAAGACCGTTATATCAAAATAGTTTAGTAGCTGCAGCTAAAATAAATATAAAATATCAAAATACAATAAAAACAATAAAACACAGTATCAATCATCCATATAAATTCCTGAAATAAAATGGTGTCAAAGTTGAAAATTTACAAAATGTAAATGTCTGACTATATGGGTCATTTAAAAATAATATTTTTATCATGAACAATTTCCAGGTTTAAACAATGCTACTTTTATGAGTAGCTTTTTGCACATTCGGGGGTAATGACGATTATTAGTTAAATTTATATAAAATCTACCACAAACGATTGTCTTTTTTATAATGAGTAGCTATATTATTGTTTATTATCCCATCCCTTTTCCAGAGTTTAATGCCGTGTAAACAGTACTTTTAATAAAGTATCTGTATCCTTACTGTATTCAGCCCTTCCAGCATAACCCAGTTTCTGTGTCTGAAAACTTGGATGACTTTTCCTTGTTTTCCTCTGTCCTTTCCTGCGAGAATTTCAACCTAGAAATTAAAAGAACATCATGTGTAAGGTTTTCTTCATAACAATTAAATTAACCTTATATGCAGCAATTAACATATGATATTTGCATTCTTACCCTATCTCCTTTGAACACACTCCAGTCTTCTGGTGCTATGGGCTCCACAAACACCTTCCTTCGCTTCTTACCCGGGGGATTCAGTCTCTTCGCCGCCTGTGTCCACGGTCTGTTTGTGCCATAACGATAGTCTTTGGGCACGACCACTCTCGCAGCCATCGCCAAGAACGTGGTCAGCCTCATTGTGCTACGTAAAGAATGATATTATAAGTTTAGAGTGCGCTAACCCCACTGGTAATCAGTGAAGCTAAGTACAGTTCATGCTAATAGCTAGCAATTTCTTCAATGTTTGGCGTTTGCTTATTATGTTTGCACAATAAAGTATCAATACTGGGTTTATGGTATTAAGCTTAATGTCAGTTTATGGTATTAAGCTGACATTTATATTAGTTCGCCCTAAAATAAAGTAAAATGTGGAAAATAATATGTACTACCTGTCCTCTCGTGACGCCAATGTCACTTGGAAACGTAATGACAGGGAAACACTGACGTCTACTGGCCAGGAGGAAAACTATATTAATACACACATCAATTACAAAACTTTTCCTAATGGTAAAGTACGTAGTTGACGCATCGAAAGTAAGTTATCAGGCAGCTAGAAGGAAATTTGGAGAAAGAAATTAAATAACTTCAATTAATTCAATTTTAAAACTGCACAAAAAGTAAAGTCGTTTTTTCCTCTAAAACGTTTAAGACAAATAAATAAATGAACGAATGAATGAATGAATTAAGCATATCTCAAATAGGAAAAGGAAAACACATACACAGTTACAATTAACATTTGATGGAGTTTAGCAACTAGAAATGATCCAAAATATGTATCTTTAAAGTGTGCCTTTATAAAGATGTTTAACATTGCTAGCCTATAACTACACAAATTATTCTTGTATAAAACAAGAACAGTGACTTTTTCCATAAAGACACAATTAAGGTAAATATCACAAAACATTTTTATTTGATAATCAACAGGTTTATTCAATGGTCTAGCAGCTCTAACAGAAAACTAAGCAGCAGATAAAGATCAATGGCAGCTTTCCAAAAGTAAAACTAAACCAGAAACTACTGTGAAATGTTGGTTCTGTACAACGCAGTGATCCAAATACGGGCATAATCTTGAATCTTGAAAGATGTTGAGAGAAAGTCCAAAACAAAACACTAAACCAATTCAAGTAACATTTTCACATAATAACTTTGGGTTTCAGATAAATGACATATAACAAAAGAAAATAATAATTAGGCCTATTCCAGTTAACATAGTTTTACTGACAAACCATTATGGCATATTTGAGTGGTGGTTTTGAACATTTTATAACACCAAATTATTATAACTGTTCTAAAAAGTCATAATTTGCTTTTAAATAAAACATGTAAGGCCACACTGTAACACAATTAGGAATGTCTTCTACTTTAAATAACAAACATCATCATAAAAAAAACAAAAACAAAAACAATAAAAGACAATCTTTAAATCTTGTTTTCTTATCAAATGGGGCTTCATATATTAATTGGATATATTAACTATGCCCAGTCCCCATACAGATGTAAAACAATTTGGTCACATGCAGAAAAGCACTACACCAAAGCAAAAACACAATTAACTGAATCTAAACCACAACTGACAAAGAGAGTAAAACATTTATAAGTGCAACTTATCATGTATTAAGCAACAATACATGGTGTAAGATCAGCAGAGAAGAGTCAGATGAAAAAAATATGAAATGCACTTTTATGTATGAGTGAGTTTTGCCTGTACAACTATAGGGCACACCAAGATTAACATCCTTAACGTCATTTATTTTAAATCGTGATCATATTTTCCATATTCAGTGTTTATTCCCTCTATTGTTCAGATTTATGACACCTATCAAGTCTTAATGCAATTGCACTTAAAAATAAAAATATATACACACCTAAACCACATTATAAATGAGCTCTCAGACTTTTGTTTTTTTATCTGATTAACAAACTATTATTCCTGGGATATATAATATCCTCAAATCGCAAATAAAAACTTGTTTGTTTAGTTACAAACATCTTTTTACACCTTCTTGTTAATTAAAATGGTTCAAATGTGAAGAAAACTCTTTTGACGTTTTGATATCCACAGAAAAGCACCTGTTTCCAGTCTCTCCACAAGTCGACGTTAAGCACTGTCTGATGCAGGCTGCAGAAAGAGCAAATCAACATTTAGAACAGATAATAACATCTCATTAATGTGTCATTTATGCATATAAACTGTACATTGCAACACTAGAATTTCCCCATTGCAGGACAAATAAAGGTTATCTTATCCTTACCTTTTCTGCAGTGGGGGCGTTTTCCTCTTTAGATTCACTCGGTGTTGTGTCTTTGGGTCCATCCACATTATTTACTTTGGGGTCTTCACTGGACTTGTCCCCATCTTCTTTTGAATCCTCTTCTTTCTGTGTATCTTTTTGCCGTTTGGAAGATGCCTAAAAATTATATGAAATCAATCATTCGTTTCTGTTTGATCTCAAAGAGTTTCAGTTGCCATCAGAATATTCATCAATGTCTGCTGATTTTCAATTATAGTTTGGATACATTTATTTTGATTGATATTATGGAAATATCATAAAATAAGTCATCAAAGTGCAAAACTGAGGTACTACATACCTCCGTAGCATCCTCTGCCTTGCGTTTGTTTCCTCTTTCGTTCTTTTCATCGATGACCAGAGCTCCTTCGTCTTCATCACTGCTGCCTCCTTTCTCTCCATCACCAGTTGCTTCAGACGCATCATTGTCTTTCTTTGAAGCCTGAAGCAAAAACATTAGCATGACAAGATTAAACACTTTTTTGTTTTTAAATACATCAATACTTGCCATTGACAGGTGATTATATACACTATAGGGTAATAGAACAAACTAAGGTAAAAGCAAGCTGTTTCCAAATGCATTCACGCCCATCCCCTTATCAGAGGAAACGCCTACCTCATACTCCTCATGTGTAACGGTAGGATTGTTCTCAATCTCCCACAGTCCCTCAGCAAAACCTCTCCTCTTGTTGGCTTTTCCAAATTTTTCCTTAAATTCTTCATATGGGGACAAGTCTTTGGCACCCAAGAATGCCCTGTAGAAACAAGACATGATTACAAGAAAGAAACACTAATATTAAACTGAAAAAAATGCTATGAATGGCGCAACTCACGTTTCATGTGTCCCAAAGAAGAAGACCTGGTACTTGTTTGAGGGAGATTTCACAGCTCCTTCAGGTAATTCATCAATCTGGAAAAAGAGGTTCATAGCAGTGACATAACAGTAACTATCCACACTTTAGCTTGTTTGCCATTTCATTTCTACTATTGTCTGTATTTAGTCGTCACTGGCATCAATGATTCAATCAGTATGTAGCTTACCTCTCAAAAGAAAAAAACATATTAGCAAACACACTAACTTCACCGTGGTTGACTGATTCCCTAAGTCAGTGTGAGAGAAGTTTATGTGTTGTTTTTCATAATATAATAATGGCAATACCGTTAGAAAGAGCCTACTTGTTGCTAGACTTGTCAAGTTTTTAATACAGTTTAAGGCTAGCCCTACGCTCAAACAGCGCTGAGGCTGTGGAGCAGCGGAGCCCGGAGCCTGTCCTCAGAAAGCCCCGCAGTGAAGCCCGCGGCGGTGAGCGCCAGGTCAGCGCTGTCACGACCGCAACAAGCAAGTGACGTTGTGTAATAACAACTATTTAGGGCCACGGAATACTAGACTTGGCCTACGATAAAAGGCCCGTAGGGACCGAGAGCTAAGTGTTGGTGACTGAAACGACACGTTCATTTTGAACAGAGGAGCTGCAGATTTGAACTAAAGACCGTTTCCTGAACAGAGTGAACCACCCGAAAGTAATTTGTCTCCGACTTCAGCAGAGTGCCATTAGCTGCGTGTTTGCAGCACATGGCTAGCACCGGCTAAAGCTAACTCCGGTTAGCCAACTAGTGTCAGGCCGCAGGAGTAAACTAGTAATAGACACCAGTGAGGAGTGCGACTATTACAAATGCATAAACCGCACACAGACACGACAGTTCATTGCACCAGTACTTACCCTGGCAGGCCAATGAGGATAACCCTTCATTTTAGCAAACACAAGATCTCCGGGTTTATATTCCCTTTGCCGGTTGGTTCTGGGCATTTTTTCTTCAAAACAGCAACAGTAAAAAATAATATAATAGATTGTGGTTCCTGTGTGCTAATGGACAATCACTTGCTCTAAAAACTGAACCAGTGAATGTCAAATCCTCCAGGCGCCGAAAAGTGGAGTGCGACTTTTCCCGCGGACTCGGACCAATGAACGCAGCGATGAAAAAAACAGCACTGTCTAAAAGAAAAAGCACAATTTCTACAACAAAAGAGCCCCGAGACTGTTGTTTAATAATAACTACACCCCCGCGTTGGCTCGTCCCTCCGACTGTTTAGGTTTGAATCGGACTGACGGACGCGCCCCCAAGACCTGGTCCAAATGATACCCCCTAACGCTCAGAGCGCAGCACTGCAAGTAATAATGTAAGGACAGGGGCCGGTAATGTTCCAGATCTATACATCTGTTATCCAGATTTTAAGGTTTAAAATGTAGATTTGTTTTCATTTGAAAAGCTCTTTCTAATATAATAGAGAATGTACAGCATCATCTGCTTCGTTTGGGGACATGGGCGGTATATTAGTCCTATGCTTGGTGTGAGATAAAAGGTCAGAATGCATCATGATGTAAAAATTATTATTATTAAAAGAATGGTGCCAAGCTGACTAATGATTTTCTGAGCGGGAGGTAATCAAAAAGAAATAGGGGAAAACTGACAGTGAGGTTGGTCAGCATTTACCCATCCTTCAACACTGGGGAAACAACACAGTGCCACACACACGGACCCATCTCCAAATCTTGAGCATAGCTTGGTCAAGAGTAGGACTATTTCAGCTGGAAAACTAGAGTGCTTAAAGAAAACCTACCCAGACACTGGGAGAAACATGCAACTACACAAAAGGCCCCCACTGCTCATCAGTCAAATCCAGGACCTTCTTACTACTACTTACTACTTCTGAAGCCACAGCTGCTCTGAGGCGACTCATGCAGGGCTGCCAATCTGTGCCATCAGCCCCTCCGACCACCACGCACTCACAAACCACATTCATACATAAGCATAATGGGTAATGTGTCTTGCCCAAGGACACAACAACATGCACTTCTTGATTTGAGCTGAGATAGATTTGTGATGTTGAAGTTGGCGCTCACTCTAACCACTGAGTCAGAGCTACTGTCACCTCAGTTAAATATGAAATTATTCGACCACTTTCTTACAGAAGCAATAGCAGACAGTTCAGTTTGAATGTTACTGATATTATGCACTTCCGTTATATTGTCATGATGCTGTCACTTCACTCCACGGCCAGTAGATGTCCCTACTTTTAAACACGACGTCATGAGTTTACTGAAGAAGCGTTAGCTGCGCACAAACCTGCGCAGAACACACATTTATCTCTCAGCGATGGAGGCTTATGTTTTGATCAAGCTTGGAAGCTAACGAGCTCAATTTTCTCGTCGTGATATACCCTAAAATACTCTGTTATCTGCCTTCTTTAATGCACAACTGCAGCTCCAAAAATCTAATCATTTGACCATAAAGATAAAATTAACTTGTTGTTATCGCTGCGTTAGCCGTTTAGCTAAAGTATCGTTGTAGATTCCTGTTGGCTCATTGAATGTGCTTTGTTTTTCAGAATTTACAGAGATTATCCATGTACATCGCTTTTTGATACGTATTTTAATATCTTAGCGGTATCCTACCTTTATCTTGAACAAGAACCTCGGAACACCATTGTAAGTGGGCTTTTTTCACCGAGGAGGGAAAGTGGTTCTTCATGTGCACAGGTCATAGCAATAAATTAGCATTAAAAACCTTCAGAAAATATGTCTTTAGTCGCTTATGGCAGCAGTGATGAAAGCGATTCAGAAGAAACCTCCAGCTCGCCTCCGCAGAGCAAAGGAGGACTCTTCTCTGTCCTCCCAGCTCCAAAAAAGACGAGTGTTGTCAGTGCAGGGCCAAGTATAAAACCGACAACAAAACCAAGCACAGTGTCTGAGAATAGCGCTTCAAACGATGAGCCCATGTCTCAGCCGTCTAGAGTAGGTCTTTTTTCCACTCTGCCTAAGCCCAAGAAGAGAAATGAGCCTGTCAGGATTACTGCACCACAGGTTCAGAAACGGGACGTGAGTATATAGGTATTTCAAGTATAACCTAAATGCTTGCTGACTGATTATTTACTTTGTGAAATGCATCATTTTACAGTCGGACTCAGATGATGATGAACCAGCAATAAAGAAAAAAGTTCAGGTAAGCTTGTAAATACAACTTCATCTCAGATTGTTGGTAACAGTTCTTTTTTTTTTTTTTAGTAATTTCATCTACAATTTATCAGTGTTATAAAAGTTAAAGGTGCGCTGTCATTTTTCTTGTGGGGGGCTGGCACCTGCCTGTCTTCAATGAGATGTTATTGCTTTGCCTGAAATGTTCCACAATATGACATTAAACAGATTTATCTTGCATAGATTTAATTATGTGTTGAACAACGTGCTTTGTTTTAGTGAGTGGGGTTGCCTCTCTATAAATCTTACCTATAACTTGTTTCCATAGAGATAGATAAGCTGTACTGTGGAACAATCCAAAGCATTAACATCTCCATAGAGACCAACAGAGATTGGATCCTCCACCTGCCTGAAATGTTACATTGTTCACCTTTTAATATTGCTGCATTTGCTTCTTTGTAATGCTTTCTTGCAGGGAGGTGGTGGTACAGGCCTGTCATCTCTCCTGCCACAGCCCAAAAATATGACAGTTAAGGAAATTGACCGACCGCTGATTCCTTACACTCTCACCAAACGTCAAGAGCCTAAAGTAGCCAAATCCAGTGCTCCTTCAGCCTTGCTCAGCTCCAGTGCATCTCCCTCTGCTATCAAAGCTGCTGCTAAGTCTGCTGCCATGCAAGTCGCAAGACAGATAGCGAGTGACGATCATGATGAGGAGGAAATAAGTCCAGAGAATTACTTTTCACTTGAAAATAACTCCCAACTGGCTCCTGCTGCTGAGATAGAGCCTGAGCCCAGACCTGTGATAGATCCCATTCAGTTTGGGGTGGCAGACGGACCGGGTCACTCAGATGCACCTCTAGATTTTGGTGGAAATGCGGAGGAAGGTGGGGCATGGGGAGGGCATTACCAGGAAGCTGATCCAGAAGCTTATTCTCAGGTAATAGATGCCATATTGTGTCTTAAAAATAAAAAAAAATCAACCCATCTTGAAAATCTTTTAATAGGTTGTGTTCACGTGACATGATGATCTAGAATCTCTATAGCTTAAAACTGAGCTCGAGGACAGGGCAGACATCTGTGGTTTAATTTGCTTTTTAACTGTTTAATTGCATATGTTTTGACTTGGTTTTTGGTTAATGTCACTGTAATTAATAGCCCTATCCACATGAAACTAAAACTTGGAAAACATTATGAAGCAATTCATACTATTCATTTATCTGATGTTTTGCTATTTACAGGGATATTATAATCAGCCATATTATGAAGATCCTAATGTTGACCAGGGAGAGACCGGAGAGACAGAATCTGAAGAGCCTGGGAACTCCGCCATGTTTGATGAAGAAGCAGTAAGAACTTTGCTTTGCTTAAGAAATTTGTTTTGCTATTTAGTTTAGTTTTGTTTAGGTTAAGTTATTGTGCCAAATTAAGATAATGATTTATAATTATATGCCATTTTGGTGTGTAGTTTATGAGGTTGCAAGGGAAAAGAAACAGAGGAAAAGAGGAGATAACCTTTCTAGAGATTAAAGGTGATGACCAGTTAAGTGGAACGCAGCAGTGGTTGACCAAGAACATGACAGAAGAGAAACAAAATCGATCGTCTTTTAGCAAGGTAACACATATTTTGTTAGCAGTATGATTTGTTGCCTTTTTTATTTTTTTTTATTAAAAGTGTCTAAATACAACTGTTGTTTTATTTTGCAGAAAAGAGGAGGAATGCCAACGGGACAACAGAGACGCAAGCACCAAATCACATATCTCATTCACCAGGTGATTTATAAAGAGTTTCTGAACACTTTAGAATCATTTCAGCTATAGTTACATCGGTTGAACTGTTTTGGTTTTTTTTTGTTTTTTTTTTTTACAATATTTTGATTTAGAAGCATATCTGTCCAACATGTCTGTACAACGCTCTCATGTACATTAAATAAAATGGAAAATAATTACTTTTACTATTTCTATTATTAATCTGGTTGGCATTTCATTTCAGGCAAAGGAACGCGAGTTGGAACTGAAAAACAGTTGGGCAGAGAACAAGCTAACTCGACGACAGACCCAGGCCAAATACGGCTTCTGAAACTATGGACTTTTTATGGATAACCCAATTTCCCCTTCTGCTGTTCTGATTTCACCACTAACAAAAGATGACTGGCATACAGACCTAGTTAGGACAATAGTATCTACTCTCCAACCTGCATTTGTGTTAGATAGATATTCATTTTTGGTAACATATTTGATAGTGTTTGTATTATTGTACATTAAGACCCATATATTTACAGTATCATATAGGAGTTAAGTCTGTTTTCTAAAAATGCAATGTACATGTCTGAATTCAGTTTTACCTCTGGCACATCAGTGGTAGAAATAATGTCAAGTGACCCAATACATGTTTTTCCTTTTAAATAAGTATACAAACTATTCATATTACCACAAATCCTTTTTTGTGGGACAGGTTTGATTGTCTGGCAATGCATGCTTGTGGCAGCTGTTAACATGGACTGTAACATTTGTACAAATAATTTTTAAGATGAACCATACATTTATAATTTCTTCTTCACATGATGAGAGTATATTAATACTGTAAATAAAACTGCCAGAGAATCAAGTCTGTCATGGTAAACCTTTGAAAACAATCCTATTTTAAATAGTTTGATGTTCCAACTGCCTTGTTTAAATTTATATTAAGAGTTAGCAGTCCATTATCGTAAATAAAGTGTTGACATGCATTCGGCTTAATATAAAAGAGTACTTAGAACAAGGACACACACTGAGCTAACTGCCCTGTGTTCATTTATGAAGGACCTGCTAAACCCCTTTGACAAACCTATGTAATGTAAGGAAATATAAATTTATAAGAAACATTTGAGAATTGAGTTTATTATTGTTGCAAAAATAAATATTTGAAGAGCCTTTGCTTCATTTAAGAGTATTTTTTGACAAGTATGTTTTATTGGCTACATTATGATACATTTCTACTTGTGTCCAATTATAGATTCTTGTTTTTTGAAGCCCATTATTCTTTCTTGGGGCTGTCACTTGATGGCACTGTTGTCACTTCAGGGGCTTCATTAGCTGAGTCCAAATCAGATGGGACAGTCTTTAAATCATTGTCCTCTTCAGAACCAGGTTCAGTGTTGGTCGACTCTGCCTGCTGTAGTCTCTTGGCTTTTAGCTTCTGATAACTGGCAGAAAGGTCTTCATATGGTACAATGGATAGAGGGACTCGCACAGTGTCCACTCTATTCACCTGAGAAAAGTCAAATTCATTTTAGAGGGAATTTAAATACTTGTTGACAATGTTAAAGCTGGGTTACCAAATTGTCAAATTGTGAAAAGAGGAAGTATGTAATCAACTATCTAAATCGCTCCTTCCTAGCTTTCACAAACCCTTTAGTACAGGGGTGTCAAACATATTTTCACCGAGGGCCACATCAGCAAAATGGCTGCTCTCAAAGGGCCAGATATAAAATAAATCTAACTCATTTTTCAACTTGTTAGTTAACTGTTTCTGTATTTGTTACTTATTCAAGTTACAAATATTGCATATACATTTGCATAGATGTATACGGCTGTGTAACTGCGTATCTCCTGATAAATTGAGATTTTAAGACCATCATACCTTTTAATTTACCCTGTCGAGGGCCACATAAATTGATGTAGAGGGCCACATTTGGCCTGCGGGCCTTGACTTTGACACATGTGCTTTAGTACGTAGCTAGCATTCACATGCATGAGCACTTGTACAGGTTTAGAACAGCTTTTCTCAGATGGCAAAAACAAAGCAGGGTGGTTCACGATTGTACATTCTCCACAGCAAAAGTATTCAAGTGCGCACATGGTTCTTTACACCAGGTTTGCAATCAGTTCATAGTAGTCTGATTTCGTCACAAAGTACTGCTTTTACAATATAGTATAGTACAACTAGTTTATTCGTCTTCTTAATTTTAACTACTTGTGAACCAAGATGGCCTTGAAATTCTAATTGACAAACATTTGAGTTTCTAGATACAGACCCCAGTTGAATGCATTGCACACACAGCAAAAGCAGTTTATGTAGTATCTTACCGTCACTTCGCACCAGTAGTCTCCCAATTCCTTAATTGGTTCTTGTTGGAGGGTTAGTGCATGTGGTGGCACAATCAATAAAAACTAAAAAATAAATAAAATAAAAAGTTACAACAATGAATTAAAAAACAAAGGTCAGAAATGAAATGCTACCTTCTTCTGAAACTGTCTGCAGACTACTTCTTTGGTGACTTGGAAATCCTCTGTCGGCATTTGGTTTATATTTAAATTTATACGTTTAAGAAAATCGACAGTCTGTAAGTAAGAAAAAAAACAAAAAACAAAAAACATGCTATGATTCTTCTAATGTTCAAAATATTCCCTTAGGTATCACCATTATTCGTACCATTTGTCCTGTTCGAGTTTGCAAATTTTCTTCTGACTTCCCTTGTTGTCGCAGCTGTGCAATAAATAAATAAGTTATCTGTATTAAAAAGTTTCAGTAAAAAATATTAATGCATTAAATTGCCAAACTTACCGTTAGCTCCTCAGCAAACATCTCTTTGTTTTCTGGTGATGCATACACTGCAAGACCTTGTGCTAGCAACTTATTACGACCAACAGACTTCTTCACAAACACTGTATCCCCTCTTCCACCAAGCTCTAGAAAAAAATGCATATTGAGTTTACAAATGTTGACTTTTTGTTCACTGTAGCTAGTCGTGTTATGGCTATTCCTTTCAAACATTGTGGTCTACAAAATATATTGACATTGCATTAGGACAACCACTCAAAATTCAAGAACACTGTTCAAGTGACTAGTGTGCAATTATCACATTTTGATTTAGATTTATTTATTCCAGTCATTAATGATTATAACAGGATCTTTATAATAGAGAATCTACAGTCAATTCTGTTAGTAAAAGCATGTAGTTTGGGGTAGAGTTCAGACATATTGTTATTGAAAGCAACTTATTTTTTTTACAATTAAAAAAAAACCTCACTCTGCACGGTCTGGGTCAGGATAAGCTCCATCTTCTCTTTCGGCTGGTGCTTTGTGTCCTCCACCAGTTTGTAGATCCTGTGTCTTCGAGGATGAAGTCTTGGTGGACTACCTCTTTTAGACAAGGGCACCTGCCACCAACGCTCCACCACAACAGTGTGCTGGGGAGAGAAAAGGGAAAAACACATTTCCAATTTTAGACGTAATGTGTCTTTCTTACTAGGGCTGTACAATATATTGCAATCAAATAGAACATGCAATTTGAGTTAGTGGTGTTATAAAATTGCAAATTATCTTGCAAAAATCCTGTAGAAACTGTAGTTTAGACCTCTACAAACTGTCCTGTGCACTCTGAAAATAATCTTACTTTTTTAAATTTAGAACTTATAATAAATCACAATCATATTTTTACCCTCAGCCTTATTTCTTTCAACAGAAACTCATCTATCTTGTAGCATGTATCATTTAGCCTGCCTGGCAGGCTTCATCTTCATCCAGATTTGTTCAGGCTCAAACTGTACAGTTTGACACAGTCCTGTACTGTGTTTTGACTGAACCCTGTTTCCATTGTCACATGACTTACCCCCGCAGTTACACACACACAGTGTTGAATTCACATATATTTCCTACAGGGTTCTGTCATAAATTGACTGTATCCACAGCTGACAGGGACAGGACTGACCTGTGCATGGGTGAGGGACAGACTCCTGACAAGGATTCCCGGCTGGACCCTGAACAGCTCGTGAAGGACGAGGCGGCACGAGGACCACATGTCCTTACAGCCGCGGGACTCTGCGTGATTGTAGCACAAATACAAACTGTCTGGGCTTAAAACCTCTGGAGATATTTACAAAGGACACGCAATATTCTGATGTAAGTAAGCAACACTTTGGTACACTAACATGACTGAAACACAGCTAACAGGAAGGCAACAGCTAACTGTGCTGTGATGTGAGGACCCCAAGAATAACACGAGGCTGTTCTAAGATTGCCTGAGTAAAATGCCCTTATTGACTACATGGGTGGGACTAAGCCTGTTAAAATAACTATGCTAGACCCCAGTTCTTTGGATAAACTAAGCACCTAATATTTCTTAACCTTGGCTCTATACATTGTACATGATACAATTTTATGCGTGGCCATCCCCTTTTCCCTGCAGCTCTAACGGGACTGATAGAGACTTGTGTTCTGCAAGCAGAGACGATCTCAACTTTGGTTCACCAGGACTTTCCAAAAGAGCCACGAAAACTATATCATTTATCCAAGAATGAAACCGATTTCAGAAAAGAAAGAACCCAATTGACTGAAGTAAATTCAGATAAACTAGCCATAACCACAATACAAATAAAAGACACATCTGTTTGATCTCAGCTAATACCTTTCTAAGCAGAAAGAAAAGGAACTTGTTCATAAAATGAATATTGTCAGTATTGTTTACATACTGATTTGTAAAGGTCATGTCAATATTTTTATTTGTGTAAAACTGTGTTAATGGTTCATAATGCATATATGCTTGCAAATTCAAAGAACTCTCCTCATTCTCCAAAACCTCCACTCATGACTTCACCTCATTGGTTTAGCTGTCCCACCCAAACATAAGTCAGTGACTTCAACAGGAAATACACTGGCCACATTCTGACCAAACCCCATGGATCTATTAAAATGTCAGACCCTACAGCTCAGTTCAGACCTTTGATCAGAGAGGACAGAGGGACATAGTGTCACTTATCAGGTTTGACTCCATCCAGAAAGGCTCCAGAGGACTTAAAAAACTCCCAATTCTCTCTTCCAAAACGTATGCCCGTCTTTTGACATGTTTTTAATCCAAATGACTATAGCTGATCTGACCAAAAGCAAAGCTTTCACATTTGTCCAAATTTAAATATTTGCATTTTTGTAGTCAACAGCCTTTTTGATTCACTTTGGTGTACCTTATTCTGTGACCTGTGCTGAGACCCTATGGGTATCGACCAGATAAGCATCCTTCCCTGCTTTCTCAACACTGGAAGAGAGCTTCCGAGCGTGGACATCTAGACCATGGGCCTGCTTCTACTCCATGCAGCTTGACCTCCAGAAATGACCTTCTGAAGGCATCAGCCCAACATATCATATTCGAATATTGTCTGTTTAACTAGGTCATTCATAAACCACAATTTGCTATGGTAAATAGTGATGATATAGTGATGATATGTTCCAGATATAGGTCAGTGATATGGTACAAGAATATACAAACCTTCATTAAACATTGTTTAATTCATTAATTAACTAATTAAGATCATTGATTATACTGTATTGGTAATGTTCCTTTTGTTGAGTGATGCCCCAAAACTCTTCTAGTCAAAGCCAAACACTCACAAAGGCCACGTGACTTCTGCTTTAACTTAGAAGTAAACTTAATACAATTCTTTATATCAATCACCTTTAAATCTCACTCTTCATATGTTGTGTTAATCATATATTAATATATTAATATATTAATCATATATTTATGGTAATTAACCAAAAAAACAAAACAAACATAAAACAACTTCAGTTCAAGGACTCTAGTTCTCAAGACTCAAATGATCATATCACTTGTTCAGAAAAGAACGTGAGCAATACAAGTAGCCTACAAGGATTTTAAACCTTTTGATAGTTAATTGATGTAGGTTACTGTACACTTTGGTGCAGGATTATACCAAAATTATAATAAATCTTCAAATAAAACTTCAGCAAAAAAAATACAAATAAAGTATAGACATTTACTGAACTAGGCTACACATAGATAATAAAACCAGTAAGGGTAAGTACGTTACTTAGTCTATCAATAAGGCATCAGTGTTGAGATCAATATCAGTTGGACAAAACATGTTTTGAATGAAGATGTTTCTTCAGTTCTGTAGTGGGCATACTTTATATATACCTTTCAAAAGTTATAAATGCACTCAAGTGAATATAATGGAAAAACAACAACATAATAATAATAATAACAATAATATGATACCGTATACGTAATTGAACACATTTTACACATCACCAGAGATAGGTCTATAATCACTAGTTGAAGTTGTACCATAGAAATTGATGCGACCAGACAGCAGGCTCTGTCCTGTTCCTGCAGCTGTGCAACAGGTGCATACAAAGAAGCAGCATCCACAGATAAATATTAAACCTACAGATGCCCAAACCAGAGTGGTGATAACAAAGGCAAAGATGTAGAATGGTTTATAGCAGAAATGAGGAGATTCAGTGGAGTAGTCGGGTGGATAGACGCTGTATACCCACACTGAGCCTATGAAGAGAGCACAACACACAGGTAGTGTTTAAAACATTTATAAAGAACAACAGAGTAGGAGACATGTAAAAATGTTGTACAGCAGTTATAATCATAAATACAGGGAAATGTCAGTATTGCTGGGTTTCAGATGGCATCACAACATTCTATAGGCCAATAGTATTTAACACAGAAGCAAAAATGAATATTGTTAAAATATTTTTTCTAGTTTAATTGTTAATTAATGAGTTCTAGGATCTAATCACTAATAGAAATGATCATATGTATGAATTTACATATTGGATATTTCATGGCCAAGCACAATGTAATTGATAGAGAAATCTAGCTCTTGTCCCCTATCTGGGAGTTTGACATCATCACATCTAGAATCTAAAAAACACCAACTGGAACATTCACAGCATGAGTTTTTAAGGCATATAGTCTACAGTTTGGCATAAAGGCCAAAATATTAGCCTCACTGACAAGAGAATTTTTAGTAAATTGTAAAGAGTTTAAGGATTTGGTAGCAAAATAGAAAACCTGGAGTCCAGGTCTGAGCCTACTTTTGATTGTTATATTTACATTATTATAATTGAAATTCATTATTATAAGGCATCTCTTACAAATGTAATTTATCCAAATTAAATAATAATTTAATGTATTTAAAGGTGCACTTTGTAACTCTGCCCCCTGCTTGTCTCCATGCATATCTTCTGCTCACAACAGGAATGCATGTTCATCAATGTATTTTGGTAATTAAAAACATCTGTAATTTAATAAAGCAAGCTAGGTAAATAATTGCTGCAGTTATTGCAAACAACTAATTCAATGCCATTTCTCACCTGCAATAAACCAACAGAAGTCAAAGAGATACAGCAAACCCAAACATGTGGTGGTCACCAGAAGCACAGGGCCATCCACCCAAATGCTTTTGGTGTAAGTCAGAGTCAGAGAGACCAGACTGGCTGATCCCAGAACGATCATATAGATGGGAATATAAGGTTCAGCGGGACAACTCTGCAAATGCATGGCCCCTGTAGGAAAGCAAAAACATTATGTGCACTTTTCCTATTCATGAGTTTTACTTGTGCATGCAAATATATTCTTCAGTAATTAGAGTCTTTTTTGCATTTAGTTTTGAGACAATAGACAACAACAGATGCTGAAATTGAAAATCGGCATGGACAGACTATTTCAACTGTAAGTCTACAAGGATCATAGGACCCAACTATCAATAGTTGTAGCAAATAGCTTAATGTGTTCATTAAAAATATACCATTAGAGACATTAGAACAGGTCTAGATATAATGTGGCCAGTGTGTATGGCTTAAGTATTATAGCAGTATAAACATACCAAAGCCAATGGCTGCAAGTAAAACCATCCACCAAATGAAATTAACCACAGCTGAAGACAGGAAAACAAAATCTTAACATAAGTGCATCCTTTTACAAAAATGTTTTATGAATCTAATGCAAAAACTCACCAACTGATGAAATTATCACTGCACTTTGAGGCCTTGGTACATGATCAGGAGGGGAGTCCATGTCTATAAACAATATCTAATTAAGGAGAATAAAATGAATATAAATAATATGCTTTCGTGAAGGTACCTGTTCGAATCCTAAATTGTTGTCTCTCGCAA
The DNA here is from genome assembly GCF_009829125.3 of Periophthalmus magnuspinnatus. Lineage (NCBI taxonomy): Eukaryota > Metazoa > Chordata > Actinopteri > Gobiiformes > Gobiidae > Periophthalmus > Periophthalmus magnuspinnatus. Next base: position 10,722,776 of record NC_047136.2, on the reverse strand, counting down.
CCTGTGCAGGATGTTAAGACATTCAAGGCTAAAACATGACAGCAATAGTCTTCCGCAATGCAATGCCCTGAGCTTTTGCCTCAAGAGGAAATCGTGATGAAACTCTTCTCTGATATCTGATTACATGATGCTATCAGGCACAAACCAAAAATGTGTGTCATTTGTTTATCATAAAGGCAGACCACAACTAGCACAAAGTTAGTGGATATAAAATTGAAAAGAGATAGTCAATATTGAAGAAATTGCTAACCAATCTTAGGACATAACTTCTGAACCTATAACTAAATGCTTTACATAACTCATCTGCTATGAATAAAAGTAATAATAATACAAATTTCCTATAGCTTTGCCTTGAATTTTTCATAGCATTAATCTTGTCTATCTTGTATTTATTAATTTACAGTATTTATTGTTAAAATACATTGAAATGCATGCGTTCTTCCAGTAAGTTGGCTTAGCTTTCCACAGATCAAACCTGTAACTTGTATCCTATGAAGACAGAAGTTTTATGCCATACTGTGGAACATTCCAGACAAAACAATAATACCTCCATAGAGATTAGCAGGTGGCAGACCCCTCACCAGAAAAGTTACTTAGTGCACCTTTTGATGACCAAAAAAAAAAAAAAAATCTGTATCAGTGTTGTAGGCTTCTTTTTATTTTTTCATCTTAAGCAATGTTTTTTGTGTTAATTTTATGCCTGATGCTTTCAGTTGTATTTTTCAAACTTGCCACAGGATGGACCGTGCTGAACTCTTTTATGAGTTGAAAATCAATAATCATTTGAATCATGGGCGCAGCGGGGAAGTCCATGCAGATAATTCCCAGACGCTGGTTCTGGACGGTTTTGGACTGGAGATATTCGTAAAGCAGCAGGTTGACTCGTTGGGCCACAGCTCTGGGGAAGGCAAACAACCCCGCCCCACTGCTGTAGGTGAGGAAGATCTGGGCCAGGTTTCCCCCCGGAGCAGCTTCCAGGTGGTCATAGATGCTCTGCCATTTCTCCTTGACATGCAGAAGAGTGGGCACCTGCATGGCACAGAGAGACTCAACCACTCTGTAAAATACCAAATTATCTTCTATAAATCTAGGACATTCATTCTCATTAATGGTTGTTGATGAATAAATAATCATAAATAATTCAAACTCCTTAAGTCCCAACTGTTAAGCAGATACGAGTTCATGCACTGTAGGTTTACATTGCAAGTTCTTCTCGATATCAGGAAAAATGTGGAATGCAATAACTACCAAATATGTCCAATATTGTTTTAATGATAATAGTTTTTGGGGGTGAAAGAATAGTAATGTGACTTGAATGTAAGGATTTAGAGTTCAGAGCTATAAGCTCAACAGCTTGTAATAAGTCTGTCTATCAATACTGAATTTGAATTTATGTATTGCATTGATTTTTATCACTGCACTAATTGTACAAATGCCTGTACTATTTTTTTCTATAAATATCTTTTCTGTATTATATCTGTGTACTTGTTGTTTAAGCACCTTTGCACTTTGTGAGAAAGACACATTTTTCCTGGTGGGACAATAAAGTTGACCCCACCTTACATATCTTTCATGCTATTCATACAGCAACATATTTACAGATCTCAAATAAATCAATTAAGGTATACATTTTCATTTTAGATGTGTCTTATGTGTGTCTGTATTTTAACTGTATAGTCTTGATACCTTCCAGCGGTCCGCTATGTCCATGGACCAGTAGCGCATGCCCAGGTCTGGACCAGAGAAGTCTTGCATAATAATGATTTTGCCCCGCACCTCCCCCACTGTGGGCACCAGACGGCTGTGCCACAGCAGGTCCCAATGGGCATAACGGTGAATATAGTCCACCACTGCACCATAGATGTCATTGGTCTCACTGAACTCCTCCTTCACCCTCATCAGCACTGTCTCCGTGGGAAACTCAGTGAGGAATTCCACCACTCCCTCCAGGACGTGCCCGAAATGCGCCCGCTGGTAGGAGACCCCATGATGAAGGGTGAGGTTGCCATTAACGTGACGAACACGGACATCCAGGAAGCGCACCCCAGCCCGTAGCTGAGAGGCCAGGCTCCAGGTCTGGCATTCAGCGTAGACCCCCCCGAACAGGGCCATGGTGTTGTGGGTACCGGGCATGGTGACCTCTGACAGCGGCTGGTCATCAGGAAGGTAGGACATCCACGAGGGGTTCAGGAACTCGGGGTGAGGGGTGTCGTCGTAGTCTGGGCGCTGGATGGCACTGGAGCTCAGACCAGTGACTCTGAAACCAAGAGGTAAGTGGTAATAAGTAAGTATATGTAATACGTGTAAAATATGTAGGATTATTGTATTACCATTTGTTTATTTTTGCTTTTTTATTGTAATATGTGACCTACTGTGTCAAAGTAATTTCCCAAAAATATTTGACTAAGTCTAGTTTATTTTGTATAGTTTAAAATGTATTATTATATTATATTATAACCCATCTGTGTGTATAAACATACAGATGAGTTAGCAGAAATTGAGCCCTCCTCTAAAACCTCTAGTGAATAGTGTTTTCTGTTCTGATTATTGACTTAAGTAGCCTCTTCTTTCAACAGATCCCTTTTATAATACTAAATCAGGAAAATGACAATTATTTTTTCATATATTGCATTTCTATGACGGAGTATAAGGGTCACTTAAAAATACTAGAATAACATTTTGACATTTAAGTCGTAGTTTAATGAGAATAAAGTCGAAGCCAGAATAAAGTCATAATTTTATGAGACTAAAGTAATCATTTTATGAGACTAAAATAATCATTTTATGAGAATAAAGCAATCAATTTATGAGAATAAAGTAATCATTTTATGAGAATACAATTGTAGCCAAAAAAGTCGACATTAAATGATTTAGAGCTCAAAGCGAATGAAAATGAATGCAGACTGCAAAAGACTGGCACTTGGGTGAGTTAAATGCTTACATGAATGCCCACTAAGAATATTGAACTTTGAAATACTGACATTTTACACATCTCATAAGTTTTTAAGTTATTAGACAGATCTGCACTGCAGTTTAGCTGCCACCTGTCCACCCATATGCATCAATTGCAAACTGTTGACTGAAGTAGGCTACATTTTCTCCCCATGGAGTGACTGGATTCCTCCTTGGAAAAAGCCTGCAGCACGTGGCACTCCCTATGGCTCACTGGGCAGGACACAGGCTGTGCTCTGATCTGAAATCAGGTGGAGGAGTCTCAACGCGATCTTTACCCATATTCTGCTCCACTTAGCTTTGCTTCTCTACTATTCTAAACATGGGTACTTTGCACACAGTTACCGTTCAAAGATGTGCTCATTGTAGATAACTTCAGCCCCTCATTATGGGCTTGTGGAGCCGTGGGCACTGGGCAGCCCATGTTTTATGCACTGATTATAATGTAGCCTAATCTCTATTGCCATTGCTCTGTCCTGTTTTTGTGTCCAAAGGGTTACAGTTTAGCCTAATACACAAAGTTCAAGAGTTTCAGTCCCTGATCACAAATTCTTTATCCGGGATCAATACCGCATACTGTCCCAATACATGGTCTGGAGCACTGCGTACACCCTGTATCCATGGATGTTCCAAGTATACTGCGTGGAAAGACTCCTACACCTGTAGGTGTCCTGCCCATGGGTGCTCAGCTACTTGCAGAGGTGCATGGGGGTCATTTCGCATGGGGGAAATGATTCAACAGTTGTTAATGTTTAAAAGGCCAGCAATATAAAGTTTGAATATCGTATGTAGGTTTTAATTTAATCTTTTAACTCAAATAAGGGCCGTTCTCTTGCAGTCTGGTCGTGGTGGCGAATTGCTCTTGCCCCTAAATCTGAATAAAATTACATCTTTATGTTGACTTTATTCTATTCTAAATTACAACTTTATTCTCATAAAATTGTGAAACTATTCTCGTAAAATTACGACTTTAATGCTAAAATGTTATGATTTTATTCTCATAGTGCCCGCATAATTTTAGTTTTTAAAGTGACCCTTATACTCCGTTATACTTTTCAAATCAATTATGCCATGGCATAATTAGTTGTACTTACCCCAAAAGTAAAATCACTTCTAGAAACATGTTGTCTCTTTTCATTGTCCCTCTAGAGATGTAGAAGGAAAAAGATAGAAATGGTGCAAAAATGTATCAAAAATAATAATAGTTGCAACAAATATTTAAACAAGAAAATGCCTCTATTGTAGAATTGCTATATATGTTACGTTCACGTTCTTGAGTGCTAGAGTCTATACTGTACAAATTAAATATAGACACATTTTGAAGAAAACAAAAACAGCAAAACAGTTGTATCCCTTCTGCTGCGAGGTCGCCCCCAGTGCACCCATCTACACAGTTTGAATGGCCGGCTTAATCTTTATAATCCCAAAACATCAGCACCCACCCATGTCACTCTCTGTGTGTGAATGCTGCTGGTAGGTGGGTTTGTTCTAAACGTCCCACTATAGTCCACATACCTGAGTCTGAAAGCTGGTCCCCGGTCTGGATGAGCACAGACGGGACAGGGACAGACCTGAGAGAGAGAGGGGTCAGAGGGAATGACGGAGTGTCGGCCCAGGATGTAACTGGCAAAATGCTAAAATGGACAGATGACGTAGGGCAGTTAGGGGGCGTTCCTTCTTTTGAGTTAATCACTAACAAATAAAGTAAAGTCAATTAATTTCATGTAAAGAAACAAAATTAAAAAAAAATTAAATGTATAAATATTGAATAATTTTCATATATACATATAGTATGGTTTAATTTGATTGTATAATTGTTCCAACACATTTTTAATCTTTAGTACTAGGTCCATGTATCTCACCTTGTGTGTGCTTTAAACTGCTGGTCTTTGAATGTTCTGTACTCTGTATGCTTGTGTTGTTTCTACTTTAACCAAAAATATGAATAATTGTACAAGGAGTGGGAAGATTAGTCATATTTTTGATCAACTAATAATATTGCCATTTCAGAAAATTACAACTTTGGTAATATGCATGTAACAAACTAGTTACTGAAGTTAAATTCAAATGATCCACCCTTAGTTTGATAGTAAGCTTAGTGTTAAAAGACACATAAGTCTTGAGTGTGAAGGTTTAAAGAGAGTGTGTAGTTTGTGAAATGTGTAAAACATGGGGAAATTGTCAGATGTTTTCATTCTGACGCTTATCTCTGTGTGAGAAGTCAAATATTTCACAACATCCATGTGCTTTTCTTGAATATTTGGTCAGCTGGTATTATCCACTCTAGTGCACATATGAGATATTTTTACACTGAGGCCACAGGAGGCAATCGATTGGAAGTTATATAATCCATATAAACAATGTATATGATAAATATACATTGTTTATATGGATTCTATTCTATTCTCTCTCTCTCTCTCTCTCTCTCTCTCTCTCTCTCTCTCTCTCTCTCTCTCTCTCTCTCTCTCTCTCTCTCTCTCTCTCTCTATATATATATATATATATATATATATATATATATATATATATATATATATATATATATATATATATATCCACAGACCATAATGCATTATATGTAACTCAAGGTGCACCTATAATATGTAAAGAGAAATCACATAAACATTATTGTGGTTAAAGGTGAGTGTATTGTAGTGCAACCCATTTTTCTCAAGTAAACCCTAAGTCTCATCTCACACTCTGGGTATACCCCCCATATTGTATATCGCTGTTTCTTTAATCATTATAAATCTGATAAGTTGTAGGCTATATTGTCAATTATATTAGAGATCATCCGATACAAATTGCCAATGCCAATACCGATTGTTTAGAATCCCAAGAAACCAATGGCTGATAAGCTCTGGCGATATTTTTGGCTGATATGTATGGCCAATTTCCATAAATCTAATCATCCACAACTTTATTTTACTGCAAAGTGGACAGGAGAGCAGTGTAGTTACATTTTTGTAGTACCCTCTTTGGACCAAATTGTTCAAATAAAGCTTTATGCATATATTTTACATGCATATTTAGGCCGCTGATTAGGCCAAACAGAATATCCACCACTGATGGAGATTTAAGGCTGACAGCGGGCTATAAAGGGGAAATATCATCCCGATATATCGGCCAACCAGTCGATCTCTAATTATAACTATTATATTTTCCCGTTTTCCAACTTTTTTTTAGGTCTGAAACCAACATGCCCCTTGTAAGTGCTCACATACCCCATACCCCTATGTGGGAACCCCGGAAATGTGAATGATATCAAACCCACAGCTATTTGGTTAGCACTGCTTAGAGTGAGATTTCATGAGATTTCAGCAAGCAATGCCTACTTGCAAGTTTTCTTCATACAGTATCACAAATCTATCCGTAGCTAATAGTACTGTTAAATGTAGGCCCAAAGTGCTCTATATCAGACATTTTTGTAGTGAAATGTCGATGTTTGTGCTGTAGGCAGATTCACTCACCACATGAGGGCACTGTGTGATATTTCAACATGACAAGTGATTTTGTCTTCACAACTTTGGAGCAGCTTCATCAGCCCATATAGATAATAGGTGTAGACTGTTTGTAGGTCAAAGAGAAAAGGAGTTAGGGAGAATAGGCAGAACAGCCCTGTACAAGCTGTGAGTGTCCGGTGTCCACTGTCACAAAGGACTTCATGAAATATGTACAACGTACTCAAGTGTTGAAAGTACACTTTAAGTTACCTTGTGTTTTGTGCTGCTGCCAGCATCAGATGAACTAGAGGGAGATGTACAAGGAAACTAAAGGACGAAGGCAACATCCGTTAAGCACCACAGATAAAGAAAAGGAAGTTAAAAGCTCTGATCTGTTACATCTTAAAAGAATTTAAAACTATATAGAATTTCAGCACTGTTTGCAATCAATTAATTTGTTTTATAATGCCTAGTAGGCCTATATTATATGCTTTTTCTTTTTAACTTTTTTAAAAACAATTTTTTAAACTTTCTTGACATATGTTCTACTGTTCTGCGTTGAAGAGAAACATTGTACTTCGAATAACAATGCTTGCAAAAGTGTAAACTTTGATAGAAAATTTTATTTAATTTAATAATCTTTTAACTTTTTATCATCAACTATCACTAAGGTTTTCATTTCTCCTTTAGTAAATTATTATTGCCAACATTACCTGTAATGAATGTACATCATCTTACTTTTAAAGACCTTTGGCACGCTTCTGGGGTCATTTTGAACCCCAGCTCGAGTCATTGTTCTTTCTACATGATTTTCCTGTTTATAAAACTATTAAGGGGGAAACAATAAGGGGGGAAAAAACTATTACATTTAACATTTTAAGAGATTAAGTTAACTAATTTTACATCATACACACTTTAATTAAATTTGTATTAATTTTCAAATCATAAATATCTCTAAAATAAATTACATTAAGTCTAAATGCAGATTTACATAAATTATCCTCTTCCTTTGTACTGAAACTATGCGTTTTGAATAAAGCAGTAGTAATGAAGTAATGTTTCATAATAGGCCTATTCCTGAATATCCTGTTAATTGAGATGAACTTGTGGGACATGCAATTGTTCAGATTTATAAGGTGGAGGGAGTTTCTTATAATTATGTAAATAGCATTAAACTGTAATACTTGTCTTGCCACTGTATAACAAATACTGACACACCCCTTTCATTGAAGCATAGACAGAGAAGAATGAGATGACTGTAACAAATGACATGCAGGGTTATGCAAAAATGTGTGGTTCTTATGAGGTTTACAAAAAGGCGGACATCACAGTGTGTATTTGTATGTGGCACTAATCTCTGAGGTATTTAGTCACTAATGCTGTTCAGAGAGCCCATACAATTAAATGACTACAATGAAAAGCACTACCCTGCCAACCCTGCATGTTTTCATAGCCTGTGGTTGCACACTGGAGTCCCCTAGTCCCGCAGTGCATGTGGAAAAACAGGTCTCAGCCAATCAGAGGAGGCGGGATAGGCTGCTCACTTCCTCATTTCTTCATCCCTATATGGGAAAAATGGGCGGTTCTGATTTGACTGTGTAAAATGGTGGATAGGAGACAGTGAGACAGCTGCAGTAGACACAACATAGCTACTAATATCTTTATCTAGAGGTAAGTAAACATCTTCTTGGCTATGATTTATAAGCTTAAGCATGTTTGGGTTGAGTTTGTGATAGCATAGGGTGGTGTGAGTGATAGAATGTAGGCAGTTATCATGGTTCATGTTTGTGTTTGAGAGGCAGGGATTCAGGAAATGATAGAAAGGTGGTCTCCAAAACAAACAAAGCAACACTGAATTTTGGATTGAGTACTTCCCCTAATTCTTGAAAATCTCATCTTTATTTTTTTTGTTGCCTGTTACCATGTGTTTGCTTTAATATATGTTACTATAAAGACACACCCACTGTTGTCCTTCAGTTAATTTTCTAGAAAGACAACATTGAGAAGCGTGAATAATGCTGAAAATATGCAAGTTTAGAATGCCATGTGGGTTGTTGATAAGTTGTACACTTTAATAGTATTAGCAGCAGTATAATATAGTTTGTAGAGTTTTCTGATGGAAGTCTGTAAAAAATAAACACAAATAACACTTATTTTGAAGTAACATTACTTTAACTAGAGTGTTTTGTTTTTATGGTAAATTATTATGTAAGAAAGTATGGTTTAGTTTGTAAGACCATTGACAATAATACAAATGGCATTTCATAATTACATATTTTCAGCATTATTCATACTTCTCAATATTGTTTTTGTGGAAAATTAACTTATGGACAACAATTTGTGTGTATTTATAGTAACAGATCTTTGTGAATAAATTCCAATTCTATAACCACTACACCCACCACAATAAAATCCATTGATACTTCTACTGCGCCTACTACTACTACTATTACTACTGTTCCTACTACTACTATCACTACTACTACTGCTCCTCCTACTACTACCACCACTACTACTACCACTACTACTACTGCCATCACTACTTCTACTACTACTGCTACTTCTACTACTGGTATATAATCAGTGAAAGGTGAAGTTAAATCTGTCAACTGGACCAGAACTGAAGAAGCGGCTTGGATCAGCAGCGAAACAATTTGTCCAGTTGACAGATTTAACTTTGCCTTTCGCTATGGATCAGACCTGGACGACTGAGGGTTTACACAAATAGTATACAATCACTACTACTACTACTACTACTACTACTTTTACTACTACTACTACCACCATCCCCACCACTACTGCTACTACCAGCACCACCAGTACTACTACTCTGACCCTGAATCAAACTCATGCTTTCAATTTGCCACCAAGGTCAAAAATGCCTTTATTTCTGTGAGTTGAGGATAGTTGATCATTCAAAAGCTATAGTATTTTGTTTTTAATTGTTGATTGCTATAGCAACTGTCCTATTGTTTCATCATTCTGAAACCCGTGGATAACAGCAAACCCACGATTAGTAAATTTAGTCGAGTTATTTCAAAGTTGCTCAGCTTGTCATTACAAAAAAAAGAAAGAAATAAAAGCTAAAAAATAACTTGTATAATTTATTAAAAAGGTCAAAAAGGCTCTTGCTTATTTACACAGCATCTACCAGTTTGTGTAAAACTTGAGCCCGCAGTTGTTGTGTGGTGGTAACAGAAAGTCGTATTGTCTTGCATGTGTTTGGCATATGTGGAGCAGCTGTACATGTGAGGGCCACAGGCGGTGCAACTTGAGATTTGGCCTTGAGCTTTTGCTACAATAGTGTGAGATCATCTGGAAATCTTTAGCAAACTTTATCCAAACATGTTCAGGCAGAGATATCAGGGCATAAATGACTTAAACTGTCACGCCCACTCGACAAGCAGCAGGTAAAAAAGAGGTTATAGTGAATCATAATTTGGATCTATGCATTTTTCCGGGTTTAAAAGACATTTTGAATAGGCTTGTTTGTTGGACTTGATTGTTTCTTATGTTCACAGTTGAAAAGATCAGTGGTGCCAAGTAAAGTATAAGAGCCAAAACTAGTGAAATATTAAATTAATGAAATCTGCTAATTAGATGGATTCTTTCTGGAAAAAACTTTGTTCTAATCTCAATAGTTGAAATCTTGTGTTAATGACATTAAAAAAGAAAAAAATATGGATGGACATTTGTGATGGCTGAACAATCTGATCAGAATTTATCACAGTTTGTTTTTCAATGGGATTTCCTGGTAAAAAAGTGGTCATATGATTATGTTTGTCTGGTGTTTAAAGTATAAAAGTAATGGAGATGTATTGGTGTACGCATTGACTTCATTTGTGTAATTCTACTATTACTATTTGAGTTATACTTTACAATAAAAATAGCATAATGAAAAAAATATGTTCTCAGTCAAAGTCCATTAGTATTAACTTTTATCTCTTCCCCAAAACCAGTTATTATATTTCAGCTTTAAGATCCAGTTTGTAACTACATTTGTGCTCTGTGTAGGTCACACATACTCACTCAGCGTGGGTGAAAACTCGGAGCAAAGATGGCTGATGCAGCAACAATAAAGAAACACGCTGCCACTGTCCTGTGCTGTGTGGAAAAGGTGTCCTCCTTCGCTTCTTCCATTGACCCTCTCTTTGGGATAGTTTCATCTCTGGTTGGGATCGCCCGGAAAGGTCTTGTGGACGAAGAGGGCCACCCGCTAGATGATGACTTCCAGGAAATCAACTCAAAACTGGAGTCCATTTCCAAGAAGAACCACAAATGTTTGAAACAAATCCAAATTGATGAGATAAATGAGAACTACGGCAAGTATGAGGAGTACATTAAACATCAATATGCAGCTTTTAACACAATGGTGGCTAAGCTGAAGAAGGATCCGGATAGGACCAAGATTCACATGGAAACCTATGAGAGAATCTATGAAAGAGACAAGAGTGACTTAAGCCTCAATGTCTATTACAACGGCGTCATGGGAACGGGGTCGCTATTTGGAAGAAACTTGCTTAAAGTTTATATGGAGCATTGCGATGGTGATTTAGAGATAATGGAGCATAGATGTTCACACCTCACGCATCTCTTTCACATGGGGCTAATTGCTTTGATGGCGTACACCGCTGTTACTGAGGACGACGAAGATGAGGTCAGGGAGAAGTGGGCCAAGAGGGTGGCTGACATCCAGACCGAAATGCAAAAGGTGCTGAGTCAATGCAAAGATAAGCAAGCTCCCGCCTCGTGAATGTAATTATCCTCTATAGAGATGAAGGAGCATCAGACAGCAGTAACCAAAGTCTTCTGTCAGCTGTGGACCAACAGGAAAGACATGTAAACTATTACAGGATGCTGTACAAAGAAGCCATTGTTTTTCATTAAAGCACTGCATTTAAAACTTTATCTATACTTTATCTATATTATTGTATTTTTGTTTTCAAAGACATGCTGTGTGTGAATAAAAACTTGTATATGCTGACAGTTTGATGCTATAATTTAATTGAAGTTATACTATGCATACAAATAAAGTGTAATCCTGTGGAGACTTGTTTTTCATCGTTTACATGTAAGTCTAAAGGCCAGAGCTTTTGAATGAGGGATAAAATGGGCAATGTTTTTTAGACTATAGCTCCAGCATGCCTAATCCTGACCAGGGATTAGACCCACAATCAAATAAATTCAAATGCCACACAGCACCACCTGTACACGTGTACACTCACCTATTATTGCTTTACCAGGTTAAGGTATTTCCTGGTTTGCCCTTCTGAATGAACTTGTTTCTGAGTAACTGAACTTGCTGTAAAACCTGCACGAAATGTAAGGAATGAAGAAAATCCACAAATAACCATTAATTATAGATATTTATGAGACAGGATGCAATACTGTATATAGGCTACTACAGGCTATACAAGACTTAGTAATAGTCATCATAGCTATGCCCAAGACAGATAATGCTATTTTAGTTTACCACTGTTTATAATCAGAATAATGCCTTGCGATCATAGTTTAACTGTGCCTAACTATATTTCAGGTTATGTGATAGTTTGAGCAAAGGCAGTTAATCAAACATACTGTTAAAATATAGAATTTAGCCACATGACTAAATAACCTTTGTGATATCTAACTGAAACCAAAGTTATCACCTCATACCACAACATTTGGGTTCCAGGTGTGTTTTCATGTGCAGTGTCGCTGATAACAGGAGTTAGTAAAGTTTAGCCTATACAGTAAATACAGAGTATTTTCAGCATGTTTCTTATTGTGTCCCCAAAAGCTATGAATGTCAAGATAATAGACCAAATGATTAATGACCATCTTAGTAGCCTATGAAACCTAGACATTTTGTACAGTTGTAATAATAAAAACTAATCTATCTATAATTGTTCAACACACTGTAGTTTTGGCCTCGTCGATGGATGAAATATTTCAGAAGAAGCCACAGGTGACTCACAGCAGGCCCCAGGTTTTACGCACGGGCCTCGCGCACTGAGTCCCCCTCGCCACCAGAGCCCTCTGTTTCCACGCGGCACAGCAATGGAAACGTAACATGACGCCTCCGTTCGTCTGTACCGCCCTGCCCCAAAGTTAAAGGCCTATAACTAGCCCACTACAGCACAATTATCTGCTATATGAAGTGAATAAAATGCCCGGAGGAATGGAGAACCCGGCGCAAAACGAAACGAGAAAAGTTTGCTGCGCTTGGGGAAAACTCGAGTCGCCTTCGGTAAGTTTCAGCGAGCTATAAGCGATGATGTCAGTGTAGCATTTCGGCTACTACTGGTGTTATTGCCCCTAAAGTGACCAGGCTCTATAACGAAACATTTAGTCTGAAAGATGACTTTGTACGCAGTAAAGAATGCAGTGTAATAATACTAAATGATCTTTGTTATTACACATTACGCACGGGAGCGCATCTGGTTTCCGGGGCGTGACCTTCCGCTGAACTCAGAAGTTTATTTTTGACTGATGCTTAAAGTCAGATTCGTGTTTCAAGTATACGTTTTCATTAAGTTTTCACTTCTATTTATTAGCCTGCAAACGTAGGCTACACTTTGTTTGCCTGCACAATGTAGGCCTGTTATTACTCATTGATGGAGCAGTGTGGACGTTGCTAAGACCCCCAACGCATCTCCAATTTCCTGTTACAACAACAAAAGTCAATCCTGAATATTATTTGCAATTAAAACAGTTATTGAGCACTTATTTCATAATTATGACATAATTTAAGTAGCCCATACTTACCCCAATACATATGCACTATATCCATTGATCCATCCACGTCATAGGGCTAATGTATTACTTACGGCTTGTACATACTCTAAGTGCTCAGATGGGCCATAAGTATTATTGCTGAACTGTGTTTGACGTCCCGCCAAGTTTATTTTAAGTGATTAATTCACAGATCAATGGCAATAATCAATAGTCTTTTAATCCCAATAATGACTTGACCGAAGGCCTCATGAAATACACCGAGTGCACTGAGATGACTTATAATGTGAATATGATTTAATTGTAAAGATTGTACAATGCATTATCTGTTGTGTTATAGATAATAATGGGTGTTAATTTTCTGTTGACTAGGCATGAGTCTCCACAGCATTTGGCCCTTGATAAAGATGCTGGATCAGGACTAAAATAAAGACATCGCGATGGGCAACGAGGACAGCCTGGAGGATACTTTTGTGGCTGTCGTTCGCCCAAAAAGTCAAGTCAGTTTGAGCTCCAAGGAGTACAGAGCCAAAGCCTATGAGGTAAATTATAATTTCTGGTACCACTTTATAATAACTACACCTTATTTAGTCTTAATAAAGCAAGAACAAAGATTTATTTCATAATGAACTATTAGTTTATTAAGAATGATTAGACTTAGTAAGTACTTAATTAAGCGATTAAGAGTATGAAGCTTTTAAAGGTGTAGTTGCTATAAAGTGTTAAATAATTTTCTACCAGAACTGGCTAAGCTAATAAACTGATTATATATTTGAATTTTGGCTACTGACTACCAGTGATTGGGAAGAACTGCACACCGATTGATGCTCTAATGTCTTGCTCAAATGTTTGGGAAATTTTTCAGCATATAACTTGTAAATTGTAAATTGTGTAGTGTATAAATTATCGCACCCCAAAACAGATGTCATAATCCATTTTTCTTTTACCCTTGTGTTTCTGAATGTTATGACTGCTAAGAGTATTTTATGTATTTTTCACTAACTTCTACTAATTTTCCCCAAGATCCTTCTGATTGAAGTGCCTCTGGAAGGAAAAGAAAAGAAACGAAAGAAAGTCCTGTTGGCGACTAAGATCCAAACAGGAGGCGACAAGTCCAAGTCTATTTTGGATTATGTTGATGAAACTGTGAAAACTATGGCCAACACTCAAGGCTTTGTAGGTGAGTGGAATGAAATGATAGTGTTTACATAAATTATTGTGTTTAAATACAAAATTTAGCATTTACAATAATTTATGGTAATCTTTAAAGATATTAAATGTATCTATCTCCATGGAAAGAAGCAGGTATATTTTGGGTATTAAAACATCTGTAATTCATTTGATATGCAAGATAGATACATTTAATGCCATACTGTGGAACAAGTTTTTGTGGAACAGAAATGTATATAGTGCACCTGGCTTCCTGTGGCTTGGAGAATAGACTTTAAAGCAGCCCTGCTTGTGTACAAGTCTCTCCATGGCCTTGCACCAAAGTACATCTCCGAGTTAGTGCCATATGAACCATCTTGCACTCTGAGGACCTCAGGATCCAGCCTCCTGCTTAATTCCTGATGTGTTCCAGGTTTATCTGTGTAAACCCTCAGTTGTCCAGGCCTGATCCATAGCAAAAGACAAAGTTAAAATCTGTCAACTGGACAAATCATTGTAAGACAAATCGTGGAGAAAGCCCTCTCTGCTTGTGGATATCCAAAATGGGCCTAGATCTAAGAGAGCTAAAAAACAGGACAACAGGGAATCTGAACCCAGAAGGAAAGGTGTTACCATTCCTTACATAGCAGATGTGTTTGAAAAACTGCAGAGAATTTTCAGACAGTTTGATATTCCTGTGTTTTTCAAACCTACTAACACTGTGGCCCCCGAGCCACAAAGTAATGTAGTCTACTCCATTCAGTGTAGTGAAGAGTGCAGTGAGCATTACATTAGAGAAACTAAACAGCTACTTCATAAAAGGATGTACCAACACCGGCATGAGAGTTCCTCTGGACCCCAGTCCGCCATGTATCTCCATCTCAAAGCCACTAACCACTTCTTTGAAGATAGTGAAGTTCAGATCTTAGCCAGAGAAAATAAATGGTTTGAGAGAGGAGTTAAGGAAGCTGTTTTTGTTAGGAAATAGAATCCTTCCTTAAACAGGAATGGGGGCCTGAGACATAACCTCTCCCCCATCTATAACACCATCCTCAGACCCAGAACAATTAGAACAATAGCAGGGTCGTTAAGGGCTGAATAGGGTAGTTCCACCTGAAACTGGAGACAATATCTGTTTACAGTTTCAGTGTGGTTAGCCCCTCCCCTCAGATAGATATAAGGCAGTGGCCACCAGCAATCTGACCAGAACTGAAGAAGCGGCTTGGATGAGCAGCAAAACCTCTTCACTCTTACAACGATTTGTCCAGTTGACAGATTTCAACTTCGTCTTTTGCTATTCCTGGTTTAGTTATGGTTTTAGTTCCAGTTTAGTCCCAGCCTCCTGCTGGTGCCCAGAGTCAGGACTGAACATGGGGAGTCAGTGCTTTCATCTTATGAAGATAATATCTGGAACAGTCGTGGTGAAGATGTGAGACAGGCCTCTACTTTGACAATGTTTAAATCCAGGCTCGAAATGGTTCTATTGGCTGTGCATATGACTGAGAAGTTTTTATTTTGCTCTCTTCTCTTTTAATGTTAATTTTATGATGATTCATGTTTTGATTTGTTTGTATTGTGATTTTAATGTCTTTCTTATTCTGTAAAGTACTTTGATTTACTTTGTGTACAAATTGTGCTATACAAATAAACTTGCCTTGCCTTGCCACCTTCGGAAAGTGATGAGAACATCACGTACAGTTCTCAGTCAAAGTGGGTGTTATGAGTAATATGACGTTTATAAACTTTAGATATTGTCTTGCCCTGAAGGAAAGAGAGTGGTGCATATGAAGAAATTCCCCCTGGACGGGGACAATGAAGGACGAGAAGCTTCATTATTTGTAGTGCCAGCCAGTGTTAAAGGTGGGCTCAAACAATAATAAACCAAAACAGCTATTTTCAGCTTTTATCTATTTAACTTAAAACTGTTATGATATGTTGTTTTGGGCAGACAACAGCAAACCTGTTTACAACGCTGGAAGTCCCAACTTCTACTGCCTCCAGGACATCATGAGAGTCTGCAGTGAGACCAGCACACACTTCTGTCCAATGACCTCCAAGATGCTCCTCGCTTTAGACAAGTAAGAAACACTCAAAATATTGACTACTACAGAAGGTTGCAAAGTGTAGAGTTTTGATTACTTTAAGAATTTAATGTAAGTTTCAGACTTTATACCCAATCCATGTTTTTATGGGTGTGATATGTTGAATATGATATATATATATAAGGGAAATTATATATATATATATATATATATATATATATATATATATATATATATATATATATATATATATATATATATATATATATATATATATATATATATATATATATATATATATATATATATATATATATATATATATATATATATATATATATAATTTCCCTTTTGTATTTCAATTTGATATTTAAGGTGCACATCCAAACCTGCCACATTTGAGAGAAGAATATTTCATTTAATTTTCTTTTTGTCAGCTGCAGTGTCCATTAAACTGACACGTGCACAAGACAATGAAGAATACATCACCTAGACTGTTATGCTAAAACAAGAATTGCAGGAATTTCTGGATATATTTTTAGCGTTTACCCACAGCATTAGCAAAATACCTAAATAACACAGTTTATTTTGAGCAAAGGGCATGCTCCAACCTTTGAGATTTGCTAACTGTAACCATTGTAATTTCTATTTCATTGTGATTAATCTTGCCACCTTAGTTACAACTAATGTTTTTTGTAGGTGGTTAGCAGAGCAGCACACAGTACCTCATGCCATCCCTGCCTTGTTTAGACCCGCACCAATGGAGCGGGTTAAGACCAATGTAAATAACCCGGCCTATAGTATTGAGGGGAAGCTGAGTGAGGAGGGCCTGCACATGGGGTACACCGCGCTGGAGATCAAGAGCAAAATGATGTCTCTGGAAAAGGCCGAAATGTGCATTCTCAACCCACTGTACGGCTCAGACCTGCAGTACACCAACAGGGTGAGTGAGGGGTTGCTCAAACGATTAAAACTACTGCTGCAGGTTATGGAAGAAGAGTCATTACAGTTATTTGGTTGATAGTTGAAATCATGATTACTTGAAGCTGTTATTTTTGTACTGTCAAAAGATAGCCAGTAGACAAAGAATGTACTTATTTTCATGTGTTAGATTCAGTTTTAATAGCTACCATGTCTAACCTTTGCCTTTGATGTAGCTGATGAGGGACACTTAGTTGTTTGGGGGGACCTATAATTCAAGTAATGCGGTGTTGACATTGGAATGGGCAAAATACAGTAAAAAAATTATACAGTTATGTATTTTTAAGAGGTTACTATGTGCTTTAGTTTTTACTGGTTGAATCCACCTCTCACTTACTCAGCAGTTGCTGACCAATACAAAGAGTAAGTAGGGAAATTAAACAGAAAGGAGTGTGCTTGCTCATTTTCTTTCTATGTATACCCTTCCTATGCTTACAGCATGTTTTATACTAATGTTTGTTTGTTTGCAGGTAGATAAAGTCATAATCAACCCATATTTTGGACTTGGAGCTCCAGATTACTCCAAGATCCAGATCCCAAAAAGAGAGAAGTGGCCCCATCCCAACTGTGTGTCAGAAGACAAGTGAGTTATACCATAGCTTGTACATCATATATGCTTTTATTCAACAGGAAGGAGGAAAAAATTAAATAGAAACCATTATCTACTGCTATGTGTTTGTAGGGAGCGTCAGTGGGTGGATGACTTCCCTCTCCACCGCAGCGCTTGTGAAGGAGATACCACTCTCCTCTCTAAACTTATCGACAGTGGATTTTCAGTCAAACAACTGGACAGTGACCATTGGGCCCCTATTCACTATGCATGCTGGTCAGTTTTATTTCTGTGCTACTCAAAAATACAGGCCCTACTACTAAGGCTAAGACTATTTCTGCTGCTTCAACTACTACTTCTGCTACCACCTCTACTGCCTTCAATTAGTACTACAATTTACAATGAATTGATAGTTTAGAAGTATACAACATCGATACATGTATTGCCAAGAAGTTTGTCACATTATATTGCCTATGGATATTTTGAGCACCTACTACTTCTGCTGCTTACTACTATTAATGTCAGTACATTAATTACTCTGCTTCTAATGCACTACTTACTAAATAAATTAAGTCAATGTATTTTTTTGCCAGATTATGTGCACTAATTGAGTATGTAATTACAGGCATGGCAAAGTTGAAGCCACCAAACTTTTGTTGGAAAAAGGGAACTGTAATCCGAACTTGCTTAACGGTCAACTTAGCTCCCCTCTGCACTTTGCTGCGAGAGGAGGCCACGCTGAAATCGTGCAACTCCTCCTACAACATCCTGAGATCGACCGGGTAAGAAAATATGCATATTTGATTATTGATTGATTAGTGTTGTTAGTTGTTTAAAATGATCATTGTAATTCCAGCACATAGAGGACCAGCAGAAAAAGACACCTCTTCAAGTCTGTGAGGAAAATAAACAGAACGAATGGGAGGAAACAGTGAAACTGCTGCAGCAAGCTAACACCAAACCTGTAAGTTATCATTTGGTCTTAATTAAAACTTATTTAAAGGTATTTATTTATTGAAAGTGCTGAGTATGTCTACACATAAAATTAATTTTGCTACTCCAATAGGTGAACCCCAGATTAAATGGTGTATGCCATCCAATTAGAATCACATTCATTTCAGAAAGTAAAAATGTGGCTATTTATCTTTCTTATCTTTTATATATACACTTGTTTTCTATGAGCACAATTATAGAAATTATTGTTGATAATATGGCATCAATACAGTGATAAAATAGTGGCAGGAGATCATACGCAATTGCATTGAATATGTTAGTCACTAGGTGGAGCTGTTTTTAACTCTTATCTGCGTGCAAGCTCTACCAATTGAACTTTTCTCCTGACACTCCCAAATATCCTGTTTTATATTGAATTACTTTACAAATTGCATTAAAAATATAGTGTATTATATTTGTTGACATTATAAACACTGCTTCTACAGTATGAGAAGGTGCGCATCTATCGCATGGATGGCTCATATCGGTCCGTGGAGCTCAAACATGGGAATAACACCACAGTGCAGCAGATCATGGAGGGAATGAGGCTTTCCCAGGAAACTCAGCAGTACTTCACTATCTGGATCTGCTCCGAGAATCTACGTAAGTCTGGACGATTCATATAGGGCTGCATAATATGAGGAAAATATGCTATATGCATGAGATGACTATGATGATTATTGTAATGAATTTTCATCATGTTTGTATATTATACTGATCAGTAAGCAGAGAAATGTTCAAGAATTGTTAATTGCTATGGGAACATATTTGATCACTAATTTAAAATGAAATAAAGGCATTAATTTCATTATGGGCACTGAAAACCTTGACAAACATTCAGTCTTGCTGTGACTCAGCTTGTCTCGCCATAGACTTGACTTGTAACTTTTCTGGTGCCTTATTGTCTCCATGGAGATGTACATTCCACAGTACATCATTAAACTTATCTATTGCCATGTAGAAATCTTGGAACATTTTGTCTGACAAGCAGGTGGTGTACCATTCGCCCAAAACAGTGTATCTTTCAGTAAACCTGCTTTTGTTGTGTTTGTGCCTCAGATCTACAGTTAAAGCCATACCACAAGCCTCTGCAGCACCTCAGAATCTGGAGCGAGATCGTCAACGACCTCACGGTGCTCGACCCCCAAAGAGAGACCCCTCAGCTTTTCCTCCGCCGAGACGTCCGACTGCCACTAGACGCAGAGAAAAAGGTATATGAAAATCAGTCCCCTTTTACTGATGCAACGCCATATATTAGGCCTACATTTTAATTGAAAGAAAAAAATAAAATTAAACAATCACCCCAGTCACCAAACTTAATTGAGTGAAATAAAAAAACAAAAACAAAACAATAAAACAATTCTTATTAACAATAGTGATATAATGTTAGTGCACAATATTAGAAAAAAATAATTTTAAAAAATTGCACAAAAAGTGTGCCTGTAAGTAAATACAAAATATACACGGTACATGTTTTGAATTAGTCTTTTAGGTTTTAAAACTAAAGGACTTGAATATACTACTATACTATAAAACTAAAAGGATTATGAATAGCAATCCTTTTCAGTTGCTTGTCATTAAATGCACACAGAGACATAACCCTCGTTTGTGTTTACAGGTGGAAGACCCATTGGCCATCCTCATTCTGTTTGATGAGGCTCGTCACAGTCTTTTAAAAGGGTTTTATCCTGCTCCAGACAGCAAACTCATCACACTGGCCAGTCTCCTGCTGCAGATTATCTATGGCAACTACGAAAGCAAGAAGCACAAGCAGGGCTTCCTCAAGTAATTTCAATTTTGATTAAATAAAATAATAGATACTTTAAAGCAAGAGTACCATGTGTCGCAAGTGCATAATCTTTAAAAAAATATGTTTTTACAGTGAGGAAAATCTAAAATCAATTGTGCCGATTTCTAAAGTTAAAAGCAAAGCCTACCATTGGACCAACAGGATTCTGCATGAATATAAGGTAGGACATTTTCTCTCTGTGTCTGTTGATGGCTTAACTTTACTCTGGTCGATAGATGATTGCAATTAATATCTTGGAACAATTTTTCAATGTGTTATCAACAGACTTTCATACACATTTTTAATTCTGCTTTATAGTGGGCTAAACAAAAATAATTAGGGCTTAACTCTCATTGCCAGGCTCTTAGCACGAGTGAGGGAGTGAGCAAAGAGATGCATCACCTGCAGAGGCTCTTCCTGCAAAATTGTTGGGACATCCCCACATATGGAGCTGCTTTCTTCACAGGGCAGGTCTACACCAAAGCCAGCGCCAGCAGCCACAAGTGCATCCGCGTCTATGTGGGGGTCAACACCAAGGGCCTGCACCTCATGAACATGGAGACCAAGGTTAGAGCTGATACAAGTAGCAGGGCTGTGACAATAACAAATGTTAGTGTAATGATTATTGGGAGAAGAAACGTCGCGGTTTATGATTATTTGCTATTGTTTATGATTATTCGTTATTGACACCATGACCCAACAACAGCAAAATCCTAAATTTACTTTCATTAACATCACATTGTAATGTTAAGTGAATGAGATCAAATTTAATTGACTTAAAACAATCTGTCTTAGGTGCTTCTGATCAGTTTGGAATATGGGACTTTCATGTGGCAGCTGGGACATGCAGACCAGTATTTTCAGATTCACAGTGGAGAAAACAAAATGAACTTTATAGTGCACACTAAACAGGTATGTATGATATCATTACATTATTTACTAAGATGTATTTATTGTACTTTCATTTTGGGACACTTTTCTTGATGCTGTGTTGGTAAAGGAATGAAAAATGCGTAAGACCAAATGCAAATATGGCAAACACTTATATTGTATACATTGTAACATTATTTTATTATGAAGAACGTACAACAAGGCAAACTGATTCTTAAAGACTGAATTAGAGAATCTAGTGGTGCCACTTTATCATAATAAAATGGCCGTCTCCTTAACGTACATCTTTGTCTTGTCTTGCAGGCTGGTCTTATTGTGAAGCTCTTAATGAAACTCAGTGGACAGATAACCCCAAATGATAAAGTTCAGACTTCAGACAAATACACTTTTGGTTAAACTGCCTCAGAATCCTTCACAGCTGCCAAACACCAGCTCTTTTTATACTCACGTCTTTAACTGCAATAACAGGATGAAGACCAAAAGATGGACTGCCTACTTTTGTATACAAGTATATCTGTCACATTTTACTGAGACACATATTTTTGTTGTTTGTAAATATGTTTATTTAATGTTTTGTTTAAATAAAGGGACGCAATTTGTGAATAAAATGTACCAATATTTGTTACTTGGACAAAATATGTTATAGATTGCACATTAAGTAGTTATTACATAGTTACAAACAATAATTGCAACTAGGTTATACACTTAGATAACCATTTATTGGCTACACAGTCACAATCAGGGCTGATATTTTAGCTTATTAAAATAAAAGTATTAATCATATAATGCAGTTATAGTTTTAATTTTCAGATGTAAACATATTTGGTGACAATAAGTATATAATCTGCAGGTACGTTAAGCTAAACGTGTGTAAATTGATGGAGAAAAGAAATAGACCTCGAAAGTCAATACAGTGAATTTGGTGACATCATATAAGCAGACATGGGTTCAGATGCAGTAGCCAATCAACGCTTTCCTCACTTGACTGACATAAGAGCTGTAGCCAATCAGGGGCCAGCATTTGTCAGGCGGGGGCGGGACTACTGCTGACAGGTAGAATCTCGGAAGATAATACGCTCGGTTTTGTTGGAAAAAGTTGGCAGTGTGGCGAAAGTAGAGGACCGGGGAGTCTATAATTCACCAGTGTTATAGATTTCGCACAGGAGAAGCCATGTCTGTCCATTTATATAACATGAGCACAAAATTGCTCTCAGAAACTGTAGAAAAGATGACCAATAACGCAACCTCCGTACTGCTAGCTATTTCTGTTATTACATTGACCCTGGGATACATCTCCAAAACTCTGCTCAAAAAGACTCCTGATGCAGATAAGGTAAGAAATGCATTTATGTATTACTCTACATGAAAAAGACGTCCCAATTAACGTTCCCCATGTATTTGTTGCAGAGATATCCACCTTATATCCCCTCTACGCTTCCATTTTTGGGTCATGCCATTGCATTCGGGAAAAGTCCAATAGAATTCCTTGAAAATGCGTATGAAAAGGTAAGATTATACGATTGTGCCCTATTAACCTTCCTTGATGTCTTCCACAAATGCAGGCATGACCAAACTGTGGTCCGGTGGTCAAATGCAACCCTCAGACCAATTTTTCTTGGCCGTCAAGCTTCCAGGTTAATTGGCCCATATTACTTTAAACAATACTTTTTACTGCACATTTCTGAAAATCTACTTTTACAAGCCCGTATTTAATGTGTCCCATTGAGGATGTAAGCATGAATAATGGTCTAGTAGTTCAGTCTAACCTATAATAATAATGCAGATTTGAAGTATTCACTGTATTTGCGACCAGTCTATGGTCCTCAATTGGCCATCAGCTTTGTCTGT
Organism: Periophthalmus magnuspinnatus; assembly: GCF_009829125.3. Taxonomy (NCBI): domain Eukaryota; kingdom Metazoa; phylum Chordata; class Actinopteri; order Gobiiformes; family Gobiidae; genus Periophthalmus; species Periophthalmus magnuspinnatus. Next base: position 10,699,424 of record NC_047136.2, on the reverse strand, counting down.
GTTTTTATATATGGCCCTTAATGAGAAAAGTTTGGCCATCCCTGCACAAATGTGTTAATTCTACTCACACTCATTTACCAGCAGAGGGTGCAAACACTCAACATTACAACTGTCAATTAAGGTCAATAGGTGTTTTAAAGGTGCACTGTGTAACCTTTGAGGGATGTATCTCTGTGTGAAGTTAATGCTTTGCCTTAAATGTTCTGTCATATTGCATTAAACATATTTCTTGCATTCGATTACAATTTTTATTGCTGAAGAATTTGTTATTAACATTCTCGCTGTGAGTGGGCTCACCTTTCCAGAGATCTGACCAGTATCTAGGCCTGATGGCGCCACCTCACCTGCTCGTCTCTGTGGATATTAAAAAGTTTAATGTAATAGGTACAGTGTAAGATTGCAGACAAATAACAGTGGAGATAAATAGGTGGCAGAGAACTTCCACTGGGAAAACTACATAATGCACCTTTAGCTGAAATTGCTCTTTGTCCATATAGTGACAAAATGTTATATTAAATAGTCGCCTAAATTTGTTACCGAAGGCCAATGGCTTTAGGATAGGCTAGGATATTTTGCAACTCCTACAAAATGTTATACATTTAACAAAAATTATTATCTTGTCTCTCCAGTATGGACCTGTCTTCAGTTTTACTATGGTGGGGAAAACCTTTACGTACCTGTTGGGAAGTGAGGCAGCTACACTCATGTTCAACAGTAAGAATGAGGACTTGAACGCCGAAGATGTCTACTCCAAACTCACAACTCCAGTGTTCGGAAAAGGGGTCGCCTATGATGTCCCAAATGCTGTACATCCACAGATACTCATTATTATCGCCTCACAATCTGGACTTTGGTTAACAGAGATGTTTTGTTGCAGTTGTTTTTGGAGCAGAAGAAGTTACTGAAAACAGGACTGAACATTGCTCATTTTAAACAACATGTGAAGATAATAGAAGAAGAGACGATCGAGTATTTCAAGAGATGGGGAGACAGCGGAGAAGGAAGTAAGTTATCCTCTTATTATATTATGTGTAAATGTTTTTTAACTGTTATGAAATATAATGAATAGCATAAATTGGTTTCATTTGTGTATCCCATCGAAATTTAATATGTGATCAGTGCCTCTGCTCTTTTAATTTGAATGCTTATTTAGTGGTCAATAGGGGAATACAAAAATTACTTTAAGTAGTAATAATGTAATACTAAATAGTTTAAGTATTTGGTAACACTTCACACACAATCACTACACTTTTCATAACCCTAACAAAGTATGAGCAAAGATTTATTAAGAATGATCTAGCCTTAGTAACTACCATGCTTAATTTATGCCTTAACCCCAGGTCCTTAATTAAGTAGGTACTAGAGCCTGAATCGTTTTCATTATGAATTAAGTCTTTTTTTTGATACTTTATTAAGTCTAATTAACCAGTAGTTATTATTAAGTAGTACAGAGTATTTCTTACCAGGCTAAATTAAATATTTGTTGCGTTTAGATTTGTTCGAGGCCTTATCTGAGCTGATCATCCTCACCGCCAGCAGCTGTCTCCATGGTAAAGAAATCCGCAGCATGTTGGACGAAAAAGTGGCTCAGCTCTACGCTGACCTGGATGGAGGGTTCAGTCACGCTGCCTGGCTCCTCCCCTCCTGGCTGCCCCTCCCCAGCTTCAGGTAATACATTCAGGTTTATTTATTAACAATGCTGCAGCAACATGCATTGAGTGAGTGACTGGTGAATTTAACCTATAGTAATAGAAAATTTCCAAGTGTTCATGAAAATTACATCTTTTTGACATATCAGCCCAGCCTTAATTGGTAGCCCAATTCACAGTAATAGCATGGTAACAAAAAGTGTAATCAGTCAATGTACTTTTTATGGTAATATGATTAGTCCTATTTCCAGCATGAAGACCATAACAATATGGAAACAGAGCTGTACAATGCATTAATTCATCTTTGTTCCCATTACCATGTCATTATTGTGCTGTCAAGTAAGCAACAGCTGTTATAATTTGTTCTTTTGTGGTGACATTAACTGTATTAACTTTTTTTTATAGGAAACGAGACAGAGCACACAGAGAAATCAAAAACATTTTTTTCAAAGTGATTCAGAAGCGGAGACAGTCAGAAGAGAAAGTGGACGACATCCTGCAGACACTCATAGACGCCACCTACAAGTAATTAACATTTAAAAACATGGTTCCCAAGTATTCTTTAAAAAAAAATTAATATAATAATATTTGAATTTCTCCAGAGATGGGCGCCCCCTGACAGATAATGAAATTGGAGGGATGTTGATAGGACTGCTGTTGGCTGGGCAGCACACCTCCTCCACCACCTCCTCCTGGATGGGCTTCTTTTTGGCCCGGGACAAATCTCTTCAGGACAAATGCTTTGCTGAACAGAAGGTTGTGTGTGGAGAAGACCTGCCACCCCTAAACTTTGATCAGGTCAGATTAAATATATCACACCACTGATTCATGGTTAGAGGGACTTTTCAGCTTCAAGTAATGTTATTCTTAAAATCGCTAAATTATGCTTTATATTATATTGGCTATCCAAGGGTTTCAGAATGATAACAAAAAATAGGACCATTGTTAGTATAGCGATTAACAATTTAAAACACCATTCTGTATTAGTTAAAGGTGCACTATAACTTTTCTAGTAAGAAGATTTCCACCTGCTTCTCTCCATGATTTTAGGTGGTTGCTATGTTTATTTACATTAAGCTAATGCATTTATTTCAATTATATGCCCATATATTTTTTTCTTATGTCTATTGTGATATTTTTGTTGCAGCTGAAAGACCTCAGTTTGTTGGAGCGCTGTTTGAAAGAAACTCTGCGCCTTCGTCCTCCCATTATGACGATGATGCGGATGGCTCGTTCTGTCCAGGTATCACATAATAAACCTTTTAAATTCACTATATATTAAGTATTTATTATATTACATACATTCTTGAATATTTATATTTTTACAGACAGCTGCAGGTTACACTATCCCTGTGGGTCATCAGGTCTGTGTTTCCCCAACTGTGAATCATCGTTTACATGATACTTGGGAAGAACGACTTGAATTTAACCCTGATCGCTACCTCAATGACAACCCTGCTGCTGGGGAGAAGTTTGCCTATGTCCCATTTGGAGCTGGTAAGAAATAAAAGCTTAAAGAAGACCTTATTCTTTTATTGGGGTATTTGGTATTAAGCTATAACATACGTAGATTTTTTGTTTTATTTTTACATTTTTGCAATATTGATTGAAAACGGCTTAATAGTAAAAATAGGTTTGTGGACTTTCTGTTTAAAACTGCAGAACTGCCAGGCCCTGCCTCCTGAAAATCTAATTTGTAACTATTGTGTTTCCAGGTCGTCATAGATGCATTGGTGAAAACTTTGCCTACGTTCAAATTAAAACAATCTGGTCCACGATGCTGCGGCTGTACGAGTTTGATCTTGTCGACGGATACTTTCCAACAATCAACTACACAACAATGATCCACACGCCTCACAATCCCATCATTAGATACAAGAGGAGGAAACTCTGAGAGACACTGTTTCAATCAAAAGAGAAAACGTACAACCTGTGTTGAATATATGCACTTTGTTCAAATGAATGACTGCCCCAGCCTTAGACGTTGAGCTTTCAAATTAATGCTGTAATACATTTCTTATAAGGGCCTTTTAAAGAACCCTCATGTTGGAACAGAAAATAGAATAAGCAATCACAAAAGGATATGATATTATACTGATGATTTTTACATATTAATTTGACAGTGGTCACCATTTTATAATTAAAAGTGCACTATGCAACTTTTGTGTTGAGGGTTTGCTAGCAATTTTTTTCTCTGTAAATGATATTGCTTTGCTTAGAATATTCCATAGTATGTCATTAAAGTAATATTGCACTTTTCAGATGTTTACCTTGAAAAACATGTATTCGAACTGAGGGTCAATTCTCCACAGAGCTGACCTGTAACTTGGCCTGGTGACATCACCCGCTTGTTTCCGCAGAAATAACTTTAATGCCATACTGTGGAACTTTATGACAAAGCAATCTCTGGAATGGAGTCAAATGGGTAGCGTACACTCCACCAGAAATGTTACATATTGCACCTTTTAATAATATAATTGTTATATTTTTATTTTTTCTGAACAACACTGTTTTTGTAAATTCACATCTTATTTTTGTATTATTGGAGTACTTTGTGTTTTGAAACGGTCATAATTAGGAGATGTCTTGTTTCCAGATGCAAATAAACAAATATTCGAAAACCTTTTAAGATAGTGTATTCCTCTTTAATTCAGTTTTTGACAAAATACCCCAAAAATTCGTAGGTCCTGGGCTTTACAAAAATACGTTCTCTACAAATGTCCTCTGTCCGACCTAAACAAAACACAGTGTAGTGAAGATCCAGTAGCAGCCTCCATGACAGTAAACCCATCCACTCTCAACAGAACGCTCCACCCATTCAGCAAAAACATACGTATAAATTAATCACAAGTCTTAAATTAGCAGTAGACAAATATACATGACTGATCATCCACAACAGAGAGGCAGATTTCATTACAAACATAGCCGTTTTTTTTCAAGTGCTGGCGACAAAAAGCCTGATAACAACAAATCGTACAATAATAAAAAATGTGTTTTGGTCCACATGAAAGTACAGTCGACAGCAGAATGGTAGAAAACAGCAGAGCGCTCAGCACACGAAAAGGCAACTGAGTTTCTTCAAGCCAAAGTAACCTCCCAGCATCTACCTCCTCAAACCAAAGTGCAATTGAGCATATGAAGAAGAAGCACCTGTGGAGGACAAAGGCAGGTCAGTATTGAGGAAATGTATTATTAACGTATTTAAACAGTAATTACACAACTTGATATTAGAAGTTTGAAATATATTCAATTATCAATAATATTGTGAATATTGATTTAAAGTAGAGAATATATCTGTCACTCTGAGTGAGTGACAGATGGATTCAACCAATAGCGATGAAGTATGAAGGCAATGCAGAGATACTAAGTTTACATGAATGTGATAAAATTGAAATCCTGATCCGGCCTCAAGAAAATCATGGTATTAATTTTTCAGCATATCGCACACCCCTATCTTAAATATATGCACAATTTTATCAAGTATATTGTTTAAATAATGTCTAAAATCAAAATGCTGCACATACAATATTTAAAGGCATGGTTTAAACACATTTCTTTGTGGAATTGCAAAAAAATATCTGATGGCCAAAAAGAAATGTTTACTCATCTGATTAGTTATAGATTTAGAAAACCTTTAAACAGGCATTTTAACACAGTATTTTCCTTTGATTAAGTTGGACTGTAGATTTAGACATTTTTTCTGCCCTTAGACCAGACTAATCATTTCTATAAACCTAAGCATGAACCAGACAACAGCAGCTCATTCAGTGTAGTCATTCACCTGAAGTGACACTCCCCAGCCTCCTCTGCAGAGCCTCCAGTCTGGAGATGTAATCTGTGAGTGCTCGATCCGGATCGTAGTTTTGGAGATGAGAACAGGTGAGAGGGCCATGCTCCCCGGACATGTGGTACCTTCAAATGCAGGAGATGGAGAGAGAACTAAAACTGATGTACAGTCCTTTAAATAGCCAATTATCTTAGAGACTCATCAGTTTGTGTTCCTATAATATTATTTGAAGTTGTACCTGTGTTGAGCAGAGGAAACAGCTGATCGGGGGGATTCTCTTCCACTGCGGCCTCGGCTACTCGAAACTCCTCCTCTGTCTCTGTCCCTGTCCCTATACATTTCTACGCTGCCTGGGCGAAGGTAAGGCGAGTCTCTCACATCAGTATCTAATAATTAAAAATACAAATACATATTAGATTTCTTTATACACTTCAAAAGACAGTTCAGACAGAACTTTTTACCTAAGGTTTGACCTAATCCATTTTTAGTGACTGTGGGCGATGGTGAGCTGCTCATCCCAGTCGCTTTGTGCCACCTCTTCACAAGAAAACGCATCCTACAAGAAAACAAGGAAATTCAATTGGTCACCTTCAGTTTAGTTGGTCAAATAATAAAATAAAATAATGGAAACACTGCGTAAATTATGTCAAAATTATCAATCAAATAATAATACATAAGATTTATAAGGCAATATAAAAATTTTATTTATAAATTTATAACCAATATTGCATAAAAAAGACATATATTATTGTTTAAATAGAATTACTGGTAATGCACATCAACAAGTCTAAGAAACAATCATTGCTGGTGTCTTTTATGGGACATTTTTGCATAAGTAGTTTTGAATGAAAAGATGACAGCATTAATGACCAAGAGCATGAGTTCTATCTGTTCACCTGGAGAGGGCGATAGAGACCCTGACAGCAGATCTGAAGCGAGTGAGCCCTTTGCGGCGCTGGCTGAAAGACTCAAGCCCGGACAGAGCAGGACGTCCGCCCATCCGGGACAAGAGTGTCAAAGTGGCCTCCTCGCACTCCTGGAACCCTCCCAACAGCAGAAGCAGGTACTTCTTCTGATAGACCAGAGCTTTACGGAAACTCTCGGACCTCAAGTACCTCCCATACATCCTCTGAGGAGAAGGGAAAACAGGAGAACTTGTTTTGTTTATGTTCAAAGCAAATTTATTTGTGTTTACATTGAATCAAAAATTGTGATTGATCAATATGAGAGAATAATGCCTGATCTAATTAAAACTAGAAGTCATTACCTTTAGTGCAGCATTGTCAGCCTCTGGTCCACTGATCTCTCTCAGTGTTTCAGTTCTGACTTCAGTTTTGAGTCGGGCTATCTGACTCTGAGCCTGATGTAGGGCTTTCTCAAGTCGGGCTCTTTCTCTGGTCCAGGTCTCACGTTCCTGTGAGAGCAGCAAACTGGTGCTGTCCCCCTGCGACCCTCCTCTCCTGCTGCTCGACTAAACCAGTGACAAGAAAAAAGTTAGATACACACAACACATGTACATAATAGCAGTATATAATTCAAATCACTCTATGACTTAACCCTTAACCATTAAATCTATATTTAGATTTTAGATTAAACAATAGAATAACCAAACAAACAGTAACATTTCATCTAATGCAAACAAATATGAGTTAATCAACAGCTTAGTTTGTAGCCTGTATCCTTATAATGTATGTAATAATGTATGTTATATTTAATATTTGCACTTTTTATCATTTAAAAATGTTGTCTGTGTAATCCCTCAGTCATCCATAGCAAAAGAAAATTTAATTCTGACAACTGGACAAACATTTTGCCACTCATCCAAGAAGCTTCCTCATATCTGAATGTATTCAGTTCTACAAACTTTTGTCCAATTGACAGAATTCAATTTAAAATGTCATTCACTTTCTGTAAAACATAAGTGTGATTTTTGAGCTAAGTTAATCCATTATTGTTCTTGTACTCACAGCGTCCGTGGAGCCCATTGCGCTGTGCCTGTATCTCCGTAGCTCCTCCTCCAGTCGGAGCATCTGGTTCCTCAGGTCGTTCTTCTCTTCGGTCAAACGGCTGACAAATCCAGTGAGCTCTGCATTCTGCCTCAGCAGTCGCTCTGTGAGGGAGCTGGAGCCGCCTGCCAACAACGAGCTCTGCGGAGATGAGAGTGTGGTCAAACAGAGCAGAGCAACAGATGCTCCAATGATGAAAAACAAACAAGATGCACCAGCAAAGAGACAGGGCTGAATAACAGGCCTTAATTATCACACTGGTGATTCAAATGTTTTATAACATTGAACATTAAAGAACTTCCTCTTGGGGAAGAATAAAAGTCATTCTTGATTTCAGCTATCTAAGTGTAACTGTTTTGCCTACCTTGAAAAGCATCATATACATACCATAATTAAAGGGCCCATATTACATTATTTTCTGGTCTATGTTATAATGTTTGATACACAAACCCTGCACATTAAGTTCTTCTACAGGAAACACTCTGTTCCACCTTGTGATGTCATGTGGTAACACAGGAAGTGCTTCATTGAGTTTTAAAACTTCATACACCTTCACTGGAATCATTTGGATAATTTCAGACCTGAAATTGACAATCTCTACTGAACTAAATGTAAACGGAGCTGTTAACTTGAAAACTACCGCTTCATGACATCACAAGGTGGAACAGAGCATTTTGAGCTTTGGAGATGTAGACAGATAAATAATAAAGGGTTACCAAAACATGTGTGAATGGAAGAAAACACAACTCCAGTTACGTTTTTGACAACTTAAAGATCACAAGACTTGGTTTTGTGTAGTAATAGGACCATTGAGTATTAGACATGTTAACATGGTGTGGTGGCACTGGTTAACTATTTTAGGTGCTTATTCATGGCTTTCAGCTTGCTGTTATTGGTGACATTTTGACTTTTCACCATTAAAAATATAGTTTTCAGTTGTTGGCAATGGTCCTAATTTTTCATTATTCTGAAACTCATGGCTAAAAATATGTCATTCATACATTTATGCAAAATCTAGTCCTGTTTATCCCTTCCATATTAGAAAAATAATATTCAGGGGCCAAAAATAATGGAAGATAAAAAAGACTTGCCTCTGGGAGAGGGGGGAGACCTGGGGACTGTTTTAACATTGAAATAACCTCATCAATGTTGGACTGAACCCAGGACAGCTCTTCAGTGTCGACCTCAGATGTGGGTCTAAAGAGAAATTACAGCAATTAAAACAATTCTCATAATATGGATGTACATAAGCTATGATAAATAAAAAAAATATAACATTAAAGTCTATTTTAACTCTGCTCAGTACCTTCCAGCAGCCTTGTTGGCGAGGCTGTGGACCTTGGAGGACACCAGGTGGAGCTTTCCCAGGACGCTGTCAACAGTGCGCCAGGGCCCGTGGTGCAGACCTGAGCTGGTACCAGGTCCAGTCAAGTCAAGATGAGAGGATGGACTCGAGGTCTTCTGCTGCATCACCCAGTCCTTAGTCCGGTCTGAGGTCTCACTCTCCCACTGGGTCTATCAGATAATACGTATTTAATTTTTTGTCAAATATGGGGTTATTTAACATTTGTTTCATGTTAGCTGTGCATCACACAGTATTGCTGGTAAAGCTACCACAAATATAACTTTCATTAGATGAGCTCAAATTATGTCCAAATGACTATTACTTTTTATGTTTCCTACAAAAACCTTGCAATTTATAAAGCTGGAAAAGAAATATACCTATAATGCTCTAGAAATGATGTGATTGTGCTTAATTTGGCTTTGTAATTGCCACTTAAGTCTTGATAGATTGTGGTTACATTTTGACAGCGTACTCACAGTATGGCCCTCAGCTTGCATAGGTCCCGGCCTGTCTCCTGTGTCCTCTCCTCTCCCCAGCCTCTGCTCCAGTCTGCTCCTCTGCTCCTCCAGGTGCTTGCCCCTCTGCACCTCTCTGTCCAGCTGCTCTTGGGTCTGTCTCATTTGGGATTTGAGCTTTTCTAGTTGGGCCTGAGCCTCCAGCAGAGCCTCGTGGTCCCGGGTCGACCGCTGTTTCACCAAAGTCAACTCCTCATCTTTACGCACCACCTCAAGTTTCTGCACCTCAACTTGACCCAGGAGTTGGACCACCTATGAGAGAAAAATGATCCATTGTAAATTTTTAAGCCTTTAAGCCATTATTCTAAGCCAATTCCATCTCTAAATTTGGTATTCTTAATACAAAAAACAGGTTGGAAAAACATCTGTAATATGTCCAACTGCGTTAAAGGTGCAATATTTAACATTTCTGGTAGGTGGTATGCCAATTGTTTGCTTTCCATGGAGATAGTTATTGCTATTCCACAAAAAAGTCTTGCAAAACCTGCATTCTTACTGTGAGCAGGGTCTCCTCTCCACAGATCTGACCTGTTGATTGGACTATGTCATCATCTGCTTGCCTCCATCGAGATAGAAATTATATATATATATATATATATATATATATATATATATATATATATATATATATATATATATATATATATATATATATATATATATATATATATATATATATATATATATATATATATATATATATATATATATATATATATATATATATATATATATATAATATCTCCATGGAGGTAAGTAAATGGTAAAAGTAACCAGTGAATATATCATCCACCCATTGTGATTACAAACCTGTGCGTGTTTGTCATCCAGCTCTTTTTGCAGTCTATCCAGTATATTTTCATCCTCCTCTGTACCGCCTCTCTTCTCCTCTCCTCCTTCTCCAGTAACAGGACCACCACTATCTGCGGACCCACCCCTGCGCAGCTCCCTTTCGCGGCCCAGGGCAGAGCTCATCTCTTGGGCTTTGGCTCGCTCCGTGTCTAGCTGCACCTGGAGCTCCTGGAGGTGTCTCTGGAGGCTGAGGCGCTCCTGTTCGAGCTGTTGTGACGACTGAGCGGAGGTCTGGCGCTGCTGCTCCAACTCAGAGGTAAGCCGGGACACCAGGGCCCTCTGCTCCTCAAGGTCCAATTGAAGGTCCTATGGAGAGATGTATGTAGCCAGTAATTATGAGTTTACATGTCAAATAATGTTATACTTTCAATTTGCCATTTTAAGTTTTTGGCATAAATTGGGCCATTACAAAAGCCTTATATAAAAGCAAGATTAATTCACTTTCCCCATTCATTGTACAAAATAACTATAGCAAAAAGTTGTGTTCATTTTAGATTTCATTATTAATGCCTGTATTACTGTATATACTGAAAATTTTCAAGATTTTGAAGTTCAAACCAAGTCATCAGAAACAAAATGGTGACTTCATAAAGCTCACCTCCAGCTCCTCTCGTTTATTTTCTTCGTCCCTCCCGGTTCTACAGCGCTCTTTCTCCATGGCCCACTGCAGCTCTCTGCTTTTCTTCTTCTCCTCGATCAGCTGGTCACTCAGGGCATCCACCTCGGAGGCCTTCTGCGACACCTCCGCCCTTTAGCCAAGAGAAATTTTACTTATTAATTAAATGATAAAAATAGAGAATTGGCTGCGTTCATGTGACATAACATTGAAGTATTCCTAAAGTTTAAAACAGAGCTGGAGAACAGGATTCTAAGGAGAATTTTATGGTGGAAACTGTGGATTAATTGTCACATTGGCAGTGTTTTAACCAGGTTTATGGTTCATATCTCTGTAATTACAGAACCTATCCACATAAAAACAAAAACTGGCACAAAGTTTAAAGTCTTCCCTGTCAGAATAAATAAACACTATTAAGTGAAATTATTTTTACTTAATAGTTTCAGAAAGGGATGCCTTTATTCAACACTAAAGATGTAATTGGAAGGACTTTAAGCCAAAGAATTAATGTAGCAAATTTGTGAAATCAATCTCTAACAAATAATGATATGGTTAAACATTTGTAGATATTTTTTTCAAAAACAGTGAATCTCTCCCTGGCTGAACACACCCTATTCAATCCATCTTTTGGAGATGTTAGTTAGCACTAACCTACTTAGCTGTATGTATTAGCTGGCTCTTTGGTTGCTACCTTAGCTCCAAATTGGCCCCTATAACTCCTAACCTCGACGAACTTCATTTGACTGAGTGTGACGTCACCCATAGTGTTTGGCTCCACTTAGTCCACTTATTTATACAGTCTATGGTACTAACCTTAGTGTGTCCAGTTCTTTGATGTGTTTGTGCTGGGCCTTCAGTGTAGTCTCCAATTCCAATTTTGTTTGGGACAGTTCAGTTTTCAGGTCCTCCACCAGCACCCGTTCGCCCTCTGCCTCAGTTTGCTCCTTCAGACTTAACTCAGCGCCTAACACAGCAGCAGAGTCACCACCTACAATAACAGAAAAGAAATTCAAGAAACTCTTTCACAAGCAAAACATACTAAACAAATTAAATATAGTAAAAATAAAACATAAATAAACACAGATGACATGATAAGATAAGATGGAAATGATTTTTATTATATTTTGACTAACAACCTGTTGTATATTTAGAAAATGCTCTATTTAATTTAAGTAGATAAATTAAGGATAGCTAATTAACTTTACCTTGATTAAGCCTCTCCATTTGACTTTGCAAATAGTGGATTTCAGAGAGCAGACTGGACCGGTCAGAGCTATGGAGCAACCCAATCGCCTCCCTTTGTTGAGCATCCTAAAATTAAATAAGCACTGTTAATTACTATGTCAAAACAAAGCAATAAAGCCTATCTATAAATTAGTTTGTGAAAGTTAACCACCCATAGTTGGAGTGTCTTTACACTGCAATTAAGTAACAATAGCGTATTACTGCAGAAGATAGACAGCCTCTCAGTGGCTATGTTTGCATACACACCAAAATGATCACAATCTGATTTCTGGAGTTATCAGATGTGAAATGTCACATAGAGAGTTACATCTGATGTGAGTAATCTGATTTCTTCCTGACTATTCACACCTGTGCAAGTTTTGACAATAAAAATTATGTCACCCCTTATTTTTGTAAGACAAAAATAAGGGGTAACACAAAATTATTCTCATTATCTGATTTTTACTGGCCATGTAAATGCACCCACATCAACTGAGACAGAAACTTAACAAGTAGATATTAATGATATAAAGATAGCAGGAGATATGCAGACCTGCTCGGCCAGACGCTGCTCAAGCTGATTGAGGTGGATGATGGCGTCACTGGTGTCCAGGAGGTCTAGTTGGCTGTACAAAGTGTTTTTCAAAACACTTCTCTCATTTTGAAAAACCTTCTGCACAGCTTCCAGCAACTGCCCGCGCCAGTCCACACCCCCAGATGTCTATGATTATCAAATGTTACACAAACACACAAATGTGAGTACACAGGAGAACTACAAAAAATGGCATTACAAAGACAGACTTGTAAAGACCTATTTTGAACCACCTATGATACAACTCAATGAACAATATACCGTACAACCAGTATGAAATACATTGTAGCTATTTGTTATCAAGGATTCCTCTAAATATTACACTGTTGTGTGAGATATTTTTTGCCCTTCTAATTTAACCAAGTCAAGGCAACGATCGACAAACATGATGTATTGACTATATGAATTGGAGTTTGCTGGGAGATGAAGAAGTTTTTATTTTAGAGACCTAAAAAGCTATATCCCTCCCCTCCCCAATATTTGTATTTATGTTAATGTACTATTTTATCCAGCTTGGCTTCTGATTAAAGATAACTGTACCTGTGATTCTGTGTGTGTCTGCATTGAGGTGATGAGGCCTTTCAGAGACTCCACAGTGGACAGAAGGGCATCCCTTTCCTTGGCCCAGCCCTGGACATTGAACTGAGCGCTGGGATCAGCTTCAGAAAGGGGCAGCTCAGACAAGGACAGGACCTGCATGCCCTCCTGGTGAACCTCACGGAGCAACGTCTACAGAGAAATGACCACATTAAAAATTAACCATTTTACTCTTTTTCATCACAAAATATTGACATATGGTGGACAATTGCTAATGTATTGTTGTTTATTGTTGTTGTTGTGTTGTTTTTTAATTATATGTAGAAATATGGTCTAATATTGTGTGTTTTTGTAAATCTGGGTGACTGTGTTGTATATGTGCTGCTGCCACTTAGTCAGTACATTGTTGTAAAAGAGATTTTTAATCCCAATAAGGTTTATCTTGGATAAATACATGATTGAATGATTTCATGTATTTGTATGTGTAGGCAAACAATACAAATTGAACCTCCTTTATCTCTTGTGTTCACTGTACCATGTAGATAAATGTACATGAGTTTTCCACTTCTTTTTGTAGAATTACTTGTTAACAAAAGCTAAATATAATTTCACTTCTGTCATAAACTTGAAATAAAATTGAATTAATTCATTAATTCCTGGACAGGCATATACTATTCTTAGGATTTAGCAATTACTTTAGCGAGTATCACTTTGTTCATACAACCAAACCTAAATATGATCTAGGAATAGTTCGTATATATAGTTACAGTTCCCATTATACCTTAATTCGGTCTGGTAACGTTTCGTCATTGTCTCTCCTTGCACCCTCTGGAGTTGTCCTGTACTCATGCTGGAGACTGGGGAGGTCATATCCTGTCCGCTGGCTGAAGTCAGAACTACTGTCTGCAACGGACAAAGAAAATAAAATTATTCATAATATTTTGTTTAGTTTAACTTGATGTTAAACAAAATTAGGTTACAATATAGACAAAAACTTACCGCTGGTGTAACCATCTTTGAACTGGGATGCAGAACGCTCTAGTTTTACTGAGGAAGCCTGAGAAACAGAACAGCACTTTATTATAGAGTTACAACTGCTTATTTTCCTAAACTAGATTGAATTTCTTTCAGTATTCATCTTGAAGGTCACTGATCACTACATACTGCCAGTCTTTGTGTCTATATGCATTTCTATAGTTGTTACATCAAGTCTATTGTATACATGTGCAGATGACAAATGTACCGGTACCTCATTTGATGATCGCAGCTTTTCAATGACAGACTTTAGTGCCTTGCATTCGTCCTCTAGCGCTTGTGTGTCCCGCCGCAGATTCTCACTTTCTGCAATGTGCCTCGACTCCATGTCCAATATTTCGGCAGCGTGAAGTTCCTGCATTTGTTCAATCTTTTCCTGAAAATTCCCAATCACCTCTTCCATCTCATCTTTAGTCTCGCAAGACTCAACTGTGCCTTGATTGGATATTTGTAGATTTTCTGTTTGCGTAAATGCGTCTATAGCATGATGTTGCTCCATGCTGCCATAGGACCGTAGGCTGTGCGACTTGTGAGATGAGTGACTAGAAGAGGAGTTTTTCCTAGAGAGAGAAGGCTTGTCTTTGGCGCTGCTGCCTTTTGGTGCAGACTGTTTCACCCCTTTCTTTTTGGACTGAGAGATGGAGGAGGAAGAGGAGGGTGGTTGGGGAGAAGGAGATGGTGAAGGAGGAGATGAGATGTCTGTTTGTTTAACTAAAGCTGTGTGCGCTTCCTGTAATTCCACTTTGAGACTTGAAATCAAACTCTCGCGCTCACTGGCTTCATTTTGTAGTTTTGTGTTTTGTTCTTTGTAGCCGATTAGTTCTTCTTTGGTATTTTCCATATTATTCCTGACCTCTTGGAGTTGCTCTTTTAGTTGGGAAATAGCAACTTCACTAGACTTAAGTTCATCCTCCAGTTCAATATTTTGCTGCTTCATGTTGTTGAGTTCTTCTTTGGTGGAAGCTGCAGTTTTTGTCGCTTCCTCAAGATTGTGAAAGACCTCTGTAAAGCTGTCTCTGTCCTCATCTGCTTTAACCTAATACATAAATAAATACAGTCAGAAAAATGCAAGGTCCAAAAAAGGTATTTTAACAAAAATAAATCTTTATTTTACATACTTGGAAGAGCTCTGCTTTAAGTTGGGCTATGGTCATTTCCCGCTCCTTCGAAACAAACAAAACATAATATGTACATTCTCAAGCAAAAATGCATTTTAAATGGAATGCCCTGTGTCTCATTAAAATGACACAGTTAAAGGTAGTAGTGTAAAGGAAAGTACAACACCTAAATACAGTGTTATGTAGTATGAACTGATATATTATAATGAATCATATTTTTTGTAGATTGAGCAATATTTTGTTAGTATTCTTATCTCAGTACCTGCAACAGCTCCTGTAACTTGTCCACACTCTCTTTGCAGCTGCTCAGTTCTTCTTTGGCGACAGAAGCTTCACTTTGAGCCTCTTTAAGCTGTTGCTGGAGCTCCGACGCCCTGGACTCCTCACCACTTTTTGAAGAGGCCTATAAAAAAGAGATAACCACATAAGCCATGGCACAGTTAAACATATTTATTAAAACAAATCTTATTTCAAAGCACGTGTGTAAATCATTTAACTTACTTGGAAAAGCTCTCCTTTGAGCTGAGCTATGGTCATTTCCCGCTCCTTTAACAAAAAGTGTGAATAAGAAAGAGGTTACACATAACTTAACAAGAATTTTAATATTTTCTATGTTTAATGCAAAATAATACTTACCTGTAACAGTTCCTGTAGCTTGTCCAGGCTGTCCTTGCAGCTGCTAAGCTCTACTTTGGCGACAGAAGCTTCACTTTGAGCCTCTTTGAGTTCTTGTTGAAGTTCAGAGATCCTGGCCCCCTCATCGCTGTTTGAAGACATCTTAGCACAAGACAACAATGTTAGTCGTGCCAAAATAAATAATACTTAAAATACTCAAATTATGACTATACCATTTGAAGTTGCTCCTCAAGTCTCTGTATTGCTAAAGTTTTCTCCTAATAAAAAAAAAAAAACGATTTTTAACCACATAAACATACACAAAGACAACCGGAGGAGTAGATCTTACAATGAGCTGGTCCTGGATGTGGCTGCTGCTCTCGAGTTGTTCTTTGGTGAGTGACGCTTCATCTCGGACCTCCTGAAGCCGCTTGGCCTCAGAGTGCTGGTCAGCAGGGGGTGAAGCGGTCTGCTGATAGAACATAAAGAAAAATATTCAAGTTATTGAACTACTTGTTTAAAACTCTTGCAAAATATAGAAATACATGTTTCAATAGAGATGATTTTTAATCAGTGAGACTTTGTGAAACAAACTGAACTTGTAGAGTAGTATAATTATATACTAAAAAGTCAACTAGAAAAGGAGCTGATTTGCTAATATTTAATTTCCTGAGGCAATTTCCATAAACTTAAATGGTGTAGAACCATCCATTGTAGAGCCACCCTCATGTGTTAGTTACCTGTAACATTGGTGCAGATCTGTGGGAGGCTCCGGACTTCATCTGGCTGAGCAGATCCATGAGCAGGGCCAGTCTGCGCTCATACTCCAAGACATCTTCCTCT
Source organism: Periophthalmus magnuspinnatus (assembly GCF_009829125.3). Taxonomy (NCBI): domain Eukaryota; kingdom Metazoa; phylum Chordata; class Actinopteri; order Gobiiformes; family Gobiidae; genus Periophthalmus; species Periophthalmus magnuspinnatus. Next base: position 10,682,690 of record NC_047136.2, on the reverse strand, counting down.
GAACTGGACAGAAGCTGGTTCTGCAGCTCCTGGTCCTTTTGCATCCCACTCAGACCAACTTCCAGCTCTCTCAGTTTCTCTGTTAGATGGACCACCCTGCCTGTGGAACCCCCTCTGGTCTGACTATACCCACTGAAGTCCATGTGTGGGATATTGAAGCTACCAAAATCATAGACTACAGGCTGGTGTTTGGGTTGAGGAGATTGCTGCTGTTGGAAGGCCTCAAGAGTGGCTTGGCTGACCAGCGCTGATGCCACTTTGTCCCTTAGATTTTCCTCTAATTTATAAATCTTTTCTTGAAGCCCATCTGCGTAGTTTTGTGTTTGCTCCACTAGGAGGCGGCAGCGACTCAACTCATTATCTCTTTCCTCTACTAAATCCTGCAATTCATGTATTCGTCTGTCCAACTCCTCCACTTTGTAGGTGGCACTCTGCTCTAGGGCCTGCACCTGTGCCTGCATTACCACAAGAGCCGCTGTCTTTTCCCTGAGAACATCTTCCAGTTCAATTTCAGAACTTTCAGAATTTTCTGCTTTTTCTGATTCGGCTAAAGCTTTGGCACTTTCTTTCAAGCGCAGATACGTGTCCAAAAGTTTACCATGTTCAGATTTGAGAGTATCAAGCTCTTTGGTGGCGGAGTCCATTTTCTGCTTAACTTCATCATACTCCTCACTTGTTGGTCTTCCTGGTAAATCCTTGTCTTCTTCATAGTCTTCCACTGCTCCTGTTTTCTGCTCGATGTTGGCCAGATCCTGCTGTAGTTTGTCTATGACGGCGTTGAGCTGGTCCATTTCCTCTGCATGGTCTCTTTTAAGACGCTGTTGTTCACTCCTGAGGCACTCCACCTGCGACTCCAAGTCTCTGACCACCTCATCTCTCTCATCCATTTCCTAAAAAAAATAATCCAAATATATTAGAACTTTATAATTAGGTGCTTCAGAGATCAATGGCTTCACTGACAAATCTCTGAGTCCATGCTTTGACAAAACATTCCTAGTATAAAGAGGACTTAAACTTAATTCAATACTTAATAATAATTAAATACTTTGCCATCAAGCAGTACATTATGATCATAACTTACCAGTGATCATAATGAATGTACTGAACTTTAAATATTTTGTAATTCAAATTTTATTACCATCTAAATTTGCTCTTTGCTATTATAAGTGTGAGCTACTGTATCCAAGTAATTTGTCTAAAAGAACAATCCTACAAAAACCTGCAACTTCAACAGTTTAAGGTACAGCAACCAATATTGATAATCATTTAATACAAAAGATTTAGACTCAGAGATTACATGCCACGTCAAATGAACAAATGATCACAACAAAAAATGGTGCTGTTACTTACCACAATAACCAATGAAAAACAACCACAAATGTGATGGTGCAAAACAACAAAAATGGAAGCGAACTAAAATACACACAGCGCGTTGCACTACCACGAAACTATGCGTATTCGAAATAGCCTTGTTGCATTTCGTATACGCATATTGTGTTACCTTATTATCAGAGGCAGTGTCCGTGTGTTGAAGTTTAGAGATCTGTTCATTAAGAAGTGCTATTTCCCTGTCCTTCTCCTCCACCACCTTCAAAATCAGAGGTTATAATGTGATGCCTATTAATACAATGATCAGCAGCCACTCCAAAAGTCTACACAGCCAAGAGGTAGACTTTTAATTTGAGTAGAAAAAAAGAAAAGATAATAGTAGCAAAACTGAGCAATTAATTGTTAACGTGTAAATGTGCAAAATCAAAGGGTGATGTCTTTTAGCTATTATTATTTCTTCTTTACAACAAGCATGACTATTTGAATAATCATACTTTGGCAGCAGTCTGTATTAAAATGCAAATAATGTTAGAGCTAGACAGTATAATAATGATACAGTGTAATGCAGTTGTGGTTTATTACCTGGAGCAGACTGTCCCTAGTGTCAAGGTCTTGCTGTTGGCTGTCGATCTCTTTCCTCTGAATCTCCAGCTGCATCTGGAGCTGCTGCAGCTCCTCACTCTTGTTCTCCAGCTCCTCTTTGAACTGCTCCAGCTGCTCCTCCAGGTTACAGATCTGACACACAACAACAGGCTTTTACAATGGGCAACAGTACAAGCAATAGCATAACGTATTTCAGATTATATTACATCTTCTAAATACATCTGCATAAGAGCATTATAGTACCTCCTTCTCTTTTCTCTCCAAAGCCTCCCTCTCAGTTTGGAGCTGAGCCTCCAGACTCGGATGCCTGGCCTCTGTGATGGGTGCATGGTGCTTCTTTTGTTCAACCTGCAACACACAAACACATGAAAGTATGGCAGTAGCCAGCACTTATGCACAGCGAGAAAATGAATTAATCTAATGAATGACCATGTATATTTTAAATGGAAACACACAGCGTAGCTCTATCTGCTGCCTCAGATGTTGAGTGTTTGATTGGACACTGGGGGGCAATGTTAACAGTTGCTAGCGTACTCAGTGTCAGAAGCAAACTGCCGGGCAGCTTCAGCACACCCACACATTGTTCTCGCTCACAGTGCGCTGTCTTCTCCGCGCTGTCTGTCACCTCATTCACATTCATTAGTGCGGCTCTGTGGCCATTGTTATGTGCCTCAGCCCCCCCACTCACCTCGAGGGACTCTGTGCTGGCCAGCAGGGCCTGCTCCAGCTCGCGTATGCGGCTCTCCAGCTTGTCAATCTCCTCGTCGCGCTCGCTCAGGTCTCGCTGCAGCTGCTCCGAGCTCAGCAGCAGCTCACTGCACCAGTCTGCCTTCTCCTTGAGCTGTGCGCTTAGCTGTTCCACCTGGCACAAGGAGAAGAGGAGAGGAGGAAGAGAGGAGAGGGGGGACGGAGAGGAGAGAGGAGAGAGGAAAGAGGCGCTTTAATGAGATGCACTCACAACACACAGCAGCGGCAGAGCTGGTACATGTGCAGCTAGCCGCGAGGTCAGCTGATCCACCTGAGAAAGGAGGGTGCAGGGACAGAGGGAGCAAGGACTCATTCAGGGACTACAGACTACAGTGAACAACGTTACCACCACTAGATAAGATAATAACACTAAAGAAGCTAAAGAGACGAGGGACACAGACTCCCTATCCAGACAGACATATCCACCTGTGGGAGCATTGTTTAACCAAGTACAGACCAGGGAGATAACAACTGGCCATACAAGTACTTAAAAAAAAAAAAAAAGTTAACTTAATTCCACATGGAAAAATCTGGTTTGCAATCTGCTTCCCGTCTTGATTAACTTGCAGAATCCCAATTCTGCACAGGGCAGAAAATAGTCATGGAAATAAGGATTTATCCACAAAAGAAGATGAAGAAACAGTAGGCAGACATGATGACAAAATGACAAAGCGACTGGTGCGAGGAGTGTATGTGCTACCCACCAAGATGTAAATATACCAAAGAGAGACAGGGTGCTAATGTGTCAATATTGAGGAAAGCAAAGGCGGTGGGGTTACTATTTAGTACTAAATGTTTTCGGGAGGACAGTTCACTCTACATAAATCTAGAAGCAATACCTGTCTGGTCATTCGATCCACCTGTAATGGCCAAAGGAGAGAGAGGCAAAGTGGGTCAGGGGGGCAGTTATGGGGCACAAGGGCGGAGCAGGGGTAGAAGAAGCACTTAGTAATGGAAAGGCAGTGAGAATATCCATGCTCTGTTCATAAATGTAGTATTTTAGTAACTCAATGACTCATGTTAAGAAGGCAAGAAAGTAACACAAAGGTTAAATTGTCACACAAAGATCAGGATCTATATCTATATCTATACAGTATATCTATATATCTATATATTTTTGCTTCTTATGGTCAGATGAAAGATTCAACAAGTACAGTGACTATGACCAGAAAATATTAATTTAAAGATGGCTCTTCATGAATTAATGTTGTCCATGAGTATGAGCAATATAATAAAGGAAATAAAAACACAAAAATTGTCAATAGACAAATCAAAGACGTGAATAATGACGTCAAATGATTTTTCCATTGGAGTCACCAAAGCTCTCTGAGTCCCTGAGTAGCTTATTTCTTAAACCTGACAGTGCAAGTTCTGCTGCTCTTAAGGGAATTAATTAAATGTAATTGGCAGAAATGTGACACAACAACAAAGACTACCAGTTAATCTGTGGTACAGTGCCAGCAAAAACATTATTAAAGGTGTATTTAACAAAAGGTGTACAGTATCTGCAAATTGGCATCAATGTTTATAAATCATATGTACAATCTAGTTTTTCTTAAAGTGGACCCAGAATGCAGAACTCTCTTCCCACCAGCCTAAAATTGCAGACTGATTTAAACTTCTTAAACAGACTTCTGAAACTGTGGCTGAAATCAGGGCAGAGTTGAACACATGTATGAGATGTATGCTTTTAATATTGTGTTTTGATATTCCATTCTATTTTTTGTACTGTTTTGATCTAACATTTTGGTTATAACACAATGCAAACAATTCCAAACAATGCAACTACGTCATCCAAAGTAATTCTGATGTCCATATAAAATAAATAACAAAAATAAACAGATTCAGAAAGTGTTTTGATTTTTGCATACCATCATTGCTTCTGAGTACACAACATTACAGACTGCTATTCAAATGTAACGTACCATTAAAGCCTTACTGTCTGTTTGCTGTACTGTTTTGCAGCCGTCATTATTATTATATGGGAAAGACTGGCTTACATCGGTTACACAGCACAGTCCCTGTTCTCACTCGGGATCAATTTCACGTAATCCTAGCAGCTCCATTGTTGAGCTGCGACTATCATCAGAACACTGTTATGTGCAGATATAATAAGTGTTTTCTCCAGTTACCTCCAGGTTTCTTTGCTCAGAGCCAGACTGAGGCTTCTGAGATGACTTCAGCTGATCCTCCAGTTTCTGAATCTCAGTCTGGAAGAAGTCCCTCTCGTGTTCCCGGTCCACGGCTTGTTCCTGAGGAAGTGAAAAAAAACAAACAATTAACATAATATTAGGGCAGTGTGATTGAATACATTTTTTTGAATCATTTCTAATTGTCAATGATTACTTTACATGAAAGCTAAACTTCTATAAGTAAAAGCATGTGGTTTGGAGCAGAGTTCAGACTTTACAGGAAGAAATATTATTATTTTATTTGTTAAATATCAATGAGAAAAGGTCTGTACTGTTTATGTCGTAATCTATATTGAAAAACATTTTTAATAATCATTTTACATTTTTAATATGGACAAAAAGAAAATAAAAAATCAGGAATGATCTGTATGAGAAACAAATTGCCCAGTCCTACATACAATTAAGTAAAAAAAATATCTGGGTGAAGCTGCTTCAGATTAACAATAGTAAACACTACTTCCTGTGTAGTTTATCATCAACCAGCGCATTAAAAGCATTTATCTGAACTACTGAATCACGGTTTTCAAATACCAATAACAGAGTTATGACCTGCACCTAAAGAAGAAATGCAAATTTTTGATCTTTCGAACACTTTACGGTCTCAAAGCAAGTCGTTGTACTCTAGACAAAAAACGGCCCTAGCTTTGTTAGCTAGGTTTTTTAGCTATTTTTTTTTTAGTTTGTGGCGAGAGGTCTCTTCGCTGCCGTCTTTGCGCTCTCAGATTTTAAATCTCATACGATTCTCTTCATGTTTGTGGTCTACACTTTTTGTCACATGTTTAAAAACAGTTTAAGACTGAAAAAAACTGTGTTCAATTTTCTTCATATTTACAATCTGAACTCTGATCTTGGCTGTTTTTATTTTTATGTTGTATAAGTATTTATTTATTTTTAGCTGAACATTTAAACATTTAAACAACAGCAGATCAAACTGCTGTTATACAAAACCCAGTTTTAATAAATGAGGGCTTGACAATATCTTAACATTCTGAAAAATGTTTACAAAATGAAAAACTCCAGTAATAAAAGTCAGTGTTGCACCTGTTTGATGATTAGACACTTGAAGGTAATAAGTAACAAACACATCTTTTGTAACACTTTTACTTCTACTTTTACATTCTGAGTTATTCATGAGGTAAACACTGACAGATTGCCACAGCATGAGAAAAAGTAAATGATTGAAATCTGTGTCAAAAGGCAGGGCACTGAATGGGTAACTATCTCCAGTGGTTATCTACATGGTTCAGTGCAAATCTACATGTCACAGGAACTGGGATAACTGACAGTGTAACTAAGATGAGACAGAAAAAACTGGCTTCTGCCCATGATCTCTTATTCTACAATTTTCCACAAAGTTGTTTAGTTGATTTATCTGTAGATGGTATCTTAGTTGACCAAAATTTTGATGGCCAGAGAGATATATAATAGTTTAAAGAGCATTTTCCAGTGCCAGTCCTCTTTTTAGTCAACTAATCTATGAACAAAGAATGTTTTAGCCAACCCAGAGTTTCTTTAGTAAGCAACACTTTATTCATGGTTTAAAAGGCGAATTAAGGTGTAAGGTGCTTAGTAGCTTAATTAAGAAATAAGGGCTAAGGTAGGGTCTTTGCTTACTAAGAGCTGACTACAGCCATACACTGGAACATTGTGGAATTGCATTGTTATCAGAACCTGTTTTATGAGTGAAATCATTGCTTTAAACTCACATCTAGAAACCTCCTGTTCTTGTCAAGTTGTTTCTCCAGTGCTTGGATCTGCTGCTGCAGGTCAGCGGTCTCACTGCTCTGAGTCTGCTCCAGGTCCATCACCCGGGTAACCTGCTCCTCCAGCTCCGCCTCCAGAAGCTTCACCTGCTTCAGGAGGTCTGAGCTCTGCTTCTCCGCCTGACGCTGCACCTCCACCTTCTCCTGCATCAGCTTCTCTGTCTCCTCCAACAAATCTGCCCAGGGACCAACCAGGGACAAGTTAGTGTGTGGACGGTAAGGGCATACATCTGACAAGAGTTTGAGGATGCTGAGGAAGAGCCAATGAAGAGTCTGAAATCTACAGAACAAGTTTTTAAAAATATCTATAACTATGTACGATATACCTATTAAGTAAAAAAAAAAGAAAAAGAAAAAATTTAAAAAGTTTTGAAAAAATATAATTGCAATTGGAGATTTTGCATATGCTTGATTACCACTAGAACCATTTAAATCTATTCATGTTCATTCAGCTTCTTGTTGTATGACTTTTTCCCATTCAAAAAGTATAATGTTTAGCTCTAGTTCATCCTGACTGACGGTCATCCAGGATTTATAAAATGATAGCAATTTGATACAAAAGTTACAAGTATAACTATTTTAATTGGTATGGGTCCTGTCCTAATTTTTCATCATTGTGAATCATACATGGATATTGAATACCATTGCTATTGATAAAATAATAATTAGTGTTTATAAAATTACTCATGTTTGTCAAAGTTGCTACAACTATGTGTGAAAAAGCATTTAAAAAAACAGACTCTTCTTAGGTCTTGTTCAGCATCTCTACATCATGCCCATTACCAAACACCATTCATCCTCATGATTTAAATTCGCCCCATTTCTGCCACCAGTGAATTATCCTTCACCTCATGTAACCCCTTAAGGACCAGTCAGCCCTCTAAGATTAGTGCCAACGTGAAAAAGTAAAGGTAACAAAAGTGCAGAGACATCTTGAGACACGAGGACAGGTGAGACATTGCAGTATCCATGCCCCATAAGCGCGAACAGGCAGGGGAGAGGAAGTTCCTGGACTGTCAATCATCTTAGCTTTATATCATGCTAAAAACAAAGGATTGTAAAAGTTGAATCGTTTTATGAAGGTTCAATTTGTGGATGACTGACAATAAGGAAAATGGCAAATATGTTTGGAACATACTTGCCTCTTAACATGCCTTGATATATGCTTACAATATTGATTCAGAGACATAAAAGTGACAAGACATACAATCGGTTGATCAAATGAAGCAGAAGCCGAGGTTAGGGATTGCATTGAGTAAGTGAGAGCCCATAGCAAGCAAGCTTCAAGTTTGTGCTGGTGAGGTGCTGTATTAGTGTTAGAAACTTAAAGTGTCACACAGCTAAAGAAATAAAATTTAAAAAGAGACATGACCGAGCCATGCGTGAAGTGGACACACCTGCTTCTGGAGCTGCAACCATTGCAGCTTCAACTAGGCCTACAGGAGAATCAGAAAGCACAGGTATTCATCATGCTGCTGTCTTTGTATGAACAGTGGAGGGCAAAAGTGTTTCTCAGTGAGAGGTGAAGAAACAGAAAGTGAGAGGATGATCTTCTATTGTTACTACTATTATCCCAATCGTTTAATCCTAAATACTACTACTAATACTCACCATGTTATCAATGCCTGTGGTCAAGAGAACCTTTTTGATAATAGATACATGTTATGGTTCAATAATAACAGATGATTTTAATGACACAATCTCAGATACACATGTTATGAGCTTCTCAATGTAAATAATATTATATATATATATATTTATATCAGGATCTCATAGTTTTCAACAGTGGTATCTTTGTCATGCTGATACAAAGCTAAAACAAAATATACACATTGCTGTACTATCTCTTCATTAGTAAATTCAAGAAACTGGTACTAAGCTTAATGTTTTGCCCATGCTCATGTTCTAAACTTTTATATTTATTAAGGTATATTAAAAACTCTTTCCTTTCCTTCTCTCTTGTACAATAAATGATTACACATAATAATACATTACACTGCTTCCTATTTAAACCTCCCTATAGTCTCATTATAATCCACAGAGTTCTATGTAGTAGTAGTAGTAGTCGTAGTAGTACATACGTAGCTCTCGGGGCCCCGCTTCCTCCCTCATGGCCTCCTGTTGTCGTGACATCAACTCCCTCTCCTCCTGCAACTGAAGTCGCTCCTGCTCCAGCTCGTGCAGCCGAGAGCTGGTCACCTGATATTAAACACAACATATTCAATACAGACCACAGGATATATTTTAGAAAGCAAACTTCTAAAACAAGCTAATACGTGTATGCATGTGTGACTGATGTATTTTTGCAATGTACTTAATCTATTACTTTATTTGGATTTATTCAAGCGTCATCCAGAGCTTTCTCCTATTATGCATGGGTGAGTATTGATTGCAAGTTGATTATAAATGTATAACATAAAATGTTTGTGTAATGATACACAAATCTAAAGGATTTTTGTCCATTTATTCTTTACAGTTGAGCATAATTTCAAACTGGGCAAATACTGCGGTTAGAAAAATACAATTTCCATGAGGACTGCTTAAAGGCAAACTGCAAATCTCAGAGCAGACGAAGTATGTTAGTAGTGTAAAAACTGAACATGCTGAAGCTTGTACTGATCAGGTTGAGTCAATGTAAATACTCTATTTCTGATTATCTGCCGGACACTGTGTTAAGCATCCATTTTATGAGCATGCCAGATGAAGAGCCAAATGTTGAATGGGAAATAATGCAAATCAGGTTGATTAAGATACTGTTATACTCTAATCACTGATAATCCCTCACCTCTAACTCCTGCTCCAGACTCAGTAGTAGCTCTTCTTTTTGACGTAGTTGCTCCTCCAGTGCAGCCCGTTCACCCGTGTAGCCATCAATCACACCTAAAAGAATACAATACAAAACTAGTAACACTCTCATTGGACATTTAATATGAATAATCAGCAGGTCTGGTAATGTCAAAAATCAAGTCAATTAAAACATCGGTTAGCAGCTAATTCACAAGGTTTCCTATAAAGTTGAAAAAAGTGAATTCTGTAATGAAGTGGGTACCAGTATACCTTTGATCAGGTACACTGAATACTACTTACTATACCACAGTTACCCAGGTGAAACCAATTCATGCTTAATGATGTCTGTAATATATTATAGTGTTCATTTTGGACAATGGTGTACTGTATATTAAAAACAAAATACTTTTGACAGGCCATTTATCAATAGCGTCCCTCTTTCTTGCATCACTCAACACAGGAATTTGTGGTGATTACTTTGAGCCTGGTCTTGCTTCATTAAAACACATTCAGAGCAGCCATCCAGAAGAATGTGTTTAACAACAACTTGAGTTACTAACTATGGGTAGCAGTTTAAATATTAAATTCTTCAAGTTGAAAAAAAAAAAAAAAAAAAAAAAAAAAAAAATCATATTAAGGTTTTTATTCTGGACTTTTTCTTTTTGTTTAAGACTTTTTTTTGCCAAATTGCATGATATTCAGGTAAAATGTACAAAGAAACACAAATAACTACAATTTCTACATATAATTTCCTACATAAGAGTTTAAAGTTAATTACAAATTACAGTCTCCTATTCGTTGTTAAATAAAGTCATGGGAAAAATTGCAATGGCATCTGAGCAAACGTGTGAACAAATGCAAAGTGAGGATGTCTGACCCATTTTGCTCTAAAAGAGTGGCACAATGAACGGCTGCATTTCTGTACTGTACTGTTCAGGTCAGCAAGCATTACACACAGAGACGGCACTCACTTCAGACGAAAAACATAGTAAACATTCAACCCATTTTATCTAATACCTAGGCTGAACAAACTAGTGCTACTAGTGCAAACTGGTTATAGGATTACTGTATTGTTGAACTGGTACTAATTTGAAACCAAAGGCCACATCTGTCATTAGTCAGGTGATGATTTTATTTTCCCAAAGCAGGAACTATAAGTCAAGTTTACCTAAGGAGGGATAGTCGTGTGTGACACACCAACAATAACAGGTGCGCAATATAAAACATATTCACAGTAAAACTATAAATAAATTAAATTGCTAATAAATGTGAAATTATTAGTGCACAGATGCAGTGAAAAAGACACACTTTCAGGGTTATGATATTATTAGTATTATTCTGTTTGGCTGTTCAGAACTCAAATACAGTTTTGACTCTTTTATAATATTAACCTCAACACATTGTAACTACCTTTATGGATTCAAACTCATTTCCAACATATAACAGCAATTTTAATGTTGAACATGTTGAAATACAATTAAATTTTAAAAGTTATTCATTGTGCTTAAATTTCTGCACTCTATGGGTCCACTTTATTTGAAGAAGTTACATATACTTTTCCCAGAGCCCTGAGGTCAGCTGACCAGTTCTTGCTGGCTGTGCCCAAAGCCAGGCTCAAGACTTGTGTTACAAACTCTCAGTCTGTAACACAGTTTAAGACTGGACTGAAAACCCACCTATTCTCCCTGGCATTTAATACTAGCTAGACAGGATATCTTGGTGTTTTATTGTTCTTTTCTTATGTATTATTTTCTGTACATTTTTATATGAAGCACTTTGGTCAGCTGAAGTTGTTTTAAATATACTATATAAATAAACCTGAATTAAATTTAAGTGAGCTAAATTACAGTATATATTCATTAAATATAAAGTACATTTGAACATTTGTCTGTATAATTACAAGTATATTGTATGGAATATTTAAGCAACATTTTCAACACTGGTTAAACTTCACGTCCATGGATTCCTATGTTATGTACTTAAAGACATCTAACACTGAGGAGGATCTTTTGCAGTTTGAGCCTCGTCTTTGGTTAAATTCAAAACCTGTTTGAACGGACCACACCCATCGCTTTGGGACAAACCATTTCTCCACTAGATGCTCAAAATTAAAAGAACGTCATATGACCTGCCAGCTATTTTTAACTGATAATATTTCTTTTTAACACAGTGCTAAAGGTTACACCATAAATCCGTGAAAACTTTACAAAATAAATATTAGCATGACTAAATCAAACATTGTAATAGGACACGACACAAGTCAAGAAAGTGACAGGACAAAATGCAATGTTGATTTAGAAGGCAATACAGTACTCACATTTGTCCCAAAGGAGGAAAGAACACCAATTGTATTGTATATCCAGTTTTAGATGTGGGAGAACGAGCCCCGTGAGCCACGTGTCTATGACATTGATGGGAATTAACTGCTTTAAGATCTGAAAGGTTTTTTCAGTGCTGCTGTAGCCCAAATTGGCAAATAGTTTCATGCCATCAAGATAAATATTTACAATTGTTTTACATGACATAAGTTAACTTTTTTGTCACACTCAGAAGGTGATGGCTTACTTCTTTTCACAATGAAACAAGATTAGCATAAAGCAAGGGTCTCCAACCTATAGCTTGTGAGCTACAAGTAGCTCTCCACCCCACTCCAAGTAGCTCCCCAAAGGATTCAGGAATTATGCACACTGAGTAATTTAAAGAAATCATATGTCTGTTGTCATGGTAAATGCCTAATTTTGGATGCTGATATATTGATGTATATGTATAGGCATCTACATATACCCCACCTAAAGCTATAGTTGTTTCCTTTACCCCTAAAAGGAGTAGCCCTCATTTTCGATTTGTAAAAGATGCTCACCGTGGGGAAAAGCTTGGAGACCCCTGATGTAAAGTGTCTTCCTCAAGGACACAACAGAACACCTGGTATAAACCAGGGAGAGTAATCAACCCCAGTGCATTTTCTGATGTGAAAATTATTCATTCTACTGGGACTGGAGTGGGCAGGAGGAGTGAAGAATCTTAACCAGGGACACAGTGAAAGTGACTCAGGTAGGAATCGAACCAGCTACCATCCTGTTCAAAATTCAAACATATCAGTCACTAATCAAAGGCTGGCATTTGAGTCCAGAATTGTATAATATTATGAGTTGAGCATCTGGAGGGGACAAATCATTCTAAACTGTGCCCAGAAATGTAGATTACTACTTTCTTATGACTTTTTTCTCTCTCTCATCTATCTAATGATAAAAACATTTTATACATAGTGCTTTAAAGACCAGTATATGGTCATGTGTGCCTGACATCGTGTTCTCCTGTACTTTGCACTGCAACACATAATGACACGCAGGGGAAGTACAGAGGGCAGTTGTATTTTCGACGTACCCTCAGCCCGGTGCAGCTCCAAAGCCAGCTGTTCCCGTGCTCGGGCCTCCTCCGACAGACGCTCCTGCAGCTCATCCTGGCGCTGCAATAGTTCGCTCATCTCCTGGTTGTGTCTGAATGACTCCCGCATCAGCTCCGTCTGTGTCAGCTTTGCATGTTCCAGCTGCAAGAGGAAGATGATTTTATTATAAAAAATGTATGTAATGAATATCAAGCTGTATAATGATAATTTAAGTTTCAATTTTGCACTATTGTGTTGAATGAAATCAACATTATGACCCCCCCTCCAAAAAGATTTGAGGCATATTTTAATACCCGACTATTAAATGAAAGTGAAACAGTTTCATTTTCATGTTTGGTTTTAGTGAAGTCTCACTAGTACAATGCAGTTAAAGAGGAGCAAAGTTTGGAGTCAAAGCAGTTTAAACAAAAGCAGTTTGACACAAAAATTGAGTAAATTTTTTTTTTTATAATCACTGTCATGAAGTCAGCTGACAAATGCTTTTATTCCTTCATAAAAAATCAATGAAACATCACAACATTGTTTCATAAACCTTTCGCGTGACCATTGCCATTCCTTCCACTGTTACTTTCCATAAATTTCCCTATCTCCTTGAGCAAAGGTCTTGTTGTATCTACAGTGAACCAGGAAGTCCCACGTGTTATATACAGTGCACTATAATATTTTGCAGTTTCCACAGTTGTGCTTCTGGGCACTTATGTGGAAAACATGAAACATGCTTTACATTTGCATGTGCAGGCCTGAAGTGCTGTGAAATATTTAACAGTTCCACTTCTCTTCAGCCAAGTATAATGTATATTTAAAATCTCTACAATTGCCATGCAGAAACTTACTGTATAAGGTGGAGTGGGGAGGGAGATTTTGGAGATGACTTTAAGAAGATGGCCATTTGTCCTGTGGTTGACATGAGAGATCTGGGTTTGCACCACCACAGCATTTTTCTCATTCAAAGTGCTACAGAAAGGAAACGGCCGGGGCAGGGGGATGCGGGACTCAACCTCATAGATGTCCTGGTCCTCCCCTTCGACCCACGTGGTGCTGTGCATTCTCGAGTTCCAGTACGACCGGTACGAATCCATGGTGAAGAGTGGGTTTGACAGGATACAGCTCCTTCGTAAAATACATTAAATGCCCTTGTCATTCATAACAATCCAACAGACAGTACCCGGCTTGGCACCAGACTTCAAATGGGAATAAATCCAGTGGAGACAAGCAGAAGAGGTTGAGATTGTTGATGTATCACCGAGCAACTGTTCCTAAGCATTAGCAGCACACACAAGTAGAAGGGTAAACAATATAGGTAGTGTGACATTCACGTCACCACTGTCACCTGCCACTTGCTGGAGGTAGAACCAGTTCCAGGTAAATAAAGGGGGAGATATAATCCAAGGTAGGTCAGACGCTATGAGGCAGGGTAAGCGAGAGGTCCTGTTCAGAAGTGTCATCCTTGGGAGCAGCTTATACTCACTTTTGAGTCTAGCAGCGTACAGGTGATCCCAAAACATGAGCCACTGAGGTATGTAAACAACAAAATCTGCATTGCTGTTCTTTGGCGATACTTTTCCTGAGTTTCCAGTGACCTTGTTTCTTCACAGTGGGATCAGATCAGTAAAGCTTGCTCCGCCGCGTCTGTCCTCTTACTCCACTCTCTCTCTCTCTCTCTCTTTCTCTCAGGAGATTCATTAACAATACCACGCAGCCGTAGCAACCATGACCTGAAGGGGAAACTCCCGGGGGCCTCCTTTAGTTGTCTAGCAGCCAGCTGAGTTTGTAATGACAGCGCATAACATCTCTTCCTTCTGTATTTCGTATTGGAACAGTTGTCATCCTGGTTTCTGCCCTTCTCAAACCATTATAGTACTCAGAGCTTTTTTCCCTCCTGTCAAGTGAAGCGCACTAACCCCCGGCACGCTACTGACTTTGTGACTCAGCTCTGCGCATGCTTCAAAAATATCATCCCAGACTTCCAGACAAATCCAGCTACGGAGAGTATTTCATTTCCGATATTGATTTTACAAACCAGGATGTTGTTTAGCAAACGTGGGAGGGAAAAGTAGGTGTGGTTTTAAACCATTTCCCAGGCAGACTTGCAAATAGAAACACAATGTGCTCTTTCAACTCCTCCCTTTAAGCACTCTTTCCACTAAAGCTGTCCAACTGGATTCCCTTGGTGCGTCATTAGACAGGAGTTATAATGGTTTAGACGTTTTGACAAGTTGTGTTTTTTGGCCCCACCTACTGACAATGTTTGGCTTGTGTTTAAAACTCTTTGCTTTTTCACCTCCTGTTATCAGCCCATGCAAACAATTTACTACTTCCAATAATTTACAGCTACCAAGGACACATAACATTCCTGACCGGCTTCTTGTATCAATCTCTCCTCACGATGGAGAGGCAGACGAGACACAGTGATCTAAAGGCTGCTGCTTAACCACAAGGCTAATGTACATCCGATCAATAGTAACAGGGAAATCATTGAACAAGCCATTTCAGGTGATTACACGTTTATTGTGTTGTAGATTGCCTGTGGTCTGTGTTGACAAAGCAAAGAATATAGGGCTAGGACTGAAATTTGCACAAAACAAATAGTTCTTAAGAGTCATGGACAGTACTGTGACAAAATCGTATAAAAAAAAAAATTGTTTGTGTAAAAAAATATCTCCAAACAACACTTTTCAATAAATATTCTAAATCTTTAAAATAACTACTGAATAAATAAAAAATAATAATTAAAAATACTGATTGGTTAGAATTTTTGATAAATGTATTTTTTTGTATTATTAAAAACTAATAAATATGACTTTTAATGTCAATTTTATGAACACAAACAGAAGAGACATTTAAATATTCTTCTTGTCCCATCTGAACTGTGCTTTTACTGCCACAGGATCGGTTGGTGACCTGACGATTAAATAGACCCAAGCTTATCAATGAGTATTTGAAATGATTAATTCAATTCAAATTTGATTAAGAATCATTTACTTTATTCAAACGTGTGTATAGTACTGTATGTACAATTCAGTGGCTCATATTACCCAACCAAGACCACACAGGCATGGCTCCACCATTGATGCCTGGCTGGAAATGTCTTCTTTATGGCTATTTTTAGATCACCGAGATAAAACTCACTTGAGTGTGAGTAACGCGTGTGCCACAGCCAACGGGAAGATCTGCTCTGCACATTCAGATACTAAATGAATACAACCAATGGCCTAGTTAGACCTAGTTAGAATGGGACCAGCCTCTGTAGACTAACCCAGGCCTCAGCGGGCATGACCTGAAGGGAGCAGCTCAATTGGACAGACAAAAGGTCCAGAAAAACAGAGTGTATCCATAGGCAACTGCTAGGCAAATGAGGAGGGTCTTTCTGGACAGGACAACTTTGTTAGGACTACATTCTCTGGCTCATTCCCACTGAACAGGGGGAAAATCACAGAGGGGTTAATACTACAGCGTAAAGGCTTTTACGGGCTGATAATGTGACTCTAGAGGTTTCTGTTTACATTTAAAAAGGGAGCAACATGCGATTCTCCATAGTGATATCTCAAATTTCAACAATTGTGCCCTATGGCCACACATTAAACTAGAGTGAATTAGAAAGACATGTCTTGAGTTAGTAGAACAAAAAAATATTATTCCTAGGAAAATTGGAAATCATATTTTTATAATTGTTTTGAAATAAATAGGAAAATACTGTAAAAAAAATATTTTTGAATAAATAAAATTATGGCTCTAACAGATACATTGATGATCATGATCATCAATTAATATCTTAGAGGAAAACCAAATAATGACTCAGTTTGTGGTATTTTGAAAACCAGATTGACAACTATCCCAAGTATTGTTGAATGTGGACACAAATCATCAAAAACATCAACCAAAATAGTTGAAGTTGTTCAGTAACACAATAAACAAATCTTTATGACTTTGCTGATGTAGCTCTTTCAGTGCAAGACATTTTATGATGCAATCTCACCACCAAGTTACTGTGGAAATCATACCCAACCAACAGCTCAAAATCTCATTGAAACATTTTGAAGCAGTAATGGGAACAAGATGCAAAAAAAGTGTTCAAGCCTTCAAGTCCTATATTTGGTCTTCACCAAATATAGGACTTGAAGGCTTGAAATGCAGTTATAAAACTAATACACCTAAAGTGGCCAATACCTGGTCAGTGGCGTTGGTTATGGCCATCAGCATCTTTTCAAGTGCATTCTGGAGGCGTGTGCTGATGTTGGTGAGATATTCCTGGTTTTCCAGCTGTGAGGCGGCTCCTTGCAGCAGACGGTCCATGTGCTGTAACATCTCCAGATCCTCCTCTACTTCCACCTCCACAAACGGAAAGGTCTCCTCATCTGCACCGGACTCACTGCCCAAACCACTGCCTGCAGAGTGAAGAAGAAAGGGAATTTAACCAAATAATTTAATCTCACATTTATGAATTTAAAACATATCTTATTTTAACACATAAAACGTTTGTACAGGGTGGTCCTGCATGTTTTGTGTCCTCAACCCTAATACCCTCTTATTTCTTGTTAAGATATTAAACTGTATAATTATAATTGCAATCTCATTATATACTACTTTGCATACCATTTTGAACAGATGGCACCAATACAGTGCAATAATAGTATGTGGAATTTGACAGTACTTACTGTAATTGAATCAGGTGTGGTGCAACTAGTTATTATGGTGAAAAATGTTACTACTAGCAATGTGATACTGCCTAATATCTAGAGCATAAACCTGAGAAGCACTGGTGTATGCATGAACACCATAGTAAAAGTAAACTTAAATCTCCATAGATCACTGGTAATCCTCTGACAATGCTTGTGTGTGTTTTTGCCAAAACAGAAACTTGGCAGGGGGTCTGGTCTGTGTTCTGTTTGTCTTGTACCACAGCGGGAGAGCTCACGTGTCAAATACAAAAGTCCCTGTGTGACATTCAGGTCAGGAGGTTTGTGATTTGATACAAGAGGGGAAACTTTATATGGTAGTATTTGCCAGTATACAGAAAATATATATTGTGTTGCACTGGTGATTTAAGAGTTCATTATGCTGCTGTAATCATCATAATTTTTTAATCATTAAGGATGCAGTCACACAAAATTGAAACTAAACTAATACTCAACTCTATACTACACCTGCACTATACCAGGACTAGAACTGGACCAAAGTGAGTTTACATCTAAACCAGGTTAAGCATGAATGCACCCTTCGTGATCTTGTTATTGCCCAAGTGAAGTTAGATCCTTCCTTGGATCTGATTTTTTTCTTTTAACTTTTCACTCAAGTATTGTTACTGTGACTTGCCTGTTGCATGTTTAACTCTTTCTGTGCTGGAAGCCTTTGTCAGAGTCTGAAGATGGAGGCCCAGAGTTTTCTCGGCTGCAGATGTGGTCGTCAAGACATCCACCAGAACCTGACTGAGCTGCTCATTGGCTCTGAGCAACAGTGCCCTGGAAACAGATAGAAACAATAAATGAATAATGTGTCTGTTTTTTATTTGTCAAGAAACTGGTCCAGAGTTGAAGCTGAATAGTAATTTTGCATGATTATACAGTTATTTAGGTAACTGACAATATATCTTTTTTTGGTTTTGTTATGGTCTTTCTTTACTGGGATTACCACAGATGATCATGCCTCTAAATTCTAAATTGATGTTGCAAATTGTCTGAGAGGTTGAAAAAGGTAGAATTTTGTCAGCTGGACTTTTGAAGGGAATATCTTTTGTCATTCATTCAAGTAGTTTCTTCAGTTCTGACATAGCTCTGGCAAGGGACTGGCTTACATTTATAGTAACTGTAGTAACAGTTAAAATATTTAGTTGTCTGTACCTTTCGTCCTCCTGTTCATCCTCTTGTGATCTTGGTGCATGTGTTGTTTTGGCAGCAGACGAAACCACTGCCTCCTCCACAAGAACTTCTCCCTCATCTTCTCCCTGCTTCAGAGCCTGGACGGGCAGTAGAGAGAGAACAGACAGCAGACCGGTCATTGCAAAGTTACATAAAAAACTAACACATAACTTCTGCAAATTCCCCACTGTATGCCTGCTTATGTAATCATTTAGTCAAAGTGAATTCAAATTAGTGATGAATTAGTGAATTAATGATGATCCAAGATGGCGCCACGTACGGTCGCCCTGGTGATTTGGTGCACTAGCAGAAAAGTTAAACGGCTTTTATGCGAGGTTTGAAGTTTCACACCCCTCCCCCTCCTCCCCCACCATCACGGACATTACCTCCAAACCCACCTCGGACCCCCCCTCCTCCCCCACTGCCCTCACAGTTGTGGAGCAGGACGTGACTAAGCTTTTCAGGAAGCAGAATCCCCGTAAGGCCGCGGGCCCAGACGGTGTCTCTCCTTCCACCCTTAGACACTGTGCTGAGGAACTGGCTCCTGTCTTCACGGACATTTTTAACACCTCCCTGGAGTCATGTCACGTCCCAGCCTGCTTCAAGCTGTCCACCATTGTCCCCGTCCCCAAGAAGCCCAGGATCACTGGACTTAATGACTACAGACCTGTGGCGCTGACGTCTGTAGTCATGAAGTCATTTGAGCGCCTGGTCCTGCACCACCTCAAGTCCTTCACCTCCCCCCTCCTGGACCCTCTGCAGTTTGCCTACAGAGCCAATCGGTCTGTGGACGACGCCATTAACCTGGCCCTTCACTTCATCCTCCAGCATCTGGACTCCCCGGGAACCTACGCCAGGATCCTGTTTGTGGACTTCAGCTCTGCATTCAACACCATCCTCCCTGCTCTGCTCCAGGACAAGCTCGCTCAGCTCAACGTGCCTGACTCCACCTGCAGGTGGATCACTGACTTCCTGACAGACAGGAGACAGCGCGTGCGGCTGGGGAAGAATGTCTCGGACACTCGGACTATCAGCACAGGATCTCCACAGGGCTGTGTACTTTCTCCCCTGCTCTTCTCCCTGTACACCAACTGCTGCACCTCCAGCCACGACTCCGTCAAACTGGTTAAGTTTGCGGATGACACCACCCTCATCGGACTCATCTCGGACAGCGATGAGTCTGCCTACAGGAGGGAGGTGGACCGGCTGGTGTCCTGGTGCAGCAGCAACAACCTGGAGCTCAACGCCCAGAAGACAGTGGAGATGATCGTGGACTTCAGGAAAGTCACAGCCCCCCTGCCTCCCCTCACCCTGACGGACTCCCCCATCACCACTGTGGACTCTTTCCGCTTCCTGGGCACCTGCATCACCCAGGATCTCAAGTGGGAGCCGACCATCAGCTCCCTCATCAAGAAAGCCCAGCAGAGGATGTTCCACCTGCGGCAGCTGAGGAAACGCAAGCTGCCAGTCCAGATGATGGTGCAGTTTTACACGGCCATCATTGAGTCCATCCTCACCTCCTCCATCACTGTGTGGTTCGCTGGGGCCACTGCCAGGGACAGACAGAGACTGCAGCGCATTGTGCGCTCTGCTGAGAAGGTGATTGGCTGCAGCCTTCCATCTATACAGGACCTGTACGTCTCCAGGACTCGGGGGCGAGCAGGCCGTATAGCAGCTGACACCTCTCACCCTGGACATGGACTATTTGAGCCACTTCCCTCTGGCAGGAGGCTACGGTCCATTGGGACCAGAACCTCTCGCCATAAGAACAGTTTCTTCCCCTCTGCTGTTTGTCTCATGAACACTCTATAATATCTGCACTAAACTGGACACTTTATAACACCGGTCACTTTAATAAGCCACTTTGCACTGTTGTTCTGATGCTGCTATTGTACATATTTTTTCCCTTTAAGTATTTCATTTGATTTTTTAAGCATATCTTTTTAACTTTGTGCATGCTCTTATTTGTATTTGTATTTATTCAGTGTGTTTATGTTGCACTTTTTCACCGTATCAAGTTCCTAGTTTGTGAACTGTGTTCACAGACTATGGCAATAAAAGTCTTCTGATTCTGATTCTGATTCTGATTCTGAAATTAGGCACTGCTAGTCATACAGAGCAACAGTAGCCTTTTAGCAGATAACAAATGAGTACAAAAAATGCACACAGACACACTTTGAGCTAGTCTCTTGGAGCTGAGCGAAACACTACGGTCTTTGTGCTGCTATGGCAACAGGTGCACCTGAGGCTTAATGATGGCAGAGGCAATAGCGCCGCCTGCTGGGGAGAAGAGAACAGTGCAACCTTTGCTCATTTGCAGTCCCGGCGTACAGTGGAGCATGTGTGACGGAAAACTGAGAGGGTAAGCTGAGACTGGTACCAACTGTGAGTGTGAAAGAGGGCTGTTTCTTTGACTGAAATTTGGTTTATTGTTACACAAGTAGCCCAGTAAACAGTCACTACTGTGTCTTATAAATAAACAATATGAATTTGTTTTCTATTGAAATATACCAATAATATATCAATAATAAATTATGTAAACACTTGTAATGGTTATGTGCCTGTGCTGTTTACTTTTTATAACTATATATTCGCCCGTCCTTTTGACTTGTATGAGTTGTTTAGCCACCAAAATGTGCTGTTGTTAACATAGTGTGAGATTCAGTGTAAAGAAGCTAAAATTACACTCTTTTGGCACCAGGTTTAAAACTCTTGGCCAAAGGTTATTTGCCAACACATGCTGCATATTGTATGTTCAAATTTGATGCTTTATTTAGACAACCTCAAGGCTACTGTTTAGAAAACTCAGAAAAGAGATCTCGCAGTGCATGCAATTTTAATTATATCTGGTTAAATTTTAAAGCCCCTATAATGCATTTCATCATAACTGGATTTTCAGTGTTACAGATGAGGACGTCCCCTTTTGTGGAAAAGAGAGGACTTGACAGAAGTAGCTATCACAAAGTAAAGCCTAATCATGCAGTAAATATCAAGTGAAAGGCTAACAGGCCTGTGAATAGCCCTGGCACGCTTGAAGCTCTCTGTAAGACTATAACTTAGGAATGAAGAATTTAAAAGATCAAAATGGGGTACAAGAGGGGAAAGAAACAATTATTTTGCAATTAAAATAGAGTTGTCATATTGTAGCAATTTATTGTAACAGTAAATTAACAGAGATTTTATAATGTTATCTAAACTGGAGTTAGCATTCACATAAAAGTATTTACTATAGTATGTTACCCAGCAGGCTATATGATTTACTTCTTTATATTTGTTGATTGCAATGTTGTCATTATGGCACTAATAAAAGGTTTTCGTGATGTATAAACATGGTGGATACATCTCATAAGATAACTGATTTGAAATTAACCATCTTGATCTATACTGTCTATTTGCTAATGATAAATATGATAAAAAATACATGTCAGTAAGAGTATATTTTGTTTATTGATCATGGAAAAAAAAAGTGTTTTTAAAACCACATGTTTGACACCTGCAATGCGACAAAGTGCATCTGGAATTGACAACACAGCAGTAAATTAGTAAATTATGCTAACAAACAGAGATTAGATGATCATTATAATACTTACACTAACCTGATTCAGTGCTCTCTCTGCTTTCTGGAGTTGATCTCGCAGCTTTTCTATTTCTGCATCTCGTTGTTGTATCTCGAGCTGTAGCTGGTCTCGCTCAGATTCGGCCCAGTCTCCGGTGACAGAGGCTCGTGGAGTCTCCTCCTCTTCCTCGTCTTCTTCAGTTTGCATTGAGCTGCTGGCTTGACCCAAGTCTTTACTGAGACGAGCCAGTTCAGTCTTCTGTGCGAACTCCACCGACATCTGAACTATGGCCTGATGAAAATAGAAAGTAATTAATATATCTAATGTATATATAACTTTATTGGTTAAAACAGATTTTGTCAGTTAAGGTTAAGATTTGTTTTTTCTGTTGCCATGGCCATATTTCTGTGATGGAACTACTTTATTTTAACATAAAAAGAAACAATAAACTCAAAATTTTACAGCAAGAAAGGCACTAAAATATTTGGATTTATGCTTCCTATTTGAAGGCATACTTTTGAGTACTTTTAACTATTCAGAAGATATAATATTTTGTTTTGAATTATTAATTGCTATGGACATGGTGCTACTTTTTAACATGATGAAACTCTGAAACCACTCTAAAATCCATGGATATTATTCCAGGAGCACTATTAATTTTAATACACCAGTTCATTTTAATACACCATACACTTTTGTGTATGTAAAGTATTGAATTGTGCACCACAGATTTTAGACAGTACTGGAATGCACTGGACAGTTTTTTTTATACCAATTTATAACTAACATTGTTTTACTTCAACTGAAATTTACTGACTACTAAATTTAGGAAAAACGAATAAAGGTAAATAAAAAAACAATACACACTGTTGTCCATAAAGTATGTAAACTGATGCAAATAGGTTTCCAGTTATCCAGTTATCAATTCAAGCTATATAATTTACATTTTCAAATTCTCAAAACGAGGCTTAGAAACTCACAGTAGCCCCAACTTTACAGGCAACAGATAAAGAATTTACATTTTATTCTTACCTTGGCAACTTCCTCCTCCACTCTCTCCCAGTGTTGTGGTTCCAGTCCAGAGATGCTTTGTTCCTCTCCTCTCGCCCCT
This sequence comes from Periophthalmus magnuspinnatus, assembly GCF_009829125.3. Classification (NCBI taxonomy): domain Eukaryota; kingdom Metazoa; phylum Chordata; class Actinopteri; order Gobiiformes; family Gobiidae; genus Periophthalmus; species Periophthalmus magnuspinnatus. The sequence goes on along the minus strand of NC_047136.2, from coordinate 10,659,340 downwards.
CGCCCCTCCTCTTTGGTCAGTCTCCTCAGCTCTGCGCGGTGCTGCTCTTTCAGAGTCTCTACTTCCTGGACATACTTCTGCTGCAGTGCCTTCTTCAGTGACTGTAGCTGTGCAGTAGTGGTCCACCCTCCCTCCGAAAACTCCTCTTCAACCTCCTGCAGCGAACCAACAAGAAAATATAACATTAAAGAGACAGCAGTGATGGTCATGTGATTGTATAGCCCAGACAACAAGGTAACCAAGGTTTGACCACTTATAAATACAACATTGGCTTCTACATCCTCCAGCACTGATGGAAAGATAAAACAATGTTAACCTTCCACTGAACCTCCAGATTCTTCAGTTATATTGCTAACACTCAAAGTGGTCTAATATGACAAATAAAATCCATCATAAGAATTCATGATATAGACTTATTCAACCCTTATACTTTAATGTATTACTTGAATTACATAATAATCTTTTCACTGTCAAGCACAAACCTGCATGCTTGTACAGTAACAGAATTTCCCCTTATTGACATTAAATAAATGACTAAAAAAAATAAATAAATAGCAAACACACTTAAAAATCATACTCTCAACAATCAGAACAAGAAAAAATCCTTATGGCTGTCAAAAAGTCTTGTACTTATACATTTTAATGTTGTCAAACACAACCTTGCGAGTAACATAAGACAACAATAGACAAACAGGTAAATAGATAAACAGACAGATATAATATTTGTTCGGATCTGGAGAAATGCCAGTAGAAGATTTTGTGATTGATCTTTTTAATCAACCTACCTTATGAGCAGCAAATCCAAGCCTGCAGTTTGCTCAAGGCCTTTTTCTCCCATATATTTACTATTTCATGCACATGTCAGTCTATTTCTCTCTCATCTATCTGATCTGTTTCTCTATAAAGCTGCAGTGTTTTTGAGGTTTGAGAGCTGGACACAAGCGTCTAATGAAAAGATGTGAGTTGCGTGAATAAATTGAGCTAGATAAAAGCCGGCTCTCATTCATGTCACTCTATGGGCTGATGTCCCGTTGGTCCAAGCACAACATGCCACACTGGTGAGTTATGCAATGTCCAGGCTTTTTAGTCTTCAGATGTAACTGTCTTCTTACTACCGCAGTGAAGCAAAACTAAGGATTTAGGGCACGTTGTTGCCTAAAGCTAGCTGCTCCTGCCTCCTCCCTACACCCCCCTAACTGTCATACTGTTTTAATGTAAAGACATGCTTTAACTTGAATAAAAAAGCAATACATTGAATATTATATGTATAAAGAAACCGTATCCAATAAAACAACCCTACCTTGAGCTGCTCATGTTTGTCAAAACCGCTGGCCTCTGTTGATGAACTGAAAGACAAAATTCAACATTTGACATAGTTATAAAAGGAAATACAAATAGTTGATTAGTATTTATGGGTTTCAGTTATACTTTATAGAAGCTGCATATATATAAATCGCCTTCCTGACTCAAACATCAGAATTTATATACCGACTTGAAACTGGCACAAAGAAATTATTTGTGATCCTAAATAACTGTAAAGCAAATTAGCATATGGCATGTGTCCTTGGAAGATACAGGATGGTTTAAGTAAGAAAAATATAAAATGCAATTCTTTATGAACAAGCAACTATTACAGATCTGTGAGAAAACCATGCAGCTTTTCTTTACAAAAAAAATTGACAAATTGATTTTAAATTTCCACAAACAACTAGATTAGATATTGAGAGCTCTTTTAATCCATCATAATGTCAAAGCAGCTTCAACTTCACTGTTATGAAAAATAGTATAAACACCTGTAACAGATTATTGCACATTCAAATGTATGATGTAATATGCTCTATTATTCCCTGAGGAAAACAAATCACCACGATTAAAAATAAATTGTAACCTATAGGAAAAAGGGACTGTTTTCTGCAGCGTATTCACCTGAAGTGGCTGGGCGCAGCGTTGACCTCTTGTAGCCTCTGCTGGAGCATGAATAGCTCAGTAGCGTACCTCTCCTCTGTCTCGGCCGCTTGTTGTTGGTAGTGGGCCCTGAGTCTCTCCACTTCTTGTCTGTGACTGTGTTCAAGTTGCTTCTGCTTCTGTTGGGCTTCAACTTTGAGCATTTGAATTTCCGAAGAGGTTTGGGAGGTAGACGTTACAGCGGCAGCGGAGTGTGCTTGCTCACTCAGATCTAAACAGAGCGAAGTGAGAAAGTGTAACTTAATACTCTTAACAGGGAAGCATTTAGGGTTCAGATCAATAGTATTAAAGTTTAATGAGAGGCTACAGCAATGCAAAGAATATAACAAAGTTAAAAATTATAACTGAAAGACAATGGCAACAGTACAATTGCAAATACACAGGTAATAGTATTAAGACATAATTCGTAGTGTATGTAATTTATTATGGAGCATTAGCATTAGTGAACTACTACATTTGTGTTGGTTAAAATTAAAATTACACGGGAAATTAAAATTTCCCGTGTGTGTGTGTGTGTGTATATATATATATATATATATATATATATATATAAATAATTTTTTTTTTTTTTTTTTTTTTTTTTTTTGTGAAAAAATTCGGTCCAGTTTCAAAAAAGTATCAAGTAAAAATAATAAAAAAGGTATGTAGCCCTAACTGTGCAAATAATAGAATTTCAATTTGAATTATAACATAACAATTACAAAAAAAAAAATCATACCCTAAAAAAAACTTAGATGTGTATTATAAACAAAACAAAAAACTTAATCTGCTTGGTTTAAGAGCTAACAGGTGGAATTGCATAAACTGAAAAATTATGAACTGCATAAATGATTTTGAGACAATAAGCAGCTCTCATACATCACGGCTATTGAAACTTACCTTTGCTTAAGTTTGAACTGACACTGGAGACCTGGAGACGCAGGTTTGATATCTCTTTGTCAGTGCTGCTCTTCAGATTATCATACGCACTTTGCAGCTCCATCATCTATAAAACCAGTAACATGTTTATAATTCGCTAGATGCTAAGATTTGTAAGACTTGAAACATATTTCTAAATTTTTTTTGCAGAAACTCTTTACCTTGCTCCCATCAGCCCTGAGCAGAGTCTGGAGCTTCGAAAGTCGATGGTGCTCCTGCTCAATGCTGTCCCTGACCTGCTGCAGATCTCTGTACAACTCTGTAACAAGGGACAAATCAATGCAATGTTCAGACAAGAAACTTTTCAAACCAAATACCACAAAACCAAATATCTTCCAATATTTTGAATGGTCTATAATATGCCATTTGGAAAACTTAGACCAAAGTGTAAGAAGAAATATTATAATAAGGTCAAACAGGGGACTATACCAATTTAAAATAAAATAAAGCACAGAAAAGAAAAGAGCAAGGACATTATACATAATATGAATATATGAAAATGTTATATATGCATACACAGTACAGATCAAGATTAATCCAAAAACATTATTAAACCAGAACTCAAGACTAAGTCAAGACTAAACCTAGTCTGAACTAAACAAGGTCAAATAATGAAAATAATAAAAAGCCTAAAATCAGTGAAAAACTCATCTGAAGCAGTGTACGTGCAAGTAATTACGGTAATCACAAATAAAAAATTATATATTTTTTTAATAGCACTGTACCTCTGGCATCGTGTATAACAGATAAAGATTCACTAGTTTCAGGTCTCTCATTTGAAGAAACAGGATGAGTTTCTTCAACAATGGCTTTGTCTGAAAAGTCTTCACCAAACATTTTCTGAAAGGACTAGTGAGAGGAAGAAAAGTTAAACATGGGTATAGTGCTTCAGCAACATAAAAATCTAATGCACAAAAATATATTTTTTTTTACCAAAATGATTTCTCTGCATTCCTCAGACACAGCTTTAACCATGTTCTGGTATTTGGACAGCCTTGGAGCAGCTGTAAAAAGTAAAATAACAGAATAGAGGAAGTGAACCGTCTCATCATTAAAGACATATTTGACTGGTTATGCCGCAAAATCTTTAATACTCCATTCTTGACAGTGACCCTATTTTTAAAAGTAATTGTAATTGTTTTGCCCCACTACAGATATATTGTAATAACAGCTGTTAGGGTTAAATTGAGACCACTGTGTGCTGTTTGCATCCAATTATAAAGCATTTTTACCATCCAAGAACCAGGAAGTAATATTGGTGCTCTGTTTGAATACTAGTGACTCATCAAGGTGAATAATTAGGATACTAGGAATGCGTTAAGAAAGTGCAGAATATGTTTGAACAGTTGCCTCTCTCTTCTGCATTTTTAAGATAGTAAAAATAGGTACAGCCCCTTTAATAAGCCATTTAGAAAGCACTGATGATTTATTAATACATTATGTAGATATATTAATATGCCCCAGTTCAGAGCTATGGGAATGAATGGTCAGCGATTTACTAAGAGCTGACCATTCAATTTCTTGAACAAAGAATAACTGAAAACCACAGACACAGCCCTGACACATAAAAGGTAATGCATCATTTTTATCCATCACAAAAAGTCTTATTTGTTTGGTTCTTTTGCTATTGCCGGCCTCTTTCTCACCCTGATCACGCTGATCTTTTTGAAGGCTGATTTCCACAGCTTTGGTTTGTGCCTCCTCCTGTAGAAGCTCCAGTTGTGCAGCATGAATCTGAGACAAGCTGAGGTGCTGGGCCTCCAGACGCAGTCTGCACTCGCCCTGAAGACAGAAAAATATACATAACTATTATTTGATGGTATGTTTAAGAAGAAAAAGTGAAATATATCGTAGCATAGTAGAAAAAAGATCTCAAATTGTCTGTGCCACACTTGCTTAATATTTAAAAAATTGTTTTATTTTAGTGAGGTTTTCCAGGCATGTCCCACAGGGAGGAGGCCCCGGGGAAGACCCAGGACAAGCTGGATGGACTATGTCTCTCGGCTGGCCTGGGAATGCTTTGGGGTTCCACTGGAGTAGCTGGAGGACGTGTCTGGGGTGTGGGAAGTCTGGGAGTCCCTGCTTAGAATGCTGTACCCGCGACCCGGCCCCGTATAAGCGGAAGAAAATGGATGGATGGTTTTATTGATGTGATAGGGACAGTGGATACTAATGAATATTAATGTATATCATATAACAGTAACAGTTTTAGCTAAAAGCTTTTTAAAAAAAATGTTTTTCTATATCCATAGGTGATTCATTGAACATGCTCTGATTGTTAGAGAAAGGGTATTTTTATATTTCATCAAAATGTTGTGCTAATGATCCTTCTGTTATAAAGTGATACTTCTCACCAAATTAGAAGAAGTTTGAATCAATAAGTATAAATGTATGTACCGGTAGTAAGTATTTAAGAGAGATGCACTGAACATTTCATGCTCTTGGGCTTGCATTGACATTCAGTACAATATTATTATATGTTGGTATGTTTGGCATTTACAAAACTCAAGAAAGATTATCTCCATTTGAACCTTTGGACACAATTAAATCAGGCTTCGCTTGATCATTCCTGCTCCATGCATTTATTTCCCAATTTTGAAATTTAATACCATATTTAAGCCAATCTCATTTCTGTTACAACAATCTGTGTTCAGCCTGAGTGGCCTTCTATTACCACAACACAAAAGATATGTCCTCCTGGTTTGAATAATGCATTAGAGCTTTTGTATGGCGCACACAATTATGAAATAGTGACAACGTTGGCTTTGATGTCACGTCTTTAAAGAGCACTTGGCATTTTAATGAAGCTGTGTTTAACCCTCTCTGCAGTGACTTAATCATGAAACTGAGCACTGAGGACGATGTAAAAACCTGTTGCTGCTTCAGGGCTGTTGGTTAATAATAATTTTTATCAATTGTGAAAAAACAGGTTCAGTGTAGTAGGGTAAGGATTTACCCACAAACCCACAATAAATTTTGAACTTGATTTCAGAACTAAGGAAAAGGCTTGATGCTCTATATCAATTCTAATACAATACCTTTCCATAGACAATACTGATATAATATTATATAATATGATTTTCAACACAAAATGACTTCTTTAATATTACAAATCAAGACCATTCTAAAACTATACAGGAAAGGTCAATTTTTTTTTTCAGTATCAATATTTCACTTGGTGTCTAATTTCAAAAACAGTTTTAGTATCTAGTATCTGGAGATCAATTTTTTGACAACCTAATAATAGGGATGTAGCCAAGTCTGTATATTTCATTCATGGATCTAGCTTATGTGAGTAATCTAATGGTATCCTCATTCTAAGAAAGGCTCTGTACATTAATCCATTCTGTATTGCATTTTTCTTCTTTACCATTTATAAAGGGTCTTATGGTCTTTGGCCTTGTGTCATCATTCTAGAGAGTAGTAAATTTAAGTATTACATTGAAAGATCTTTATTTTTTCCTGACACAACCTTTTGTATTTTTTTTATATAAACTTTTTATGTTCACCATCACACCTGGAAGTTAAATCTGTCATAAGAAAACTTAAAAAATAATTTATTTAAGCACATTAGATATTTACATGGTCTGCAGACTGTACCACTTCTTCAGCACCATGACGCATCTGAGGCTGAGTGCGATGTCTCATCCCATGCCTGGTCACCTGCAAAAAGCAAGCAATTACCTTTAAATGTTACACTTGAGAAAGAAACACATAATGCTGGAAAAAAAGACCAGTCTCTCTTATGAATCATTTCCTGTGTGGGACTGTAAACAGAATACAGTAAAAGCAGCCAGTGGTTATCAAACTTTCACCAACAAATAGGTCTGTCCAAGTAGCAAATCGTAAGCTGAACCATGACCAAACTAGATAACTTTTCTGGTGGAGGGTCTTGCCTGTTTTTTCCAAATTTGAAGCTTTCTATTGAGTTAAAAAATAAAAATAATAAATTTGTTCCCTCATCAAAAGCGTCAAAAACATGTTAAAATGTTGTTTTTCATCGAATATAGCATTTTAAAAATACAATAAAAACTAACATGGTAATCTAAATATGTAATGTGTAAGTATCCATTTATCCATGGATGATAACGTGAGCGGGGTCTCCTCTCCACAGATCTAACCTGTAACTTGGTAACAAACTTGATAACAATCTATGCAAACTAATGACATCTCTATGGAGACAAACAGGTAGTGGACCCTCCATTCAAAAAGTTGCATAGTACACCTTTAACAAGCATTAAAGTATAATAACATCATAAATATTGATTTACAATATGCTTAAAATTCACAAAAGTTTGAGAACCACTGTCATATAGCTTACATATGACCTTATTGAAAATGTAAGCCAATACTGTTGAACAAGTTTTCTCATGCTGATCACTTTGAGGCAGTGATAAAGGTGAAGCAATGCCACACATTTGAGACACTTCTGGTTTGTTTTGCCAAAGGATAAACGAACCATTGACGAGTGAAATCACAATTCAATCATGTTCCAAATCAGGAAGTGAAAAAAAAAAAAAACATCACAAAACACAGGTGCGAAAAGGTGTGACAAAATTCAAACATTGTCTTTAAGCTTGTGAAGTGGCAGATTTAAATGAATGGAGGTAAAATGCACGCTCACCTCAAATGCTTCACTCCCTGCAGGATGGAAACAAGGCTAAAATGTACAATTTTCTGTGCAACCACAAATACTGACAATTTCTTCACTCCTTTTTTTCTATGTTAGCTTGATTATGTTAACATTTAGGATCATGCTTATATGGGACAAAATAGGCCTGTCTTGATATTTACTATATCAGCTTATCATTCAATATATAATAGATTGAAAAACTATATTTTTTCAGGTTCAATAATTATCGCCTGTACCTTTACTTTGCAATAGTAGGGATTTCATGTTTAGTATTCACCCCATTTAATAACATTTGAGCAGCAGTGAGTTGAATAATTAACATTAACAGCCACTGTAGATTAGACAAGTGATTTTTAGAAGAAAAAAGTGCCCATATAATTATGATAAAAAGAAAAACTGACAAACTGAATTCATAATTTTTCAATTACATCATCTTCTAACCAATTAGAGCAATAATTGTTGTCATTACAGAAATTCAATTAATTAGTTCTACCTTTCTTCAAAACTATTGCAATTGGTGGTTATTTAAAAGAAAAAAGGAGTAGAACACTGATGCCTTTTACATCACCAAGTATGCACTGTATGTTTCCCTGCATAATGCCACATCGTGTATTTGAATGGTGAGATTCTCAGTCATATGTAAAACACATCTATTCACAGCACGCCCGCTGTGCTGTTACTCAAATGGAGGCAGCCTGCAGTCTGCGCTTGTTAATACAGAGACCTCAAAAGGTGCTATATTTCAATATTCCACCTCTGCCTAAGCGCTAGGGCTACTAAAACACATGTTTTATTCACAGTTTTATTCACAGTTTTTAGAAATAGTAATAATCAATTTGCAATTCATGAAAACTAGTCAGATGTCAATCAAATATTTCTTTGTTGACAATAGTAGAATCACAATTTACCAACAGTTGATGCATTCAAATTAGTAAAGAGTACCAGTACATTTTACATAGCAGAAAGCAACAGGAAGTAATACATGTACACATACACTAATAATATTTAAAACTCAAAACAACTACAAAACCCTTATTCTGTCAACTGGACAAATGTTTTACAGTGAAGACATTTTGCAGCTCATCCAAGCCACTTCTTCAGTTCTGGTCAGATTACTGGTGGACACAGCCTTATATCTATCTGAAGAGAGGAGCTACACTGAAACTAACACACCTACTTAATTTACTAGATTTACTGAACAACACTAAGTGTGAACTTTGCCTATAGTTCAATAGACCTAGCCAACAAACAGAAGCCACTTGAACGGCATAACATTGTTGACAGAATTAAATAATTTTTCTTTTGCTATGGATCATACCTGGATGACTGAGGGATTACACAGACAGAAAACCCACTCTTTTTGAATCCTATTCTGCCTGCATATTTAGTGATTTGCTAATACAGGTACTACACTTCAGTAGCGACCTCTGCCTCACAATAAAGCTATAACTGCATACATTTCATTTCAAATTTGGCACAACACATTACCAGAGCTGTTGAGGTATAGTGCTTTTAGTGCAATTTGAAATATGCAAATAGGATGTTATTGATCAAACTTAGCAAGCAAAAACAACATTTTAGTAGTAGTAACACAATGGCTTTGTTTACATACACACCAAAATCTGCTATATGATTTCTGTACCTTTAAGACTATTTAAATAACATGCAAAGCTGATGTAAGGGACCATGATCATAAAGAAATTAGATTTTGCTGTTTACTTATTACTTTACTTTTAATAATCTTATAACTTCAAATATGCAATAATATTCACATTTTCAGTGTGCATGTAACCAGTCACTGTTTTGGCTCTTATTTGCTTGCATATTTCAAAGTGACAATCATTCCGTAGGCAATGTATTGTTCAATATCTCACCTCTTCTTCACACAAAAACTACAACTGCATTAATTTTTAAGTAACACACATTACAGGAGTTATGTTAAGTACATTGAACCTTCCATGCACTTTTTGAATGCCACTTCAATCAGAAATGCTTTTAATCAAACTACAAAAGCACATTAGCCCACAGCAGTAGTTCCACACACTTGTCTTTAGCTCCTACCTGTTTGCTGCCGTGCTTTGCTGCGTCTCCCTGGCTCTCATCTGACTCGTCCTCCTTAGCGATCGGCTCGTGTGTGCATGACATAACAACAGCAGACTGCTCTCTGGGCTCTGCAGCACTTGTAGCTCCCTCCGCTGGTGTACCTCCCTCCTCCTCTTCGTCCTCTCTCTCCTCTCTACTGCTGCGAACCACACCGCCCTGGTTTTGCTTGTTCCTCTGCCTCCTTTTACGCCTGTTCGACCCGGAGGCGGCTGCGGACTTGCGTGTAGAGGATGGTCCCTTTACTACAAGACCCTCCTCCCCCAAAGCCCCAAGAGATGGGGTTTGCGATACCCTTTGGAGCTCCAGTGTTTGCCGAATTTTATCCCTCTCCTCTTCAGTCTCTCGTAATAGTGATTGAAGAGTTTGTATTTCACCCCGAAGCTGCTGACTGTCCGCATTAAAAATAGTAGCGGTGTTTTCATGGGTTTTCTTAATCTCTTTGCCGAGGTTTTCATTTTGAGCGATGACCTTTGCGTTTTCCTGTTTTACTTTGATCAGCTCTTCCTCCAAACACCCCACTTTGCCCTCTGCTGTTGCCAGTTGCTCCATAACCTCATGTAGCCTCCCTGTCAAGCTCTCCTTCTCAATTAAGGTAAAATTAAGCTTCTCCATTAACTCAGTAGTGTCCTTTTCAACAACGATTTTCCCCTCGTCCATTTTAATTTCACTAACTCTGTCCTCCATCTTTTGAATCTGCGCTTCAAGGCTGGAGATTTTTGCCTCCAGCTCCAGTGTCTCTAGTATCTTTTGCTCCTCTAGTTTCGTCTTTGCTTCAACTAGACACGTGTACTCGTCCTTCAGCTCTTGATAGTTCACTTCAAAATTTTTCTCTGCAAAAGAAAACGTTGTGCTCTGCTTCTCCATCTCGTCTTTGAGTGTGACCACTTGTTGCTGATATCTGTTTTTCTCTGCTGTAATGTTTTCAATGTCTTTCAATTTCAAATCCATTTCTTCTTTCAAAGCTTTGTTAGACATGTTCAAAATCTCGATTTCAGTCTGTCGCTCTTTCAATGCATTATCCCACATCTGTTTATTTTCTTTTGCTTGTTTTTCGAGTGCTTCTATCTTTTCTTGTAAACCTCTTATTTCATTATCCAGACTTATCCTCTTCTCCCCTCCTTTCCTTAGCTCCTCAATCTCTGTCTGTAACTCTTGCAACTGCTGCACCAATTCATCTGCTTTAGAGCTGTGCAGTGCCACATTCAAATCCTCCTTTAGCTCTAAAATTTGGTGCAAAAGTTCATCACGTTCGGTGGCAACATTTTCGTTTTCTTGTTGTAACAAATTCACTTTTTCATCGTAACTGATTCTCAAATCGTCGAGCGCTTTTTCATGTGTGATAGCAGCTTCGTTAAGGAGATTTTCAGTATTCAGAAAGCTCTCCCTTTGCAAGTCCTCTCTTAGATTCGTAAGCTCTTCTTCATGACTAAACAAAAGCTGAGTCCTGAGTCTCTCCAACTCTGCTTCCTGCGACTCCGCCATCCGATCAAGTACCTCGTCCTTCTCCCGTTCCAACATTTCTAGCTTAATTTTGTAATTAGTTGTTTCCGATTCATACTTTTCTTGCATCTCTTGTGCAGTTTCCTGAGCAGTTTCAAGTTGGCGTTTCAGATTGTCGATTGTCTCCTGAAGAAGTTGCAATTTATGGCTTTCCTGAGAGACTGCATTGTGAGATACCAGCTCTACTTGTTCTTTCGCAAATTTAAGGTCTTGCAAGAGGCCATCAACCTTTTCCTGGAGGTTTAGATTTTCTTTAGTGACTTTGTTTAGCTCTTGTACGGTTTTATTATGAATTACACGTGATTGCTCTATTGTGTCTTGAAGCTGCTTAATTTGACCATTAAGCGCCTCTTTTTCACTAGTGCTAGCAGACAAAGTTTCAGACAAATATTGCGTTTTGAGAAGTTCGATTTCAACTTGATGCTGCTGGTTTATTTGCTCAATTCTTTCAGCGTTTTGCAAGTTCAGCTCCACCTTCATCTGTACTATCTGCTGTCCATACATCTCATCCAGCTCTGCTCTGAGGACTTCCAGTTTCCTCTCTGCGTCCTCTTGCATTTTTTGAATCGTTTCGTTTTCTGACAAACTTCCCTTGTGACAGCGCTTCTGCAGATCCTCAACCGTTCCCATAAGCTGCATAATCTCATCTGAAGACATCCGCTCCTTTTGTTTAGACAGCGATAGCTCATTCTTAAAGCGTTCTAACTCGCAGTGCTCTTTTTCTAGATCCAATTTGCAATTATTCAATTCATTTTTGCAGCTTTCCAGGTCTGACTTAGTGCTCTCCAAAGTTTCAAGGCATCGCTCCAGCTCTACACCCTTCGTGGCCATTTGCTGACTGAGGCTATGAAGGCGTTTTTGCGAAGACTCCAACTCATCCTCCAGTTCAGTAATAGTATAATCCCGTTCAATAATGACCCTCTCTTTTTCAGCTATGATCTGGTCTTTCTCATCTGTCTGTTGCATATTATTTTCACCTGCAGCTCGTGACAGTTCTTCACGAAGCAGACTCAGTGATTGCTCATGTTCAGAAATTATTGCACTTTGTTCAAGTAGTAACTGGGTTTTCTCTTTCAGAGTTTGTGCAAATGATTCCTCGGACATTCTCAATTCTTTCAACGATTGTTCCTGATTCAAAATAGTCTTTTCTTGTTCCGCGATCAGCAAGTCTTTCTCATTTAGGCACTCCTCTGCTCTAATCTTTTCCTGCAAACAGAGCAAAGCAAAAGTGTTACAATTAAGCAGTAACATTTCTAATCTATATTTTAATTTAGTAATAGAAAATATATGTATATGATAAATGATTACAGTAACAGCAGTAAGAAAATGGATTACCGGTAATCTTATTTGCTGTAAACAAGGGCTGAGAAGGTTAGCACGTTTTATTGCGCTAACTCATGATTAATTATTTTGTTGCATGTTACCGCAAGTAACGTGTATCATGCAAAAAATCTGGATCAAAGAGCCCCATTACGTGCACCCCTCTCTCTGCTCAGCACATACACACACAGAGGGGGCATGTCCGCTGTGTATGTGCACTGGACATGAGGAAGAGGGTCCTGCTGTACAGAGAGTGCGACAGCTCTCCAAAGAAAGTGATCACGGACAAAGTCTGCAAACCAAGAGTGACTAAATAGATGAATAAATACGCGAGCAGAGGATTAGTGATCACCGGTAATGTGTAGAGTTTACCGCACGTGTCAGTCATGTTTATCTTGAAAACTAGATATTGAAATCCCACATGTTTAGTAATCAGTGAGATGGTTTGAAATAGGATAGCACCAGAACTGACCTTTACCAGACCTGAATCAAGACTAAGCCAGGACTCTAGCAGCCTTCTATTAGGCTCATAGTGAGCATAAAGGAGCAGCCAACCACACAGGACAACCACAGGAAAAAATTGTTTCAGCTTCAGAAGGTTACATAACATTCCTATCCAATATTTGAATGTAGACATTAGAAAAAATAATAAATAAAGGCTAATACTGAGTCTTTTGATATTATTTTAACTTTTATTTGGACATTCTCAAATAACTTAGTCCCAGATACAGAAATAATCATATCTAAGTCAAGCCATAATAACACTGGGTGAAAACTACAGTACAATGAAGTCTAAAAGATAAAATAAACAGCTATTTAGGAGCCAAAAAACTTTATTATATTGTTTTTTGACCTTTGTGAGCAATTATTCACAATCCATCGCAATTCAAGCATGCGTTTATTCCCAATGAAAAATTTGAATTGCTACCCATCTCTACTATAAACATAGGAAGTACCGGTATAAAGACTGGCTAGACTGATTGCATCTCCATAGTAGGTTAGCTTTAAACAGCTGCAGGAAGTTAAGAGTTAAATAGATTTACATGTAATTACAATCTAATCTAATTCTAAATACAATCTAATTACAATTTTAGAAAACGCAATATCTTAAGTATCTTCGTATTTTAATATCAAGATTACTCTCAACTGTCTTTGTATTCTGTTTATTGTAAGCTGAAAGAAGCGGGAACAAACAGTTCCCCAGTTATTGGTGGACTGGACACATAGATAGTATTATTTGATATTTTGTAACAGTAGACATCAGTAGTAGAGTAGATATTAGTAAAATTCCAATAATAGAGATGATTAGTTATTTTTCCTCACCATCCCCATGTCATTGATCCTCTGCTGCAGACGGCTGATGGTCTCTGTGTCCTCTCTGCTCTGGGCCTCCTCCCTCTCTCTCTCCCTCGCTCTCTCTCTCTCTTTGTCCTGCTCTTTGTCCCGCTCTTGGGCCTGTTCTTGGAGCTGTTGCTGGAGCTGGAGGAGCTGTTGTCGGGCCTGGAGCAGGTCGGCCGCGGTGTTGCTGTGGCTGCTGTTCCTCAGACTCTCTCCAGCCTGGAGCTGAAAATACATGAGCCATGAGGAGAAAAATACTTAAAAGGGTCAAATAGGGAAATACTTCATTTACAAATATTTAGACGAACATTGCAAAAGTCCACTGGGATGAAATGAATAGAAAAATTTGAAGGTTTTCTCTACTATTAGTTTTAACAGAGTGAGGAATACCACTGAAGAATAATAATCTGCCTTTGTATTCATGGGTTTCAACTTCTAGTTTGAGGTAACATTTTGAGGACTTCTGACCATTATTAACCATATAAACATATTTTTTTTGTTTTAAACTAGGTATGGCAATGTTATTAAATTTTCATCACTCTGAAATCCTTGAATAGAACCTCATATAGTTAATTCTACCAGTAAGGGTAGCAATGGTATTTTAAAATGGGCATTTGGAATGTTATAGATTTATTCTGTATTACCATCTTGTTTCCAATGGATAGGAATTATCCAACAATATCATATATTCGTGCTGTTAACTGCCAGAGATGAATACTGTCGTAGTGTCCTTGAGCAAGACACTTAACCTGCCTTGCCTCCAGTGTCTGCGTACACTGGTGTATGAATGTGTGAGTGGTTTCTTGATGGAAAGCGCTTTGAGTTCTTTGAGTTGAAAGTAAAAAAAGCACTAGACAAATGTGATCATTTAGCATTTACTATTTCCCTACATATACTTTAACCTTCATCCTTTTTGTAAATAGATAATTGGTTCACAGAAAATATGATTTTCAAACCTGCTGAAACTGAATTTGTAGTTTCTGGCTCTGCTCCGTCAGCTCCAGAAACTCCTTCATGATCTCATCCTTCTCTTCTCGCGCTTGCTGCAGGTTGGCTGTCAGCTGAGTGATGATGCCGTCGCGTTGTTTCAAGGCTGCCTCAAAGTCTTGGAGCTGTGGGAATAGTATGAAAGGTAAGCTATATAACAGTATACGGTTATACTGTCACTATATAACCTATACGCGTTACAGGATAATAATGATAGTTCAAGGTGTTTTTGAGAATTTATTGCTGCGACTCTACACACACCACACACATATACGTCTACCTATACATATACATACCAGAGAAATTGGCATTGGCCCATACAAAGGATTTGCCATCAACTTGTCTCTATGGAGATGTTATTGCCTTGTCTGTAATGTTGCACACTATGGCATTAAACTTATCTATCTCCATGGAGGCAAGACAGTGACGCCACCAGGCTAAATTCCAGGTCAGATCTGTGGAGAGGCTGGCCCACAGCAAGATCTATGTCCCTTGTGTAATGTTTCAACCAGACAAATTATACAGTCTGAGTCAGTTATTGAGAATATAAGCCTAAATAAAGCAGTACTTTAGAACCGTGTGAAATGCAATTTAAATCATTTTATGCAAACGAAAAGTGTAAGGTGCAATTTGCTTATTTGATATAGTAAAATTATTGTCACTGAGAGAAATTATTGTTATTGAAATCATCTTGTTGTTTGTCAGTTGTGGACAGACATGGCAAAATTCTTGTCAGAGTTCTTAATTGAGGAGTTTGTATCGTCTATGTATTAAGAAAATTTGTCTTTCACACCCCTCCCCGAACCGCCACCTTAACGTGGTGGAGGGGTTTGAGTACCCGAATGATCCTGGGAGCTATGTTGTCGGGGGCTTCATGCCCCTGGTAGGGTCACCCATGGCAAACAGGTCCTGGGAGACGGGTCTGACTAAGAGCGGTTCAGAAGCCCATCATGAATAGAGAAACAACGAGGCCAGTTACGTCACCCGGACTGGCGTTACCGGGGCCCCACCCTGGAGCCAGGCCTGGGGTGGGTGCTCGGCAGCGAGCGCCTGGTGGCCGGGCCTTTCCCCACGGGGCCCGGTCGGGCCCAGCCCGAAGAAACGACGTGGGGCCGTCCTCCCGTGGACCCACCACCTGCGGGAGGAGCCATGAGGGGCGGGTGCGGAGAGATCCGGGCAGCAGTCGAAGGCGGGGACCTCGACGACCGGATCTCCGGACATGGAGACTAGCTCTGGGGACATGGAATGTCACCTCGCTGGGGGGGAAGGAGCCTGAGCTTGTGCGGGAGGTTGAGCGTTACCGGCTAGATATAGTCGGCCTCACCTCCACGCACAGCTTGGGCTCTGGAACCCAACTTCTTGAGAGGGGTTGGACTCTCCATTTCTCTGGCGTTGCCCGCGGGGAGCGGCGGCGAGCTGGTGTGGGCTTGCTCATTGCCCCACAGCTCAGCCGCTGCGTGTTGGGGTTCACTCCAGTGAACGAGAGGGTCGCGTCCCTGCGCCTTCGGGTCGGGGACAGGTCTCTCACTGTTGTGTCGGCCTACAGGCCAAACGGCAGTGCAGAGTACCCGGCCTTCTTGGAGTCCCTGGGAGGGGTACTAGACAGTGCACCAACCGGGGACTCCGTTGTTCTCCTGGGGGACTTCAACGCCCATGTGGGTAACGACAGTGACACTTGGAGGGGCGTGATTGGGAGGAACAGCCTCCCCGATCTGAACCCGAGCGGTGTTTTGTTATTGGACTTCTGTGCTAGTCACAGCTTGTCCATAACAAACACCATGTTCGAGCACAAGGGTGTCCATCGGTGCACGTGGCACCAGGACACTCTAGGTCGGAGGTCGATGATCGACTTTGTTGTCGTGTCATCTGACCTCCGACCGCGTGTCTTGGACACTCGGGTGAAGAGAGGGGCTGAGCTGTCAACTGATCACCACCTGGTGGTGAGTTGGATCCGCTGGCGGAGGAGGAAGCCGGACAGACCTGGCAGGCCCAAGCGCATTGTGAGGGTCTGCTGGGAACGTCTGGCGGAGCCCTCTGCCAGGGGGGTCTTCAACTCCCACCTCCGGGAGAGCTTCTCCCTGATCCCGGGGGAGGTTGGAGACATGGACTCCGAGTGGGCCATGTTCTCCACCTCTATTGTCGATGCGGCTGCTCGTAGCTGTGGTCGTAAGGTCTGTGGTGCTTGTCGCGGCGGCAATCCCCGAACCCGGTGGTGGACACCGGAAGTAAGGGATGCCGTCAAGCTGAAGAAGGAGTCCTATCGAGCCTTGTTGGCTCGTGGGACTCCTGAGGCAGCTGATGAGTACCGACGGGCCAAGCGTGCCGCGGCTCGGGCAGTCACAGAGGCAAAAACTCGGGGTTGGGAGGAGTTCGGGGAGGCCATGGAGGAGGACTATCGGACGGCCTCAAAGAGATTCTGGCAAACCGTCCGACGCCTCAGGAGGGGAAAGCAGTGCTTCACCAACACTGTTTACAGTGCGGGTGGAGAGCTGCTGACCTCGACTGGGGATGTTGTCGGGCGGTGGAAGGAATACTTTGAGGATCTCCTCAATCCCACTGTCACGTCTTCCGAGGAGGAAGCAGAAACTGGGGACCCAGAGGCGGACTCGTCCATCACCCTGGCTGAAGTCACTGAGGTGGTTGGCAAGCTCCTCGGTGGCAAGGCTCCGGGGGTGGACGAGATCCGTCCTGAGTACCTCAAGTCTCTGGATGTTGTGGGGCTGTCTTGGCTGACACGTCTCTGCAACATCGCGTGGCAGTTGGGGACAGTACCTGTGGAATGGCAGACCGGGGTGGTGGTCCCTCTGTATAAGAAGGGGGACCGGAGGGTGTGTTCCAATTACAGGGGAATCACACTCCTCAGCCTTCCCGGTAAGGTCTATTCCAGGGTACTGGAGAGGAGAATCCGACCGATAGTCGAACCTCGGATTCAGGAGGAGCAGTGTGGTTTTCGTCCTGGTCGTGGAACACTGGACCAGCTCTATACTCTCCATCGGGTCCTCAAGGGCTCATGGGAGTATGCCCAACCAGTCCACATGTGTTTTGTGGATCTGGAGAAGGCATTCGACCGTGTCCCTCGTGGTGTCCTTTGGGGGGTG
This sequence comes from Periophthalmus magnuspinnatus, assembly GCF_009829125.3. Taxonomy (NCBI): domain Eukaryota; kingdom Metazoa; phylum Chordata; class Actinopteri; order Gobiiformes; family Gobiidae; genus Periophthalmus; species Periophthalmus magnuspinnatus. The sequence continues at coordinate 10,641,478 of NC_047136.2, read as the reverse complement.
CTCTGGGAGTATGGGGTCCCGGGCTCTTTGCTAAGGGCTGTCCGGTCCCTGTATGACCGGAGCAGGAGCTGTGTTCGCATTGCCGGCAGTAAGTCAGACCTGTTCCCAGTGCATGTTGGACTCCGCCAGGGCTGCCCTTTGTCACCGGTTCTGTTCATTATATTTATGGACAGAATTTCTAGGCGCAGCCAGGGGCCGGAGGGGGCCTGGTTTGGGAACCACAGGATTTCATCTCTGCTGTTTGCAGATGATGTTGTCCTGATGGCTTCTTCGAGCCAGGACCTGCAGCAGGCACTGGGGCGGTTTGCAGCCGAGTGTGAAGCGGCTGGGATGAGAATCAGCTCCTCCAAATCCGAGGCCATGGTTCTCGACCGGAAAAAGGTGGTTTGCTCTCTCCGGGTGGGTGGTGAGTCTCTGCCCCAAGTGGAGGAGTTCAAGTATCTCGGGGTCTTGTTCACGAGTGAGGGAAGGATGGAGCGGGAGATTGACAGGCGGATCGGTGCAGCGTCTGCAGTGATGCGGTCGCTGTATCGGTCCGTTGTGGTAAAGAAGGAGCTGAGCCGGAAGGCGAAGCTCTCGATTTACCGGTCAATCTACGTTCCTACCCTCACCTATGGTCATGAGCTTTGGGTAATGACCGAAAGGACAAGATCGCGGATACAAGCGGCTGAAATGGGCTTCCTCCGCAGAGTGGCCGGGCGCACCCTTAGGGATAGGGTGAGGAGCTCGGTCACACAGGAGGAGCTCGGAGTAGAGCTGCTGCTCCTACACGTTGAGAGGAACCAGCTGAGGTGGCTCGGGCATCTGCTCAGGATGCCTCCTGGACGCCTCCCTAGGGAGGTGTTCTGGGCATGTCCCACCGGGAGGAGGCCCCGGGGAAGACCCAGGACACGCTGGAGGGACTATGTCTCTCGGCTGGCCTGGGAACGCCTTGGGGTCCCACCGGAGGAGCTGGAGGATGTGTCCGGGGTGAGGGAAGTCTGGGAGTCCCTGCTTAGACTGCTGCCCCCGCGACCCGGCCCCGGATAAGCGGAAGAAAATGGATGGATGGATGGATGTCTTTCACATAACTATTTCAATACATTTTTTATATTACTAATTACTAAGTCCCCAAAAATATAAAGTCCCAAAATTGAATGTGCCAAAATATGCCCATTTTCCAGAAAAAAGAATACTATGTAGATATTGTGTATGCATTATGGAGGGCAAAGGGATTTTATTTCACTGTTAGACATTACCTGCTGCACCCCATCTGCTCCAAAGGCACTCCTCATCTCCTCCAGCTCTCGGTTCAGCTTCTCCACCTCTCTGGACTTCTCTGCCAAAATATCCTCCACTTCCTGCAACGAGCCCCCGCTTGTCATCTGATCCATCGCATCTACCTCCTCCTGTCAATAGCACAATGAGGATTTTAAAGCAATTTAAAGTTTTAAGTAAATAGCAGGAGTAGTTAGATGACAGAGCAAGAAGCGGCATAAACTGCAAATGTGTGGCACCTTAAAAAGTTCAGATAGGGGCATTCAGACATTAAAGGTGCACTATGTAACTTGCTCGTCTCTCCATGGAAAAGTTATTGCTTGGCTTGGAATGTCCCACAGTATGGCATTCAACTTGTCTATCTCCAAGGACAAAAGTAGGTGATGTCACAAGGACAAGTTACAGGACACACCTGTGGAAAGGTGACTTTGCTCACACAGATAACGTTAATGTAACATTTTAGGCAAAGCAATAACATTTTCATGAAAACAAGCAGGTAGCAGAAACCCCACCAGAAAAGTTGCATGGTACAGCTTTAGTATAAGTAGAAAGTGTTAGTTAAGTTTAAAAATGTACTAATTCAATCTGGGGAATAGCAGTCTAAAGATATCATATTTAGATGGAATATGCAGATGGAATCTATTTAGGTATAATCTGGTGCAGAACATCACTTTTTAAAAGTTTAAAGCCCCTGTACATTGTCTTTTCAAATAAATATTAAACTAAACTCATTTGTAGATATTTTATGAGCTTAGTTCGTCAGCAACAAATGCATGCAAGTAAAAGCAGACTGACCAAAATGAATGCTATTATAGCTTGGTTTAAAATATCTTAAGTATTTTTAACGGTGTTGAATGTTGTGACAAGGGTCTTATTGTTTGATAAGATGAGCCCATTTTGTTATTTTCAATATTAGAGCTTTTTTTTTTTCTCTCATTCAACCTCATAAATGATATCAGACATCTTTGATTGAAGCAGAATGAGTCAGTCAACTTTGTCTGAATAGCATTTTACCTTTCAGCATCTCGCAAAATAGCAAATTAAAGTCTTTATTATTTTGTGTTGTCGATTCAGACACACTGTCATAAAGTCATGTTCATTATTTGCTAAACTAAAACATTTTTAAACAGACACATGACATTTCACCTATAAGCAAAGCTCTTTAAAGCCTGGAGCACATGTGAGAAGCCGATAGGTTAGTAGGTTACTGGAAACTGCACAGACGCCCATGACACAGGAGGTTATTAACAGTTAAGACCGGCAGCCCGAACGATGCTAAAAAGCAGACTTGGATGAACTGCTTGAACAGATTACTGTACCCAAATAAACTCCTTCGAAGACAGCGATACATTCAAAGTCATCTCGTGGCACCCATTGACCTGTTAATTCATAGTGCTGTCAGAATTAAATCAATAATAACGTTTTGCAAGACGAAGTAAGAAACTCCAGAAGTGTAAATGTAATGCCATTTATATGTAGTACTGAAAAAACTGTAATTACAGTTTTTATGCTGTGAATAAACAAGTTTATTTTACCATAATTCACACAATATTTTTGCCTTTTTGCCAGATGCCTTTACATTTATCCAGGCTTTGAACTGGTACAAAAGCTTTACTGTCTTGTTTGAATTCTACATAGCCAGGAATTGAGGAAAATATAATAAAATAATCAGTTAATACCATATAATATATTGTATGAATAATATAATGTAACGAATAATAATAAAATTATTCTGCTCTTAACAAAATGTTTTTTCCAAAAGGCAAAACTCAGAAATGTGAGCTTCAGTGTCAACAATGTCACTCCTCTGATTCAACTTCCGTCGCTAAAAATCTCAGCACCTTTTACAGCAAGAAATCTTTAAAATTGCGATATTTGAAGAAACTGAATGTCAGAATGAAGATGCATGATGATGTGCATTTTGAAAGTTTTTTTTTTTTTTTTTTTACCTCAGAGGAATAATCTTCTGCAGTTGTTGAAACCTCACTCTCGGGCTGTAACAAAAAGGAAAAACAAATTAATATTAACAATCACCTAAGCCATATAACAGGCCTCCATTTATTAATGATGCTTCTATAATCAAAAAGCAATACTTTTTTTTTTCTTTTTACGCAACATAATATTTAGTTTTTGATAAAACAGGTCCTTACATCAAATCTGCTGCAGTGATAGAAACCACCCTGCTGGTAATTCATTATAAAACCCATTCGGTCACTTTAAAATAGAAATTGGAGGTTGCCAGCCCCACAGAAAAATTACATTATCAGTGAAATGTATTTTGTTGGGTCGAGAGTTCAAGGATGAGCAGGAAAACAGGGAAGACATTTTTATTATTACATTGTAAACCGTCAATATCTTCGTCACGTAACACAAATAAAAAGTAGGTTGTGTCTGATGCATGACGGAGCGTCCAAGGCCTTTAAGATAAAACGTTTAGAAGTGGGAAGAATGCACACAGCACTGAATGTCTACCACAAAAAGGTGTATGATTTAGCATCGAATTTTTCTTTAGTATTTGGAATAGGAACGCCAGGAAATAAGAACACTACTCTAAAAACAAAATACACAAGGTTACGTAGAACAAATTGATGTAGTTAGCCACCATATATCATAAATTACACAGATATAACACTGTGTACGATTCTGTGCACGATTCTGTGCTTTTTAAGGTCTACAGCTATATATTTACCACGCAATACTAAGGAATAAAAATAGATACCCAGATACTAAATCTAGTGAGTATACTTATTTTGAACAAAAAAAAAAAGAAAAAAAAGAGAAGAGGGAAAGAGGAAAAAATAAAGGGAAAATGAGAGAGAGGAGTAGAGAAAGGTAGAGGGGGCGGTAGAGAAAGAAAGAGAAAGAGACAGTGAGAGAAAAAGATAGAAATAGGGAGAGTCAATAAGAATTTCACAAAGAAAGAATGAAAGAGTTAAAGACAGAGAGACAGAGAGAGCCAGACAGAGGGAAAAAGGGGAGACAGGCCTAAGTGGGTTCAGGTGAAAATCTTATTCATGAATTTAATCAACCCCGAGGTCGGCGTAAAGTGTTGCTCACTCGAATGGACAGACCACAGGAGGACGTGTGGATAGATGGACCCAATGTGCCCAAAACCTGTTTAAAGTCAATCGTCTGTTTCCATGGCAACGTGGTGGCAGCACACACCAGACATCAGCTACAGTGTGTTCAGGGAGAGGAAAGTACAAGCTACATCTATGTGACCAAGCACTAGCCCAAAGAGGAGAGAGGACAGAGTGGAGGTGACTCGGCAGAAAAGCTCTGGCAGAGTCACACTTTGATTTTCTATGTTTTGGAAAAAAAAATTTAAAGATAATTTTTTTCTTAATAGGCAAATTTTCGAGATAGTATCTTTACATGGCTAATTTTCACATTTCGAAAAGCATGGGACCATATCACAGTTTTTTTTAGACATCAGCTAAATCAGAAAATGCCATAGTATGTTTAGGGAGAAAAAGTCGTTTAGTGAACAAAACTGGCCCAAAGAAAGACTGAAGGTGATGTGCAAAGAGAACAATGCTAATTAGACTTTTCTAGAAAACTTGGGGCAAAACTCTTTAACACCTGTTAAAAGGTCATAATATTAAAGCATTATTTGCCTTTTCCTAAATTATGTTTTGCACAGGATTTATATTACAGCAGACTCAAAAACGTAAAGGTAATTTTGAATTTCTATATTTTTAAGAGATTGTTATTTTTGGCAAGAGTAATATTATATCACCACTGTCTGCGTCAGCATTGCATTTAGTCAAATCAACACAACTTTGTGTTTTAAAATAGTCTCATTATCATGTAATGAAATCCACTCTATGGATTTAAATAAACTCATGACCCACTTCTGGGACCCATCCCCCAATTAGGAAGCAACACCAATCAAGTGTGTGCCCAATGTGAGTCAAGAGTATAAAGAATGCAACAGCTCCAAACTAAACTAATACAAATTAGATTGATGTTTAGTGTGATGTTTCCCTAATAGGAAATCAGGTTAACCCAGGTATGCATAAACACATAACACTAGAGAGTCGGCGCAGAAGTAAAACTAGCAGTATAAGGTTTTATACATGTTACTATTGGAGTTTTCACCTACTGAAACAATGTACCCCCCCTACTGTTGACAAATGATATAACATCCTTTTACAAGAACCATTTAAAAACATCAGACGTCTCACTGTTTCTGAAGTGTTGTTCATTAATGGACCCTGAATTACAGTTTCAAAGCCTGTGCATTAGGTGAAGATCAAGCATTTCCCCCAAATCAAAAGTATATTGTGTGAAAGGGGAGCAGCCACCATCGAGCCTGCACTAGCCTTTTATCTGTTATCACTCAAAGCTGTTTCCATCAGACTTCTATTCAAAATCATGGAATGTGTTTTGGAGAGCCTAATCACATGGGCTCAGAACAATTTACGTCTCGGTAACAGCCTCGGAAATGCAGTCCTGGTACCAAAATCTAGGGCGCTTTGGTTAAGGATGCACTGATCCAGGTTTTTCAATTCCAACGCCAATTTTTATACTATAGCTTTTTATACAGTAGTATCTGCTGATACCTGGCATTATACAATACCAGTGCAGAGACTGAAAATGGCATTTATTTCCTTAAAACAAAATTATAATAGGACAAAACTGATCCATATGTGTTATGTAGATGTTTATCTCAACAACTTTGTAAAATGTTCAAAAGTTACAAGACTTTCTGGGCCAACCAGTAAATAGTCATATTAAATGAAATGATATGTCCAACCAGGATATCAACTGAACCAATATTTCAAAGTGACACCCAATTCAGAAAATCATTCAGTATCGGCACCAATATCCAATACCAGCAACGGATCAGTGCACCCCTAGCTTTTCTTCATAGCCTCACATCTAAAGGTATGCTGGAGCCAAGGCGATGTTTAAATTCAAATCATTGTTAATCCAACTCCGGTAATTGAATTTGTCCGTAAACTTCTTCTGAATAGGTGTGCAGTTTGCACTATTTACTGTAATATTTTTGTGATAAAACTCAGATGACATACTGATTGTTACTCAAATCCGACTGTCCACAATGTTAATAAAACATAAACTCTTTTTGGACAATATAATACTTTTCAACACAAAATAATTGTAGTTTCTCTAACAGTACTAGTACTGTGGCCTTATAGGAGTTCTGATTCAAGGTCTGACTTTGTTCTGTTTATGGAATCATTTTCAGATGAGATAGACAGAAAAAACAAAAATTGAATAATGAAAATTTCAGGAGGATTTAGAATACAAGCTACTTGTTAACATAATGTTAACACAAATGTTTTCCTCTGATATTGTTATATTGTATTATTATATAAAACAGACTCATTCACAACCATGTAATGTTGTTTTCACATTTAGCATCTTTTTCTCATATTGTGCACCCCTACTTTGTGAATTTGTTGTGCAGAAAAAGGTTTTGACAAAAGATTTCACTGTTTTGCTCAAAATTTCAGTGTTACAGCTACAGCTAGAGGGCAGGTTGCCATAACAACGAAAGCAATCCAATTTTCCTGCCAAAGACAAAACAAAACATAGGACAGGACCGTAATTATTTTATGCAGAAATTTAAAATTATTCACACATGTATAATAACTACAGGGAGGGACAGCGTCTGTGGATACAAGGAGCATTTAAGTCAAAGAAAACCATTATGAAACAGCTACAAAATGTGATATGCTATTTGACTAAAAGTGCACTATGTAACTTTTCTCCTTAAATGTTGCATTTATTCCATTACAGGTGTTTTTATTTCTGAAAATAAAAATATCTTTAAAAAACAATAATTCTTACTGCAAGTGGGGTTGCATCTCCACAGATCTGACCTGTAACTTGGCCTGCTTGCGTTGCCTGTTTATCTCCGTGGAGATAGACTGGGTTACTGTGAAACATCAAAGCCATAACATCTCTATGGAGACAAGCAGGTGCCAGACCCTTCAAAAGAAAAGTTACATAGTGTACCTTGAAATAATACACTGTCTGGCCAAAAAAAAGTCACCCCCAAAAAAAGGTCACACACTCTAATATTTCGCTGGACCGCCTTTAGCTTTGATTACGGCACACATTCACTGTGGCATTGTTTCCATGAAATTCTGCCGTGTCACAAGATTTATTTCCATCCAGTGTTGCATTCATTTTTCTCCACGATCTTGCATTGATGATGGTAGAGTCTGACCGTTGCGCAAAGCCTTCTCCAGTACATCCCAAAGATTATCAACGGAGTTAAGGTCTGGACTCTATGGTGGACAATCCATGTGTGAAAATGATGTCTCATGCTCCTGAAACACTCTTTCACAATCTGAGCCCGATGAATCCTGGCATTGTCATCTTGGAATATGCCCGTGCCATCAGGGAAGAAAAAATCCATTGATGGAATAACCTGGTCATTCAGTATGACCAGGTTATTCTTTGAGCACAGACTGTTGCTGAACCTACAGTAATTACCCAATAGGAGACTCATACCTGTTTGCTTAGTTAAATCCAGGTGGCGACTTTTTTTTTTGGCCAGGCAGTGTATATCCTTAATTACTGCAAATAATAAATGGGAAATATAGGCCTACATTGTAAATGGGCACAATGATAAGTATTGAACTGTAAAATGTAATTATGATTTTAAATAATAGTAGCAGTGTGTACCTCTATGGTGTACGTCTGATCATGTTTGACCGTCTCTCCACTGCGCAGAGTCTTGGTGAGGGAGAACTCTGTGGTGGGAGGGTGTGTTCTGTCCCCTCCATCGACTCCAGGGACAGTGGGCTCGTCTCCCCCCAGTGTCCGGTTCAACTTGCTCTCTGTCCTCCCCAAAGAGTCCCCCTCTGAGTCCCCCTCTGCAGTCTTCTTTTTCTTCTTCTTCTGTTTCTTCTGGGAGTCCGCGTGAGCTTTTCTCTGCCGATATTCAGCCAACTATAGAGAAATAAAAACAACATATTTACATTTCCAAATGAATGAGGTCAATTTGAAACTTACAAGTCAAAATATTTAAAAGGACAACAAAAACCCACAGTGAAATTGCGTAGTCTGGAGAGACGTGTGCGTAACATTGTGCAGATTCACAAAGTGCCCTGTTTTCAGCTCCTCCCTGTGTCCATATGACCCGGCACATACCTCTCTTAATCCACACTAAAAGGATTACTTTCTCAAACTATGACAGTAATCTGGACAAATGATAAAAAAACTGAGATTCTGCATGAGAGAAATCTCTCATGAATTTGGTTTAATTTTTCCAAAATGACTTTATGACTGAAGGTGGGCTGCCTGATTTTATATATATATTATATATATATATATATATAATATATATAATATATATATATTTATATATATATATATATAATATATATAATATATATATATTTATATTTATATATATATAATATATATAATATATATATATTTATATTTATATAATATATATAATATATATTATATATATATTTATATTTATATATATATAATATATATAATATATATATATTTATATTTATATAATATATATAATATATATATATTTATATTTATATTTATATTTATATTTATATATATATATATATATATATATATATATATATATATATATATATATATATATATATATATATATATATATATATATATATATATATTGCTTTAAGTTTAAGTTTCAATGTGCAACAGTATAATATTACTAGCAATTTCTAAAATCAGACACACTTACTCAAATTGCTCAATAACACTAGGCCTGCTCAGTGATTTTGTATAAAGGTTATGGGCCAGTGCGATAAAACGAAGAGTGGGCTGCGAGTACCCACCCACAATGGGCTGCTAAAACCTTCAGAGGGCTCTTGATGTGCCCCTGCAACATCTAAATATACCCAGTGTTCTCTTCTAAATACGAGGCCAGTGTCAGAGAGAAAGAGGGAGTGAGAGAGTGAGAGAGGGAGAGAGGGAGACAGAGACACAGAGAGGTGAAGAAACCAAAACTGCATATTGTTGATGATTTACCTAAACTGAAATTTCAAATTTACTGTTAGGAAATAACAGAAAATTCAAAATGCATAGTTCAAGTTAAAATTACAGTGTGGTCCACTGGGGCCTATTAGTTCTGATTTAGATTCTAGACCAGAAGCTATTCATGTGATTCATGTTTAAATAAGTGCCTATTTTTGATACAAGATATCAATTTGGATGTTTATACATGTTTTTGACAGCCCTAGGTGCCTTCTTACAATACCAAGAACACAAACTGAAATCTATCTGCGTGGAGTGCATATGGCTATAGTCCATCCTGATTCCTCCACACTTTAGGTCTGGCTTCTCTTGAGCTTTGGACACCTCCCTGTGGTCCTTCTGAGCTACTTATCGCTGCATACTCGCCCTGCTCTCTGGAGCATATGGAGGAATGGAGACAGTGTAGCCACCACAGCACCATCTGCCAAACAGAATCTATGTAGGTGTACCTCCGTCTGCTGTCTGAACACATTCACATGACCACATAAGACACAGCTTTTAAAACAGGTCTGATAGTAGCTGCTAACTATTAACAACAAACACAGAAATGGCGACATCACAATCTGTGCTCTAGTAGGCCCGTCACAATAAGTACTATATCAACTTACTGTTTACTAAATGAGAGTTTAAAAATGTTTTTTACAGAATATTTATCGCATGTACCATTTATCAACACAAGGATTTTTTTTTTATTCATTGTATAGGGTCAAATAACTAACTTGTACGACTCATGTTTACGGTGTTTCATTCTGTTGTTCTGCTTTTCTAACAATGTTTTTTTTTTTTTTGTGTCAGTGGCATAAATTAGTTTCAATATTATCATTTATTGTCTATGTATACTTCAGCAATAAATGGTCAAATGGTCACAATTTTCCATAGCACTGTTCCACTTTCAAGGAATTCAAAGCCCTTTACATCAAAGAACCACTCACCCATTCACACACACATTCATACAGCAGTGTAACAGACTGGGCGCCAGGTGGGTTAAGTGTCTTTCCCAAGGACACAACAGAAATCATCTGTGGGAGCTAGAATCGCACCACCAACCCGTGGGTCAGTGGGTCTAACTGCTCTACCAATAATGTTTATGTTGAGAGTGAGATTCGAACCGCCAACCTTCGGATCAGTGGACAAACACTCTGAGCTACTGTTGCCCAATATATCACACCCCAAATTTTGTTATAGTGCCAGGACTACAAATGCTAATGTGGCGCTATTAGGTTTATAAATTATGCATACAACTTCAGTTTGAATTCTGTACTTCCATCAATGTCTCATTTGGATTCACCTTGACAAGTGTGACAGACATACTATAAGCTATAGCACATAGTAGCTTGTGAAGTTGTAATTTTATTTTCAAATTGGAAAATTGCCCGAGGGCGAAGATGTTAATCCTCCAGTATTATATTATGGAGAGTAAAATGATCTAACAAAAAGAGCAAATAAAGGCGTTGGTAGATAATTACTCCAATTAACAAAACAACAGGAGTAAGAAGCTCATGTCTAAGAGAGGACCTTGTTGGATGTCCTTACACTGTAATAAGGTTTACAAATGTTATGGTTTCATATTTTCACTCCCTCAATGGATGAGGATAAAACTAGCCTGCAGCAGTTCATCTTATTCTCCTTTTATAAGAAAAGTACAATTATCACATGTTCTGCACAGGCTGCACTTAGGCAAAAGCAACAATCTCAGGGTCTCCAGATGCAAGACCAGCACCTTCATCACACAAACAGGTCCACACACCTGCACACATTGTTCAGAACACATTTACTTATGAGAAAGCAAGGGAAACTTAATATAAGTCATATAAGTTATAAGTAGTATTTATAATGTTTACAAAATTTAACACAACGGTAACACAACGGTAACTATAATTTCAAATGTTTAACTATCATTCTATAGAAGTTATTTTTTGTTTATTAAGAGATCATCAGCCAGTCCTCCGTCAGAAAAAGTGTGCGGTTTGGTGCATAGTTTGGAGCAAGTAAGTTTACTAAGTCAGTGCAATTTAACACAAAAATAAAGTATGTGTTGCATTGACCTGTTCTTGTTGGGTCCTGGTTTGAGCCCAGTTTAGTCTGGGTGGTAGAGTTAGTTTGGTCCTGTTCTAGTTCTGGTTTAGTCCTGGTCTTCTCCAGGATTAGTTCTGAAAAGAGTCCCAGTTTAGTCCCTATTTTGATGTGGTCTGTGTGCAAGTGTGAACACATCCTAAATCAATAATGAAAATCGTGAGTGATCGATGATGGGACATAAAAGCTTATCGCAAAGCTAACTATCCCAAAAAAAATTGAAAGACAGCTTTGGTGTTAACACAAATTGGCACTAACTGGTGATAAAAATACACTATTTGGATATATAATTTAATATTTTACTATTTCAATATTTTATGTTAAAGTGGCACTAGGTAACTTTTGTGGGAAGGTTCGTCACCTGTTAGTCTCCATGGAGATGTTATTGCAATGACTGGCGTCTTCCACAGTATGACATTAAGCTTACCTGTATTCATTGAGACAAGCTGGTGACATTACTAGGCCAAGTTAAAGTTTAGATCTGAGAGACTACCAGGTAGCGGACCCCCTAAAAGAAAAGTTCCATTGTGCACCTTTAAATAAACGGATATTTGAATTAAATCATTGCCAAATTTCGATTATTTGCTTTGGACCAACATAAAATCAATAAAGAGAAAAGGAATGACATAACTCCCAGAAGGTAAATATTTCCTTTTTTGAGAGTAATACATATTCCTGAAAATAATAAAAGGCAACTACAAACTGTGACATTCAAGGTCCCTGGTGTGGAGTAAGTCAATTAATAAGACTTAGTAATGAGGTAATCTTGAGCATTCATTAATCTGCTTGTCACACAGATGCAGGGCAGGCTCCGAGTACGCTTAGTCACCTGAAGGATTAAACATTAAGATGTGGGATAAGTAGATCAAATTGTGCCCACAGTGCCCTGCAATGGCACCAAAAAGTATCCATGACGATAATAAACACACATCAAGTCAAGAGACTTGAGAGACAAAGGTGGAGTGTGCAAGTCAAACTGCACTCAAGTGAAACTAAAGGTTCACTATGTAACTTCAGTCAGTTACAGGTCAGGGGCTTCATTTATAAAATAGTACGTCAAAATCTACTTGAAAGAGTTCAGACAGATGAAACTCAAATTTCACATACGTGAAAAAACATTGGGATTTTTAAAACCCTCCATATGCACTCTTTCACATACTATTCTCTTCATAGATCACACCTGAATGAGATTAACCTAAACATGAGTCAATACATGGGAACAAACATGTATGTAGGCATATATGCACACAGTGAGTGTGCATGTATGCACATCAGTTTGTAAAAAAACGATACACAAATTAATTATGTATGTTTCTCACACGCTTGTGACTAAATGCTCACAGTTCAAATTCTGGGAAAACAGAGTTAAAATGAAACAGTTTCAAACTTCCACCAAACATGATTTCCTTAAAATGGCTCCCCCCATCTTGCTACTCTCCTCATCTCTGAAGTGTGTCTCTGAAATGTGTGTTCCATGTACACCAGCACCAGGCTATGGTCTATGTGGTCCAATACTTGTTCAGATACAGCTCAAGATCATTCAATAGCTATTCAGGAAAGGTTAATTTCTGTTCCGTGAATGTTATTTTTTGGTATCAACACTTGCTCAAATTAGTCGATCTAGCTTTGATACTGGTTTTAGTACTTATTATTCAATACTTTTGACAGCCTCTTCAGGTACAGTAGTAACATATCCATCAAGGCAAACAAATTTTTATCATAATAATGGCCTCAAACTGCAAGACAAGGATGTGTACAACACTGCTAATAAGTGGCTCTAACCAAAATATTCACAATTATTTCATTAACGTAATATTGTTAAAATATACCTATCTATGATAGGTTCAGCTGGTACACAAAAACTGGTACCAGCTGAACCAAACTTAGATGTGTTTCTGGGAATGTCATGATGATCAGAATGGAGGAGGTGTAATATGAGAATGAGCAGCTCCATGATGCTGTAATGTCCTCACTATAATACAGCCTGATTTTCCACAGAGCAAGAAGTCTGCAGCTAACTATAAAACAATGGAAATGAACTCTTAGGGCCTCATTTATTAAGTGTTTGCTCATGTGCTAAACAGCTAAACAAGCTTAAAAATTTCTCACAGAGATGCTAAAGAAGACGCTGCGCACTCCTATGAGTGAATGAATATGCAAAATGGGGTGTTTGCAAAGACATGCACAAAATTGGAGGTGGAAGAAATGCAAATTAAGTTGTTTAGTGGGTTCTGCCAGATTTTTAACAACTATGAGAGGTAAAACTGTGTGATAATATAGTACACTGGAGAGACAGGTATAAACCTGCTGCAATTTCTGCACCAATAGGGGATCTGATATTGATTTTAAATGCTTTAAAAAGACCCACAAGGACAGATGAGATATGTCATCTGTCTTTGTGAGACAGATACTTTGTTTCCAAAGCACAGGTAACAAAATAAAACTCTTGACCTGTAACAATTTGGTCCTGACTCTCACAATAACAATGTCTTACACTTGTAATGTGCTTTACAGGCTTGTCAAAGCCTCGTCAAAGCCTCAGACTTGCTGTACTCGCTAAATACCCTCATTTACATATCAGTTTTGCGGCAGAAATAATACACACACTTCCCAATGATAAATCACATGCAACTTGCCCACAAATTGCCCAAGCTATTTTTCAGTTTATACTCACATTGTAGCACACGGATTGATAACTGAGGCCTTTAGTCATTTGTATATTGTTTGTGAGAAAAACACAATGGAATGATGACAAACAGGCAGTACTGACACACAGTAATATGAATGGTTTACTCCATGTGGAACAAGGACACATTCCCTGTTGATTTTGCTTTGTTTGAACTGAATTACAAAAAAAACAAAACAATCTATTGTTTTCTTATAGCAGGAACCAATTTGAATGTTGATTTAGTGCACATTTCCTAATACAATTATTTTCCTCATATTTTCAGATATTGTCTGGCATTAAGAGCATTTGCATCCATGATTTAATGAAGAAGTGTTGCAAAAAGTAAACTATATATTAAACAAATGAGAAAATATAAGCTGATATGTGTAACAGATTGAATATATTTTTTTAATGATTGTCTATGAATTTAACACAAAAGGACACTTGGACCTAAAACCTATATTGTTCAGAGTCCATTATGAGAGTGCAGCTGAAGAAGTGTGAATGTGAGGCTGTGGTGACATGGTGCTGCTGTGGAGAGGAGCCTCTAATGGGACACAAGGGCCTTTTATTACCAAAATGCCAAAGCTATAACCACGGCGACGCACTTTAGCTCTGACCGCCTGCTGTGTTACCTGACAACCGCTGCAGGCTCCTACAAAAGACAACATCTCGTTCCAAACTACACCAGAACATCTCCACAATTACAGGTCATTCCACTGACTAATTTTGTTATTGTGTTCTTAACAACAGTAATAACCCTCCCAACAGACACTTTGCCCATAATAAAAATACAATTTAGTATGCAAATGAACAGTACAGTATTTTACTCTTCTCTGCCTGATAGCCAAGAGTTAATACAACAGAACCCTACAGCTATGTATCTTATCTTACCAAATCTTTGTCAAAGGCATTTGTACCTGGCATGTAACTTAAGTTTACAATGGAGGATTGCTTATGTCTACAAACCACTATGCATTCTTATGTTTTGAATGTACTACTATTAGTTTAACCAGAACAAGTTGAAGGATCATAGCAAGAATTCCCAACCCAAGTTATAGTGGTATGTTGCCAACAGCTGCTCACTGAAAAAGACCCACTAAGCTTTTCAAACACAAAGTCTCTCCTATTAACCTATGGGGTGTACTGCCATTCCCCACATTTAAGTGAAAGGGTTGGGGGTTGACCTGACCTCATTGTGGATGCTCCTGATGTGATAAAGCCACTGAAGCACAAGTTTGACATGTGGGGCACTGTTAGCTAAAGCTACTGTCCTGTAAATCCTGTTACACCAGTCAGTCTCTCTCCAAGAAGATTTAATAAGTGCTTGATAACAATGAGGGCCGTACGATTAAGACAGCATTAAGTTTACTTTTATAGGACAAATTGGGAGGACTAAAAAGAGAGTTTAAGCATTGTAAACCTCCAGCATGACAAAGGAGTTGTGTGGTTAGCCGTGGCTATGCTAACCCCGGCTGACAGTAAGAGCAAGGCGCATGTTTGGACCCTGACAGCTGAGAGGGCTCTGAAAGGAGAGGGGGGAGGACCAGAAACAGCTGACAACAACAAAGAAACACAACACTGTCTTGGCAATCTTTCTCCACAACTTTATCACTACGGGATCTGTAATTAGAAGTTATGCTAGCAGTTTAAAGTCAAAACATACCTTTGCTTTGCCGGCCTCCAGCTTCTTTTGCCTCTCCTCGTCTTCCATCTCCGCTGACCCTGTGGCTGGAATAAAAGACAACTTGCTTCATACGACTAGATCTCCAAGAGCTAAGTGCTCAATATCCTTGTTTAGCTCAAAGCTCCCTGTCAAAATCACGCCTGTCTAGGAGCTGTCTCCTTGTTGGTGGCAGTCCGCCGCCATGTTTTCCACGTAAACATGAGACCCGTCTGTGATGACGCGCTGTAGTCCCGCCGCGGCCACGCCCCCGGCATTCCTCCAGAGGAGCGTGCACTGGGACCCAACTAAAACAGCTTGTAGTTTTTGCAGTTCAAATCCAGGGTCCATGAATGAGCTTTTTATATTATGCACTTCGGGTATTTAACGTCTTTTTAAATTATTGTTTTTACTTTTTATATTTTCTGTAACATTCTGGGATTACTGATGGATTTAGTGTATTGGGCCAATTAATTTACATACCATACTCAAATAAATGCAGTTAAACAAGTAAATATAAAAATACATCAGCCTGAATGTACGTTGGCCTAAAGAAATCAAATACAATATTAGAAAAAGAAATCAAATTAAACTGTGCTTGCTGCAACCTATATGGCAATACTCTAAAATGCATATCACAATAAGCCAATATGTTATTGAGGTCCAACAGTGTTTAGTTTAGTTGAGATTGAGGCTTTGGATTCAAGCAGAGTTTTTGGAAAAAATGTCTTAGTCTGAGGG
Source organism: Periophthalmus magnuspinnatus (assembly GCF_009829125.3). Taxonomy (NCBI): domain Eukaryota; kingdom Metazoa; phylum Chordata; class Actinopteri; order Gobiiformes; family Gobiidae; genus Periophthalmus; species Periophthalmus magnuspinnatus. The sequence goes on along the minus strand of NC_047136.2, from coordinate 10,625,066 downwards.
AAATGTTTTACAAAATATTATTGCACTAAAATAGCCTAAGTGACTCTCTACTATAACTATATGCTAAAAGAACTTGCTGTGTCATTTCCATATTGAATTATTCCCTAACAGTCACAGCAAAATTCTCTGACAGAAAGAAAAGTGGTCTCAAACTAAAGTCTGCTCTGTTTCTATGGTAACCTGGGGAAAAACTCAATTGTACTTTTTTGTACTTTTGAAGCATTTTGCATTTAAAACCCTTTCAGTCTGCATTTCTCAAACAATGTTGTTTTGAAGAAAGTAAAACATTTGAGCTTCCTTTGGTAAAGATACGGCAGGTAACATGAGAGAATGCTTGGGCTTCATTTTCTAGGACAGATGGCCTTGATAGAAGACTGAGTGGACATCAATTTAGCGTACTTACAGACGTCATCCGGCCTATTTTCAGAGTAAATTAAATTTTTGGATTTGAATTAGGGTTTGTCAGAAACAGTTGTGAGTTGTGCAAGTTTTCTCAGTTAATACAAATTAACACAATAAATGTAATGTTTCTTTTTTATTTTTCTTCAATTATTTAAATTTGCTAAAATGTCCTACAAATGAAATATTAGTCATTATTACAATATTAAAATGCATGCTCTACAATGCAGACACTAAAATATATGTTGCAAACAGTCTCTATTTGTCCAACAATAAACACTGAAACAAACAGTTGCTTTTTTCTAACAATTCACATTATGCTAAGCCATATGAGAATATATGTTATAGTAAATGTATTTAGATTATGTTAAACATTATGTGTGAAAGTTTCCAGATCCTGAACCAAATATACAGGTGTAAACATACCTGTAGCGGAGGCAGCAGCAGAAGGAGAGGAGGGCCTTGGCTTTCGGCTGACTGGAGCAGAGCAGCTTATTGTCTGACAAATTTTGAATTCCACCCATCGTCTTTTGGACATTTTTTAATTTGACCCTCCACTGTGCCACTGAAAGAGTCCCCCAGGATATGCAGAAATGTCCGAGCATCTGAAAGTTTGCAACTGTTTGTAAATTATTGATCGACAGAAGGAGTACTATGTCAGCAGTTACCAAAGCAACTTATAGGCGAATCGACCACAACAAATGCATCACAGGAGAGGGGAAACATTCATTCAAGTCTACCAGCACCTTCACTGAAATAGGCCTATATGAAAAAGTTATTCAAACAAAAAATAATCTTAATTACATTTTAGGGATGTTTGATATTTAGATAAAATTTATTTATATATCTATATTGCAATTTACAATCTTGGTGAGCTGATTAAAGTGTTTCATGGTTGCATTCACTCAGTCACACTGTGGTGGTGTGGTGGACAGCAACTTGCAGCCGCAGCTGTCCTGGAGCTAATGAAGCTTCTCTGACCACCACCAGTCACTCACACACGACATTTACAGACATGATGCATGGTTTGACAAGTGGCTGCATGCATTGCCCTTAAGGAACTAATAAAGTTGTCTGATTCTTATGCAGTATGAATAGACAAGGGCAGGATAACAACCACAGACCTTGTGATTACTAAACAACTGCACAATCACCTAAGCCACTGTTATAATTTCAATTAGTCTGTAGTTTTAATCAGTAAATACAGCAAAGATTAAATGGTCCAAATACACCGGATTAAAGCCTAATTCTTATTATAAGCTATTTTGGATATCAACAATTTTACCTCTAATCTAAATGTATATGTGTCATTGTGAATACACTTTTAACATTTAAAGGTGGACTGTGTAACTTTACTGGTGGGGGTATGCCAGTCATTTACCTCAATGGAGATGTTATTGCTTTATCTGGAATGTTTGGCAGTAATCTATATCATGGCGACAAGCAGGTGCACCAAGTTATGGGTTAGTTCTGACCCTGCTCACAGTAAGAATGCATGTTTTTTCAGGGTCTTTAGAGCAATAAAAACTCCTGTAATTGAATAAATGCTAGGAAGATTTAATGCCATACTGTGGAACATTATAATCAAAACAAAACCCATGGAGACAAGCAAAAATGTATATATTGCACCCACACAACAATTAATAATGTTCAAAAAGTAAAATAAAATTAATATATTTCTATTTGTTTGTTTACACGCATCATTCAACATTCAGTTAAAACCGTACCCTATAATTGTGCCGTTGCTCATTGATCATGGCCTTGAAGAAAATTGTTCAAACCAATCAGCTTCAGACACCTCAAGAGCTGTTCTCATCACATTACTATGCAAAATGAAACCAGTCAAGTGTAAACATACTGAGATGATATGATGAGAATTACAGAATTGTCCTTTTGAGAACATCTTCAGACACTCAGAGAAAGGAACTATTAATACCAAAATACTAAATTTCCTGGAGGTTCGGAGTGAAATCTCATGTGCGTAATGAAATACATATCACTGTGTTGTATTTAAATATTCATGAGAGGTAGTGGTGGGGCTCATCAGCTGAAAGGCTTTGGGTCATTTAGCTTTTCACTGCTGTTAGCCACAACACATGGCAAACGTTCCCACTCAGACAACAAGAGCCCTGTGTTTTGGCATTAATTATTGATGAACATAAAAATAATGGTTCAATGGTAAAGATAATCCTAATGGTGGGGGCCATCATGGTTAAAAGTAAGTAAGTGAGAAATAGAGAGAAATGCAAAATGAATGTGCGTTGTTTGCTGTCTTGGTCCCAGTCCAGTCAAATGTGTATCTATTGTCAATTGTGTGAGATTTGATACGGGTGTAACCTGCTTAATGTCCATAGTAGCTGGGATAGGCTCCAGTGAATGAATAAAATACTTCTGAATCATGAAAGACTTTACCTATTGACAGAATACAGACTAAACTGATTTATAAATCAAATTTTGTTGGCATTTTAAATTTTGCTGGAATGAGTATATCATATGGGTATTTACGGACTACAAACTATTAATAAAATAAAAACTGTCAATAAATACTGGTATGTATACTGTAATGGCCAATTTGTGATGGTAGTTAAGTTAGAACTATGGTGCGATGCCTGTTTAAAACCTGTTTAGTCCTTTGCTTCCATCTACTGGTTAAAATGAGAACTGTTGCACTAGATGGCGCTAGATGACAATTATCGCGAGAATTTGTGAAGTTTCACTTTGAGTGCTCTCCGTAAACGTCCTCCTGTCAAATCTTACCACAAAGTGTTCACTGGTAAGTTTATAAGATGTATGTTTTACTATATATGATGCTTATCGTTTTAAACGTTTTGAAACCTGAATATCACAACTGCTAAATCTAGGGTCATTCAAAGACGAATATGTCGATTTTAAAACTGAAGGTACTTTTCATATATAGAGCATAGACATAATACTGCATACAGCAAGTAAAGGATAGTTTCTACCAAATAATACATCAATTATTATATACTGTTAATTCAGTCAGACACAGGCATTGTTAAAATAAGACAACCTAGGTAGCATGTTTGCTTTTACTACCCTGCTATTTTCTTGTATATGTCAAAGCACACGTTTTAGAGCCAGAACACTGTTTTGATACTTCGCTGTTTATTTAGATTATTTTTTACAAAATGGTTGTGGGATAACAGAAAAGTCATAAGGCTACTCTAGAACTGGTAGACCTTAAGGGTTTTATTCTTTATTGCAAGACCAGTCAGTGCCCTGGCAGAAATCTACTTTAAGTTTTTATTTAGATGTTCATACCTCTCCTTTATAACCACCTTCATTTTTGCTCTGTATATACTTACTTTTCTGATTACCGTCAAACTGACTTTCTTGCTTTGCTTCCAGATGTTTGTGTGATGGAAGTTGCTGATTCGCACTGAAGATGGCAGCAGGACTCAGAGCTCTTCTTAATCGAGCATCTTTTGGCTTCACTGCTGTACAAAGAACATCACTGTGTTTATCAAGACAGCTCTGCAATGCCACACCTACAACAACCAATGATCCAAAACCAATCCCCAACCCAGAAAATGAATCTCTACTGGAAAATCTTAACCTTATGGGTGTTGATGTTAAAATGGCCCGCAGACGCCAGCCCGGAGTGCTCCGTAAAATCTTCACCAATGAACAAGGTGTGGCAAAGTTTCTTAAAAGCAAAGGTGCGAGCCGTAAAGAGATTGCAAGTGTCATAACGCGCTACCCACGAGCTATAACACGTTCTATTGATCACCTTGAAAAAAGATGGTCGTTATGGAGGAATATTTTCAAATCTGATGAGGAAATTGTTAGCATCCTGGATAGATCTCCTGAATCATTTTTTAGATCAAGCGACAATGAAAATTTGGAGAAAAACATATCTTTTCTGTCTTCTCTGGGACTCAACTCTAAAGACCTGCACAGACTATTGACCACAGCACCACGGACATTTTCTAATAGCGTTGAACTGAACAAACAAATGGTTGAGTGTTTACAGGATGTCTGTGCTGAACTCGGAGGAGACAGCCCAGAACAATTTGCCAAAACTGTAATCTCGAAAAATCTCTATATTTTAATCCGAAGTACTAAAAGAGTCAAAAATAATATTGATAGCTTGAAAACATCTCTTCAACTGAAAGATCATGAACTATTAGCTTTGCTTCAAGGTCCAGGGGCAGAGATTCTAGATCTTTCCAATGAATATTTGAAGAAAAATTTCACTAACCTTCAACAGAAAATGCTTTCACTTGGGTGCAAAAAGTCAGACATTAAGAAACTGATCATACAGCATCCCATGGTTTTGTACACTGGACTCGACACTCTGAACTACAAACTGGACTGTCTTGTCAAAGAAGGAATAACTATTAAACAGATAGTGGAAAAGCCCAAGGTATTAGAGTACAGCACCCAGAACATTATGGGGAAGATAAAGGAGCTAAAAAGTGTTGGATATGACTTTCAGAAAAATGGCATCAACATTTTAGACACAAGTCGAAAAAGATTTGATGCGAAGATGGAGAAACTGTCTGCCCTACCACCAGAGGAGTAAGTCTAATGAAGAGTTGCCATCATCATCCAGAACATATCTATGTAATTATCATATGCAGACTATGCACTCACTGTACCTTTTTTACACATTTCAAATTACTTTAATGTAATAAAGAAAAAAGCCTATACTGTTTCAATAAAAACCCTGTGGTCTGTCTTTATTTTTTTAAGGTTTATATTATTAAAGTTTAAAATTATTTTGTTGCAACTGTGATTTTTAAATGACACATAAACATATATTAAAAAATACAGCTAAGGAGTATATAAACGAAAGGAAATAAAGAAAAAATATGGGGGGGAACCAAAACACATCACTCAATGCGGAACGTTAGTCGCATCGTCTGTTTACTGCGGACCTGTTTAAGGGATACACTTTGAAACTCATGCTGTCAGGTGTTGTGTTCTTCATGTCAGCGCTGCAAGAGACAACTATCAAACATATCTACAGCTTGTTTCGATATCGGATTATACCGTGTGTCTGTTTTACGAAGAAAGAGATTTGCATTTTGTCCATTGTCACACAAGTACATTTTGTACGGTTAGCATATTAGCATTTCAAAAAACTGTAGACTACTTGGTTTTCACAACAGATTTTCAAACTGGTCGTGGCTAGATACTAAATTGGTGAGTGATCCTTTTTTTTTTTTTTTTTTTTTAAACTTACAGCTTGTTTTGTTATTGCTTGGTTAATGCTGTGCTCATTCAGTCAATTTTATGATTAAACACAAGTGGCTCTCATTAATCGAAGGTCTAAAATTGTGTATTATGTTCTTTAATTGAAGTAAAATGGAGGAAAAAACTGGAGAGGAATCTGCTGCAACAAATACAACAAATGCTGCTGTGAAGGGTGAAGCCTACATCAAACCACAGTAAGTATAACTATAACCAAAATATTACACACTAAATGTCACAAACTGGCAATGATGTCAGTGTTTTTGTTGCTTGTCAAGGGTCAAAGTAAACCTAAAAAGATGTGTCTTGTCAGCTGGATCATAAAGCAAACAACATTAGTCAAAGGCTTAAGAGCTCTACTCCCTATTGTACAGCCATCCCATACATCATCTTGCACAGAAGTGAATCATATAAGTCAAGTCTATATAGTCTTATATTAATACAATCATTCTCTGCTGTCTAGATTTTTAACCACTAAAGCTGCATTTCATGAGTTTGTTGATTCAAACTGGAAATCAAATGGCGCAAAAGGTGGCAATGAAGATTCAAATGAAGATACAGAGGCAACAACTGTGGAGGAGCCTGAAGCCAAGAAGCCCAAGTTGGATACAGATGATAATAAAAGTGAGAAACCAGATAAAAAACAGTGGCGTGGACAGAACAAGTCAAGACCTCACACTAAGCCTACCACGTATGATGAAAAACGTCTCTGTCTCTCTGTCCTTAAGGTATAAACTTTCAATAAATTGTATAATGCTTTATGACAGTTATTGCCTTTTAAATACTAATATAATTTATTCTTGGTTTATTTATGTAAAGGATGACAAACAATGCCACTATGGAGAAAAATGTCATTTCTACCATGATGTTGCAGAGTACATGAAGACCAAACCTGCTGATATTGGGGACAAGTGTTATCTCTATGACACCTTTGGAAAGTGCCCTTATACCCTATCTTGCCGCTTTGCCATGGCACACACCACAGCAGACTTTAAAACAATGGAAAAGACAGATCTAGTGAAAGAGTTTGAGGGAAGAAACGTTGTGAAGAATAGTTTGAGCAAAGATCTCCAAATTAGTCTCAGGAAGCGCTCAGTGAAATTCCCTAAATCAGATGAGTATCTTAAAGCCCTGGCCAAACAAAAGGAGAAGAGGGAACAACAAGAAAATGGTATAACTTTGTATTTTGTGTGTTATGTTTTTATTAAATAGTCTTTCATATAATTTCAACCTTATAAACTACTTTGCATGTTGTTTTGCTTTTTGACAGGAGCAAAAAATGCATCTCCAGATCCAGTTGAAGAGGTTCAGCAAGCACCCACAGAGATGGAATCTCAAGTAAATACAGACATTATCAGACTAAGACCATGTGAAAAGAAGCAGGTAAATTATAGTCTTCATTATGACCTGGGAATATGATGATAACGTTATAGCAAGCTTTGTAAATGTGTTTTAAGGTCGACTTCAAGGACAAACTCTACCTGGCACCTCTAACAACTGTATGTATCACCGTCTTTTCTATTTAGCCTACTGTCTGACCCCATCTTGGAGAAATATAATTGTTTCTCGTTCTTTCTTTAGTGTGGAAATTTGCCTTTCAGGCGCATTTGTAAGCGTTTTGGAGCTGACATCACGTGTGGAGAGATGGCCATGTGCACAAACCTGCTGCAGGGACAGCAGTCTGAGTGGGCTCTGCTAAAGAGGCATGAATGTGAAGATGTTTTTGGAGTTCAGGTGAGTTTTTTATGTAAATATTTCATAGTTTATTCTCAAACATATATATTTGTCCATGTAGTTGGAGGGTTGTTTCCCAGACACAATGACAAGATGCGCAGAGCTCATCAACAACAACATAGAGGTCGATTTTGTGGATATAAACTCTGGATGCCCCATTGATCTTGTTTACAAGAAGGTACAATTTGATATATAAATAATAACAATTAAAAAAAAAAAATGTACCCAATTTCTTTTTTTTTTTTCTTCTTTTGATATTGTCTCGGCTTTTGGTAGGGTGGCGGCTGTGGTCTGATGACACGAACCAGGAAATTTGAACAGATAATCAGGGGAATGAACTATGTGAGTAATATTTTTTTACGTATTATATTTCAAAATGGCGTATCAGTTGAAGTGTTAATGTATTTTCTGGGCTGTTGAAAGGCCCTAGATGTCCCTCTAACAGTAAAGATAAGAACTGGTGTTCAAGAGAAATGCAACATTGCTCATAAACTCATCCCAGAATTCAAGCAATGGGGCGTCTCTATGATCACAGTAAGTTTAATTGATTAAACTTTGTCATCATTACATCATTTGGGAAGATGAATATATAGCTGTCAACTACTAATATCCTCATAGCTACATGGTCGATCCAGAGAACAGCGCTACACAAAGTTGGCCGACTGGGACTACATCAGCAGCTGCGCGGAGCTAGCAAGCCCTATACCTCTTTTTGGTATGCCTGCTAGTCTTAGCAGTATTTGTGAAAAAGGTTGAATGCACTGAACCATTGGTTCTCTAATCGTGCAATTGTAGGTAATGGAGACATACTTTCCTATGAAGATGCCATGAAAGCAAGAGAGACAGGAGTTTCCGGAATCATGATAGCAAGGTTGGTAATTGAAATATTGTTTGTTTAAATGTTTTTGTCATTGTATTTTGTCTTTTTTATTAATTTCACCATTGTCTGGCTTATAGGGGAGCTCTAATTAAACCGTGGATCTTCACTGAGATCAAGGAGAGCAGGCATTGGGATATTTCATCCAGTGAGCGTTTGGACATCCTCAGGGACTTCTCGAACTACGGCCTGGAGCACTGGGGCTCAGACACCCGCGGAGTGGAGAAGACGCGCACCTTCATGTTAGAATGGCTCTCCTTTATGTGCAGGTAATATTGAATTGATTATTTTAGGTTAATTTTGAAGTATGAATTAACTTGTTATCGTACTTGATATTCTGATTTACCGTTCAACATAGAGGTAAAAAATTATGTCAAGATGTCCTAACTTCAGAATGATAATGTGCATTGTGTAGATGGTCAAATAATTCATTGTTGATACTTGAATAGTATTTCTATTGCTCATATCTTTATACAAATTAGCTACATTTAAATATGTATTTAAATATTAGGAAGTTACAGTGTAAAATAATCCAATATTACGGAATATGTTCTACAGCAATATAATGTTCTTGGTAGCAGTCTAGGTATGGACTGTAGTGTAACATTATGCCATGTTTTAGATATATTCCTGTTGGTCTATTGGAGCGAGTCCCTCAGAAAATCAATGAGCGACCTCCGTATTACATGGGACGGGACTATCTTGAGTCACTGATGGCAAGTCAAAACGTTGGAGACTGGGTTAGGATCAGGTATGGGAAAGAAAATGCAAAATTACCCTCTGTCAGAATTATTTGTAGTAAGTGATCAAAGATAATTTTTCTTATTTTTATATTTTCAGTGAAATGCTGCTTGGACCCGTTCCCAAAAATTTCAAGTTCCTTCCTAAACACAAAGCCAATGCCTACAAGTAACTAATCCTCCCACTTAAAAAAAAAAAAATATACTAGTTTATATTTTACTTGTGTGTTTTCAATTAAATGTTGATACTTAGTTAAATTAAAACATTGGGGCTATTAAACTATTAAGGCTATTGAATAGTCTGTTAATTTAAACATGGCTAAAAAAGAAACATTGATAGTTTATAAAGATGTTTGTGAATTCTACAATAAAGCCCTCTATTTGTTTTGCATCTGTGTGGTTAATTTCCATGTTAAAGAAACTAATGTACCTTGCATTGTATTTAATTACATTAATATTAAAGACCGCATAGACTTTTAATTTATAACTATAATCCACAGACAGATTAAAAAGTTGGTTTTGAAGACTCTGTAATAGGCTGATATGCCAGGTTCTACACCAAAATGTAAAAGGCAAAGATTCGTGAAATATACCAAAAAAAAGTTATGACCAGAACAAACTACTCTATTTAGCCTTGTTTAATAACACATCAAGTTTTCGGTTGGCACAGATGTGTGTATTATAAACCAAATATTTTCAAAATGAGACCTAACGGAACACACAATACATTTTTATGATATTTTCTCCCATGACAAATCTTGCCTAATAAGTGGGCACTACTTGGCAGCCACCAGGTGCAACTAATTACCTCCAGAGTTCCTTTATCTGGTGCGTTGCTGGTGCGTTGCTGGTGCTGCTCTTCACAGTTGGACAGCAGTAGGCTTTCCTCTGGCTCTGTCTCCATGGGTCTGAACAGGGTTGATTTTGTGCCGGTCCTCACGTGTGCTCTACTGCTGTTGGGTTTGGTCCAAGGATGGATGGAGATCACCAACCCACAGGACCTGAGAGACATTTTAGCCGGACGGTACTCCATTGACAAAGGTAATTGCCAATTAAATCTTTGCTTGTGGTATGCAGGCTATTCTAGTGCAACCAAATTTGCTGTAGTTTAATTTCTTGATTAGACTGGCTATGAGAAAAGACTTGCCTGTCTTATCTTTGGTCAAAACTTTTCAATTACAACTAGCCTTGAAGTATTGAAATTAAAGAGCACTGTTGTAAATGGTTGGATCAATATGAGGGACAAAATTTCACAAATGCTTACTGAATTTTGCCTATATAAAATATACAAGCCCTGTATTACAAGTACAGAATTAAAATGATCCCTAAGTGTGTAGATTTAATGATTACAAATACACAAACATCTATTAATGTTCTCTTTTATTTAATATTTTAGTTGAGCTTGATGTCCACCCGCAACTTCCCACTAAATTTGATGTTGATGAGGATGATGAAGATGAGGAAGAGGAGGAATATGGCGAAGATCTTTATGACAATGGTGAAGACGATGAAGACTTGGACTTTGAACTTTATGAAGCTCAAATTCCTGCTGCCCCAAAATTAGGCTCTGACAAAGAGGACCCCACTGGATTCCACTTTTCCTGCACAACAAATGCATTTGAGATCTCCTTGCCTAAAAAGGAAATGGATGAAGTTAAAGTTATTGGTATGTAAATGTTTTTTTTTGTTTTTTTTTGTTTTAATGATAATTGATTTCTTTTTCTAGGCTCAAAAGACTTGTTGAGTGTTCAAGACGCAGCAATGTCTTGTGGTTACAGTTTGAACAGGGAACAGGGGACCTTGACTGTGCCTTTTACTGGGTGCTTTGTCAAAATGGAGGTAGGTTAATGAAACCCAGTTGGACAGATGGTAGAAATGGCCAAAATTTTAAAAACTACATACAAAAAAATACTTGCCAGATGTTATTCTCCTGATTTTTAACATGTGAACTGTAGCTTGAAAATGTCTAAGCATTTATAAAACTAAGAAAATGTAATAACTCAAAAGGAAGATGGGTACAATGGGTCTTCCATTTTTGTGCCATTATAAAAGGCATATATATATGATTTTTTTTTTTTCTTCTATAAATTGATTGTATTCTATTGCTCTGACTTTTTAATTTCAAGAAAACAGACTATAGTCTACAGCTGCTTTTGGGTGAAGGGTCTAAAGTCCGAACTGCAACTTGTCCTGGACCCAAACCGGTTCAAAGTGGACCATCTCCTCGGTCTGGACCTGAAGTGCGCTGTCCATTCAGTACACCAGATGAAGTACATCCTATAGATCCGCTGCCAGCACCTTCTACAAAACTGATCCAAAGTAGGTTTGATTCAACTTCAACCATTTACTGCAAATGTAATGTTAGAAACTCTTATAAAAATTGGGTCCAAACAAAACACTTAAACATGTGCATTGTCATGTTGGGGCAAAACCAAAACACCTCCCAGGTTCACACTGTCTTTTTTTTTTTTTTTTTTTTTTTTATCTAATCAAGGATGTGATGATGCAAGTGTAACGGCACCCCCAGTTAGGACAACTTTGTAGATGACTTTAGCATAATAGCTGAAATTGCTTTAAAAAAAGACATTTATTGGTTTAGTAGAAGGGGAATGGTTTATTTGTGAATGAGGCTGGATAATGGGCTGGTGTCTAAGGTTTTGAATCACCAGCGTACTTGAACCTATGTTTTCTTAAATTTGTGTCTCTTCATATTTCAGACTGTGCCTTCCCAACTGTCGAGCGTGTGCCATGTGGTCCTTTAAGGATTAGTAAACTACAATGTAACTCCATGGGCTGCTGTTGGGATCAGGCGTCATCGTCCTGCTTTTACCCAATGGATGGTACAAGTCTATTCTATATGACACTAATGAAAGTAATGCTATATTGTGCATACAAATTAAATAAAAGTAGGAGGGTAATTTACTTGAGTGGGGAATTTGGCAAAGAATATGGTAAAAGTCAGACACAAAATACACGCTCAAGCCATCCCATTTGTAATTTGTGCAGATTTAGGTATGCAGGTAAGTTGTCTTTTCAGTTTAATTTGGGATGGGTTGTATCGATTTTGTTTTGAATACCATATGGTCCTAATGTGCATCCAATCTTATCAAATTTACCCGACACATGCATGTTCAAGATGACAAATGATGCTCTTGTTACAATCTTATCCCCTCAGAGTGCACAAACGACCACCACTTTGTGTTTTCCATCCACCACGACACTACCTCAGTCCGCCTAAACCCCTCCAGCCTGTTCATCCCTGGCACAAACTGTAAACCGGTCATCCTCACGGACACAGTTGCTGTCTTCAAGTTCAAATTCAACGAATGTGGCACACGAGCTTTTGTAAGTTGAAATGGCAACAAAGACTTTTACTAACTTTAGTTTGAGAAGTTGAACAATTTGTGGAACCATAACTTTTTAAAATTCTGTCAACTCTTGGCTTTGTTTGACTGTTGCTAATGAACTTTTTAATGCTTTTTTTTTTTTTTTTTTTTTAACTGATTAGACAGTTGGTGGGACCAATATTTATCTTGCTGAAGTGCAAAATGCTGTTGAGACTCTAAACCTAAAATATGGTGTGATTTCAAGAAGTACTAAATTGAGGTAAGGACATAAATTGAGGTTTTTTAAAACCCAAGCTCAATTTTGGCACTAAATATTGTACAAACACAAATGGGTATTTTATTTTGTGCAAAAAAAAGTTTTTTACCATTTGTTGAATAGCCCTTTACATTCTCTCCTTTTTGTTGTAGTTTCTTGATTGAGTGCCGCTACAGCACCTCTGATGGAACAGCTTTGGCCAGCACTGGATACATGGTGATAACTCCCATCTCCAAAGTGCCCCCTGTTATTTCCTCTGGACTCTATGGGGTTGAACTCAAAATGGCAAAAGGTTCATAACATTTTCAATATAATAAATCCATTCACTTCTAATTAGACAGTGACTGACTTGTAATTTTCACTGTACCTCCACTTGAATCACTGACATAGGATTTGTCTTGTTTTCTAGATGGGACTTACTCCTCTTTTTACCCCACATCCCATCAGCCACTGCGTCTCCTACTTGGTAAGCCAGTCTATCTCCAACTGAACTTACTGTCGCCAACTCCAAAAGCTGTCATTCTCGTCAACTATTGTATCGCATATCCCCGGTCTGCAACCAATGCTTTAGTGCTTGTTCATGAAGGGTAAGGGATTAGCCAAGCCAATTTCTAATCAAAGGTTTTTTTAATCTTCATTGGTAACTACAGTTTTTGTTTTTTTCCCCTCCCCTAGCTGTGCCAATCCTTATGATCCATACACTTCTGTCATGCGAAACAGAGACTTTGGAAAGAATGAAAGGCGGTTTGAGGTCAGAGCTTTTCAATTCATGGAACAAAACACAAACAAGTATCTAGATGAAGAGGTAAGCAATTATGTTCCTGAACATGCTTGCAAGTAGACATCATTTGCATTAGGGTTTTTTTTTTGTTTTTTTTTTGCAGATCTACTTCATGTGCTCTACAGAAGTTTGCTTTCCATTTGAAAAAACATGCAAGGAACAATGTTTTGATGGAGTGGTGGGTTTCAACTTGATATATGCAATCATTTCACCTACGTTTTTATTTATATTTTTCTTCTGTTTCCACCTCCACAGGTGCCCTGAATAGTGGAAGACCTTGTAATAAACAGTTTTTACTCTATACTGTGTTTGGGGTGTTCATTTGCCTAACTCATGACCCTCCTCCTCGCCTGGCTGATTTTGGGGTGGGGGGTGTAAACTCGCACAGCTAAAGCTGTAAATTTGCAGTAAAAAGTACTGCCTATGAGGTTGTGTTTTTTTTTTTTTTTTTTTTTTTTTTAAATGTATATAGCCTTGATTAAAACAGATCAAGTCTACTCATAATGTTATTTAATTCTTTGACCATAACAAAGATCGTAGGCCTTATATTTATCAAGATAATGGATCTATTAAAGATCCAATCAAATTTTTTTGAGACGCGTCGTTCCCATAATTCCTTGCGCTACGTCAACGCTCAAATGAGCCCGTTGCGTCTGCATTTTGTAGTTGAATGCTGCAGATTAAAATTATCCAAGTTTTTTTTTTTTTTTTTTTTTTTTACGGTTTTAATGAAACGCCCAAATATTAAAGTCTTGTCAGCTGCGTGAAGTTTTCACGGGACCCCTGTGAAAAACTGCCGGAAGTACGTCAACCTATTCAAGCAGTGTGTCATCTTCGCACTTGACTGAAATTGTAAGTTTAGACTGTCCTTTCTGCTTCATTTTAGACCTACTAGATTGTAGTTTGCTTTGTTTCGTCACATGTGCATCTGGTGTTGGAAGTCCTCTTGTTGTACAAAGCTAACTTAGCCATATAGATGTTAAAGCGTTTATCATCAATGAATACGCAGTTTGTTGGACTGAAACTGATTAATTGCTTTCCACTATTAGTCTACATACGTGATCCAAAAATAAAGCTAACCACACTAATGACAGCTCTCGCCATCTCTACGTACTGCTCTTGTCATTTGTGATCAGTCAGCAGGTTTACTAGAGGCGTGGTTTTTGTCCCATATAAGAAAACGCGAGTTAAGAGACGTCAGCCCCACCAACCACCGGTCTTCTGCTTGGGTGAACTTCAGCTTCTGCAAATATGGCTCACCTCCCTGCACTTTTTAAATATGTGGACGAGAACCAAGACGTCTATGTGAAGGTAAGATGAACTTTGAATGGCAATGTGCACGCTACAAGCTACTGTTTGCTGTTACTTCAAAAAAGAGCTTGAAAACTAAGAAGGCTTGTATCAGACAGAGAATCAAATGTCTTGAAACGTTAGCTTGAATGTTGTTGCACATCATTCTAGTCTAGACACATTTTCTATTCTTCAAAGGTGCCCGAAAATGGCATATTCTTGTACCTGATGTAGGTGTTATACATTGCTTCCCCAGCGTCTTGCAGACTGGGTTGCAGTTCAGACTGTGTCAGCTTGGCCAGAGAAGCGCGGAGAGATCAAGAAAATGATGGAAATGGCTGCAAAGGACATCGAGAAATTGGGGGGCACCGTGGAGCTGGTGGACGTTGGCAAGCAGAAGGTATATAAACTATAAGCATATACTACTACTGTGTTATGTTGGTAATAATTGCACTTTTGGGGCTATACAGCTACCCTCTGGAGAAGAAATCCCCCTGCCCCCCATTGTCCTGGGACATTTGGGGTCTGACCCACGCAAGAAGACGGTGTGCATCTATGGTCACCTTGATGTCCAACCAGCTGCTTTAGAGGATGGTTGGGACACAGAGCCTTTTACGCTGGTGGAGAAAGATGGTAAAAACACATTTTTACTTTTATTTTTGTTCATGTTCAAAATGGCCAAGAGCAGTTTTCAAATGAGTTTGTGGGTTTGCACATCAACTGCTGAATGAAATTGTTGTCCTGCCTTGGCACAGAAAGTGAAAGAATTTGAGCAAACCTATTGTTTTGACACTACCCCCAACATGACCAGGCAAGGCAGTTATGTTATAATTATAACTCAATTAAAATGTTTTTTGCATTTAGTTTTTTTTCAGGCTGTGTTTTCGGATATCTTCATTAGCTGCATATTTCCAAAGTCCATTCACTTACCCATACGCTAAAGGGTAGAGTCTGGATCTTATCTTCAAATGACACAGTTCAAGATTAATTTCCTGATGATTAGGGTTAAAATGACTTGAGTTTTAAAATGTAGTATCTGAGATTGTTGTCATGTGATTGGTTGCTGAATATGTCTTGATTTAATTGTAGAGACTAATCATTTTTTTGCAATTGTATCAAGTCTTGAGCTTTGTCATGATTTTGTGAGTCAGCTGACAGACTGCCACATCCTCTTTCAGTCTCTTTTTGTCTGTTCAGCTCCTGATTTCGCCACACTTTACAAACCACTTGTGACCAGTTAAATTTTTTTTTTTTTTTAGATTTCTATATCATAACTGCTGTATACATAATCAAATTGAAAGCTACAATATAAATGCATATATAATTCCGGAAACTAATATAATCTACACTTTGTTTTTTAGGAAAACTATATGGAAGAGGATCCACTGATGACAAAGGTCCTGTTTTGGCCTGGTTTAACTGCATTGAGGCTCATCAGAAGATCAAACAAGTAACGTCCTAATTTAAAAATGAATAATATCTACATCCCTGAACACCAGGCATGTTTTAAAAACATAGCACTAAACCAGGTGTGGTGTTATATTTTAGTAAAGCACAATGAGTCACTAATGAAATATTTATAGATGAATAAAATAGCAGTCAAACTGCTTTTGCTGGCATCATGGCATCTGATATCACTGAATTCACGAAACAAGAGTTCACGTAAATGAGCTCTATCTTTGCCGTGTTAGATATTTCAGTGTTAAGGTCCAGCTCTGATTTGGTGATTGCTGCTTGTTGATCACGTCAGTTTTCAGCACATAACGTGATCAAAGGTCTTCAGTATAATGTGGCCGTTGTAGAGAGTAAATGGTCTCTACAATCAATCATTAAACCAAGTGCTGTCACCTGTTTTCATCACCTGCATTCTTGCCTATGAAGACAGTCAAATGTAGGAACTGGTGGTGTTTTCATAGGCTCTTTTCTCAGATTGTCAGCTTGATTCACCATTGTTCATACAATAAAACAATTTCATCCTTCAGCTTTGAAGACTTCACCATAAACTGCTCAAGGAGTTTTTGCTTACAACTGTATCATAAACACAGACCATCACGTGCTCTGTATAAAACAATTTTTATTTCAAAAATACACTTCGCCATGTGTATATGTACCGATTACTGTGCTGCTTTAAATGTCTTAACAAGAGGCCTAATGATTTTTGTGTTACAGGAGCTTCCCATCAACATCAAATTCTGCTTTGAAGGAATGGAAGAGTCTGGGTCAGAGGGTCTGGATGAACTTGTGTTTTCAAGAAAAGACACTTTCTTCAAAGACGTTGACTATGTATGCATCTCTGACAACTACTGGCTGGGCAAGACCAAACCCTGCATCACCTACGGACTGAGAGGTCTCTGCTATTTCTTCCTTGAGGTATAATGCATACTTGATAATAAAGTGTTGAGAAATTTGGCCTTTTCCTCTCATGTTCGTTAGTTTCTGCTAAGACAAAGAATAACCTTGAAACGGAGATAAAGTTCAGAAAAGCATTTTTACACAGGCAGTAAAGGGCAATACTTGTACATGGAGTCTGTGCAACTGACATTCCCAGGCAGAGACTCGATGTTTACGCCTATACAATGAGTTTTTATACGCATACTATAGTGGGAGGCAACCATGGTTTAGACTTGGCGCCTCTTTGTTGGTGCGCAGGCCTCTTGGCACATTGCACAGTCTTATCAGGCTGTAACAAGCATCCTTGTTGTCTCTTGCGCTGATTGCTAACACATTTTGTTGGTTTAACCAGGGTGACAAGTCATTGCCCTGCTTAGTCATTTGATTAGATTTATAGATGTAGAATGTAGATTTATAGATTGATGCAGACATATGTTCAGGACATGTACAACATATTCTACATCTCACAGCTGTAATCAGACAGCTGGACAGATATGGGATAGTTAGTTTTAAAGAAGTATGCATTGCCTCCATTAAAGATAGACTATTTTAATTTTGTTGTTATAGGTGGAATGCAGTGAGAAGGACCTGCACTCTGGTGTGTTTGGTGGCTCTGTTCATGAGGCCATGACTGACCTAATCGCACTTATGGGTAATTATACAAAGATCCAACAATGACAGAAAATGTATTGAAGGGCAGTATTTGACAGTTTTGGTGTATCATTTTATAGGCTCCCTTGTTGATAAGAAAGGCAAGATTTTGATTCCTGGTATATATGATAATGTGGCCCCTCTGACAGAAGAAGAGAAAAAGCTCTATGAGAAAATAGATTTTGACCTAGGTGAATACTGCAAAGATGTTGGAGTCTGTCAGTTGTTGCATGATACAAAAGTGAGTAAACTAACATAGTGAAACAAAAGAACAATGCATTACAGCAATATGACTACATCATTTACATTTTTACAATAGGAGGAAATCCTCATGCATCGCTGGAGGTACCCATCCCTGTCGCTCCATGGGATAGAGGGAGCTTTTGCTGAAACTGGAGCAAAGACCGTCATCCCACGAAAGGTTATCGGGAAATTCTCCATCCGCCTCGTCCCAGACATGGATCCCACAGTTGTTGAGAAACAGGTAAATTAAAGACTACAATAGTTTAGTTCGGAGGACAGGCAAAGACATATACAGCTCTATTCTTCCTACTAGTAAATACAAGCTAATTAAAAAAGAAAAAAAATCTTTGTATAAATTGATGGAAGAACCTTTTTAAAATAGTACACTTATCCTGCCTGTATCTTATTTATTCTCTCTAGGTGATCTCCTACCTGGAGAAGCAGTTTGCAGAGCGAGGAACTCCCAATAAGCTGAAGGTACACTTGGGCCATGGAGCCAAAGCATGGGTGTCTGACTTCAACCACCCACACTTCATGGCCGGACGAAAGGCCATGAAGACAGGTACGGACTAAAGTATCAGAGTGTAAACATGTTTTTGTAAAAGAGAAGTGTCTTACCACAGACTGAAAAGTTTTGGTTCACAGTGACGACACAAAGCTTTTATGTCAAAATGAAAGTGAAAGAAAAATGGATTGAATAACATTAGTTTGCAGAGATATTAAGACTTTCCAAAGTAAACAGTTGAGCTTTGCCACCTGGGTTACCTTTACCATAGTTAGAAGAGCACTGGTATAACATTAATATTAAGTGATATTGTCTGTGTTGTACGTTAGTATTTGGAGTGGAGCCTGACCTGACTCGTGAAGGAGGAAGTATTCCAGTCACACTGACATTTCAGGAAGCGACTGGCCGCAATGTGATGCTGCTTCCAGTTGGGTCCTCAGACGATGGCGCCCATTCCCAAAATGAGAAAATAAACAGGTAAAAGCAATAGACAAACAATATGTGAATTTTAAGGTGTCATTCTTACTGGTCTTTTTTTTTTTTTTTTTTTTTTACAGATCTAACTATATCGAAGGGACCAAGATGCTGGGGGCCTACTTCCATGAAGTTTCTCAATTGGAATAAAAATGTTTAATTTCATCCCCTGAATCATTGCCATATCCAAAACAAATTACACTACAGTATCCCCTGTCCAGTTGTAAATGGTGCAGAACCATTAGAATAAAAGTATTTTTACTTATCTTTGTATTGCATTTGGTTTTCAAAGTCTTGGGTTTCTAAACAGTAATAAAGCTCAGTTGTCTGGCAATGGTGAATGACTCAATTTTGTTACTTAACTAAAAGTACAGATACAGAGGCAAATAGTTACTCAAGTAAAAGTACCACATGAAAAAATCTACTTGAGTAAAGGTAATTAACTATCAGTTTAAAATGTACTTTTAGAGTGAAAAGTAAGTATATTTGATGAAAGTTGAGTTAAGTGTTAAATGCATGGATATTGATTACAAAGATTTTGGTCAACAGTAACAATACAAATCAATTTCTTAGCTTTTCTTATGAATTATGCATATTTATTTTTGTTTAGTGAAAGCTGGAACTCAAAACCTTTAGTTGGGTTGTTACCACGAACATGGTAAAAGTAACTTCTCACATCAAATGAAATGTACTTTTCAGTCCAATTCAAAAATGTAGTGTACTAGAAAGTACAGATACCTGCTCTCAAAACTTCTACTTAAGTACAGTACTTTACTACTTGTACTTTGTTACATTCCACCACTTGTTATAGGCTATGCCAATAGCAAATGTAGCATGTTACTATGACTAAACTGTCTTGCAGACACATTTTGGAAACTGAACAATTAATTAATTGATCTTTATCTTTTCTCATCAGCACATAGTTCTGTTCTCACTCCACATTATTCCAATATCCATAGACACAAAGAAGTCTATGGGAGCTGATGACCTTGTTCCAAAACGTTTGTTATTAGTTGCCCCATATTTAATTTAACCTCTTTTACATAATTTATCAATTGAAATAGCTGTTATAGCAGAAGTATGGAAAACAGCACATGTTTTGCCTTTACATAAAGATGGGACCAGTAAAAATGTAAATCATTTCCGGTCAGTATCTAAATTACCTTGTCTTGCAAAAGTTTTAAAGAACAGCGCCCTGTTTTTAATATTTTAGATGGACTTGTTTGTTTTGTTAGTTATTTCTGTTTGCATTGTATTTTAAACAGGGCGCCCATGAAAAAGAGCCCAAGTGCTGGACAAATAACGATAATTAAAAATAAAATAAAATATATATTACAGTTAAAATAATTTAGTATTATTTCAATAACAGGTTCATTTTTGCTTATTTAAGTTTCTTGTTTTATACAATAAGGAACAGTCTGTCTATAGTCCTCATACTGGAGGTAGCTCTCTTTCGGGGGATGGAGAGCGGATGTGGCAACACACATACGAGTTCCGGGGCGCGAAAACTGTAAACACAGACTTCTGAAATAACGCTGCATATTTTTACTGAGCAAAAACTACTCTATATGCATATAATAGCGATGGCACGTAGTGTTTGGTAGTGACAGTAAAACAGTTTCAGTCTTATTATCGAAGCTAAAGGCTGAAACTCATCATGTACCGCTACAATGAAGTGAAGACTTTACTAAAAAACTGGGAGCAAGACTTTGTCAAACGGCACCAGAGGAAACCCAGTAAGGTACGCTAATCTATAAGGCTCTTCAAAATGTATTCACTGCTGCTCACATACGAGAAAAGCCTTTTCTAAATAAAAGTTTTATTCTCAGGAGGATATTGATCAAGCACCCGAGGAAATAAAACGTAAGTGCTCACATCGTATCAATCTTGATGACACATTACATGCAAGAAGGCAGTCTGGAACCCTTCTGTTGAGTGTATTTACTTTACTATGTCACCATCTATGAGATATGTACAGTTATGCACAGAAACCTAAAAAAACTTTAAACACAAGATTGTTGTCACTGCAGAGTTATATAAAGAGTACAGAAGTTTGAAACAGTCCAAAGAAAACAGCACCAATCATACCAGTGGATCAGCTGACCAGAGCACATCTAAACAGATCAACTTAACCTCAAAGGTAACTAGCATTGCATTTAACCATTTGAATTTAATTGATGGAATAAGTGTGTGCAACCTATGTATGAATCTTGGAATATGTAAATTGCCTTGACCGTGTGTGCATTGTGTGCGTGTTGCCTCTTTTATAGGAAGCAGATTGTTGGGGTTCACATTTGAATCGTAAATCGCTGCCGGCTGCCTCTCCAAAACTCACAGCACAGGACAAAGATAATCTAAAGGCTTCAGCACATTATTACGGTCTTAAGCTCAAGTCTAATTTACTTGCACTTGGAAAGGTAAAACCTACAATGGCACTATTATTTCTTAAACAGCTGGAATAAAGTGATGATATGCTATATTATCTGACATGTAGGAGAGGCCAGTGTCTTTAAAGAAAACTCCAACTCGGACACAGCTGAATACTTTGAAAGAAGGACAAACTGCACACACAAACAGCCCAGTGTCTACTCCTAAATCTACACCATGCAAACCATCGAACCCCTTCTCTCCAAGGTACTTTCAATATATATAATATTTTTAATTGTAATACTAAAAAGGACATAGATGCACATGCACACATATAACCTAATTAACCTAATTCCTAAGCTCAACCATATTAACACATATTTGAACTTCAAACCCTGTTGTTGATTTTCTAATGTAGGATTTACATCATGGGAAACTAATTTCTCTCTCCATCAGGGAGGCAGTTCCCCATGATGTGAGTGTGTATACAAATTTTAGTCCCCACAATGTGATAAATATACACCCATAATTATTTGAGAATAATTATTTTATCTCTCTTGTTCATCTTTCACCTTCTATCTATGCATTAATTCAACAAGAATGTTAAAGATTACTAATGCTATTACAATTTTATTACTCCTATTATTACTTTTGTTTGAACAGATTTATTCACTAATTATATTTTACTTTTTAAGCAAAAAGTGCCATTTTATTGTAGTATGTGGATATAACAAAAAAATGTCTGTTTTTAATGCAAGACTTGACTCTAGCTTCGGATCTCTGACTTCACAATCAGTACCTTCTGAAGAACCAGAAGAACCTTTTGAACCCTTTGCTCCTTCCACTGAAACAACAAACTCCACCAGTGAAAATGAGCCTGTACCCAGTCCAGTGCCTTCTATTGGCAGAAAACCCACTCTTTTTTCATCTCTGTCACCTTCCAAAAGATTAGAGACTACAACAGAAGCTTTAACAAATTATCAAGATGGTAATAAAGTGAATGAGAAAACACCACTCAAAAACAGCATGAAAGAACTAGATTTAAATGGATTGAAGGGAGCCCCAAAGTTTTCCAGTAGTTTCAGAGGAGAAATTGGTGGAAAAAGTACTGCAGCAAAACCATGTCTTGCTAACAGACTGACTCATATTGACAAGAAGTGGTTGGAAAGATGTCAAGTTTTTGGAGAGCTGGGAGCACAAGACAAACCTGTTGTGGGAAACAAAGAAGTTATTTTTGAACAAAAGCAAGATCAAAAAGATGAGGCACTGGAATTAAAAATAAATCAATCTGACATTGAAAAAGTATATTGCAAGGACAATAGTAGTAAAAGTAAAGGTAGTGCTGATGGTCAAGAAGTAAAATTGGCAAATAGGGATCTAAAGTCTGAGGTGAACAGTAGTGAAGTAAAACCTGTTCAACACAAAAGAAAAAGTAAAGTTGACAATGAGATTAAAGAAGTGAACATGGATTTAGAACCACCGGGACTGACGCCTCCACTGACTCCAGAAGAGGGTGCTAAAACAAAAAGTACCAAAAGAAAGGGTCGAAAGAGGCACAGAGAAGGAGAGGAAGAGGACGGGGCTGTGGAGGAACAGGAGACAGGAGCAAAGAAGAAACGCAGAAGGAAGAAGAAAGATGCAGCAGCCAATGATAACGACGAAAGTCCAAAACCAGCGAAAAAACAAAGGGCTAAAAAGAAGGGAGACAAGGATGGAGAGGAGAAGAAAGAGAAGGAACCTACAAAGGTAACTGAATGTATACTGCAGTAGAGATGTGAGATTTTGAGTATTTAGTCAAATTTCTTGATTTTCTTTTTTTTAGCATTATGATGAAAGTTAAATAAATATTTAGTCTCTCGCTATAAATATTTGCCCATCGTAGTAGAGTTAGGTTAGTTTATTTACCATTTGTAGGTTTCAATTTAATGCGCACAGTTGCTCAAATTTCTGTCCAGCCCCCACAGGAAAACCTGTTTGGAGAGGTGGATGAAAGTTTTGGAGCCAGAAAACTATATCAACCCGGTTTAAACAAGCCAAGGTAAGTCATCTCATGTGGAATGCGTATCATTGAAAAGTACTGCTTCTACTACAATGTAATTGCTGTGTTATCGATAGGAATATGAAAATGGAGGGAAACTTTGTGAAAATAAACCTAAAGAAGAAGTCCCATGTGAAAGGATATGCATTGAGGGGGATGGCTCTAAGGCGACAGGTACATTTTTATAAATAAATGTCATATGCTTTTGGTGAAATGAGCCTAATACTATATCTTAAATAATGAATTATTTCATAGATGTACATGGAGAAATTTCAGTTGAAGGGGGAGCGTTTTGGGGGCGGTGCAGGGTTCTTTCGAGGGAGACGAGGCGGTTTCCGAGGGTCGCTCAGTCGCCAAGGAGACACCTGCTACAAATGTGGAGGCACGGGACATTGGGCCATCGACTGCAAAGGGCGAGGTAACAGGAGGACCAGAGTGGTTTATGACTTAAGAATGTCTTAATTTTCTAAACCGTATTAATATTTGCAATTATATGTAATTCCTGAAACCTATTTCTCAAATTACTAAAGCCATATTCTGATTTTTGAGTCTTAATACATGCACCATACATGTTCCGTGGTTAAATTTTTTGTGGAATTTTGCTATTTAGAAATTCAAAACGGGATAAAATTGTGTCTTTTCCATCAATTCCAGTGCAACAGATCTGAAATGCTTTCATTATTTAGAAGAAAAAAACATACATCATATCAACAACAATCTACTACTTTATGTTTTAGCTCCACCCCCTTCAACACAAGACAAGCCGTCAGCCGAAGAGGAGCCCTTTGAACTTCCCACTCTGGAAGAAGTTGCCAGGGCAACGGGAACTCTCAAATCTGAGCCTATTGGTAATAACATAATATTGAAGCTTTTTGCATAAGAAGTTATTTTCTCAATGGTCTATACAACAGTCTCAGCTGAAACTGGAAACAAAAGCTGTTTACAGTTTCAGTGTGGTTAGCCCCTCCCCTCAGATAGATTTAAGGCATTGGCCACCAACATTCTGACAAGAACTGAAGAAGCGGCTTGGATGAGCAGCGAAACGTCTTCACTCCTACAAGATTTGTCAAGTTGACAGATTTAACTTCATCTTTTGATATGGTCTATTCAACAGTTTCACAGAGCATCAGTGAAGAGTCTACCCAGGACATTGATGAAGACAGTAAGAAACAGGACGAGATTTTGCTGAATGTGATCCGTCCCGACTATGAGCGCCCCCCTCCTCCTCCACCGATGGAGCCTCTGTTTCCTCTTGTGGAAAATGGGAAAGTTCAAGGTAAAAACTGCACTGTACAGTATTTAAAAATGACATTAAAATCACAAATTTCAACTTGCATTTTTGTTTTGTACTAAGTATATTTTTAAGTTAATAAAATACTTTGTTATAAAGATTAGCATAGTAACACGATACTATATTTCTTCCGTTCACAGAAACGCCAGCTGAAGTTTTTGCTGGCCTTAAAGATTTGGGCTATCAGTCATTCAGACCTGGGCAGGAGGACGCCATCATGAGGATCCTGTCTGGTAGTACAATCTTACCATTTGTGTATTTATTTATCAGAAGTGATTATGTTTACTTATGTTTATTGTTTACTTGCAGGTCTTTCTACATTGGTGGTACTATCGACAGGAATGGGCAAATCTCTCTGCTACCAGCTCCCGGCCTACCTGTACTATCAACGCTCTAAATGCATAACACTAGTCATCTCACCTCTGGTCTCACTAATGGATGATCAAGTAAGCTTCAAACTGTACCAAAATAAGACTGTATTAGGAGCATCATAAAATCACTGCTCTGTCCATGGGGAAAGGTTGGTAAATGGGTCTAATGTGCAAGAGAAATGGCACAAATGAGGTCTTATCGGGCTCTGAAGTAAACGTTGATGCAACTTCATGGTCATTCACATGCCTTACTGCTCCACTACACATTTTATTAGTATGGTAATAATTTGATATAATGATAATTTTGCATGGTCAGATGAATAATGATCTATGATAGGCTACGTTGTAACATTTTGCATTGTATTTTCTGTAGCTTTCGGGGATATCGCCAAAGCTAAAGGCTGCTTGTATTCACTCCAACATGACAATGAAGCAGAGAGAAGCTGCTATTGAAAAGGTAATACACCCAATGAATACTGTCTACTTATGTAATTTTATATGTATGTAATTTATTATTACTCCTTAAGGACAATGTAACCCACAGAGCCCTGCAACACAGCACATGCACAGCCACAAAAAGCCTAAACAGAACGGGTAGCCAGCCTCTATTTTTGTCTGTTTTATTATGTCAGTTTTGTGGTTAGCTCTAAATGATAAAACTGGCGCTGCCCCTAGGAATTGGTAACAGGTGGCGTCATAGCCTCAGAAACTCATTTTTGTTTAGTAGGTTATCGGACAGGAGTTTTTTGCCTTTGTAATTTCTGCTTGAACAATTGTCATCACTGAATGGACAAAGACTGCTCTCATCACAGCCCTGTGAACACGTGTGGGGAAATCACACAAATAAAGCATGTGGTGGAGGTTTATGCATATAGTATCTTGTGGCAATCCATTGGCACAAGAGGCTGCAGCACACAGAGCCGAGACAGAAAGACTGTGAATATAACAAGGAACAAGGAACATTGAATCAATTGTGCGCCCAGTGACTCACTGCTACTACTGCATGGAACATGGTAGAGGCGCGGTTACGATGCTCTCTCCCTCCCTGTCTACCTCTTCATATGTTCAATGCAAGATACTTTGACAGGATCACATGATAATTTCTCTGGGTAGCTGGATAGTTTTTTGGGATTCTCTTTATTTAAATGTCATCTGGAGCCCTTGCGATGTGCCAAAGTAACCTGCATATATTTTTTAGACTGATCATTATTTGTCTTCTCCAGGTGAAGACAGGGCAAGTGTGTGTGTTGCTCCTGTCACCTGAAGCTCTGGTCGGTGGAGGTGGTTCAGGATCAGGATGTCTGCCTCCTGCACAAGACCTCCCCCCTGTGGCGTTTGCCTGTATAGATGAAGCTCACTGTGTGTCCGAGTGGTCCCACAACTTCAGACCCTGCTATCTGAGGCTTTGTAAGGTAAGTCATAATACATTAAAATATGAGATTTAAATAAAACATTTTACATTCAACTTGATTCTAAATTCACTACCACATTCAATTACAATACACAGTTACGTAGTCCATCCATCCATTTTCTTCCGCTTATCCGGGGCCGGGTCGCGGGGGCAGCAGTCTAAGCAGGGACTCCCAGACTTCCCTCACCCCGGACACGTCCTCCAGCTCCCCGAACCGCCACCTTAATGTGGTGGAGGGGTTTGAGCACCCGAATGATCCTGGGAGCTATGTTGTCGGGGGCTCCATGCCCCTGGTAGGGTCACCCATGGCAAACAGATCCTTGGAGACGGGTCTGACTAAGAGCGGTTCAGAAGCCCCCATGAAGAGAAATACAACAAGGCCAGTTACGTCGCCCGGACTGGCGTTACCGGGGCCCCACCCTGGAGGCAGGCCTGGGGTGGGTGCTCGGCAGTGAGCGCCTGGTGGCCCACGGGGCCCGGCCGGGCCCAGCCTGAAGGAACGACATGGGGCCGTCCTCCCGTGGACCCACCACCTGCGAGAGGAGCCATGAGGGGCGGGTGCTGAGAGGTCTGGGCAGTCGAAGGCGGGGACCTCGACGACCGGATCTCTGGACATGGAGACTAGCTCTGGGGACATGGAATGTCAATTACGTAGTATAATGTTTTAATCTACCCACATATGCAATTTAAGCTTAGACATTAAGACTACAATATAGTAATACATACTTAATACACATTTCAGATGCTTGTTTCATCCTTTTTTGTAATTATTCTAACAAGGTTTAATTTGTGACCCTTTTAAGAAGTTGCAGTTGAAGCATAGGAAATCCAAGCTTAAAAAGTTAAAGGTTATTAAAAACACCTGGTTTAAATATCAGGAAAATGTTGCTGCTAGCTGTCAAGGCTATGAGAATATTTTGTATGTTTTCTAATGAGTATAAACCTAAAATATCTCAGCTATTATTATCATTTTACTATATAGTGTATATATATAAACAGTTTTGTGCATGTTGTTTAGGTGCTGAGGGAGCGTCTGGGCGTGCAGTGCTTGTTGGGTCTCACAGCTACAGCCACTCTGTCCACCGCGTTGGACATCGCTCGACATTTGTACATTAACGACAAAGATGGCATCGCTGTGAGGTCTGCCGCCGTGCCTCCAAACCTCAACCTGTCTGTGTCTATGGACAGAGAAAAAGACCAGGTATACCTCTTGGATCAATATTTAAATGTGACTATGTAATTTTTCTGGTGGAGGGCTCACTGACGCATTCTAAGAAAAGCAAAAACATCACCATGGAGACAAGCAGACACAGTATGGCAATAATCAAATAAGTTTCCATACAAACATGTAGTTAGCAATGGCAGGCCAAGTTGATAACCAGATCTGTAAAGAGTCATAGTCACTTAAAAGTTAATATTTTCAAGGTATTTTTGAGCAGTAAAAATATCTGTAATTGAATAAATAAAAACAGATCAAATGCCTAGGTAACAAAACATGCACCATAACAGTAATGCACCTTTTAGTTTTTCTCTTCATTTTATCATTTGTTATAACTTATTTGTTACTTGATCACAGGCGCTAGTTTCCTTATTGAGAGGTGACAGATTTGGATGTTTGGATTCCATTATTGTGTATTGCACCAGAAGAGAGGAGACCACACGAGTCGCTGCACTGCTTAGAACCTGCTTACAGGGGGTGCTAGTTAAAGAAAACCCAAACATTACCAACAACAATGAGGCTCAGAGGAACCCTGTAGGACAGAAGAAAAAGGAACTTGGTATGTGGTGCAGTCCTATTAACCAGTCTTTTAAAATATGTTGTTGTGTATGTAATATTGTGTTTGTATTGTATAAATAGCAAGGAAAAAGATCCGTAAACCAATCAAATGGCAGGCAGAGTCGTACCATGCCGGTCTGTCGGGGTCTGAACGACGCCGCGTCCAGAATAACTTCATGTGCGGGGAGCTGAGAATTGTTGTGGCAACTGTGGCTTTTGGAATGGGACTGGACAAATCTGATGTCCGAGGAATCATTCACTACAACATGCCTAAGGTGTGCAAGGAGAAATTACAACTATTTAAATATCTAACCTTTGAGATTTTGACACAAATTTTGACACACGATTCTGATCGTAATTGTGAGGACTATTGCAGGAACTCATGACTTCAATTGAAAAGTGTTAGAACAGTAATACTTATTTGTTTACATTCTTGTGTCTCTAGAGCTTTGAAAGTTACGTTCAGGAAATTGGACGAGCTGGAAGAGATGGAGAACCAGCCCACTGTCATCTGTTCTTAGACCCGGAGGTGAATCATGTTATTTTATTTATATAATTTTTCTTTTCTTCCCTATTTGATAATTTTACATACATATTTAATGTTGTAGGGTGGAGATCTCCATGAACTTCGTCGTCACATCTATGCAGACACAGTGGACTATTACACAGTCAAGAGACTGGTCCAGAAAGTCTTCCCTGAGTGTAAATGTAAACAAATCCACCAGAAACAGCAGTTACTCACTAAGGTAATCACATTATTATGTTTGTGGGTAAAATGCAGTTACATTCATCTATCAAGGTTCCAAAGTGATGAAAAATTAGCACTTTAAAATTCCAAACAAAATATCCCATCTTTTGAATGGTGAAAAGTAGTCAAAATGGCGCATATAAATGGAAAACTGAAACTAATGAATTGAGATTAATTTAACGCTGTTTGCCTGTAGGACATAGAGGACTCCGAGCTTCTTGAAATGATGGAAGTCTGTGAACAGGAGAAAGGTCTGATAGAGCAAATTACACCGTCTATGAATGACCAACCAACAGATGCACCACAACCAGCCCCAGTAAGTTAAAAAAAAAATATATATATATATATATATATATGTATATATATATGTATATATGTATATATATATGTATATGTGTGTGGGGGTGTGTGTGTGTGTGGGGTGTGTGTGTGTGTGTGTGTATATGTGTGTATATATACGTATATATACATATGTATATATACACACATATACACACACATATACACACACACATATATACACACATATACACACACATATATACACACATATACACACATACACTTACGTAACCACAGCGTGCTTCACTATCTTAAAAGATGCAATCTTTTCTGTTTCCAGGTTGATAGTACTAAGTTACCAGTTGAAGATGATGCCACTGTATCTGAACCTGAAGCCAGAGATGACAAGTCTGTTCAGCCACAAGAAGCTGTTGGTTCAAATGTCGACAGTGAATCGGAAAAAGAAAGAACAGCGACCTTTGAGTGGCCGAAAGATCGTGTTTGTCACACCCACGAAAGAGCTATTCCAGTCCAACAAACTGTGGAGACTTTGGACATCACAGAGGAAGGTACAGAGAACTCACAACCCATTAGGGGTTAGTTAGAGTTACAGAATTATTTAATATTTAAAAACATGTTATGCCCCTGAAAGGATACTTCTTTATTATATCTGTCAACCTTTTTTTAAATGAACCATGAAAATACAACTAAATTCTATAAAATAACTCTGTGGTAAGTTAGAAAGATTAGAAAAAACAAAAAGTTTCATAGTGTGAATATCGAAACAAAAATGCTCCCGTTTTTTAATTAATAAATGTGATTGATATAGTTTTTTTATTATTTTTAGTATTATACTGAATAAGACACATTCCCATCATAAAGAAACTCGTATTTCCTTTGTTGGTCGTCCCTGTCTCATCTGAAACAGGTGTGGAGACTTTGCTGTGTTATTTGGAGCTCCATCCTCAGCGTTTTGTGGAGCTGCTTCATCCAACAATGTCCCAGTGTAAAATTGCCTGCTATGATGGGCCACGACAACTTCAGAAACTTACTAAAGTGTAAGAACTAATATTTTTTGTTTAGTGAAGGTCCTGCTGGTGTGGCCAGTTACCAATATCTGCCATTATAAATTCACAAATAAACTGATTGACTAACTTTATCTGATACTATTTATGTTGATATAGATAATGGTAAACATGCAGTCACTTTTTCATTGCACTTCTATTTCCATCACCTTTACCATTATTAGCACCAATATCATCCTGATTTCAGTGGATATGGATGTTTGATACTGTCTTTATAAAAATGTTAATCTATCTTACAAACACTAGAGGTCGATAAACTATGGCTGGTGAGGTGTGTGTCCTTGTGAGACCACATTAGAACAATTTTTTATTTAGGACATCCTCACATACACCAAGTTCATTGATATCATTGCTATATTGTGTTCCTTTGACAATAAAAATAAGATGTTTTGTCTCTCCCCGTGCAGCTGTCCTCCTGTTGCTGTAGTTCTGGCTCGGATGAGGATGATGGGCGAACGGGTGGAGGTTCTGGACCAGGTGGAGTTTGATGTAGTGGAGGTGGCCGATACGATGGGCTGGCAGCTGCCCCTGGTGAAGAGAGGACTCAGGCAGCTGCAGTGGAGCTCAGGTAACTGAATATGTGTTTTATATCGAGATACTGAAAATAGGGGTGATGATATCTAAGAAGTTCTCTATTTCAAATAGGTATTTATTTTTTTAGTATCCTGATAATGATAGTTAGAAGACATTTTTGGCAATCCAAGGTTTAAAAAATATCTTTGAAATATATCTACCAAATACATAAAAAGTAAAAGCCAAAGTTAAACCTGTCAACTGGACAAAACGTTGTAGGAATGAAGACGTTTCGCTGCTCATCCAAGCTGCTTCTTCAGTTCTAGTCAGATTGCTGGTGGATGCTGCCTTATATCTCTCTGAAGAGAGGAGCTAACTACACTGAAACTGTAAACAGCTATTGTTTACAGTTGACAGATTTAACTTTGGCTTTTTTAGTCAACTTTAACTTTCAATAAAGTTACTAATTACTAACAGTAGTAATGCATTCAATTCCCACTGACCAGTTGAAATACCAATCACACAATATGAACTGTTTTGACCTGTGCCTGTATATTTCAATATTTTCATTTATACATACCATTCATTTATATATACCAAATCCTACTCATTAAATGTGTTTCAGTGGGGGGTCGCAGTGGTGTTATGGTTGAGTTTTCGGCCCCGTCGTTTTACTTTCGTTCCTATGGTGACCTCAGCGATGAAGAGATGGACCAAGTCTGTCACTTCCTTCACAACAGAGTCCAGAGCCAAGAGACCACACAGCTGTACCAGCTCGCCTCCTGCTTCAAGGCTTTTAAAAGGTACACGTGGATTTTATAGTTTAATACTTGAAATGTTATTATTCCAAACTAAAGACATACCAGGAGACAGAAATTTCATCATGCAAGTCTAAAGCAAATCATGCAAATGTGTAGCTCAAAAAATGTGTCACTGTCTGGTTTCAAATTCTGTAAACACTTTTAGTTGCTTATTTTATGCTTATTTTATTTATTCCTAATTCATGTGGTTGTATTTACAGTGTGGCGTATCAAAGAGTAACTTCCTGTGTTGATGATTTGGACGAGAGCCGCAGTCTTCTGCTTAAAAGTCTCCTCTCTGAATATTTTGAAAAGAGGAGAGACCAGCACAACAAACTAGCTCCTCTGGAAATGGAAGAACTTGACAAATTTAAGGTTACAACAGAATTTCTTTCTTTTTTTTTTCTTTTTTTTTACAATTCCTATTAGTTAAGAGTTAAAGCATGTTATAATAATGAATTATTACTGAATGTTGTTTTTCAGCTGTTTGACTGGGAGGGACAGATCAGAGCAGACATTAGGAGTTTTCTTGCTAACAGATGTGATGAGAAGTTTACTGGGCGGGCTGTGGCCAGAATCCTCCATGGCATTGGTGAGTTCACAATTGTTTCGATACAGTTTAACTTGAACTGAGTGGCAACTGAAATAATGACTTTCAAACACCAGAGGGCGATAGATTGCTGGTTTTAGAAGTTGCCTGGTTTAAAGAAAAGATTACGGGAAGTTGATAAAAATATAGGGCAGCAGTTGGCTTTCTGCATAGATATCATACACTCTATCTATTATCTATTATGGCTATAGTGTTACCCTAAAGGCTTGGCACAATGAAAAAATCACTAAAATACAAAGTTTGTGGAGTTGTAACAAGCTTGCCCTAGAAACAATTATCTCGCTAAAATAGTTAAAAGTATAATATCAGCAATTTGTCTTGTTAGAATACAGAAACACAAAATTATATTCAAAAAAGACAAAATGAACTTGAGTAAAATGGTAGATAGATTTTTATTTTATACTGTATATCTAAAATTTTGTCACTTTTTCAGGGAGCCCTTGTTATCCTGCCATAACATATGGCAAAGACAGACGCTACTGGAGGAAGTACATTCAGTTTGACTTCAACCAACTCATCAGACTGGCCACTCAGGAGATAATTCAATTTAAATGACTGATAAAAGTTATTTGTTGTATCAGATAAATCATAACTTTTAACTCTGTTTTGTACAAAGTAAATATTGTAATAAAAGTATTTTTGTAACTTGGTCTATATTTATATATTTATATTGGAGACTGTTAGAGGCTACTCTCACATTTATACATGGTTTTAACAAAAGTAGCATAAAACGGTTAAAACAAATCTGTTGATAAGGAAGTAAAAAACTCTGGTATTACATTAACATGCAATACCAGTAAAGTACCACTAACTGAAACACAAATATTGAATTTGTGTATCGAGTGGTGTTTTACGACCAGTCTTGCTTCACGTGTCTTTTGTTGGATTTGTTAAACTTTAACTTGAGCTGACAGAAAATATCAAAAGTGAGACCAAATCATTGTTTTGCAAGTCTTAAGTAAGTCTAAATTTTTTCACTTCAATTCCGAGTCAAGTCACAAGTCAAAAACGGGCTAGCCCATGTTGAGTCCAAAGTCAGTAACTCCCCAAGGCCAAGTCAAGTCCAATACTCTGTATTGAGATTCAAATCATTTCAAGTCCTTAAACCAAAGTTCTGAATACAGCTTGTATTTTGGCAATTTCTCTGCTTTTTACACTAAATTGTACTTTAGAAAGTCATGCAGCAAATAGGGATAAAACAACATCCAAATCTTACGGTGATATTTTGAAGAGAACAAAATTATCTGTATCTATTTTTTCTTTTTAAACGCCTTGACAAGACCATAGTGCAAATCATTATGTCATAATCCAAAGAATTAAGATTTAAAAGTGCACAGTCACTTCATCTGCACTGAAATGGAGCAAAGAATCATGGTCTATGCAGTTGTCTGTTCTAGCTGTTGTTACATCAAAACAAAGCATTTAAGGAAGGGAGCTCCAGTTTATTGTGTCAGCCCCCAATATTATTGTAAGATCACAGTATTTCACCTACTCAAGTCTTCTCAAGTCACAGGGCTCGAGTCCCAAGTCTTAGTCCATTTTCTCAAATTTCAAGTTATCAAAACAGTCAAGTCTGACTTGAGTCCAAGTAACTACAAGTCCCCACCTCTTGTAAATATGTTTAGAATATATGCTGTGAGATGACAGTACTGCAATAGCCTGGCCAGCCATACACAACGCCTTAAAAGGAGGCAGAAACACATGAAACCATAAAAGCTATTGAGTAAAATAGGCAATATATTTGTTCCATATTGTGTGCATCTGTATTATTATAGACATGTTTTAACTGCACCTGTTGACCTCACTGCTATTATTCAGATTACGTTCTAACTTCAGCAGTCTGTCATCTTGTCATATCATGATTGGGACTGCTTTGGTTACATGGTGTTTTCAAAACTTGTTGTCACTTTACAGTCTTCAGTAGACTTTGGCATCAAATGAAGTCCTGGGTTCACTAATATAAAGGGGTAAGTCAGGTTAAAACTCTTGTAGACATGATGTTAAAAAGCTCAAAGGTCCAGCCATGGAGTTTACTGGCAATGAAAACTTCACTCAAGCAAGACAAACTCATAAAAATGACTTTAAATTTCATGTGCAACACAACCTTCCAGACTGACTATACTTGTAAAATTTCCATAAACTGTGGACATATACAGTGCACCTGTGGTGTCTGTCAGTGACTTGTCAGTGGACTCTGCTCCTGATTACAACTTTCACACAAGATCGAAGATAAAGAGATTAGATCATAGAGATATAAGAGGAGTCAATCAGTTTAATCTGTCATATACAGAGGACAACCAGGAAGATGTGTTAAAATTAGTAGCAAATTACTGCTTTCGCTTCCCGGGATGCCCAGAGCTTTCTGAGTGCAGTTTGCATGTTTCTTCCTGTATCTGAGTGGGTTTCCTCTGGGTACTCCGGTCAACCCAAAATGTAAAGTCTTCCAGCTAAGGTGGCTCTGACCTAGCTCATGATTTAGAGATGGGTCCCTGCACTGTGGCACCCACTGCTCTTGACACATTGTATCAGTGGCATTGAAGAATGGGTCAAATGCAAAAGACTTTTGTCACAGGGACAAGAAAGTGTACCTTAACCATAACTACTTTATAAAACCACAAACAAAATAATACCAATAAACAAACTATTTACACTGGGTCATTGCTTTCTATAAATGATTCTGCTGTGGGGCCAACATATTTTTCAGTACACATTTATAAACAAGCTCAACTTTAAAATACAATTCAGAAGAAATCTTTAGCTCATGAAATTCACCAACTGCGCAGTCGCAAAATCACAAAATATTTCTAATGAAAATGTAAAATATCTGGTGTTTAAAACCCCAACATATAAAACAATAGCCTAATTCCCAGCCATGTCCAGGTGTTTTCTACGAAGGCACTGGTGTCTCCACATAACAGCAGATAACATTATCTGGGGATAGTCTTGTTGTTTTACAAGTTGTTTTCTTTTAAACTCTGCAATGTCCAAGAAGTAACAAGTGATGTGTCGTCAGATTTAAATTTAAAAAATATCTATTGATCCTTTGTTTAAAGCCTGATTTGGTCCTCATAGAGAGACAGCAGGATCAGGATGGCCCAGCCAGTCAGGAGGCCCAGGTTCTGCAGTAGAAACACCATCCAAGGCCTCCTGCTGTCGATGTGCACCAGTGTGGGGAGCTGAGGAAAGGTGCACGGTTACTCCGGGTGTACTGTCTGTGTTATAATTTAAATAAATACTGTTGCTGTGAGTCTTACCATGTCAGCTAGCCCCACGTACAGGAAGAGCCCTGCAGTCACCGCTGCGATCCACTGCTGCGTGCTCACATCAGTGGCCACAGACAGAGCGATGTAAAGACCAAAGAAGGAGGTCAGAGCACTGAGCACGTTCAGCAGCAGCGCTCTGCGAATGGAGACACCACTATGCAGCAGGATGGCAAAGTCTCCTGTAAAATACATAAAAGCTAGTAGTTAATAGCAATAATTGTACATATTTGATTATCTCACATACTTCAGCAAACACTGAATATAAAGGACTAACCCAGTTCATGAGGTAGTTCGTGGCACAGGACAGCAATGGATGTGGCTAAACCAGACTTCCACGACACAGAGAAGGCTGCTCCCATCGCCAGCCCGTCAGCAAAGTTATGGATACTGTCTCCAATAGTAATCATATATGGCAGAAGCCGCTGCTCTGCAGGTTATAATATAATTATGTAAACACAAAGGAGCACTTTTGTTACAAAAACATTCATTATTCTAGATGACTCCCACCTTGTGTGCGCTCCTTCTTAGGTTTTTCCTCCTCATAGGTAACCTGAAAAAGACAAGCAATAAAATATTTAGCGTGTGTACACTTATGTCAAAGACTATTGAAATACTATAACTGTGTATATACACTTGTGCATTTCTCACCAGATCTACTTTTGACACTGACTGAATCTTTTCTTTTTGTTTCTTTTCTTGTTGATACATTTCTAAAACTCTTCCATGGTCACAGTGGTGTGGGTCAGATTCATCCTAAAAGTACATTTTATTTTAAATATAAATGATTTCCACAATAATGCATGTGAAATGTGAATTTAACATGATCTCACCCCGTGATGATGTGTATGTTGGTGTTTTTTGTTTTTGTGCGAGATGAGAGAGAAGAGTGTCTCCATGAGGTAGAAGTAGTAGATTCCAGCCATCACCACCAACATTTTCAGAAAATAATCTGGAGGTGCGCCGACCGAGTGCACATGGTCATTGCTGCTCTCCTCTGCGTGTATGTGGAGACCAAGGAACTAAACACAAAATATACTGAGGAATCTGTCATA
Source organism: Periophthalmus magnuspinnatus (assembly GCF_009829125.3). NCBI lineage: Eukaryota > Metazoa > Chordata > Actinopteri > Gobiiformes > Gobiidae > Periophthalmus > Periophthalmus magnuspinnatus. Next base: position 10,588,553 of record NC_047136.2, on the reverse strand, counting down.
TACTTAAACATGTAGTGCAAAATATCCTTACTCATGTGCCTTTTGTTCTTAGAGGCTCTCACCATTGGCAGTAGATGGAGCAGTGCATCTCCAGTGAGGGACCCCACAGCCATACTGATGCAGAACTGAATACAGAGCTGGAAGACGGTGGTGCAAGAGGTGAAGACCAGGACCACGATCCCAAACATGGCAAAGAGGGTGATCACCACATTGGCCAGAGTCGCATAGAGGTATCCTGCAAACAGAGATGGGCAGTACTCTTGAGGTAATGCTTTGGTTACAATTCCCAATATGAGTAAGTCCACTGACAAAAGCTTTATACTGACAATATTAAATAATTGTAACATTTGTGTTTCTTTAAATTATAAATCAGATGTTATGTCCCAACAGTTACTTTTTAAGTTATTCTTACTGACTTGAGTACTAGTTTCCCCAAATAGTTTTCATTCTTACTTGATTAATTTCCTTGTACTTCTCGTAAGTAATATTATATTTAAGTAATGTTAGTCTTACTTGAGTACATTTTTTGGCTACTCTATCTGCCTCTGTTTGCTAAGAGGAATCAGGTCAAGTGAGCAAATAGTCAACAAATCAGGCTGTTGACCTGTGTATCAAAGTATTCACATTAAGTATCAACTCAAGAAATATATATGGCATCCCTTGCTAAATCTGAGGGACCGTTCACATTTACACAAACACTGTGTCAACATTGGGACTAATGTGGGACTAAACTTGGAACTACAGCAGGACTAGAACAGGGTGTACAAGTCTACATTAGAAATAAACTGGGATCAAGCTGTAAAGTGAGCAAACCCAAACTCTAGTTTACTTTTGCTTATTTAATAAAACAAGGACAAGAAGAAATAAATACGTATCTTGCTCCCTGAGGCAAGCATTATTTTGTAGCTATAGAAACATACGTTCAGTTTGGCTGAGACCATCAGGGTTGACAGGTTTGGTGGTCCCATAACAGGCTCCACTCAGGACCTGCTGGACCAGAGCTGGACTGAGCCGAGCAAGGTCTGATCCGGCCTCAGAGCTGCTGTTTATGAGACCGTAGATCTGCATCAACTCCTCAGCAGAGAAGCAATGCTGAAAACAGAAAATATATGAAGACTTTTATATGAAAGTCAATACAGTAACAAGAAAGTTTATTTAAAAAAGGTGAATCATCATTTATTTTCATTTATTTTGCCTTTATTTTACAAAGCAAAATATTGAAAGCAAATTCTTATTTACAATACTGGCCTATAGATTATATTACTAAACAAAACCTATGGAGAGACAGGATTTTGGAACTAATCTTCATGACTACTTTTAAAATGTTTTGTTTTTTCATTGTTAATGTAAAATATTAAAGCTTATTATTACAGGAAGATTTTAGTGCTGTTTTATCTTATTAGAAAAAAGAAGAATTGTGCTGGAGGATTGGTCTTGTTGTGTTTTTCACTACTGAATCATTTGGTCATGTTGTTACCTCATCCCATGAGCTGTTGGTTCCACTCGTTCCTGTGTGTTGTAGTGCACCCCTCTTCCTCTGTGTGCTCCTCCTCTTTCTCCCGTGGTCAGAGTGGTCATGGTCGTCATGTTCATCACCGTGACTGTGTCCATCCCCTGAGTCTGGTCCCAGCTGCAGACTCTTCATGAGAAATTTCAACTCTAAGTGAGGAACATGGATACAACTTTCAGATTTTAAGACATAAGCATAGTCCCAGTTTAGTCTGGGCTAATGTGTGTACAAGGCAGTCAAGGCAGTCTAATTACATACACATATAAAATGTATTTGCTGTACTTTTTATGAGCACTTAAATATAATGAAATGCTGTGTATCATATATATGTTTTCATTTCATTATTGTTTGGGCTTTTAAAAAACATTTTGTTAAATATTAGCAGAAGCAGTAGCAGGTGACTGACTTTTACACCAATGACAAATTATTATTATTATTATTATTATTACCGGTAACTAAAATTAAATGCAAACACAAAATCCTTGATGTAATATGATCTTTCTTACGTTTTAACAGTTATACCTTCCACAGTGAAGTTATTTGACCCCAGTCGCTCCATGATGCTATTTATGAAGAAGCTCTCATTTGGCAGAGCGGTACTTGCAAAGCAGTGCCCCTCCAGAGTGTGGAACAGGATACGGCCCAAAACAACCACGATGTCACCATCCTCATGTCCACCTATGAGGTCACCTGCCCCAATGCAGCTCTGTCAGCACAGAGACACATAAGAGATCAAATGTTTACTAACATAATACAGTTTAATTAAATCATATGAATATAAAACTAGAATAATTCAGTCTTGAATACTTCAATACAGTAGGCCTTAATTATGTTTGATAAAATGACATTTCTTGTGCTATCACTAGTATTTAGAAAAATTGTATTCACACAGTGTGTGACAATAGATCATTAGATGTAAGATTAGACTTCAAATCTACACATAATATGAGCTACATATGTGCATTATGCTTTAGTATGTAGTAATGACACAGATCTATCCAGTCTCTCTACTCTTCATCATTAACTTCATTGTTCTTGAGTCTGTGCTTCAAGACTGGTAGCTCAAATCTCAGCATCCTATAATTTAGCCACCAACCCTACTCTTATATTGAGTTTAGGCATTTAACCGGACTAACCTTACTTTAATTTCTTCTTGATGTTTCAATTGATCATTGAGCCAAAGAACCACAAGCTACTAGTGATTAGTTTATTAATACCTATTGATGGCAACTAACAACTTAAAAATTTGTGGGGAATATGCAATACAATATATATGTGTAATGCATTGGTATTGAATTTTTTTTCTAATACTTTTAATACTTTGCTATTGCTTCTATTAATAGTAGTACTACTCATACTACTAATACTACTGATCTTTTTACTATGTTTCCATTAAAATTTCAAACTTGATTTCGGTGCTAAGATAAATGCTTGACACTTCACACCAATTTCAAAGCCACAATGATAATAAGAAATACACTTGTTTTTAGATAGTAGGGTGCAGTTACCAAAACAATATCCACATTGTTTTATACTAGTTCTGAGATTAAAACATCTAAAAAAAAATTAAGCAATTAGTCTAATGATTTTTTCAGTAGTGATACCTATGTATAAATTCAACACTAGTTCTGGTATTAATTAATATTGATATTTGTGACAAGCCTAGTCTTTACCTGGCTCTCCTTAGGCCTGTAGTGGAGACTCTGCAGCAGCATCTCCACTGTATGAACATCAGTCTCATGGAGGAAATGCTCGGTCTCCTCTTTCCACGTTCCTTGTTTTATCGCTGAACAAACCGGTCCTGGAGAGCTGAGGTAAAGGACGCTGCCACTTGCCACAAAACTGAAGTCTTGTACACTTATGTACAAACCGTGTCCTGTGTTATCCTCATGGTGTGTGGTTATCAGCTGGTCAACGGCATCTGCTGGACTGCACTGTAAAACAAAGCATGCAAACAAAACATGATATGAGAAAACCAATCTATTTGAGGCAACTAATTTTGGTCAGAGAAGTTTGACATGTTATCTGGCTTTTTAAACTAACCAACCAACAAAAATATACATTGTATTACACACGATATTATGTCATTGGCAAGAAGAAATCACTTGTATTATCAGGATCTGTCAAACATTTTATTATCACTATCACTATTAATCACTAAAAGCAAGTTCATAAAGACGTAAATGAAATGGATGACCTCAACAACACAGGTCAGCTTGTTTCCAGTCGGCACTTATCAAACATATTAGATGTGTAAATGAATCCAAGTGATAAGAGCCTTATAACGGCTGTATAGCATTTATTTGGGCTTGTGCCCTTGAAATTTATGTAGAACATATATAGGTTGCATATAGTTTCATATAATTTTTATTCTATTTTGTAGTCTATACATCTAGAGTACTGAAGCATACGATAAATGCTACCCCACTAAATACATCATGTACTTTAAAGTATTATTATTCGAAAAACTAAAAGTTTTGTATGTTTAAGTTGTAAGTTGTATGTTTAAGTAAGAGAAAAGAATATTACTAAAGCTATCACCAGAAGATTACATGTATATATATTATATATACACACACAATATACACACACCGGAGTCTACATAAATTGTACAAAATGTAAAGATAGGTCAAATATAAATAAATGTATTAATAAAAATACTCCAAACACTTGAGACCTACTCCTTATCTTTGTTTCATAATAGCCCAGGCCTATAGGATCGCTTTTTACTTACTTGAGTAGTCTATATTCGAATTATATTCACATTTTTATAGCCTATTATTTTTTATCGATAGCCAATATTAGGTTGATTTGCCAAACTGAAATGTTAGTAGGTCTAAAGATACAGGTCTTTTTTTTTTTTCTTTTTTTTTTTTTTTTTTATCAGTAAAGGCCTTTTAACAGCTTTTGTACCTCGACCCTTCTGTAGTTCAGTCTTTACCTGGCAAAAGCTCTCCTCACCTGGCTGCAGCAGGTAGCCCAATAAAACCGTACCTTTTCACACGACACTTCGCCACACTGCACACGGTTCTCCAGTGTATTAAAGACGGCGCGCACGGCTGTCCGGGACAGATGCTGCTCCCCCGGTGCCACCGCGCTCACCACGTCCCGGTACACGTGCTCCAGCGCGGGCGAACCGGACGCATAGAAGACGAATATGGAGAGGAAAAGAAGGACTGACGAGGAATACATCTTGAAGAAAATGTTTTGTTTAGTTTTGTTTTTTTTTTTAAGGAAAAAAAGAAACGTGTTGATATGGTTTGCCAGTGTCCTGGATGTCAGTCAGGACTCGTTGAAGCGCACAGTCTTGGGCTCAACTCTTTATCAGTTTAAAACCGCTGGAGCTGTGCTGGATCCTGCATCGTGATTGGCTGAGACGAGGCGCGTGCTGCACACCTGAAATGCGTGCTCATCTGTTCTGTAAGAAACTATAATGTGTTACAGTGTGCCCCGTAAGTATCATGAAGAGGAGTCACCTCCTTATTGAATACACACTGCACAAATATGTGTCTTGACAATATACACTGATAGACTTGGGTGTACTGATAATATGTATTGGGAGTATTTGATTTATCTTGAATGATAAACATTGTTGTCATAGGCCTAATTCATACTTTTAATAATAGTTTATGAGTATGAGTACACTGTCCAAAACATGTTGAATGACAGTCAGTCCCTCAATAGACGCAGGCCTGTTTCAATGATTGATTAGAATCCCTGAGGCAGGGCCACACTGAGGTTAGGGACGTAACCTACCGACAAAGTTAGGTCTCGAAGTCCATTTGTATTTCAGAATGTCAAATAAATACTAACATGGAAAGATTTTCTTTAATAAAATCAGATCCTTTAGGTTCTAAGCGTATACTTGCATTAATTTGATTTGACCACTAGAGGGCGGGGTTGTATTATGGACACGGTTTTACTGATTGGTTCAGTATGTAGCTCTACAGTAAGATTTTTTAGGCACCTATTGAACAGGCGCGCCATTATTTTTGCATAAAAGATCAACTTCTGCTGTTGGCTGTTACAACTTTTCTACTATAATACAAGGCACTACTAGTCCTGAAAGTTTGACACTGTTCAAGTTCTTGTAAAGCTTGACTCTATTTATACTACTCAATAAAAGGTTTAGCAGTAGCAGTCTCTTATTTCTGTGAATGATCTATTGATTGAATTTCAGCTGATTTGACTCAAAATCAACAGTTATTTTCAGAACCCTTGGAAACGGACACTCACTGACATTGATTATAAGGGGAATTTAGACTTGTAACACTATCACAATATTATCACTGTATACTATGTCAAAGTCAATGAAAGAAAACAATATGGAGTTGATTGGCCACTCTCGCCTCCTTCCACATGATCAGCCTTACATGGGACCCTGGACATCTGGTCTCTCTGCCCCTCACTCGGTGCTCTGAAGATGACCTGTTTGTGGATAATCTTTAAGACAAAACACCCACTGCCCATTGACCTGCTTTCACCCTCCCCTCAGTCAGAATGAATTAATGATCTGTCAAACAAACCTGGATGTTCTCAGCATTCATCAAGTCCCACACTGTTTACATAAAAGCATTATTATTATTATTCAATATGGCAACATACTGAAGCCTAATCGACACACGTTATGGCTCTCACAACATATAAACAATAACATGAAAATGCAATGGTTCTTTGGATCACAGTTGTTTCATTTTGTTTTATTACCACAATTTTATTAACAGTGCAATTGTAGCAGGTGTTGTGTCCTTGGGCAAAGCACTTTAACCACCTTACCCAAGTAGTGAGTGATTGGTGGTGATGAAAAAGGTAATTGGCAGCCACATTTCCTTCAGCCATCCCCAGGGCAGCTGTGGCTAGAATGAAATTGATTAAATGAAAACTAAATGCTAGCCTACATAAATCGAAGGTATTATTTCATTAATACTTGTCTAAGGCACATGGTTTAAGTAATGTCAACAGCAAATCCTCTTTCTTTTGGTCTAGTGAACTGCAAATTGATGTGACACCAATATTACATCAGATGCCCTTCCTTACTCTACTGCCTTAATTTCAACTAGTGTGCCAGGGAACACTAGTGTGCAATGAGATATTGCCAGATGTGCCTTGAAAAATTCCAGTTAACATATTCACACGTGGATTTATTGAATAATTTACCATGTGTCCTGGGCAAACTTCTGTGCCTGAAAAGAAAGAAAAAGACACAGTGTTACAGAATATTCTCACCAACTCATTCTGTGGTTTCAATGTATTTGATTGTTTCTGAAAATTGTCTGAGGGTAGAGATGTTCCAACTGTTTCTTATAATGTCTTGCTCTTGACACTGGACTCTACCCCACTTTCTCTTTGAGATGGATTTCTCCATCCAGAAATAAAACCATGAAGCTTAATCCACTTAAACATTGGACAGTCTCAAACGGCAGAGACCCGAGGTACAAAGAGGATGAAAGAAGAAGTCTCATATTGAGGGTGGACATATAAAAACAGGACTAAAAAGTCTCAATCACAGCTTGTTCATTCTCGAAACTTAAAAGGTGTACAGTACTATGTAACCTTTGTGGTGGAAGGTTGGCCACCTGCTTGAGATTAAACATATCTATCTTTCCTTTATTCAAAACAGCTCTTTTTTACAGCTACATTTTATGCCATATGGAACATTCAAGAAAAAGCAATAACATCTTCATGGACACCCTTTACAGATAAATGGAACCTTTAAAGACCCCACCCCAGTGAAAAAAAAAATCTGGTCTCGGCCCTGGCAATCCCACTATACAGCAAGACAGTCCACCAGGTATGGAGTTTGCATGTGTACCAATATCTTCTTCAAACTAGAACAATGCACATTACATTTCCTGCTATTTACTCCTGATCCCAGTTTTTACCCAACATCATGAACTGATGAACCACAGAAAAGACCAGTTTGATATAGTGTGCTGTAACCAACAAATCAAAACACAGGATTCCTTTCAGTCCATTCAGTGTTGAGTTCGCCACATTCCCACCTAATTCTTTGTCATATTTTTTGTGTGTTTTTGTATGACTAATATTATAACAGCCATCATGCCATTATTGCTTATTATATAATTGTACCATATGTGCTGTATTACACAATAAAGCTTTTTTTTTCTCCATTTTTTCCCCCCAAACCGCACATGGCACTTACATAAATCTGTGTCCAGGGTCAGTGAAGGCTAGCTGCATTAGCATAATACATGTGGCAGGTGCACAGTGCGTGTGCATATAGATGTATTTTCTAATTTCACGTTAAGCCCTGTTTCTGACAAAGGTTGGTTGATCAAATTAAACGATTTATTAATTCACTGGTTTTAATCTTACGGCTCTTTTCAACCTTGGAAATGGACACAATGAAAGGAATTGGAGAATAAAAATGGGAATGAATTATGTGGGAATGTGGTACTTAAAAATAATAAGCATGTCCTGGTCTGATTGGTTTGGTTTAGTTGTATTTAAGTCAGTGGACTGGGAAATGAGAGGAACACAGGAGGTGGGAGGGGTAAGGACAGGACACAATCTATAAAGAAAATTATGTTTTTTAAGAATGAAATGTAATGCTACTTTTTGGTTTGTGTCTGCTGCCCCCTGGTGCTACTTCTTGTCAATGCCTGAGACAAAATCTTATTTCATCCATTTCTGTGGCTGCCTTTGAAAGTCACATTCCTCTAATTATGTGCAGTTAGACTTCTCAAAAATCTGTCTGGGCTTTGCTCCGAAATAAAGACAACAGTTTGTCAGACCCATAGATTTTATTCGATCAAACAGATTTAAGTGTGAAATGGGGTTAAAGAGCAGGGAGAGACATTCAGTACATGTTCCCAATACGGAATGAATCTTATGCAGAGCCTCCTCTTTCTGGACATCTCCCCTTGCTTCTCTTGATGTGATGGAGCAGTGAGCTTGTACTTTATGCTTCAAATAAAGTCAAATTAGCAAAAACTCACCTTGTCCACATTCAGTTGATAACCTTTGAAATTTCTGCTAAAACAACCCTTAAACAACCTTTGAACAAACCAATCTCACTATAGTTCACTTTTAAGAGCTTCCCAGTCAACTCAATATAAATCCACTATTATATAAAACGTAAGAACCGGAGGGGAGTTCTGCTTCTGATTGAGTGTTTATTGACATAAAACTAGTGTCAGTGCTGACAGCAGATGCAGGCTGACTCATTTTACAAAGTTCAAATTTCATCATAAAATCGCTGTGGAGGCACTTTTAAAACACAGCATGAAGAGATGTTGTGTTGCAGATCTGCTGCAGTTTACATTGGAGTGGAAATTAAAAATCGCTCTGTGCATCTGGAAACGATCTGGGCCTTATATAATTACTGCAGACGTATCTCTGCTTTTGTACAACTTAATATGATTGTTTAAACACTTTAACATGAACAACCAAAGTTTTCCTCTTTTTGTGACTTTTACTTTTGGAGGTCAAGTTGGGGTTGTGCTGTGAAACCGTTGCATGCTAATTCTTAATAACTGTATATGAAGGAACCATTTACCCACTTAGTCTCACATTCAGTGGAGTCAAGTTGGACAGCCTCATGTGGGAGAGAGCAGTGAACCTCTAACCTTTGGGTCAGAGGGCAAATTCTCCCAATTGACCCATTTCTGCTGAAACTGGCACAACAAGTACAAACCTAAGACTGCAACTAATTATCGCTTTAAGTAAAAAGCAATAGGGGAAATGATTATCAAGATTAGTTAATTAAGGTTTGACTGATCTTCAGTGGAGATCTATTACCTTACTTTTTTCTGTAATAATGTTGAATACATACTTTTGTTGCTTTTAATTCATTGGCTGCAATTTTCTTTTTGATGGGGACAGCAAATCATATCTCCTTTTGTCACTTCTATATCTTATGTCAGATGCCCTTCTTAAGACAGCTCATTGTTCCAGGCTTAAGATTTGCTTATGCTCCATACTCACTGTATTCTATTCAAAACAATCACTAATTATTGGTACACTTCAACACATAATACTAAATAGTGTGATCTTTTGTAGGAGTGCAGAGCAGTGATGTGATACTTCTCTCTGATCCTGTACATTCAGTGACAAGGGCTTTTCAAACAGCTTTACTAAAACTGTGCGAAAACAAAAACAAATGTCCCCAAGAAAGATTTAATCAGGTTTACGCTCTGCCGCTGCTACCCTCAAGCGGTCGTTAACATCCTGGTGAGTTTATCAACAAGTAACAGTTGGTTGTTAATGGAAGAGGAGAGAAAATGTGTTTGTAGACTCTGATTAGCCATTATAATACAGTTAAAACACAGCATGGGAACATTTTTATAGTTTTTTTTTTTTTTCAAATGACAGTGGCCACAATGTGATGAATTGTTTAAAGGTACATTATGTAACTTGTCTGGTGGAGGACCTCCCACCTACTTGTCTTCTTTGAGATGTTATTATTATTATATTTTTAAAACCATAGAGAAAACATGCATTCTTGCTATGAGTGGGCTCGCCTCTCCACAAATCTGACCTGTAACTTGGCCCAGTGACATCACCTTGGCCCCATGACATCACCTGCTATCTCTTTTGGAGATAAATTAAGTTAAATCTCATACTGTGGAACATTCTAGGCAAAGTTGACAAGCAGATGGTGGACCATCCAAATGAAAAGTTATATTCATCTTATTTCAGAAATTGCCTTGGCGTCGCCTTTGTCATTTGGGTCGTATTATTTTGTATGGGGCTGCCGATCTTGACAACAAATAAGTTCTATAGGAACTACAGAGTCATTTTAAAGCCTCCCAGAGAATCGGTGCATTGTTGAATTGTTGGTACACATGAATATATAATGTTTTACACAAATCAACCTACTTTATATTATTCACTTTTCTGAGATTCTCCATTAAAATGAAAAGGATTCCACCACCAAACCACCCACCACAAAGACTTATTGTCAAAAATATTGATTTATTCTATATATACATTCCTCCAGATAATGTCATAGGTGACAGCATGGGGTTATATGAACAACTTGTAGCAAAATTGGCAAATTAAGTTTTGAACTGGTGATTGGAGATAGATCCAATCTGAATGTAATGGATGGCTGACAAAAGTGTGACAATTAAGAAGTGTAATTGCTGGAACTGGACCAAAAAATATATTGACTTTCAGACAGCCCTGAAGAGTTGAACTGTTAATGTTGTTCCCAAGGGATACTCAACGCAACAACTCCACAACATGTTTGTGTCTCATGATAAATAACTGTAAAATCATAATTTGTTTGCGTTAATCAACATCTGTTGGTTTAAATACAGCTCGCTTCACTCTGCATATTTGCATTAACACAAGGAGCATAATTAAACTGCATATTTATATAACATGCAGGTTTAAGGGACTTGTCCGGGTGAAAATGCACAGTCTATGCAGTTTTGATCCAAATGAATGTGTGAATGAGCATATGTGAGAGCTACAAGCCTGTCCAGGTGGCCAGATAATTAAACAACATCCCTCTCACTTGATTTTACATGGGTTTTCAGCACAACATCTGGCAATGTGACGAGAGGAAAGACCCGAGAATATCAAGATGGATGGAGAGAGCCGGGACAAAACGCTGTTGAGTCTGAATGAAGTGAATTAACGGTCACCTTTGTTGAATCTGGCAACGTTCACTAGAATATGCTTCAGTTTTAAAAGTCACTCAGTTTTCAAGTTTGCATCATGAGGTATATATTTTGGTTCATCATTTATTTTTTTATTAAAGGTCCTATATTATGCACAATTGGTTCTTGTGAGCTTTTAGCCATTTTAAAATGTTGTTACTTCATCAAAAACATACATGGAGTTGTAGTAAGGTTTAGTAAGCCTTTATTATTAGTCTGTCTACATTGTGATGTCATGAAGCAGTAGTGTTCAAGTTAACAGCTTCTTTTACTTTTAGTTCAGTAGAGGTTGACAATTCCAAGGCAAAAATTATCCAAATGATTTTAGTGAAGGTACATGTAGTTTAAAAACACAGTGGAGCACTTCCTGTATTACCACATGCCATCACAAGGTGGAACAGAGTGTTTTCAATTTTAGAGAAGAACTCAGCCTAAATATGTAGAATCTGTGTGTTAAACATGTGTGAATGAATCAAAACACAACTCTAATGAGGAAACAACATTATAACATAGCTCAGAAAATAGTGTAATATGGGCCCTCTAACAAGCGTAAGTTCTTGTTGCTGTCTAATGCAATTGGAGTGCTCATCCTGCAACTGTGTCAAGCTACAATCAGTGAGAAGACATCAAGACAAAATTCTCACAACAATCGAAAAAACAACTTAAACAGGCCAGAAAAATCACTAGTTTCTTTGTTTTTACACTTTGAAAGAAAAAAAAAACCCAAAACAAACAAACATATTAAATCAGGAGTGGGAACTCAAGATGTTTCTCAGTCTTCTGTGTTGTTCTTTTTTTGTTTTTCCTTTTAATTTGTCGTCATGTTTGTATGGACACAAACGGACCATGCGTCTCTCTGATTGGTTAATCCGTCTGTCAGTCACGCCTATCTGAAATCAGGGATGCAGTTCCAGACCTCCCCGTCTTTGTAAAGTTTTGCCAGGTAAATAAAAGGCTGCAGTTTGCCCATTCTTGATTTCTGATTGTAGATCCCTACAGAGGTTGACAAGTCGACATCTGTCCTCCCTATGTTAATTTTGTATGTAAAGATAAATATTTAAAAATCAGCTTGTATTTGCATGACAGCATTTCAAAGCTTAGAAGCGAAGTGGCAGCATGACACTCAGTAAACCCACTGTAGCAGCTGACACAGTGTAAATTAGTGTGACTTCTCCAGATTTGAAGCCTGAAGCGCGTGTTTTCATTTCTTTCTTAATCAAACCGGAGGATCAGCTGCTTTCTGAGAGGTACAGGCCTGTTTTTAATTAACACCAGATGTTTTTTTTTTACTGTTTTCCTACAAAGAACAAGTCTCAGCAATTAATTACAAAAAAGTTGAATAATGTTGACAGTTGTGAGGATGGAGATGCCTTAAGTGTATATTCCCTCTCGCAGTCACTTTAAATACCATTGATACTCCATTATAAAGCTCTGTTGCTTGGCGGAGAGCGAGGAGAAAGATGAAATGACAATCTTCTGCAAGTTTTTATGATTTATGCGTCCAATTAGACCTGATTTTATGGCAGCACTTGCTCTGAAAAATTGCACGGCAGTTTCTTCATCTTGTCCAATATCTCTTCTTTCACTGTGCTAGACTTGATTTAGGGTACTGCTTATGATACAGTAAAAGTGTGTGTGTTGCAAAAGCATCATTATCCAACATGAAGCCCATATTTGATTACTTTGCAGCAAGATAAACAATATACTCCCTGAGCCTTACAATCCCAGGCGTTTTTAACAATTTGTGTCGGTAGCTACAGGTTTTCTACCTGTGCACTTCTGTAATGGGGGTTTAAATTGCCTGCAATGATTCAGTATAAACCGGCAATTGTCTCGCTATTTACTCAATTTATGGTATCGATGTAACATTTCCAGAAATAAAAAAAATATAGTTTATAATGTCCTGTTTTAGTGGCGTTTTCTTCCTGAAGTAGATGGGAGATTTTTACCTTTAAAATCAACCATATTGTTCACATAATTTAGGATGATAAGGTGTTTTTCAATACAGAAAGATGGAGAAGGTTGAACTATGAGATGGGTGAAATGTCCGCAGGCCTATTATTTGCTGATTTGTGTGTAAGAATAACTGATTTTTAATTTTCACCCCTATTTAATTAATAAATTCTTCTTTCGACAATGGGAGGAAACCAATATATGTGTAGTTAAGGGGTAAATACTCGGTTCAGATGAGCTCCTAAGCTAATATCTTTAGTGACCCGCTGCTAGGATATATTCTGTCCTAACTCGCAATAGTCCTGAATGTAACTTGTTTCTTTCCATGACAAAAACAAAACAATACCAAAGAATCCAGAATACGCAAATGCTATAATTTATGGTTTTCTGCATTTTTGTGTGCTCACCCACCACCCAAATCCTAAAAAAAACATCGCATTAACCATCATCAAACCCTGAAACAAAGCAAGCCTCCTTTGTCATGTACTATTTGATAATGTACACTTGTAATGCAATTTCCATCTCGAAACACTATCTACGTACTTCCCGGGGACTATTGGGAAAAGTGTAAAATAGTAACAAAATCTCTCTGAGTCGTCCCTAATCGAGTCGAGCAACTGGTTTCCTCTCTCCTCGTCACCATGGAAACCGGACCTGTGGAAGGGGCTCGGTCTAATTTGAGTTTTTTCTTCTTAATATATAATCTCCGCTAATCCGGGACCAATTAGTTTCTGCCCACCACAAAGAAAATCAAGGCCTGTTATTCTTGCTGCCTGTCCCTCAATTTCCTCCCTCCATCTTGTTGCTCTCTCACAAATGCACAGCAGATGATCCCACATTGATTTAGCCTCAAATTAATCCAATTAGTTCCAACTAACACTTTCGTCTCACCCGCTTATTTTTCATGTCCTCATTTCCTGGCTTTAAATTAGGAATACATTTATGAAACCACAAGCTGAATGACTATAGTCTTGCTCCGTTTGGCTTGGTGCGGTACAGCTTGGGTCAGTCGAAGGGGACTGAATATACCACCAGTATCTCTTTTTAGGCATGTATCCCCAAGAGTGACTTCAGTGTTAGTGTCTCCCTCATCAAAAATATACCTGAAGTGATTTTACATGTCATCCATGCTTGTTTGAGCAATTTTATGATCTCTCCCAGGCTGTATTCAAACCCTTCTTTCGGTTAGCAGTACGAGCCACCTCATACATGCTCCCACACGACTATTCTCCATAAATATACAAAAACATGATGTAAAACTGTACACAACAACTTGACAAACCTGATGCGATGTGCTGTGGTTTCATTGGCGGGATGCGCGCTGATTGTGTTGTGACTTTGCGTGGGGAGCAAAGGGAGGGGAGTCTCAGTATATAGCATATTCAAAACAATAAAAGGGTATATAGTTATCGAAACATATTATGTGTTAGCAGCTAATACCCCATAGAATTAAATACCCCCCTGTTTAATCAAATCTTTATGTAAATCCTCTTCTATTGTGGTTTTGTGCTTATCTCAATTGACAATGTTGTGACAAATCTTGCACTATGATGCATTCTCTAACAAATGACAACTTGTGCATTAATTAATTATCTATGCTTGTATTTAATGACTTTTACTATAAACAAAGAACATTTTTGTGCTACAGTTTTTGGTCGCAATGCAATATTTGCCTCTGAAAATGTTACCGAATGTCTCTTCAGTGCTGCATGCCAAACTTTTGTTATCCCTACCAAACCTCACTGACCCCTCCCACATTCCTCCAATAGTAACCAGCCTTATGTTCCTCCTGTCCCGCTGGTTGTGTTGCCTCCTCCCAGCCCGAGTGTGTCTCTTCTAGCTGTGAGATCCATGTTCATGCTCAAACTCACTGTTATTGTCGCGGTTGGGGGCACGGCAGCGATCAGAGCCATAGAGATGCACAGCGGGATGCCAAGCACAGATTAGACCTCTGGGGGCGCTACACTCACCACGAAATGAATGCACACAGCTATAAGGGAATAAACAAAAGTAGGAGACACAAGTGGGAAAGGATGTACAGGGAGTTATTTAGGTAAAATGGTATTTATGAAACAACCCAAGTCACTGGAGTATGTAGAAACAGCTGTGGGTACTGCATGGGTCAAACAATGATCAGAAAGTGTGTGGAAGAAGTGTCCAAATTATTAGTTATAACAAAAGTAAAAATGTAAAATGATAAATTAAATAAACTGTGCAGAAACACATGCACACACAAACTGGTAAACTGGTTCCTTTGGGCGTCACTTGGACACTCTTGCTGGAGAACTGCCTCCAGCTGTGGTTCAATCAATGCTTTTGCAATGGTGATTGTTAGTGGCTTGTTTTATGTTTGATGATCTGTGACAATTTCTCCATTTGTCAACACCATGGCAGTGTGATTGGATTACAATGACAGACTTGGGCCAAATTAGATGGAATTTGGTGCTGCTTTGGAAGCTCTCTCCTGTAGCCCTTTATCATCAACTTGTGTGGTTGATTGTATTACATTCACCCCTTTTCACCCCATTGTTCTTAGTTATTTATGATAGAAGCTGCCTTGCCAAATGGCTCGGTTATAAATTTACCATTGCCATACCATTGCCATTCCTATAACACCTTCCTCACCCTTCATCAGTGGGATTTTTGCCTTAGTCTTCTCCAAGTCAAGTCTAGCCTTTACAAGCTATTTCTGTAATTAGTGAAAAAAGGATTGAAGTGTCTTGCATCAGGGCACCAAGTCAGTGTTAATTGGTTCAACTGTGAAACAATACACTCACATGGTTAATGCACAAAAAATGTAACTCTTGGTTTCAGTTTTAGTTGTTTCGTGTTAACTTTTTCAAGGTATTTCAATTTTTTACAGGGTTTTAAAATGTGTTTAGGCCAAGGACCCCTTACTACTTAATTAATACCCCAACTTCTTGCCTTAAGTAGTTACTAAGCCTGAATTACTCCCAATAAACCATTAATAAAGGACATTATGAATTAAGTTGGGTTACATTTCCATATGCTGTAACAAAATATTACAAATAATTGATTTATTATGATTTCTTATATGCCCTGCGTGGTAAAAATTGATAATAATTCCTTCCCAAAACAATTGATTGTCCTTCACATGGGCTCCTTCACAACAAAGACGCCGCGGTGTAGCACGGCGTAGTGACGTAGCACCCACCTCCACTCCCCATATGGCCCCTCTCCTGAGACGAGCAGCTATCAGGGCCTACGTGTGTGCCTTTTATGATGCACGGCAGAGGAGAGGGGAGGCCAGTCAGTGCACCAGTCTGGAAATGGGGAACACATTAATCTTATTTGTCATAACCTGTCCCGTGGGATGATGGCATATACCCCCCCGGTCCCGTCTACGGCTGACCCCCTCCTGTGTGCAATCGGTATCTACGCCGGACAGAGAGACTGAAGCTAATTACATGTGAGAGTTAAGATGGTGGAAAGGAGACAAAGACTGCAGTGTGTGTGTTTGGTGTCCACTGGTCCGAAGCCTTCTGTTATTTTAGGTTTTTATATATGCAGTCTATCTCCACTGTGCATATTTCCTCATTAAAGCATGCTTGAAACTTCATGCCTTTCTGAGTAGAGAGATAATAAACACACTGTATGCAGAAGTGGGCTTAAATGGTTTTGAAATGGAGATCTTGTGTTGCAGGAAAAGTGTTTAATCAACTGATAGTGCCGGGTTTGGTGAGTCATTGGTGAAAACAAACACTAAAAGCTTTGCTCAATTATCGTAAGCCTATAAACGATCTCGAGTTAGGTGCGTTCCTATTGGTTGTTGGTCTATATGACTTGTCAATGTCAAGTTATTCATAATTACAAAGGCATCTATATTTAACTGTGCTACTGCATGACTACAGAGAAATGGTGAAAAAGCTGGATGGATGAATAAACAGGCATTTAAAAAAATATAAAGCAGCTCTGAGCCCCCTCTCGAACTGTATACCTTGGTTCTGTTGTGATTATAATTATAGAGTTAGACAGAGGTGGGACCAAGTCCCTGTTTTGCAAGTCTTCAGTAATTCTCAAGTCTAAATCACATCCCAAGTTTAAATCTTTTCAAATGATTGAACAGACCTCATACTCTCGCAGTTCATATGAATTTTGTATATGACCCCTCTTAAACAAGTCCTGATCACAAATGGAGAAATGGGAAAGACATGTCTCTGTTTGTTCTGTAAAATGAAGCACAAAGTGTAGAGAGGAGTGTTTCATAAGCACATTTATTTTTAGAGGAGAAGCATCAAGTTATCTCACAAGTTACAGGGCTTCAATTGTGACTCAAGCCTCAAGTCCAGGTCATGACTTGCAAGTTCATACCTCTGCTATACAAAGATAGCTCTATTAAAAGACAACCTGTGTGAAATTCTTGTATTCATTTGAGCCACCTTCACTGACAGAACATGAACAATTATTTTCTAGATCTTATGGAAAGTAATAACATATAGATGCATTGTTGTAATGGCACACCCACCATCTGAATTGGACTCACATGTTGCTGCCTGTATTTGCAGTAAAGTCTTTTGTTTTGAAGTTCCATTAACCTTCATTATGTTGAAGTGGGAGCAACGGTCTCTGTGGCACTGCCTGAAAACAAAACGACTGAAACGAATATAGCTCTCACCGCAGGCCCAAGAGGACCCTCCATACTCTCTACAAAATACTTTTTCTCTTCTACTTTAAAACATTTATCTGCTTGTTTAAAGGTGCCCTATGTAACTTTTGTTGCTGGGTCATCCGCATCTTTTACACAACATGGCATTAATCGCATCCATTGTACATTTAGTATTTCATTACAGGTTCTACTGCACAAAAATATCTTGAAAAACATACATTCTTACAGCGAGTAGCGTAGTCTTTCCACAGATCTGATTTGTAACTTGGTAGCATCTCTGGCTTGTGTCCACAGACATATGAGTTTAATGTCATACTGTGGAATATTCTAGGAGACAAGCAGGTGGTAACATAGTACACCTTAGGCTTTAGCCAATGTAACCAGATTGTGAATACAGTATTTGCATATTCCAATTTTAATTTTCAATTCCTCACAATTTAAAAACCTTCCAAAGCACTGCTGCAAAATGAAATGAAGTTATATTATGAGGTTTCTGTAGCTCGCGGTGAACACTTAATACCGAAAGAAACAATTATACATACTACTTTACATTAACTTACCAGCTACTTTTTGAGTCCTTTATTCTCTCCTATTTGATCTCAACTAATATTTTGACTGGTAACCAAGACACATATTTTGAAATGCTTTACTCATAGAAACTGCATTTTTATATAATTTATCTTAATGATCCAATTCCTGATACACTCCGGTTGTTTACCTCTATTTTGGCTTTTCCTTTCACCTCCCACCTCTGCCCCATCCCACTAAAATGACAGCTATTAGATTTCTCTCTTAGCTCTTTTCACAGACTTCCTCTGAGCTTCTTTGGAGTATCCTGTGTCTTTGTCGCACGCTGGTTCTCCACATGTGTAAAGCACTAATATCAAACGCACCTGGAGAATTTGGATGAATTTGAAGGCGTATTTTGCCCCGGTCTGGACGCGGCAGGTGGCTCTGACTCACGGTTACAGAGATGAGAGCATCAGTGTTGACAGATGATTACATTAGACTACTGATATCATCGTGGAGTCACTCGGCAAATGTTATCACCCAAAACAAAACTAGCACAAAAGGATTTCTCCCACTTCACACAATGGTTTTCATGCACCCACTCTCGCATCGTGTTCAAAGAGTCAGACTGTAGATATAAATGCTTATTTGTTATTATTCTGTTTGAATATAAATGGAGGGTAGTTGCTGTAGTTTCCTTACCCTTTGTCAGTATTTTAAGTAATAATGGGCCTTGCATATTTTTTGTTCAAAGAGAGTTTTGTAATAAATGTATGAACAAATATTAGTCCAGCCACAAATCTTTTTTTTTTTTTTTTTTTTTTTTTTTTTTTTTAACTGCAGTGCTATTGAGTGGAAATATCACATTTGTTTGGGTGTATCTTTAAAATTGGGCCAGTGTTGTGCCAAAAGTAATGTTTTCAAGAGAGTAGTTCTAGTAAATATAAATACTTTGTTAACCACACAAAATGACACCTAAAGGTCCTTAATATTATTTTCAATTTGCTTTTTTGAGGTGTTAGACCATGTCAAACTGCTCCTCCATGTATTATGTTTTATGTCGAACATAATTATTTTTATATTATTTTATTATGCAACATTGACTCTTGTGAGTTAGTTAGTTATGTTATAATGTTTTTACCTCATCAACAACATGTTTTTTTTTCATTCACACATCCTAATCCTTTATTATTCTGTCTACATCTTCAAAGCTCAAAATGCTCTGTTCGACCTTGTGATATCATGAAGCAGTAGTTTTCATGTTAACAGCTACCCTTTACCTTTTGTTCAGAAGAGATTGACAATTCCACGGCTGAAATTATCCAAATTATTCTAGTGAAGGTGTATGGAGTTTAAAAACACAATGGAGCACTTCCTGTATTACCACATGACATCTAAAGGTGGAACAGAGTGTTTTCAGTTTGAGAGAAGAACTCAGCCTAAATATGCAGGATTTGTGTGTCACGTGTGAATGAAACAGAACACAGTTTTGGGTATTTTTTTTGAGGAAACAACATTATCATATAAATCAGAAAATAGTATAATATGGGCCTGTTAAACTGTATAAGTGAAATGGCAACATTAACATGTTCAACTGCATAAACAATGCCTAATAAGACCTTTAAAGCATAAGCATAAGTTAGCCAAAGTGTTGTTTTTTCCTTGATCAATTCCCCCAGTAGTAGTTAGTGTTGCTTAAACCCACCAAGACCACAGTGATTATGCTTTACATGTTGGCACTTTTGAAAACAGGTGTATTATCTCTCACACAGCATTTTTAAACCACTTTTGAGTATCCTAATACACTCCTGATTTCAGTGCTTTGACCATTTATGGAGACAGCCTCTAGTGCATTAGCCTTGATGATGTTCAGTTTGCATGACACCGGAGCCAATTTAGTGCAGATATGAGCCACAGCCTGGGGGTTAATTAGGGAATAGTAAACAGCGCACATGTGGCTGCTTAATACCCCTCCGCCTTATAGCTCATTTCACAGCCCACCCGCTCTGTTGCTGCCTCCCCGTGGTGATGCCTTCTCCATTGGTGTCTATGGGCCGGGGTCATGGGCGTTACCCCTGTCCCGCATAAGTAGCCCCCCTCTCCATAGTAGCTGTCCCACCCACAGTCATCAGAGGTGGCAATGGGGCAGCTGTTTGTCCGATATGAAGGTAATTTAAAGCAGATGAGGTGGTCCCATTCAGCCTGCGCCCCCAGACACTTCATCAATATCAGGCAGACAATGGGTGGAGGAATGATGCGTGGAGGGGACAGAGGAGGGACATAGTCTTACAAAAACATCATTGTCCACATACAGTGTCTCTCAGTGAGAGAGACTCAAGAATGTAGTGGTATTGTTAATGAAATGGTGAAATTGAAGGTTTCTATTGAAATATTAATAAAATGTCTTATCTTTGTTATAGGGAAAATTTTTATCCCTTAAAAATACAAAGTATTTTTAAGGGATAAAAGTAAGTTAATACAAATATGATCCAGGCTTAGTAACTAACTCCTAAACCCCTTTCTAAGTAGTTACTTAAGCCTGAATCATTCCTAATAAACCATTTGTTCATTATAAACTATTTCTTTATGGTTTATTAAGCCCAAGGTTTAATTATTATTAAGAGTTTGCAAATGATTCCAAATCATTTCACATATGACTGTGCCGCTACTTTAAAAATCAAATATTTAGTACATTATGAAAACTTAAGGACAAATGTTAGAGTTTAGATTTGAGATCAAATTATGTCTTAAATTAAACCATTTTCTTTCTTTTTTGTGACTGTGTGTTCAAACTAAACATTGTACAACAGTGAACATTGCAAATGATGCTTGGCATAAATTTTGTAGTGTGTTACATGCTCACATGAGGATGTGAGACAGGGCTCTACTTTGAGAATGTTTAAATCCAGGCTCAAACAGTTCGGTTTTGAGACTATTACATATGACTTTTAATGTTAATTTTATGATGATTATTTATATTTTGATTTATTTGTATCGTGATTTTAACGATTAAACTTTCTTATTCTGTTAAGCACTTTGAATTACTTACAAATTGGGCTCTACAAATAAACTTGTCTGGCCTTGCTTACATTTATATACTTGACCATATCAAATAAATAAATGAATATAATGAAATGACCTAATGCCTAAAGTTTGACCACTACACTACGATACCGGAGTGGAAGGCTGAGAGAAAAATGGAAACAGACCGTTCACTTACTGAGTTGCACAATCAAATCAAAATTCACTCATTGTTTGAGCTGAGAAGAACAATGCCTTCACTCTTCCATCACATCTCCTGAACCCTCTGTTTACTTCTGTCTCTAATTACATCCACATTTCTCACTGCAGCGCTTAGATCCGGGGCAGTAGAGTCTTCATCTGCCCCTGGTGCATCATGGTGCTTAAACTTCCATGCATGCCCTGCTGCAGAGACAGTGGCAACCGCGCAACAAAAGACCAATCTGTTAGTCCAATAAAGGGCCAGTCAGGTGTGTGTCCTGGAGCAGTAAATGAACACTCTCTCTATCTCTCATCTATCAAAGCTTTGACACCAGGAGCAGCTGGGAAGAAACGCAGTACCCGCCCCTCCCTGCGATACTACTTTAGCAATTTGGGATAATTAGGCGCCTATACAATGTCCGCCTGTGATCCCCAGGGGTGCCTCGCTCCTCTGGGTGTGTACGTGGGGCGTTGCTGGGTTGTCTGGTAAAAGGATCAGCTGTGTTAAGCGTCCCGTGACATCTAAACTACTAATTCATTGCTACATTAACGGCAGTAATTAACATGAGGCCATCGGCAGACACAAATGGAGGAATCCCCGGTGAGGGCTGTAAATGACACCTCAATGCTGAGTTTTATGGGTGAAGACGAGGACCAGCCGGTATCTGTAAAAATCAGTTTGTTGGTTGTGTGTGGTTCAACATTTTAATTCTTAGATAGAATGTATGGGAGAGTCATGGGCAAGTGTAATGTTTTCCCCAGCTTGATATAGGGCTACCTGAAAAACAAAACAGCAAATAAAACCTTTACATTTATTTTACATTGAAAATTATGAAAGAAAATATTAAAGTTAGTTAATTAACAAAAGCAACAGTGTAAAACATTACTTTAAAATAGTGGTCCAGGAATCACAGGTTTTGTACTTCTGTGGAGAATTAATTGCAAACACATAAAATATTTAGATCACCATGTTACCTTTTATTATTTTGAAATGCTATATTTGTCAAAAACAACCTACTATCATGGTTTTTTTTTACAAGTTTCATTTTCATTTTAGACGGTCTGAGTCTCTCCTCCCTTTGCTCTCTGTGCTAAGACACTCCCCCTTCAGAGTGCCATCACAACACAATCAGCGTGCATCCCACTAATGAAACTACTGTGTATTGCATCAGGTTTGTCAAGCTGCTGTGTACAGTTTTGTATCATGTTTTTGTATATTTATGGAGGATTGTCGTGTGGGACAGAATCTTACAGCAATCTCTGCTATCTTACAGCAGAGATCACTAAATTACTCAAACATGCATGGGTGACATCGTTAATCTCTTTAGGTATGTTTCTAATGAGGAAACATTGTCATCCAAAATATCAATTTTTGTAGTATTTTTGCAATATATTCATTGTTAAATAATACAGTTTAAACTGAAAAACAAAAATCTACATAAAATATTCATCTATTACCGAGGCAAGGCAATTTTATTTGGATAGGACAATTTGTACACAAAATAATTCAAAGTGCTTTACAGAATAAGAAAGACATTCAAATCAAAAATACAAACATAAACATAAATTTTTATTTATTTATGTATTTATTTTTTACAAACATACAAATAAAAAAATAAATAAATAATTGTTATAAAATTAACATAAAAAACAAGAGTGCAGACTAAAAACCTTTCAGTCATATGCGCAGCTAAACAGAACCGTTTTGAGCCTGGATTTAAACATTGTCAAATTAGAGGCCTGTCTCACATCTTCGCCCGGTCACTGATGTCCCCAGAGTGCGAGATGGTTCATATAGAACTAACATGTCAGAGATGTACTTTGGTGCTAGGCCATCAAGAGACTTGTGCAGAAGCAGCAGAGCTCTGGATGTACTGCAGCTGTCTTACAGCTTGTTTGGAGAGGCCAGTGAGCACCACTACTGAAGACAAACACAGGGTCTCTCCAAATCTGGTTTAAACAGGGTACCTTTCATTTTTGGTATGTTTATGTTTTTTTAAGATGGTAAAAAGCTGCAGATGTCATGCGGCTGTTAAAGTTCAAGTCTGAATCCATTCTTTCCTCTGGATTTCTAGCCTGATTTGAAAGTTTTAGAGAAAGAGACTGGAGGTGACTGTTGACACTAAGTCTCCAGTCTTGTCTGAGTTTAGCTGGAAAAGTTGGTTTGCATCCACACAGTGATCTGTTGGACGCAGTGGCAGAGTGAATCCACTGCTCCAGTGAGACTAAACAAAATAGGTCCCAGGATTGATACCTGAGGCACCCCACAGGTCAGGGCTATATGATCTGAGACAAAGTTTCCAATTTCAACAAAGTACTTACTTCTAGATAGGATCCAGTTTAGTGGTGTATCAGAGATGCCCACCCAGTCCTCTAGTCTCTGGAAGAGAATCCCATGGTCGACAGTGTCAGAAGCAGCACTCAGATTTAACAGGATCAAGACTGAGACTTTGCCTGCATCAGTGTTTAGGCGGATGTTATTTGTCACCTTGATAAGAGCATGTCTGTGTAATCCCTCAGTCATCCAGATCTGATCCATATTAAAACCCAAAAGTAAAATCTGTCAAGTCCAGTTGACAGGTTTTACTTTTGGCTTATACTTGATAAGAGCAGTGTCAGTGCTGTGGTGGGGTCTAAAACCTGACTGGAAAACATCAAAGGAGTTGTTCATTTGGAGAAAGTTAGTAAACTGTTGGTAAACAATTTTTTCAAGATCCTTGCCTAAAAATGGCAGATTTGAGATGGGTCAGTAATTGTTCAGTACTGTGGCAGAGGCCTGACAACTACTTTACTAGTTTATAACCAGTTTTCAAAGACTTTAGAAATCTAGTGGGTAACACATTGAGGCAGCATGTGGATGAGCTCAGACTGGTGATGATCTCTTGGACAGTTTTGTCAGTTACAGGTGCAAAGTGAGTCAGCCCTAAGTGGCTAGGTGGATGCAGTGCTATAATTTGTATTGTGTAATTGATGGCATTTTTGATGCTCTGAACCTTGTCATTAAAGAATATTGCACTTAAATGTGAAAGTTAGTTCTAATTGCAATGGAGCTGTTTATTGACCTATAACTATTGAAAAAATATTAGGTCTTATTTCTTAATTGTACAGAACCCTCAAAATTATAATGGCAAAACTGATGCTCCAGGATTACATTAAAATAACAAACTGATTATTAAATAAAATACTATACCATTAGTACTAGTTGGATTTCCTCATAAACAAATCAGACAGTAAAGACAAGAAAATGGTCTTGTATCTGATATTAATATTTCAGCAATAGACATGACACATTATGAGGGATCTAGCCTGTCTCACACACAGTATAGGCTGAACATAGCTCACCAGGTCCACTTGTGTGTGTTCTTAAAAGGAGATGGTCCGTGTGAATGAGCGCTCTGTGGATAATGGCATGAAACTGAGCAGCGCTGTCCTGCTGTGACAAGAGCCAGGTGTGGAGATGAGAGAGAGAGAGGCAGAGGAGAAATCAAGCATCAAATCAATAACATCTTGATTGGGGATGATTAGCCTGCTTATTTGCTCCCTTCCTGTGTGTTAGTTTTAGCACATTGTGATCCCCTCTCCACGACTCTCCTCGGCACAATCCGTCCAATCATGGGCCCACGTTAGCTCAGTCATTAAGGTTAGCGCTGTGCATGCATCCCTACAGATTTCAAGCCACAATAAAGACTCTGTTTAATGATCTTTTGTCTTGGATTTAATGGTTGTCAAGTCTTTTAATCATCCACTTGTTTTATGGCTACACCAACAGTCCCTGTGTGCATCGACGTGAACTCAGGGCTAATTCAGTACTGCATATAAAGGGAGTGCAGATACCAGTTGCGCACATATACTGTAGAAATCATTTATTCACAGTTACATTTCAAATGCCATGCTACCTGTTTGATTTAAAAAGACAGTATGTTTCTTCACCCTCAGATTTAGTATTAAACTGTAATGTATTTGATGTGGATTACTTTACATAGTTGCTCTTAGCTCATATTTAGCTTTAAAAAAATGTGCAGTTTGTTTCATTAAAAAGAAACACTCAAGGACACAAAGGAGTAAAATACTACTAATAACAAAAGGCACACGCGAAATAATAGGTTTTACTTCCTGTTTTAAACGCTACTTGCTAAAATATACCATTGATCTCTCCATTGACTGCTGCACTCGCTGTGACCTCAAATGCCCTGGTCTCTAACAATATACATATAAGGCCTTGTTTCTTTCATCGACCAAACCATGAAATAGCCATCTGGATCCCCTTTAAGTCCTTCTTTCTTTCTTTTAAACCACCCACCATCTTTCTTGGACTTGGTTATCTTTGTTGCTCCTGTCCCTTTTCTCCCACAATGCCTTGCACTGAGTCACTAACCACTGAAGCCATGGGGATTCTGATTTGTGACTCACTCCAGTATGAAGCTGATCCAGGCTTGGCCCATTTAGTTTTTTTCTTAACACCTTTCTGTCCCTTTACATGACTTAATCGTAAAGATTTTAGGACCAGATCTTCCAAAACCATGGGTATTCTTGTTGCTCCATCCATTGACCTGCAAATTCAATGTTTGGCTTCTCACCATAGTCCAATTACATATTTGATTAGTGACCTCTTGTGCCTGTGGAGTGGTTAGCATTTGTGGTTCACTATAAGGGGTCTCTGGTTCAATTCCCGGACTAGGTGGGGTCTTTCTGTGTTGAGATTGCGACCTCAAGATCTGAAGAAAAGTCCCCCAATCTCCAATCTTCATTCAGGGTCTTTGAAGGATGAATCAAATGCAGAGAACAAATTTTCTTACTGGGACAATAAAATTCACCTTAAAGGGCAAGTTGAATAAAAAGTGTGTGTTAGCATGATAGTTAGCTTTACCGTGGAAGTTCTGAAAAGACTTTATGAACTGATTGTGATGAATAATTCAGACACTCAGAATGCATAAGCTAAGACGGGAACAACTTTAGACCACTGCAAACCATTTAAAATGAACCAGTTCTGGTTTTCATATTTTTAAGACACACAGCTACAGCGCCTTTAAATTTACTTTTAGAAATCCATTCCATACTTCTTTCTTCCATTATCATCTCAGCATGGGGCTGATCCAGGCTTGGCCCATTTTTTGTTTTCCAAATCTGAACCTCTCTATCCATCTTTCAAACATACAACTTGACGACAGAAACCATGTAATAATTAAGACTTAGGATCTTCATAAAATGTTCATGAAAAAAATGTTCTTTTCCACTTTATTTGTCATTCCTGACTCTGCAGGTAGTGGTCTTGCGGCTGACATCTGTCTGTGCACCCCACAATTACTGTCACCTTTTGGCAAAAATTACACATGGGAAGCTCCAATGATAAGCAATTAGAACAATATCTTATTTTAAGGACAAAGTCTTCATATTTGACTAATAATAACTTTATCTTTCTTTATGAAGCAGAAGAGGTGCAGAATTGATTCACTTTGACCCCGATTTGCACCCGAGAGAAAACTTTTTGCTCACAAATCAACTATTTTTTAGCAAACAAGCAAAGAACATGTGGAGCTGCAACAAGCATCCACAACTAGTTGCCTCAATTTGAGCTACGGTTTGGGTTCCGAAAATTGGTTGTTTGCCCCAATTTTAGTGACATCTGTGGGGTAAATTCCAGATAAATTTATATGTTATTGTGTATTATGCAATTTAAAAAGACAAAATGACAGATGCTTGGAAATTAATTGTTTCTTTTCACCAATATGTTATTACCAAGTCAATGGGTTTGTGACTGTGAAAGTTGCAGCATAGTAATGACGAGGTCAGGAGGAGGGCACGGGCATAATTGCTTCCTAGTCTTTTTCAGTTTCCCTTCAGTTTTCAGTTGTACCTGCTAACAAGTGGTCATTTAAAGTTTCCACATATTTTTTAACACATTTTGTAAGAACTTATTGGTTAAATAAGGTTATGAACTTTGTACTAATACATTTTGGTGCTCTTTCTGTTACACAACAAATAAATGAAACAAAGGATTAAAAGTTTGCTACTGGTTACAAACTCACACATCTAGAGTAACAGATAAAATACAAATAAAAACTGGTGGAGTATCTGCACATCATTTTGACATAAAAATCAAGGATCAAGCTATATAGTTCATTATTGTCCAAGAACGTGTAATCATTAAGACTATAACAAAAACAACATGATGGCCAAGATGTTTATTTAATAATTTGATGTTTTTGTTTTGACAATTCTCCTAACACAAAGCCAAATGAGTCTCTCATCTGGATTGCAGGTTTCAATGCTGAAATCCTAATACCCTAAACTATCTAAACCCCAGCACCTGCAGCCAGTCATTAATCAGTGCTAGTGCAGCTTCTGCATATCAGTGAGTGAATTCTTGAGGTTCTGATCTTTCACATGAGGCATGGTCTGTCTGTATACTGAGAATGAGAAGGACTTGTGTCCTCTATATGCACGTTGAGGCTCTAGCAACTCATGTTCATGTTCACGACTAAGAGCACAGGCTACCCATGTAGTAGTAGTAGAAGAAATCAGCAATATTTTAGTTCAGGAGTAAATGCTTATCTCACACAATATAGTATAATTTTTTCTGTTGCCGCTGATTACAAACAAACAAACAAACCATCAAAACAGTCAAAATCTATATATTCTTGACTTGAGTCATTATGTGGACAAAATACTCAACAAAACAACTAAATTAATGCATTAACGAAGTCAGTTGTACGAAATTTTTATTCACTGGCTCACCTCTGAAGCCAGCTTGTGGTCAAGTAGGGGTATTGCAGCTCTGTTCACTAATTGGCTTCACTTTCCATTGTAATAAACCTGCCTGTCTTTCTGTACATTTTTGCACACCTAATTATTTGTTTGGCTGCTCTGTCTGTCTCTGTGGGGTTTTCATAAAATGCTGATGAGAAGAAGTGGAAATAAAGTTTTGTCATGTCAGACTTGTTATTATTTTAACAATTGGTGTTTCAAAGTAGAATATCCCCATTGACACCTTGCAGGCTGGTCCACCCCTTCCCCCTTCTCTCTGTCTTTCTCTCTCTCTCCTCTGTTTTGTGTTTTATTTGACCTTGTTGCTGCGCAGCCTGAGGGGTGAGAGTGGAGGAGTGATTGGGGTTGTCGGTCAGATTCCCTCCCGTTAACGAGCTGTCATGTGCACACTGGAGTTCCCACACACACGGCCTGTAGACCTGTGCCGGCTGTTGACCCCGTGCCGTTTCCCCATAATGTGTCGATTTCTGTAAATTAAGATGAGATTTCAGCGGGTTCTCAATCAAAGTACTGTACGGTACGGTACGGTGTATGGTTATAGACCATATATTTTTCTGTTGCATTTTTTCCCCCTATATGTTCATAGTACTGTAAAAGCAAAAACTGTTGCAGATAATGTTTTGAGGAATTAATATACTGCCCAATGGAACAATAACGTTCATAAATAAGATTGTTTGGACAACTGGCAGCTAAATGGTACAACATGAAACACTTTTTTAAAATGTAAATGTTGGAGACACAAAGCCTCATATCAAAGTATTTAATTAAATAGATAGGGTGAAATTAGCTTCCAAATCTAAAAGTCTTTGTTGTAGCCTTATGTAGGCTAATACCATTTGTATATATACTTTGCTCTTTGTCTTTATATTATAATGTGTGAGGAACTGTGTCCTTGTGATTGCGAATCAACAAAGTTTGTTTAAGTCTACTTTGTTCTGATAATTTAACAATGAATTTAAATTAGTTACACTGTTAAACAGTGTGATCTAACTCTATCCTCACAATAATGCATAGGCCTACGCGTTGTTGAAAACACATGTGCAGCTTTATTATTTCACCATTGAATAGGATTATATCTTTTAACAGCCTTTTATTGGGAGGAAATGGAGCTTGTAATAGAGGCCAGACACCACTATTTGGTTTACACTAGTAAGGCATTCATGTAGTGTAAAACAGTATGTGGACATGTCAGCATAACACTAATTGTGCATGGCTAACACCCTGTATGCTGATTTATGCTAATTAGCCATATGCAATTGAGTTGTAGTTGTTTACTGTTGTTGTCCTTGAATGTTAAAACCTTGTAGCTTGTTTTAAAAAGCCTACATGGTCTGACTTAGATCTGTCTTGTTGCATCTCCTGGGAGACTTTTTTCCATCTGGATTGGCTTGTTTATTAGTCTATAAAAATAACAACATCTGAATTTTGATAAATAACTTTAAGACTATAAAGTGTGGAGTTGTTTTTTTAATTACAGAAACCCATTATCAATTAAAGTGACCACGTATTTACTCCAGTAAAGATATGTTGTAACTGCAACTCATAGTGCAAAATGAGACAGCTGTGTGCTGTCAGCATCTAACTATAATGCATTTTGTCCTCTGAGAACCAGGAAGTACGCTGTTCACTTGCTAATTATCGTAACTTTTCTCGTCATGTCCCATGGTCTTTATTCTTTTGAAAATTTAGTAGACTCCTGAAAATACTTGAAATACCTTGCTTCTCTCATCTTTAAATGTATTGCCCAATTGTGTAAGCTAGGCCAGTATTTGAGACAAGATACAATATTTTACTGGAGCTTTATTGGGGTTAGCTTCAGTGGGGTCCTGAGGCTCGCAGCATTGACCTCTTGACCCTCAGAGTTCAAAGGTCATGAGCAATCGAGAGTCTAAATGTGAGCAGAAGGGGCAATGGACTCCCCTGACTGTTCATTACGAGACTGTCTCTTGTCTTGTGTAAGTGTGTATGTGTTAGCGGGTTAAGAGTCTTTCTATAGAGCCACGCTGAATAGACCCTAATGATTGATCTTATCCTCTCCACCCCCTCCTCGCCGCGTCTTTCTCTCAACGTCAATGCTGAAATCAGGGTTGCGCAAACAAGTCAGGTCAACCTGTGCAAAAGCTTCAGGTTGGAGAGCAGGGCCAGAAAATGCTTACTAAATAATACACTGCTTTGATGGTTTATGCATTAGCTTTGAATGTAAGTGTATAATTTATGAGAGAAATGCCTTTAGGTTTCAATCTTTGGTCACTGCGCAAAAAAGACTCAAGTTAAGAGCAGGAACTGTTGAAATGTTGCATTGTGGGAGTTTTAAACAAGGCTTTTCAAGTGAAGAATGTTGACTGATTGATTTATTAAAACATTGGGTAAAGGTTAAAGGTGCACTATGTAACTTTTAAGCCACCTGTTTGTCACCATTGAGAGGTTATTGCTTTTCCTGGAATTTTCCACAGTGTGTCATTAAACCTATCCGTCTTACATGTATTCAGTTACAGGTGTTAAATACATTAGAAAACATGCATTCTTACCACAGATGTGACTTGTAACTTTGCCTTGGAGTATCACCTGCTCGTCGTCATGGAATAGATAAGTTTGATGCCATACTGTGGAAAATTCCAGGTAAGGCACTACCATCTCTCCATTGTGGACAGTAGAAAAAATAAATTGCACTTTCAGGGGACTTAATTGGCCTCATGCAGATGTTTATTCACTGCATTTGACTCGTATACGAAAGCCATTTTGGGGCAGCCTGTCAGAAGTAGTGTGCTCTGTCTAAACTGAACTGTGCATGTGCAAAAATCAGTGGAGCGCTGAAGTGGGTTTAGTATTATAACCAATAAGGTAACTTCTTTGTACTGTTTTTCATCTTTGTAATGAGTTTCCAAATACGGCATGCTATTATATGCTGCCACTTTTCTGCTGACTTTCGGAAATCACATTGCAGGTCACCTCACATTGTTCTCGTATACTCAAATGTCCCAGAGCATTTTAACTATACTCTACGGAGGCCAGTGAACACTCGTCTCACTGACAGCGCCTTGTCCTGTAATGATCTTTCTCTTTTATTTGGGAGCTGTATTAGTTCTCCACTGGAAACGCCACAGAGGGAGGAGATGGTGGTGTTGGCAGTTATCAGCAGGGAGCATGTCAGGTCTCTGCTGGTCTGACGGGGCCTGATAAGAGCTCTGCGATTACCATGCACACACACACATATATATATATACACACACACACCGTCACACATACATATACACACACACGTAGATAGCACACACCGACAGAGGGACCTAGGGTAGTCTATTGTTGAGGCCGTAACAGACGTCTGGGGGAGAACTGATAATCAAGCATCAGATTTACAAAAAAACTGACTATATGGATGAACACAACGGTGCATGTTCTTGTTCAGTATGACAAAATGACAAGAAATAAAGAAAGAAAACCCCAGAGATCCAGGCTGTTGACAGAAACAATACTCAGTGGTTTGTATACAATATTATACCGTCTTTTTCCTTTAGTTGTTCTCTTTCAGCAGTTGCCAGTAAATCACACTATTCTTTGACACCCAAGGTCACAGTGTCACATAGTGGTTGCTCACAAGATTTGGTTTCTAAGCCCTGAGCCTTTCTCTCTGGCTAATGTTCCAGTTTGGTTTGCCCAATAAAACTTTTAGTAGACTACGGAGTGCTCCTGACAGTTTTTTTTTAATTGAAGGATGATTGAAATATCAATGTATATTTCTACTAATAATTCAAACATATCTCTACTTTCTTGTGCCCATTTTTATGAACCAGACTTGTACTTGGGATTCTGATTATGTGCTAACTTAACAATGTTCAGACTTCACAAGACTTCACTGAGCCTTTAGAAACAAGAAAGTGCTCCGTCAGAAAACTATTAAACCATGTCTTTTTCAAACTTCCTCATCATTTCCTCCTAATTTATTTCCTGATCCTCTTCTGCTGCTTCTCTCTGGTCTCTCCTCCACCCCTCCCCCTGCACTCCTGGTGCCATTGGGGCCCTTTGTTCACCCGGTGGCCCGTAACACACGCACACAAAAACACAGATGGAGTGAGTGGGTCTATCCCAGCAGCCGCTACATCTATCTAACAGCGAGGGGCTATTGTTCGCCAATGACAGCAGGGGCATAACTGAGCACGGGCAGCCACCAAACTACACTGTAATTAGCAATAAACAAGGCAAGCATTCAGTTTCATAGATTACACTGATTTACTAATTAAACCATAGCTTCAGGCTTTATATATATATATATATATATATATATATATATATATATATATATATATATATATATATATATATATATATATATATATATATATATATATATATATATATATATATATATATATATATATATATA
This sequence comes from Periophthalmus magnuspinnatus, assembly GCF_009829125.3. Classification (NCBI taxonomy): domain Eukaryota; kingdom Metazoa; phylum Chordata; class Actinopteri; order Gobiiformes; family Gobiidae; genus Periophthalmus; species Periophthalmus magnuspinnatus. The sequence continues at coordinate 10,555,956 of NC_047136.2, read as the reverse complement.
TATATATATATATATATATATATATATATATATAAAGCCTGAAGCTATGGTTTAATTAGTAATATATATATATATATATATATATATATATATATATATATATATATATATATATATATATATATATATATATATATATATATATATATATATATATATATATATATATATATATATATATATATATATATATATATATATATGTTAGTTGTATGTATTCATACATATAGTTGCATATATACAAATATTTTAAGTTTCGTGTAGGGGGGGGGGGGGACTGGAAAAACACTGAATTTGACCCATCTTTCTGCCTTACCCTAAAAGTAACTCAATGAAATAAATGCATTGGTCTGCAACTCTGTGACAGAAGCATCAGCAGTATTAAGGAGTGAGATTCACAATAACACAGAGAGGAGATTATTGGCTCTTCACTGTTTTTCTGCCTGTATTTCTTTCTTTCTTTCTTTTTTTTTTTTTTTTTTTTTTTTTTTTTTTACAATATCTTCTTCTGATCTGTTTAGCATCTTAGCTGACCAGGAGATTCTTGTGCAATAACCATCCTTCTGTGCATCACCTATTGCATTAAACCTCCTTGTAAATAAATTGACATTGACAATAACAAGAAAAGCTGTATCTCCAAAGCTGTGAGGTGAAACACAAAGAAAATTAAAACTACAGCAAAACCTTAACCTGTAACCGTTTTCTTACCCCTTCTAAATTATTGATAATTATGTTTTGCTGTGTAGCACTTCACACTCACAAAATTTTATATTGTGAGACAATTTTAACTGGACCAAAGTAATAGCCAATATCCAATAGATATAGATATAGAAAAGATTTGTGGTCATGGATTGTAATTGGACTGTGTATAAATGGGTAAACATCCATAGTTTGCAGCTTACAAATGTTCACTTTTTGCATGAAACTGCCAAATGTGAGACTAATAACATGTGTTAAGCACCACTTCACGTCTGTAACAAAGACATCTATAACCTGTCACTATTTAAAGGTACACTGTGTCACTTTTCTAGGAGATGATCCTATTTATCTAAAAATCATTCTAATCTCCATATTGCTAACATGATTCTCGTCAGATTGACATGTGTAGACCTCTGAATAGTTCTACACATCAAACTGGGATGGCTCTCGCTGAAAGTGATTGGAGCCAATGATCGTAGCATTCAAACAAATACTTCACATTGATTGGTGGAAGACTCACAACAGCAAAAAATCTAATTTTAGCTAAATCCAGTTGAGAGAAAAGCAATGCGTCTTACCCATTCACATATACACAAAGCTCTTCCCTCTGCACGTTTTGCAAAAACAAAATAGTTTGTATTTCTAATAAAATAGGCCAAAGCATGTCTGTTGATGCTGCCATGTTTGTTTTGGTTTATTCAGTGCTGACTTCCACCCAAATCACAATACTGCCCTGTTCGCACCACTGGAGATGGGACCTATGTACCTGCAAATGCTTCAGAATTGGCAAGGCGACATTACAAGGCTACCATATTACCAAATACCACATCAAACCCACAGTAGCAAAATATATCTTTCACTTTCAGAATTTTAGTCAAGATGTAGGCCTAAGTAGAAACAGTGACAAAGAAGTAAATGTAACACAGAAGCCTATTATGCTTCTACAAAGATAGCTAAAGATGATTTCTCTCGCACAAATGCTCTCCTCCTCCTCCTCCTTGTTTATGAACTCCCTCTTGCTTCTTGATCTGACAGTATATTTTTGCTGGGCCTGATACCAGTCTCCCGGAAATGTCCGCCTCCCGTGGCTCTTCACACAGACCTGTCAGCCGTCTTTCACATCTCTAGTTCAGGACTCAGATCTGATTTCTCCGTTGATGCTGCTGCTGCTTTGTGGTTGTGAAAAAAACATGCACCAAATTACAATGTTGAGGAGGTGCGTGGTATGAGCTGACCTGATTTGTACTTGTGAGCGATCCCCCAAGGCCCAGTGAAGGAAGGAGATATGTTTTTGAATCGACTGTCGGCAGTTTGTGTAAAAATCTGAGTTAACAACGCAGAGCTGCTATATATATATATATATATATATATATATATATATATATATATATATATATATATATATATATATATATATATATATATATATATATATATATATATATATATATATATATATATATATATATATATATATATATATATATATATATATATATATATATATATATATATATATATATATATATATATATATATATACAGAGAGAGAGAGAGAGAGAGAGAGAGCTTCCATATTTACATGCATATACACAACTGTATATTGTCAGAATGATAAAGAGGAAATAGCTTTGGGACTGAGATGCTGAGACTTTGTTAAAGTAAAGTTGTACTTGTTGATATATTTGGACCATTACCTTGTTAGAGTCCACTTAGGGAAAGAGGGAGTTTATTCTTTTTATATTTTGTTGGCATTGACAGAAAACTGTATTGTAACTCTTCTGTGCTTGCCTGGAATGTTCCACAGTATGGCATTACACGTATATCTCCATGTAGATGAACAGACTTTACCAAGCCAAGTTAAAAGTCAGAGCTGTGGAGAGGCAAGCCTTTCCACAGATCGGACTCACAGTAACAGTGCATGTTTTTCAGGTATTTTCAATGGTAAAAATGCCAGTGGTGTGCTGTCAGGGCCAGCAGGGCCTTCTCTGCATCCAAAACAACCAGGGTAATAGCAAAGGAATCACTCACACTCAGACCTCACGGAGCACAGAATGAATGAACTGCTGAATTCATGGACTCCATGGTTGGATTATGCATCGGATGGTGACATGTGTGAAAGTACTCATCTGGTGAAGGTAGCAGCAGTGAGTGAGGTGCCGGTATTATCACATGCTCTATGTGCAATGACTTGAATTATAACCAAATAGAAAACATAAAGTTTAAACGTGTCCACTACAGTTGTGTCCTGTTGGTGACAGTGCTTGTGCGTTCTGACTTGGTGTGTGCACTCATGTGGTCATATCAATCAGCTGATACATTGTGATGGGCATTTTATGTGTTTAAGCAGTAAGATAATCAACATATTGAACAAAAGTACTAAACATTGTGGTGTATCAGCCCTGTGTGTGTTCTACATGCATTAAACTGGATTGGCTCAGCCCCTGCCTCCTCGAGGTCACCTCCACAGGTGAACACACAGGCTGTATAGTATATACAGTCATTTGTATAGTCACTTTGGCATCTATAGGCCTAAAGATAGTTATATCTCTAAATATGGGCAGCTGGCCCAGGTCCCGAGGCCACGGTCCACCACTGAAAATACCGTAATTGTAATTGAATAAATGCCAGATTAAATTTAATTTATGTCTCCAGTAGGTGGTGATCCTTCACCAAAAAAGTTACATAGTTAAAAATAGGATGGTATTACTTTGAAGCAATGGTTCTCTGTAGCAACAGAAGTGATAAAGTATAAACAACAATATTAAAGAATCACATTCAATGTCATGGCAACTATAAAAAGGCTTATTATGCTGCTAAAACAATGAAGTAATTGATCCAAGTTATTTTTCTCAATTGTCGTTTGTGATTGACAGGTGTCTTGACCTTATTAATGGTCCGTGATTGGTCTGACAGCTGCCATTCAGATTGCTGGAGGGGATGCAGAATTGATGTTTGCAAGCTGCCAATGCCATAAAGATGGAAAGTGATGAGAAAATTATTACAGTATTAGACAGTATTGCTAATTATTATTTCTACTGAAGATTGACAACTAACAAACAAATCAGATTAGAAAAAAATCCCATTGTTAGGTAATAAAAATAAAATCTCTCAGTTTTGTACAACGCACTCATTATTTCACACTGGGCTATATGGTTTGTGCGAGACTGAATCTAATGGTAATGATGTAATGATGTGTATGGATATGATGCAATGAAATGTAAAGCTTGAACAGGTGTCACAACAGGAGCAATGTGAATATTGTAATTTACACAACAAAACCCACTGCAGCCTCTTCACCAATCTTTAGTCTAAAACAGATACAGATAATTATTTTACTTGCTGTAACCTGCAAAATTGATCGAAACTGACTTCAGTTTCTGTTCAAAAGCATAGAACTGATCATCTACATGCAACATTGCATTAAAAAAAAAATTCAAGTATGTGCAGAGACTTTGGCCTGGATAGAAGACAGGAACAGAGATTTTCTGAGCTCTTGAATGCAGGACAAAATACAATTTATAATGAGGGAAAACCATTATGTTATAACATTGTTCAAAGCTCAAAAAGTTGATTTTACATAATATGTCTCCTTTAAACTTTAGACAGTACATTGAAAGTATTGGCAAAGTCATTTTCATTATCCAGTTTTATTTTATGTGAGGTTGAATTTATAACTTAACAGACTATTTAAACAAACAAGTCTCCAAAGTATACAAAACGCTTTTAACAGAGGAGACCGATGCTATCACTTGTGGCTATAATTGCCGCCATTGTTTTTAATGAAAAACTGTTGCACATCCTTAAGAAGCAATTAAAAGTAAAAATGGACCAACTTCTCCCTTTAAATCCACTGTGACCACAACAAGAGTAAACAGATTTATTATTTGTATCTTGTGCAGTGGCGAGACTATCAATCATACGCACACATCCGTTTGAGAGCGTAATTAATCTGAAATCCCTCCATCGCCATCAAAACAAACCGACAACAAAGCCACACAGAGTCCATCATTAGCGGAGAGAGAAGACGCGACAATGCCAAGAAATACAAAATCATACAATTAAATAAATAAATAAAAGTACCCCACTGTTTTGCTCACAACAGCAGCTTAACAAGGTAGCACAGGAGATTTAACAAGCAGGTTACTTCTTCCTTCGCCTCATGGCCTCCATATTGAAAAAAAAGCCCGTTTCCATGGTGACGGGGCATTGTTTTTTTACAGTGCACTTTTATTGCAGACGTCTCTCTCTGCAACTTTTCGTCTGGGTTATGGGTTCTCCAATGTCTCCTGTTAATATAGAAAATAGGCTACAATTCTCCCCCATAATATAAAGGCAACCTGGACTATCATAACAAAATCACACTAGTTGCTTATTATATGGCTGTAAACATAGACTAAAAGTGACTGATTGATGATGCACTATGTAATTTTTCTAGGGTTCTGCCACTTGCTTGTCTTTATGGCATAAAACTTATCTAGCTCGCATTCATTCACTTACAGGTGTTTTTAGTGCCATAATAATATCTTTTACTATCTATTACTGAGAGCAAAGTCATCTCCCGACAGATTGAACTGTAACTTGGCCTAGTGGCATCTCCTACTTGTTAAATGCCATTTTGTGGAACATCACCGTGCCTCCATAGTTCACCTTTAAAGCCAAAGAAGTGACAAATCTGTATATTATTTATCATGACAGGCCTATGCACATGTGTCCCAGGCCAAACACAATTACAGTTTGGCACGGGTAAAAAGTACCTAAGTTACACATTTTCACATTTTAATGACAAAAAACCCACAAAAAACATAGTGCTCTCATAGTTAATCCATCAATCACTTCAAATCCTTCTTAAAACAAGCTTACAAATTGGAAATGCCTATCAAATTTCAATTCTTTTAAGCTGTAACACATTTCTTAACCATCCCCATACTTCCGCTATATTACATTGGTTTCTCTATTTTTCAAAGAGTCTTTTATCTTCACCTTTTCCCCTTCCCACAATGCTACCCTGCATGTTGTTTTTCTGTGTACCAGTCTCCACCTATTGGCCTGTATACTTCATTATAACGCTAAGAGGATTTGGAGCAGCGGTGTATCCCAGGACCCAATTAACCCCCGGATTGTCGCCTTTTCCCCATGTTGCTGAGTTGTTGCACAAAATGAGGGACCTGTTTAAATAACTACCTTGCGACACACTATTTTCATGTTTGTAAATTGCAGGGTAAATTGTCCAGAGAGGAGGGAGGCAGAGGAGAGAAGGAGAGATGTGTGTGTACTTGTTTGTGAAGGTCAGTGAGAAAGCGGGGACAGATTGGTAATAGATCTGAACGCTGCTTATGTTTGATGTGCAAAATCCAACCTGCTTCAACAAGGCGCCGAAACACACAGAGAGGAGGTCAAATGTAAGGCTTTCAACTCTTCAGTTATTATTAGCAGTGTTTTAATATGAAGAGGTCCCACAAACAAAACAAGATTATCTCTCTAAGATCCACTCCTAGAATAAACTCGCACATTAAACAATTGATTTGTGCCTCAGTGAATTCATTGTTTGGGAGAGAAGAGTGTTTAATGCATTTGTAATTCGAAGCCCTGGTCAATCTCCAATTTCTGGAAGTTTGTATCTTTTGTTTTACAACTTAATTAAAGGGCACATATTACGCTTTTTTCTGATGTATGTTATAATGTTGTTTCCTCATCACAAACACACCTGGAGTTTTGTTTTGTTTCATTCACTCATGTTTAACGCACAAATCCTGCATATTTAGGATGAGTTCTTCACTCAAACAGACAACACTCTGTTCCACCTTGTGATGTCATGTGGTAATAGAGAAAGTGCTCTACTAAAACTTCATACACCTTAAGTAAAATGTAGGTAAAACATAGCTGTTAACCTGAACATTACCGCTTCATGACATCACAAGGTGGAACAGAGCATTGTGAGGTTTGGAGATATAGACAGACAAATAAAGGATTACTTAAACATGTGTGAATGAAACAAAATACAACTCCAGGTATGTTTTTGATGAGGAAACAACATTATACAATTGCAGATATCTTTTTGAGGAGATAACGTCATCCTCTGCAACCTTAAAACATTGTTATTATGGCAAATACAACCTTTGACAACCATTAGCATTCACGATGCCCCCAGACACAATCAGTAGGCTATCAGCAAAATGATAAAATAGCTCTCCGTCTACTATTTGATTTTATTCACAGGGTAGAGACTTATAGATCAAGTATTCTCTAGCCCAACAAATTCACCTCTCCATTTGAAGTGTGTCAAGCCTTGTTTAAAACTACTGCATACATTTTCCCCCCATATGATCTTGGGACTCCCTGAAGTCATTTTGGGACCCCCCGCTAGCAACGTGGGTGTAGTGAACATAAGCACAGTAATGTATGTGGGCAAGACTTGGACCAGCAACCCTTTCATTCCTGGGTGGATAAACCTCTGCACTACACTTTACTCCAATGGCCTTGTGGATTTTACCCTTTGTCTTTTGTGCGATAAAATCAATCTGTCCACCCTGTCTATAAATCTGGTAGTGGTACGTTTTAGTGCTATCGATGACACTGTTTATGACACATGTTTCAAACCTAATCTTTCTCCTTAATGAGTGTTTTGATCATGGGGCAGCTGACAGCGCCTCAGATGGGGCAGTACACCCGGGACTGTAAAAGCATTTGGTCTGACCGGACTGGGACACGCACATGTCCATTTAAGGGCGTCCTGGGGTGGAGGAGGGGGGACCAGGTGTGGGGCAGCTGTGTGGACAGGCTGGTTAATAAGCCTCTGTGGGTGAATTAATGACTCATGAAGCAAGCCCATATCTGTCTGAGGCCCATGGCTTATACAGTGCAATGAAAAATTACATGCCAATAATGTTATAAGGCAAACAATACAAGAGTACACATGGGTAAGACTGTCTTTCTGGTATAATTTTAAACTCTGTCACTATACGAACTAGGCCTGTCACTATAGCAAGTACGAAAACGATAATATTGAAACTTCTAAAAATGACCTTAAGCAGGGTAATCCCACCAAGTCCTTTTAAAATTGCATAATATTGTAATCAAATAGGCTTTTTATTTATTTAACTCTCTACAGAGCAAATCTAATGGTACTTCAAAATAACAAAAAATTATACCCACCAATGCAAACAAAACACACACACATATACACAAGTATTGATCCCAAAAAATATTGTACCAGCTTTCATATATTGAAGTCGATATAGTAATTATCGTAGTTCTAATATGAACATAAATTTAAACATATTATTTTCCTTATTGACCTATTGGTGCTATAAAGACTTAATACAAGACATAACATTGTGGCATGATCAGCGTGTACCATGTGAGCAGAAGTGGGTATAGCCAAAAACTACTCAAGCAAGAATATTACTCAAGTAGAAGTACAAAGTGTTGGTCAAAAATCATTCAACACAGGATGGATGGAACAATATATTTTAGGGGTCATGATTTATCGTGGGCACATTTTCTTTGCTGTAGTAGGATATCTTTGGTTATTTTTTAGCAATATGATAAGAATCGAGCTGTAGAAGGTTGAATAAATAACTGCTATGGCTCATTATAGATGCAAGCTAATTACTGTTTAGTTATTTCAGCTCTTTTTATCATCATGACTTGGTTTCAATATTATCATCTAGATTTACTTCAGCAATATTTCGCACTTCATAATTTGTTATCGTGACAGGCCTAACGGGGAAACTACTACTTAAGTTAGAGTAACAGTAAGTGTAACTGTCTGGACTGATTTGGAATAACGAAACATTAAATAATCCAAAAAATCTAGCATTTTCAAACAGATTGACCAGAAAAATAAGAAACGCTGAATTATATCTGGGGGAGTGCTGCAAGAAACATATGTTCACATCCTTTAATATTGTCTACATGAAGCGTTGTACTTACCACAGTGGGATGAGCAGCAAAAACATTTACTCAAGTAAGAGTACTGTTACACTGTCAAATATATTGCTCAAATATGCATAAACGTGGTGTCTGGAAACTACACACAGAAGTACAATTTGATGTAAAAGTCACTCAGATAATTGACTTGTGCATGATTAGTAGTGATCTGCTTCTGTTTTGATGGATAGTTCATTTCTATTGTTCCTGAAGTTCATGGAAATGAGACAATGATGGAAATTGAGAAAATCAAACCTTCAAAAGAATTCAGTGTGCAGCAAAACTATAGAGAGTTTCTTGATAAAGGACAATGGGATTACATTTTAACACTTTAATTCCTCACATAATAAGATCTGTTTGTGCGGTCTTTGGAAGATTAACAAGTGTATTAATAAAGCTGAGAAGAAACGTAAAGAACAAAATGCACCACTGAATGACTGACGATGATGTATCTTTGCTCAAAACCAAATGTATAGAATGAACCTTAAAAACTATACTATTTTTTTGCATTATATAACTCTATGGGGAAGCCCTCGAAATAATTATAGAAAATTACACAGCACTGAAACTTCATTATAAATCCAGGTTTGATATATTTTCTAAAATGATACAAACAGTAATTCTTTGTCAAATACTTAATACTAAAATGTAATCCCGCTACAATAATGTTACTTCATATAAAACTCATGGCCTTACACCGAGGCTTTGGCTATTTTAAAGTGATCTCAGCTTGTCATTTATTTGCTGTTTTAGTTGTTGTAGATGGAAGCAATTAACTTGAACATCCAGAAAGCCAATAATTAAAATATATAGGTCCCATAGCAGAGTATAAACAGCTAATGAGTTAATCAGCACATTTGGTGTAATTTAAAACCAGTGTCTTCTGGGGTTAATAACTACAAGTTTATGGTGCAGTCAACATAGTTACAAAATGATAAATGGCTTTAAGTTGGGGCTCCAAGGAGAAGAAATGGATTGTGGGAAAGATGAAAAAGCATTTACAAGACTGAGCTGTGGCAAACCAAGGCTGTTTTAAAAATGCAAATTGGACACAAATCAGGCATAGGGGAGACTGCGTAGATGTTTTGTGCCAGTCTAAAGGGTTGAACCATAACTTCCCAAGTGCACAGTCAGACAGTAATGACTTTATTATTGTCTTGTCTCAAAGAAAAGCAGCTAAAATATTTGTGAGACTTTGATCACCTTTTGGGTTGAATGAATTCCTTGTTGTTGGGGAAGCCTGTGAAACTAACTGAACAAATATAATATAAAAAACAAGGTTAGTCACCAGATGGTGCAAGTTCTGATTATTTTTGAATGAGAGAATGAAACAAAACACATCTTCAGGTGCTTTCTGTGTATAAGAGCATCATGATATTAAATATTAAAAGCTTAAAATTGATCTCGTCTGATCTCAGAAGTTTGTTAAGTGCTGGGAGGGGAGACTGCTGGGAATATAAGGTACTGTAGTGGGGTAGTAGTGGTTCTGGTGCTGGTGTTGTGTCCTTAGGCAAGACACTTTACTCTTGGTGGTGGTCAGAGGGGCAAATAGTGCAGATTGGCAGTGTCGCTTCTTTCAGTCTTAACATGAATGTAGTATGGAGTGAACGAGGAACGCACTGAACTGTAAAATTTTGACTGTCTAGAAAGGCTCTATTTAAGACTACCACATCAAAATATATTTAAGTAAATGAAGGGTTTTTAACAGCTAGACCTACTATGTCCAAAGCCTCTTAAAATGTATATTAAAGACCTGCCTGTGAACAGTATCATTACACACCTTTGAACTCCACTCGAACCCTGTCGCCCCACATCACTCACTTACACTTGTCTCTCTTTACCTCTGGCCCTCTCCATAACAGGACATCCCGTATGAAGTCATTCTTGGGGTCTTCCTGAGGGGGCCCAGGTGCTGTGGGGGTCTGGGGCCTAATGAGCCACATGTGACTAGTTAAAAAACGGTCCCATCTGATGCAGCCATTCGCTTCATTACCGCTCAATACATATTAATGTCCAGGTCACGTCTTATACATACAACATACATATTCATAGCACACATGCAACTCATATATGCCTCTTAATGACACGGGTGTTATGGTTTTCACATCAATTTTGTTTTGGTGTGGTTTTAGTATGAGTGACCACGTACCAGACTTGACTCCTGAATATTGTTCTGACTAAAGTGCAAATTTGAGGAATTTATAGGTGGCAAGATTGTTTTTTGATTCAATGAGAGTCTCGAGTTTAAAAGAAGGACTGTAGGCTAGATTTGTAAATTAGGGATAAAATTTTCACATTTTGGTTTCCTTTGCATTTTATTCATCTTAGCCTACAATATCTAAGGGAGCTGTCCGGTGTTGAAATGCCATTACTGTTGTTCAATATACATTGGAAGCAACTGTAGCTTTATGTATTTTGCCAATGCATTTTCAGTTTGAGGCAGTTTCAAAATACAAAGTTGTGTGTTCTTTTCTTCTCTTTTCTTCTTTCAAGCCTCTTTTTAATTCCTTCCCTGAAATCCTATACATTCATCAAAGTTACAGGGCATTTTACAACAAAATAATTTATACAGGCAGTTACATTCATGTTGTAATGTTATTTGTATCCATATTTACAAGGCCATATATTCCTCTGGTGCCACTGCTACAGTAAAGAAGAGGTCACAGGTATCTATTTAAAAGCCTAACAATTCATTAGATGTTGTTGCACAAGCGAACACTTTTAGTTCAGTTGTTGAGATGAAAGAATATATTTGCCATTTGAATCATTATCTCCAAACTCTGTCTCTCAGATCTTAAACCCTGATGACCTTTGCTTATCTTTAATACATTTCTTATTTGTTGTTGCGTTTCGGTTCTCTCCCCTCCTGCTCTGCTGCGTTATATTTACAAACCTCCTCATCCTCATATCTCTTTATATGTAAAACCCTTTATTTGAATTGTCTTTATTTAAAACCCTGTCATTTAAATAGCTCTTTAAAAGACACTGGAATGGAAAGTCAACAAGGACCTGCTCTGCCTGTCTACATGCGGCCGCTCTATTATTATGATAATGATGCATCGTCTCCACATGTCCCCACAGATTGGCTGCGTCTAGATTCATTTCGCTGAGCTCAGCAGTGGGGCAGGTTGAAGGGACGAGGGGCCGAAAAGTGGACAATTTGAGCAGCGGAGGCAGCGGCGGAATGAATAGCTACTTCCTGGTGTGTCATCGATCGAACAATCATCTCCCACTGCCCGCTCGTCATCAGCTCGAGGCTCTGACCTTGCCTTCTGTTGAGCTACTCAGTCTTATGGTGAATTAAATGTGTAAAAGTGTCAAATCCTGTTGCTGTTTGGTTCTTAAAGGTCCCGTATTACGCTATTTTTCAAATCCTTGTTATAATGCTGTTTCCTCATCAAAAACATAGCCAGAGCGGTGATTTGCTTCATTCACATATGTTTAACACACAAATCCTGCATATTTAGGCTGAGTTCTTTTCTCAAACAGAAAACATACTGTTCCACCTTGTGATGTTATGTTGTAATAGTGGTTCATTGTGTTTTTAAAGTTCATACACCTTCCCTGGAATCATTTGGATATTTTCAGTCCTGGAATTTCCTATCTCTACTGAATTAAAGGTAAATGTAGCTTTTAACTTGGAAACTACAGCTTCATGACATCACAAGGTGGAACAAAGCATTTTGAGCTTTGGGCTTTGGAGACAAACTCAACAAGTGTGAATGACAAAAAATACAACTCCAGGTATGTTTTTGATGAGGAAACAACATTATAACATTGCTTAAATCTCACAAGAGTCAATTTTTTTTTTTTTTTTTTTTTTTGCATGATATAGGACCTTTAAAATTACAACAATGTTTTACAGTCATTTATAGTGATTGTTCATTTATTGGAGGGTTTTGGTCACATGAAGCTCCAGTGTTAACCTGCCTCTCAAAGGATGCACCTGCTCTATTATGGAAAAAATGAAAAAGTAATATATATCTGTGCCATTTTTGCTGTGCAAGTTGGATGTACATTTTAAATCTTGGTTCTATTACTTTGCATGCCAAAGTTATACGCATTTTCATTTTTTATTCTCCTTAAGAGCTGTTTAAGTGCTTGGAAATCTCTTTTAGATCAACATTATAATCACAATTATTTGGCTTATAATTGCAATTACGATTAATTGAAACACGTGTCTATGCTGTCCCATGTACAGAAGGTTCTAACAAGATAAATTAAGTGTGTAAAGTTTTTGAACATTTAGTTTTAAGACTTTGTAGATAAGAAAAGTGGCTTTGGTCCAAATTTTGAAAGAGAACAAGAACAAGTGCACATATCATTCCAAAGGAGTTGATTAATTTTATTTTCGATTACAACATTTTTGTAATTGAATAGAGTAATAATTGAAATCATGATTAAAACTGCACAGACCCACCTGTAACCTCTTCTGATGTAAATGAATACTGCTCAGTTTAAAAAACAAAACAAAACAGATTCTTCTGTATTACACTTGCATTTCTTATCACTGATTTAACATTGACTTTAAATAAATGCATACATAAACATAAATAGAGAGACTGCAAGGAAGGACATCTGACATAAAGCCCATGACAAATGTATGCTGCAGTTTATAGATGTGATGGTTTAATGTGGTGTCACAAGAATTACTCTACAGTTTGAGACAATTAGTGTGATATGTACATGTAAAAGCACCATGAAATCAAATTATGCACAGGGTTTTTGTTCCCCAAACCATCAACAAAGAGTATCTGTCTACAGGTCTGCAGCTATATCCAGAAACACACTTAAAACTGCACCATCATCACAGCTTCTGCCTTGGAGCAACAGTGGCATACAGTATAAGAGGAAGAGTCCGCTGCACTTAGAAAAACAGAAACCCACTCAAAGATTTATCAACGAAGAGCAAAAATAGTCCAACTCCAAAGACCTCGTGAACAGATCTTACATAAACAAGCGCGTCACGGCATTACATCACTAACACTGTCCTTATGAATGGACAAACTGTCATAGACTCAAATGGACTGGACCCGGCCACACAGTCAGTCCCTTTTAAACAAAACAATGAGCAGAAACATCTTGACATCTAACACAATAGATGAAGGCATTGGCTGAGTCTGCACACACGGTCCTATTGGCCTGTGACTGAAGCTCATTTGCATAAAAGCTGCTCAATTGGCTGACTGCAGTGTGGAGGCATTGACCTGTACACAATGCCACAAGAAGTTGCTTTGGAGTGGTTGGTTTGATGGTCCACGGTGCTCTGAGAAGACTGTACAGGTGTAAAAATAACTTTATTGGTGAACATCAATAACTCCACCTTAATTTCTATTAATAAGGCATGAACAAAGACGTTTATTCATTAAGGATGCATATGGTTTAGTAGGAACCGTAACCAATTACTTAAGGAGTTACAATCAGAAGTTAGGGTTATTTTTATTTACGCAAGAAGTATTTGTTCATTTATTAAGACTATTTAAGTGTAGTTATTCTAAACTGTTTCCAATACATGTAACTTGAATAATAAAATCAAAATAGAGCTGAATGGATGTACCAATTTGTAGTTAAAGGTTTGAGGTGCACGACCTATTAAAACAAATACGTGTCATTTTCTTTGTATTCTGCCATTTTTGCTGCTTCGTATTTGCAGCCTATACAAGTTCTTCTTAATAGAATCTAATAGCTGCTGTTAGGAACACACAGCAGCTCTTCATAATAAGTGCAAGCGCGCCCTTAAACCAAACCAATTACATTCCTCTCCGGCCAGCGGCGTGCGTCGTCGCTGGTCCCGCAAGACGATGCTCTCTTTTCAGATGAATAAAATGAGGCACTTCCTCCCGCCTCTCTCTCTCTTTCTCTCTCTCTCCGCGGCGTGTGTGGCCTATAAAACCGCAACAGCTGATCTCGAGCGTCAGACAGACACAGAGGCACGAGGAGGAGAGCGGAGAAGCGCGAGACACACGGGGAGAACCTTCAGGACGCACGCTCAGCTCGTCTTCCGCGCGCTGTTTTTGAGCAATAGATTCACCGGGGCTGTGATGACACTTACTGTATTGTTGTGAACGACGTCTTTGGGACTTTTCCACTTCTCCAGTCCAGTGTTTAACTTCACTTTTACGCTCACGTCGCCCTTGACCAGCTCCAAAAGTGACAGCGCTACTTGGGTTTGCTTCGGAATTTCCGCCCTGTTTAAGGAGCTGTCCAGTGCTGAAACGCGGAGCTGTCCACTGGTTCAGATAGATCTCTGCCGGTTTTACTGGATGTGCATGGGCAATACTCTTAATCCAAGTTATTCTTAGCAATACCTTTTCAATTTGGGACATTTTCCAGTTATGTCTTCCTTCCTTCGTACCTGTTCGTTGGGACTTCTTTAGCAGTTGACATCAGACATTTCTCAGCGTCAAAGCAGCGTGCCCGTGTTGTGCGTGTGTTTACAGCCACTATCCCACAATGCCTCGCTCTTTCTTGGTCAAGAAAGTCAAGTTGGACGATTTTTCCGCGGCTGAACTAGAGAGCTCGTATGGACACAGCCGGAGAGAGGAGCTAAGTCTGCGTTTCCATCACCATGATAAAGGTTAGTCAGCACCTGGCATATGACACCCGGGGAAAAGTCTTTTATTCACGCATTTGGAGAGAAAAAAGGGGATTTGCGGGGTCAAATTGAGGGCACACATTCTGGCACATTGAGATTTTTCCCTCTACAGATTATATGCAATGAATATAGAGCAGATTAGACAGATCAAAGCAAATGAGAAATCCAGTTTTAGTCACAAGTGCAATTAAACCGTGTATAAATGTTAGTTAAACAGTCCAACAGGATTCCTTGTTTGTAAATGTAAAGAAATGAATGTGTTTTCCAGTCAGTGTCAGGTTAGAGGTCAAACGGGTTTTATTTCCTAAAGGCACTGAGTGGGTTTGTGATGGCTCAGCAGTTCACAGCATCGATCTATGGACTGTAGGAGGAGATGGGAATGATGACATAGAGGAGGACTTTTTCTTTTTTTTTTTTCTGAATGGAAGTAAACCAAATGCAATGCAGTCATGTCTGAAAACCTACCTACTGATTCAAAGTTAATGATAATCTACTTTTCGTATCACTTGTAATCAGCACATAATGGAATGAACTGGTTGTCTTAGTGTAGGCACTTGGCTGGAGGCATTGATTTGTAAAAGCATTTTGTAAGTGCATTTTATTGCATGAGGGACAGGCTGCACCAGTGGCTAAGGGAAACCACAAAAGAAGCAATAAAACTGCCTTTACTTACCACCACATTACGTAATTCAAAGAAGGAACAGACTCTTGACAAGTGAAAACACACACACACACACACAAACTGTTCAAATGCTGTCATAATTTTAGTTTTACTACATGTTAAAGCTCATGAAACACTGGGCACAATGCAATGGAAATATGTTTGAGCTGAGTTTGAGCTTTCGCATAATCTACACATGACATTTTCCCAGATGAAGACACATATACACCCAAAAACACTAACATAATTTGATTTTTCCAACATTCAAGTCTCCACATGTTTCAAGAAGGCCAAAAATGTAATCAATACTTATGTTATATTATGGCTTATAATGGGTTCTAGCTTGTATTTCGTGTGCTGACCATATAGAAGGCTAATTTATGCGTATTACTCACCATCCAAGCCCTTTAAATAAACACTCACTAAACTGTAAACATTAGCATTGGCATCTTCCCTAATTCCATCATCATGTTGTTTGCTTAGCTTTTATTTAGACGCACCGTTGCCCTCTAGTGGCCACCGATGTCACGACACCTCAATGTAAACACAACCTGGTGGCGTTCACATTGTACCAAGGTCAAATGCGAGAGGCAGAAAATCCCTGGCGCCTTAACAACAAGCGGCAGTGTAGCAAGACCAACAAAGCAACACAACACACAGAGGTTAGACGACGCAGATCTGTCCTCATAAATGTAACAGGAGTTTGAGTGAAGCGGCTTGTTGCACACATACATTTAGCGCGCACACGTACAAATGACGCACACACTAGCGGCTGAGCGTTTCTGTCAAGTCGGCACATTTCCAGACTGCTCTCTTTCTACAGCCGAGTGCACAGCGGTATATTGCAACGCACACACACACACATACACACATACACGCACATACACACGCATACACACGTAGAGAAGAGGCAGGGGATGACCTACAAGTGTCCATAGATCCAAACTGTCAAAACAAATGCATTTTTCATGGTTTCTGTCTATTTAGTTTCACTGTTTCTCGTAATTCTGTTGGATTTGTGATCATTGGCGTTGCGCTCGTTGCTGGAGCAGGGTATTTAAATGTTTAATAAGCATTTATAGGGGCGTTTACAGCAGCTATCAGCCCCTCTCGTCGAGTGCTTGTAAATGAATGTAGTTAGTGTTGACAAAAGGAGATAGGGAGCAACTGCACAATTAAAACGACGCAATTTACGGTTCTCGACACTGTTTGGTAACAAAGAAAGCATTTAAGAGAGAATTACAGC
This sequence comes from Periophthalmus magnuspinnatus, assembly GCF_009829125.3. Lineage (NCBI taxonomy): Eukaryota > Metazoa > Chordata > Actinopteri > Gobiiformes > Gobiidae > Periophthalmus > Periophthalmus magnuspinnatus. The sequence continues at coordinate 10,538,823 of NC_047136.2, read as the reverse complement.
AAGTTTTACGCCTGTTATTAATGGAAAACCTATTTTACTTACTACCTTTCAAGAAACAAACAAAAGTCTATGATACTAGTGATACATTGTGTTTATCACCCTATGCAACAGTTGCCATCAGTGCTACAATAAGACCAAAATATGACCTTTATAGGTGTTACTCCGTGTTACTCTTTAAGTTGTGGGGTTTGGGCGGGGTCTAATGGTAGTTTAGGGCAAAAACAGAGTGCACTTTCAAGCATTGTTAGACAAATTCATTCAATAAACAACTATAAAGGTAATGAGTACTAATTTCGGACCAGGATTTGTACTTAACCACATTGCCATCCAGATGTAATTCAATGTGCACTAGTTTTTCTATTACAGGGTGCATTACCATCTTGTCTCCATGGTGATGTTATTGCTTTCCCTGGAATGTTTCACAGTATTCAACTTTTTTTTTTTTTTTTTTTTTTTTTAGAACAATAAAAGCATCTGTAACTGAATAAATAATGCACACTGTGGAACATTCATGGAAAAGAATGAACATCTCCATGGAAACAAACAGGTGGTACCCTTAATTATAAACGTAGTATACTTAATTCCACTGTCCTCCTTTTGAAACCAACTTTAAACAGGCTGTAATGGCACATGAAGACAAAAATGTTCATCTTTTACTTGTTATTACTGAACCTGACAGAAAATATGCCTGGCCTTTTCAAAACTTCACTCCTGGCCTTATTCACTCTTTTATGCAAAACAACAATTGAATATTCATGATTTTCCTCGCCTTGTTTTTCTCCCCACCTCCGACTTCATTTCCCCTCTTCCTCCGTTGCTGCCCTGCTTTAATTTAATTGAAAGCATTAAATTAGTTTGAGCGCCTTAGACACGTCGTCAAACTTGCCTAACCGCAATCCCCTAAACTCTACATAACATGACTTCTTCCTGTTTCTCCTCCCCGTCTGCTCCCTCCACGTCCTGCTCTCTCCTCCACGTCTTCATCGCATTATCGACCGACTTTCTCAGAACTGCATCATGAAATTATATTAGAGGCAACAGTATCTCCTGCCCGGGCTGTGTATAAATGCTAGGAGAGTGCTAATTGAAATGGAGAGCTATTGATCGCCATAGATTCACAAGGCAGCGTGTCTCCCCTCCTCTCGCTTCTCCTATTGTCTGTAAGCCTGTTGACTGTAGGAGGCCAATAAAACAATAACAAAGAAATCATAACATGGAAACTAATAATTGAGAGAAGAGATGAGAGAGGAGCTGTGTACACAAAAAAGTTCAAGGCAGTCATTATGGTGAAAGGGAAAATGTATTAAATGAAATTCAGTGTAATAGAATAGCTGTATAGGGCAGTTCGCTGAAGCCTTGAGGTGAGATGGTGTCGACCTGTCAAAAAACGTACCGCAAATTGTGAGTGAATGTGCTAAAAAGCCGCGAGTTAGAAAATAAAGGTTTCCCACTGTGGCAATGTGTCATAGGTCCATTGGAAACTGCTTCTCTTTGCGTTTTTATCTGGCAAGTAGATCCTTCAGGGTAGAACAAGGACCTAATCTTAAGATATATTAAGAGTGACGTGTCCACAGAAATATGGGACCGGGTTTAAGTGGTTGTGACGTTTTAGGAGAGCAAGAGAAGAAGTTAAGAGGTGGTATTGTGAAAAGTAACTTGTTCCATTGTGATATTATGTATATGCCATGACTTTAGGCAAGAGTGAAAACAACCAAAGGGTCACCTACCAGTTTAAGGCATCATACACTTTAGTTTAAGTATTTCTAAGCCTGAATCATTCTTAATAAACTGTTTGTTCATTATTAATTAAGTCTTTGTTCATGTTTTATTAAGACTAATTTAAGTGTAGTCATTAAAAATAATGACAGGAGTTTTTATGTTTGTCTTGTCCTCCAAATAATGTAAATGTTTGGTTTCTGTTGTGTTACAAATGCATTTAATATAAGCATTAGTATAGGCATTAGTATTATTTGTATAACACAATTTATACGCAAAGTAATTCAAAGTGCTTTACAGAATAAGAAAGACATTAGCCATTAAGCCTGGATTTAAACATTGTCAAAGTAGAGGCCTGTCTCACATCTTCAGGAAGACTGTTTCAGATTTTAGCTGCATGAAACTGAAACGCTGATTCCCCATGTTTAGTCCTGACTCTGGGCACCAGCAGGAGGCCGATCTCTAAGATCCTCAACGTGTGAGATGCTTCAAGTGACACTAACATGTCGAAGATGTACTTTGGTGCTAGGCCACGGAGAGACTTGTACACAAACATATATAGCATATTTAGCTCGTATACTGTAGCTCATGACACCCTCTTCTGGTGGTAACAAATAAATACAAATTATTTAAAACAGTCAGCAGATTTTCCTGGGTTTCAAGCCATGGCAATTGTCCACCATTGTTACAGCAATTATGCCATTCAAATCAAATTATTATATTTTGAATGGGGAAAAGTCCTCACTGTCCTTCAAATCTGGAAGGAATTATTTGCCCAAAACTTATGAATACAAGTCGTTCATATCGCTATTATTATACTATTCTAATTGGCATGTTTGGACATCAGGTTTTAATATAGAGTGAAATTTTAATTGGTCCTATTGGTTCCATGTAAAGCATTATATTTGTGATTACTCTGCACAAACAAGGTGTCAAATGTTAAATATCGACATTACGTTCAATAGATACTGAGGAACTACTGGACATTTGGACTGTGGTAATATGTGTTCAGTTGTTTGGAAGAGGCTGCTGTGAGACAAATGCCAAGCTGTAACAGTGAAACAAAAAATCTATGAAAACATCTATAGAAAGAACAGTTTGATCATCCATATCCTTCTATTTTGGTTACTTCCTGTTGCCGAGCGTCTAACCTTTCGTTTCTCATTCCCAATCAATTACACATATCAATAACTGACCTTGTGCTCTTTCTACAGGCTACGGCTATCTCAGTCCATCTCACTACGATGACGTGGTTGTAAACGACTCCTCCGTCATCACTAAAGTCGCATCTCCTGAACACCCCGCGCTGATCTACGGACGCATCGAAGACCCCTACAATGGCGACATCCATGGCGACTCCGACCAACCGGACAGCCCCAGATCCGAAGTTTCATCGTCTGCCGGCGGCTACATCAATGGAGATACGGCGGTCAGCGAAGGTTACACGGTTGACGCTTTTTTCATCATGGACGGTCGCTCGAGACGGAAGTCGGGGGGCAGCAGAGGGGCAGCGCAGAGGCACACATGTAGCGAATGCGGTAAAACCTACGCAACTTCGTCAAATCTTAGCCGGCACAAGCAAACGCACAGAAGCATAGATAGCAAAATGGCCAAGAAATGTCCGACGTGTGGAAAAGTGTACGTATCCATGCCGGCAATGGCGATGCATTTACTGACCCACGACTTGAAGCACAAATGCGACGTCTGCGGAAAGGCGTTCAGTCGTCCGTGGTTACTTCAAGGTCACATGAGGTCACATACAGGGGAAAAACCATTCGGATGCGCTCATTGTGGTAAAGCGTTCGCCGATAGATCGAACCTCCGCGCACACATGCAAACTCACTCAGCCTTCAAGCATTACAAATGCAAAAGATGTGACAAGACTTTCGCTCTAAAAAGTTACCTAAACAAGCATTACGAATCTGCATGTTTCAAAGGCGCGTTTTCTCCTATTAGCACTCTCAGTGAATGACCAATTTGACACTGTTATGTGGGATGAAATTGCGTCCGTAGTGGCTTCTTCCTGTGAAAAAAAAAACAGGAACTTTGAATCCGAGCGAGGATCATGAAGCAACAGAGAGACAAAAATAGATTAAAGATTTTTTTGATCAACTGCTCCTTGGAAGTTCAGTGAAAACATCTGATGCCTGAATTAGATTGTCACCTGCTTTGCGATAAGATGCATCCCTTTTTGGAGATAACAAAAGCACAGCATATCGAGTTTTTTTTTTTTTTTTTTTTAAAGATCTATTTATGCCCACGTTTTGACATTTTCTTTTGACCACAAGATAAACACTCAAAAGCACAAGTCCCCATACTCTGTCTTTTTGTGACAGGAAGATTGCAACTGTTCAAAGCATGAAAACCTGCAAAGAGATTCGATAAACTTTGATATTTAATCTGACTCTTTTATATGGACAAACCTTCGTAATGTTGTAAGAGACACATTGGAGTCGACAATTTGGACTTGAGGACAATTATATGTTTAACAAAGCACATATTTTTAGCTTCCTGTATCTACTGGTGATGAACACAACCAACTGTAGACATTCAAAGCATAACACAGTGGCAGACAGTGAAGTAATATCGTATCTTAAGTTATATCTGCCACCAGTATGCTCCTCTTTCAGTATTTTCAACGTAAAACAAGTTAATGTTATTAGACATTTAAAATGTCTCATGAAAAGGTCAAACCTTTGCAAGTTTAATTGGTTTGTCTCTATATTGAGCATCAAGTTGTGTACACTGCTATTTATGTATGCATTTATTTATTTATCTATTTATTTATTTATTTATCTATTTTATGTGTTAATTTAATTTATTATTCATTTATTTATGTATCTATTTTTTCTGATTTTAGCACCTTATTTTGTTGAATGGCTTACTCAGTTATGTTTTAATGAATTTTGAATATGCCAAAGCATTGTCACTTTGTTATGACTGACTAAAACTTATTTGAATTTACGTTTATGCCACTTTAAAACTACAAAACGAATGCATGCAAAAAAAAATACAATAGCCTATAATGGAATCTATGCCAACTGCAAGGTATTTAAGCGATATTTTGCCAAAATCTCAAATAGGCGGATTAGAATATAAGCAAATTTTGGGGCAATATGTTGTGTTTCATTTACAATAAGAGCAATAATGCATGATATTTTTGGACAGTCAAAATGCTTGTAACAACTGCGGGTACCACTAGTGTATGTAGTTTTGAGGAACTTCAGGGAGTAAAGGCAAAACCAACCTAATAGTGTTAATATTGGAGGGTGGGTTACGGAGCTCTCACTGTGGGATAATTGTGGCCACTTAAGGCTGTATTCTGTGGATTTATTTTGTTATATTGACCCCCGTGTAAAGTGTAAGTTTCTAAATGTTTGCAGATGCTGTGGAGGCTAACAGTTCCACACAAATGAGGGCTCTTTTTCGGGTTGGGGGCGGGACGACTTTTGTACATGGTTTATGCACTGCCTGCCTTGTATTATTACTAATATATTGTAGAGAGTAGAAGGTATTACTTAGGCCTCTGGTGCTGAAACATGGATGAGAGCATTAAGAAGACAGAACAATGGCTTTATATAGGAATGCATTTACTTTAAAAATGCAGGTACATGCAGTTTTACCATGACTAATTAGCTGTTTTTGTCGTTAACAGCAAAAATAGCGCAATATGACTTGAGTGCTTTTGTGTTTCATAATTACACAGATTAATTTGTGGCAAAACTGTCATAAAGTTTGTCAATATTAAACTATACCACGTCAGCATTCAAAGAGAGGCTTCTTATTTAGAATACACTACTATATGATCTTATTTTGCTATATTTTAGTTGCAAATTTCCCTAAAATCTTCATTTAAGCGTCCAAAAAAGTATACAGTTTGGAAATGCATTGTAAATTGAAGGTGAATGGTTACGGATCTGGGTAATTAGTTATGTGCATTTTTTTTGTTTTATATCTTTCTTAACTTGAGAGTGAACAGGGAAAATATTTGGTAAAATTTTCAGCACCAGAGCGCACCACCGAACACTTAGATTCTACTATGAACTACCGTAGCCTATTATAGCCACAAGCTAGTTTACCTATTCTTATATAAAGCACTTCCTCTTGACAAGTATATCTAACTTTTTTCAAAGATAGTAGCACAATGAGAGAGTTTAGATTCAGGTAGAAAATGCCTTGTATGTAGAACCTCTTTCTTCTTTTTGTACGAACAACGAAATAAAGGCAAAAAAGATGTTATCATGGCACATGCTTTATTATGACACAAAGCAAAGACTGAACAACACTGCTAAAATGTCATTCACCACTGCTTGCGTGGGACCATCTTTACAAGCCTTTTTTAATGACTGAAAAACTATTTTGCGGCAAGAGGCCTTGTTTAAAAACTGCTGGTTCAATTTTGGATCATTTCTACAAACGTATGGACAATAACAACGGATCAGGATGACATTTTTTTGGGAGCTTCCTACTTTCAGTTCTTCCTCTTTTGCGTTTTTATTATCGGACCTCCAGTGATGGTTGGAAACAATGTAAAGCACAAACACTGGGCATTTTATTCACTTATTAAATAAAAAAAATCTAGTTTAAAAAAATGGTGTGGTGTTACACGTGTACTGATTCACCTGAAGACAAAATGAATGTGTTTACAGGCAAGGGTAAGATACAACATACATACTGAAGGCTACTGCTCTAATTGTGGTTGAGAACTAGTAAATAAATGAAAGACACAGTTAGGATGGGATGTTCCAGGACACACACAGGGGCAATTCTTGTGAGAATGAAGTACAGAAGGATTGTATTTAGTAAAACAAATTTAACTTATCTTATAATTGTTATTCATAAATGATTTATTTTTGGCATGTTCAAGCAACTTTCTTTTTGTACTAGACTACAGAGATAAAATACATGCAGACTTCAGCCTCTAAAACCTTTTTCACTCAACCCTTTGTTTCATAACAGGTGAGGAATTTAAAAACCATCAGTGTACACTCTATGGAAAAGTAGGCCGGCCATCGCTATCTGTCAGAGAACAATACGGTATAAAATGTATTTATAAGGGACTACTTCATAAACTGCTGGAATATCTCACTTGTTTGTTAATCATTGATACAAGATCACATTGTATTGGTCAAAGGACTAGACACCAGAACTGAGATGGGAAAAAGGGGTTTTGGCTGTTTTTGATTCACAAAATTGGATACTTTGGTGACACAAATGCACTTTAATAATCTGGTAACAAACATTTATACTTACACCTGCACTTGTTTTTAATGTTTTAAAGGGACTTATGTACTTTTTGTTTGTTTTTTGTTTGCATTTTTTTATGTATTTGAACAGGGCATCCATAAAAAGGAGAGTCTGAGGGCTCTCATTGGGCTTTCCCTGTATACATTTTAAATAAATAAACAAATAAATTAATAAATAAATAACAACAAAAATAAATCTAAACCTAGATCATGCCTAAACTGGGTGTAAATCATCTCTAAACCTGCAAAAGACCAATATTTAACACATTAATATAGCATACAAATAAATCAAATGGCAAAGATGATACCAGATTAAACCAGATTATAGCACCATGGACGAAACCCAACAATGGTACAAGGACCGCAGTATTTGTATTTCTGATCAATACACATTAAAAAAGTATTTAAATTGCACAAGATCCAATAATCCAACGCTAGTTCCATCTCCTATGATTCCCAGAGCAGTTAATAAAGAATCATTATCCATATTTGAATGATATTGATTGTGTGGTTCAAACGGTTGGGCCTTCTGCGGTATTATTCTGCAGGCTGGGAAACATCTGTGTGACCTTCATATAAAAATGACTGGAGCGGCACCTTGATGTTTACGAGTTCACCTGCTCTGAACACAATAAACTCTTCATTATGATCTTTATAGACTGCGTTTATGTTATGTGAGACTATTAAGGACTCCTAGTTAACATGAAATGAATAAGCAAGTTTTATTTTTACATTTTTATTTAAACCTGAAATACCCCAAATATAACCAGCAAAACAAATGTTGTCAAAGTCGTCTGTCGGCCAGAAGCATTAATTACTCACTTAATGACTAATTAGAGCTTCATAAAACATTCATTGCAATAATTTGCCTTAAAAAAAGCACCTCATTTTGGTTTTGTGCCTGGTGGCAACGGTACAGAGGTCAGATGGTGCAGTGACGCCGGGAGATTTTAATTGCTGGTGTGGTCCTTCAAACGTGAAGAGAAATGCTGACATCAGGACAATATGTTTAACCTTGTCAGTGTTGAGACGCATACTGCATTTATCTATAGGACTAAGGCTAACAATGTAGTGTCATGTCATTTGTGTTTATATATGTTTCAGTCCTGGTGGTTAATTGTATATCCTCTATTTAAACAAGGGCATATGAAGGGCATCGAATATCAGTACAAAGAGATTTTTTTGCTGCTTTCAATGGTTTTTTCCCATTCAACTTCTTTGCTTTGTCTCAAATTTATATAAGCAGTCAGTACCTTTTAATAAATACTTCAAAATACAGTTCATTAGCGCTACAACTGACAATTACTATAGTTGTAGATTAGCGTGCAATTCATTTTTTGATTAGACTAGTCAAACTATTTCTAAAACAGTTTTCAAAGCTTCTGCGTATAGAACAGTTACAAATAAAATGTATTATTGATGAAAATTCAAAATAGTTTATTGTTTTTGGAAATTTTCATTTAATAATCCAACTGTCTTTGTTATAAAAGGTCTTTTGGCATGTGCTTTAAAGAGGTAACAATCAGGATTATCAGTTTATAATCACAATCGTTTATTTTAATCCTCGAGTAGTCATGATTATACCGATTATTGTTGCAGTACTTGTTGTAAATATCATATAAGCCCCACCAAGCTTTCAGTTCAAACATTACTAAAAACACAGTGCATCTGGTCCGTGATAACTTTACTATTACACTGATGCCTAACCCCTCCCATTCCTATTCAAAGGATTATCTTTCCTAACAAAAATTGCCTCTTTACCTCCCCTCTCAAACCCTTTCTTTTCTCTGTACCTCTTTATCTTCAAGGGAGTGGTTGGTGTCTTTGAGATGGAGATGCACGGCAGATTGTAGTCCCGAGCTGCTCTCATGGCAGTCTTTGTTTCTCCAGTGTAACGTCCACTGCACTCTCCACTATACTAAATGGAGTAGACCACAGTGCTTTGTTTATGGCTCGGGGTTTTGTCCTTTGGGGGAACCAGTTTCTGTCTTAAAGTGATTGGTGGTTTGAAATAGACTGGGATTTCATGCTGTCTGGAAATCCTCTGAAGCTTTTCAGACATATCAGCTGAGTAGGGAATAATAACCTTCTCCTCTCTTCACTATAAAACTTTTGTCCAGTTGGCAGAATTAAATTTTTCTTTTGCTCTGGATTATACCTGGACGACTGAGGGATTACACAAACATCACTCTGAAGTATGCACATATATCAATTAATATGCAGGACTGTAGCTAAAGCAGTTTGCATGTTTTGCCATGATGTGCTATAGAGCCAGTCCCACTTTGCAGATTGTCCATTTGATTCTTATACATAGGGGCCTTCTCAGTTGAAGGAGCGGCGACTCTACTCTGAGCTCTTTCCTGAGTAACCAAGCTCCAGCCCTCTGTCTGTATAGGATTTCTATATCACACTGTGAAGAAAATTTGGTCCAGTTATCCGGTCACAAGTGTATTTATCGTGTCAGCTGTACTTTGGACTATACATTAAACAGCCTATCCCTGACTGCTCATCCCTTTAACTTAACGCTATACCCTTCCCCTTTAAGATGAAATGCAGACAGGCTGTAAATCAATGCTGTTAGTTTTATGTCAGCTCTAATCACAGCATCATAAAGATAATCTGACACAGTCCCTCCTATGATAAATCACCCTTACCCTCCCCTAATGACTAAATGCTGACTTAGGGCTGTGAGAGCATAAAACAGAAGACATACACTAACTAGACACATGATAAAACGCATTTGAATTGTGGCCATATAAAGTGATGCAGTCCCGGTTAAGCTATAAAAATGCGTGCTTGTTTCTTTGTGTGTTAATTAATCATGTTATATGCATTCAAAGTGTTAGGTGAACACTAGAGACTGCAGAGTTTCTAGGCCCCATTTGTCTTAATTTACTGTACTTTTTTACGTGGTACAGCATGTTTTCTTAGTGCTTCTGCTGCTGCTATACTTCAGCTCCAATCCCATTAGAGCCTGGCCTGCCTATATGGCCCTTGTCTCTAACATTGGAGGAAACGCATTAGTAGTTTCCAATAACTCATATTTAAAGACGAATTCCATGACGACTAAACTTGGATTGTGATTGGTCGCATTGAACATTCCATTGACCGTGATTGGTTTAAAGGCTGCCAGTAGCTTTACCACTCAAGATAAATGACCTTCTATTATAAGGTGATTGATTTTCTCCTATTGCTACTAAAACTATTGATTTCCTTACATAGCCCCTGGCTTGCTAATGATACTAATTCTAACATTCAGTGGAGCTGAAAAAAGGCTTCCTGGCTTTTATAACCAACTGTCAATGTGCGCTTTAGTGGGACCCCAGTAAGTGTCTGTGAGTAGGTTAGCCAATAGGTGCTTTGATAAATGATCCTGGGCAAAGCAAAAGTATGGACAACATATAAAGTGAAGTTTTATTGTGATTATTCCAAACTAGAGCTAATAAGACCTTATAAGCTATTGAGACCAAGGCAGATACTCTAAAGGATTAGATCAAAATGCAAGAACTTACTGGCCAGCCATAGAGCCTACGGACTTAAATCATTCACATGCATGACATATAGGTTTCTGACACTTTCCAATTGAAGTTATAATCAGATAAACATCTATTTTGATTTGGTCTTATTGGTTACACACTTTTATTCTGTCTGTCAATGTGGTAAGAGTTTGGAAAGTGTACAGCAAATTGACATTTACTGAATACTGAAAAAGGTTCTTTATCATTTTTTCTGATTATTGAAAAAGTTATTCATCCAATGCTATAAACCAAGATCCCTACAAATCAAAATTTTATCTTACCCTTTACCCTCACTTTAAAGCAAAGAATTTCAATTTGTCTTAAATCAAACCCATTTGATCTGTATTCAAAGAGAGAGTACGAGCAAAGAGATTCTATTATTTATTGGCCCGTAGCATTTAAATATGTTAATTTGTGTTTCCCATGGTGCTTGGCCTTGTGACCTACAGCAGGTGGAGCCTTTAATAGTTTATACTGAGTCCACATGTAGCTTTCTGACCCTAAATCATTGATGAAGTAAGAAGCCTGTTAAACTTAGACCTACACAGTGAGCTCTGCCTTGACTTTCATAGACGTTAAAAAATATCGTAGACTGTGGATATCTCTACGATATGAATGATTATTATTAATGCAATTTTAATATGTCTAAAATACAGAGAAATAATTCAGCATCTTCTTTTTTGTAATGCATTAGTTATATATTGTGTTTTTCATTATCATGTTCTACAATTTTACTCTTTCAACCCCTCCTTATCATACTTAGTGCCAGGCTTTCTTTCTGATTCACCCCTTTAACCATCCTACACCTGACTCATCTATTCAAGAAAGATAGGTGAAGTGTTTTACCCAAAGGTACAACTACAGTGCCAATAGCAACGATCAAACTTCCAACCTTATTTTAGTCTTAAAATGACTAATATTTCAGACATGCCTTTGTGAAATGCCAATTGACTGAAATAGTACAGAGTCTGATAACATCCTGGCGACCCCTGAAGCTAAAAGAAACCGTTTTCACCTATGATAATAATGTGCTATAATTACAGTGTTTGGTCATTAAACTGAAATATTTTTAGCATTTTCCTATATCACCTTGTGCCCCTGGACATGTTTAGGCCTGAGAGAAAAAAAAATCAAATTTAGAATAAGTGTATTCATGCTGATGGTATCATTTTAATGGGCCCTTGAGGCCAAGTGACTTCTGTGTCTGTGCTTCGTGTGAGCACTGCATATGTATATAAGCTATAGGCCAATATCACGGTTCACAAATCTGATAGAGAATGTATAGGGCTTATGTGTAGGTCCAATACGAGAGCACCAGGCCTCTATAATATGCAAACACCTGCAGCTATGAGATTGTAGGTAAATCTCCCTCAGAAATAGAATCTCCTTCACTTAAACACAAACATAGAAAATTGCGTTTAAATCCGTTCAGTCACACTCCTGGGACACAAAAGCATCTGCTGTTTTTTAAAATTATGATTAGTGCTTATAAAATACATATGTAAGAAAGAAAAAAAAGAGAAAATTGGAAAGGAGCCGTAGAAAGAGTGTGTGATTTAATGGCTACATGTGGAGACGGAAAGTAAAGGGATAGAGAGGAGAAGACTTGGACTCCGTAGAAAGCCACATCCCTCTCACGGTATGAGATGGATCGCCGCTGCTTTTTGAAAACACTCAAGTGTCACAAACCAAAACAGGAATTTGTCAATATCAAAACACAAGTGCTATATTTGTTCACTCTATCACTTACAGTACACCAACTTATCCAAAGTATTTTTTCAAGGTAGTTCTATATAGTCTTCTTTCACCAACAAGTCTATCAATCCCAAGGTTCACAACAAACAGATCAATGTACCTCATGCAATTCTGCTAGAAAGAGTGCGAATTCTATTGAGTTATAGGAAAACACCTAACAGCAGTAACCTATGCTGCTCATTCTTGAGTTTATTCATGATCTTTCTAATGTATTTTGTTTTTGACATATACAATACACCTACATTTAATTTTATATTTAAAGTAATAGTCAATCTCGACACATTGCCATACCATATTAGCTCAGAATAGCCATTAGTTAGGTTTGCTTTGAATGAGGGAATCCGTAGAAAACAGGTTAACTCCACAAAAGGCCTGCTTTCTGACTTTTATGGTGAAAATCAATGAGAGCTGACCTTCACTACGGTAAAACCTTCTTTACAGGCGGCAGATCCTATTTGAACCTTTCTCCCATCTACAATCATCCGTTTACAGGAGGTTACAAAGGGTTAACCAGCCACAGGTATCTACTAGCAAGGGACCAACCCAATCTCAAGGTGTGACAGGCTTCCTCCAGTCTGTCAAATCACTAAATCGTCTACCTATTCACTCCACTAGACAAATTGAGTCTACCTACATGCATGTCTTGTATACTTCTTCTCATATGCGACTTCGATTTCCAATATGCCGCATGCAAACAAGTCTGTGTCCCCACTTCATTGTCTCTGAATAGACTTGATATGCATTGCACACGCTCACACAAGAACGCAGCTCCCCAAACACACATTTAGCCTGAGACGCCGTGATAGGTCTTTTAAGGAGCGTTTCACACCTCATCGCATTTCAATTAGTAGGTGGGACCCACACACACGCACACACACATAGCCTGACAGTCTGTCCGCTGGGTGAGGGAGATTCATTTGGATTCTCATCTTCCTGCAGACGGTGCCCTTTCTCCTGCCTGTTCCTCTACTTATCTCTGCACCTGTATATGCACCCGTCTTTCTCTCCACATAAGAGTGACTGACAGTGGGTTGACCTCCGGAGCTGTCAGGGGAGGCTGCGGTGAGCACAGCCTGAATAGAACAGCTCATCCCTGGGTAGGAGTCCGCCGAGCTCCTGGGAGTAGAGGGAATTCTCCAGCCACTACTGAAGCTGCTCCACTAGACAAGAACTGGACGCTATTGAGAGCAGCAACTATTGAAAATTCCATGTTTGATGCAAGTGACGCTTTGTGTGATGTTGTGTGCATGAAAGTTGGGAGAATAGGCAAGAGAATTTTATTTTAGAGCCCAATTTGTACACAAAGTAATTTAAAGTGCTTTATGGAACAAGAAGGGGTCTAAATTGTGGCCATACTTTGACAATTTCACCTGGTCAAGGAAGCTAAGCAGGGTTTGGCATGGGTGGTACTTGGACAGGAGACTGTGAATACCAGGTGGTGTAGTAGGGCAGCAGTGTCTCTCATCCAAACTGTTGCTGTGTCCTTTGGCAAGACACTTCACTCACTTGGCCTAGTTTGTTGTGTGATTGAGTGATTGTTGGTATTGCATTCTACTCCAGAGCAGCTGTGGCTATGATAGTATCTCATCACTGTTAAGGGGAATTAATGAATAATGCTCAAAATTGTAATACAACTTTGAGCATCTAAAGAGCTAAGACAAATACATTATTGTTAGTGTTAGGATGGGGGTCAGGCATCTTAATAGCATGCACTTTCCTCACCTTTGGAGTTATAAACTGTCAGGGCCCCAAATTTCAGTCATCCCCAATCTGGACCTGAAGTAATCTACACAGGCCCAGAATTCTTCACTTTACTTCCAACATTTAGGACTAACACCAACAACCAACTTGCCTAGAGCTATGGCCAGCATTGCTCCTCTATAATTGTTTCAGCCGTGTGTAATATTTTTCCAGTCACCACCCCCAACTCCCCCCTTTTGCATTGGGACAGTAACATGAGTGACTGACAAACAGGAGATCAGAGGAGGCAGAGGTCGCGCGGAGGTCATGCTGAGCTGTCGTACGGCCAGAGTGTAAGAGGCGAGGAAGAGATTAGCTATAAATTGGATCCGTCGATTTGAGGCCAGATGTCTGTTCGTCACCTGTAAGACGCACTGCGGATCACACTGGAGGGGACAGGTGTTTGGGACCAACAGGAAATGGATTCAACTATTGGGGTTTTCTGACTGGTGCCTGGAATCATTTGTACTCTATAGCGAACCAAAACATCAAGTGCTCTGGACTTTTTACATGCTGCCACAGGAAATGACTGGTATCTGCATTGCATGAACGTTTACTTAATTACATTTAAATTACTCTATTACTATTACTCCATTCTTACAGATCTGATTTGTTGTGATAACTGAAGCGGAAGAGGAATGCTTTCATTTTCAATCATCTATCATCAATCATGTTTATTTAAAAAAAAAAACAAGATAAAGTTACACATTAAGACAAGGGTTATTATTGCTCCACAGAGAAAAGCAAAAGGAGACCACCCAAAGTTTGTTATAAAAATGTGAAGAAAAATTAGAACATGTAAATTTAGATGTACACTCATGACATGTTAGTACCCTATGAACCATCTCATACTCTGAGGACCTCAGGGACCGGCCTCCTGCTGGTGCCCAGAGTCAGGACTAATTAGGAGTCAGCGTTTCAGTTTTATGCAGCTAAAAGCTGAAACAGTCTTCTGGAGAATGTAAGAGAGGCCTCTACTTTGGCAATGTTGAAATCCAGGGTCTAAAAGGTTCCGTTTAGCTGTGCGTATGACTGAAAGGTTCTTCTCTTTTAATGTTCAAATTATGATGATTGTTTATGTTTAGATTGGTTTTATTATCTTTCTTATTCTATAAAACACTTTGAATTACTTTGTGTGCAAATTGTGCTATACAAATAAACTTGCCTTGCCGCTAAAAATACACAAAAATGAAATATTATCAGGTGACATATGATATTAGTTTTATCTTCTTTTTTTAGTCATCTGTTCACCATCATCACTTACACCCCCATCCCTTCCTCACTCACACTCTTGCTCTCTCCCCTCCTCCCTCTGATCACATCACATCATCTTTTACAGGACTCTGAGTGCTCCTCTACATTACTCCCTCGTCTGGATGCAGTCAATGCAGACTTCCTCTAAGCTGTTTCTCAGACCAGGATCTCATCTCCTGAATCTTGAGTCCAATGTTTCATGTGAACTCATCCTCTGTTGCTTCTCACACCCACACAGATTTATTGTTTTCTAGCTAGAGTAAAAAAATAAAAAAAATAATAGCCTTTATGATTTTTCCTCTGTAATCTCTCTCTTTCTCTAATGTGTCTTTTATTGCAACACAGCAAACCCCTTAGGCAGTGTACTCAGGTTTTCCACTATCTCCCATACAACAGCACAATATAACCACATGCATACAGTTAAGGAGACCTCCGACGCCAACAACTAAAAGCGATAATTTTGTGTCATTTGTCAGTTCCCACACAAAACAATAACTATACCCATTGTTTATTAGATAGAAACTGTACTTGTGTGCTATAGCCTATGGCAAAGGATTTACAATATATAAAAAAGTAAAGCTAGACATACAAACAAGAAAAAAGACATGGCTAGGAGAGTGTGTATGTGTACCCTGTTGCCAGTCCCATTAAAGTTGTATAGAGAAAGGCTTTTAGGATGGCGACCAACATACGCAGAGCAACTTTAGCTAATAATTTTTTCAGAAGCTAGGGCTTTGTGCATGTCAGGCAGGCGTCCCTAATGTGTCTTTGAGCTAGAGAGGGACTGACTGTGGGAGGTCCTCGCTACTTAGGACACAAGCAAGTACATAAGCTACAGAGTCTCAGTTAATCATCAATTAGTATTTATTTATGGTGCATTTGATCCACCTCAAAGTTCAGAAAAATCACAACTGAAATTTACGTCAAAATAGGAAAAAAGTTGCAGATGTTATCAATAGACCAATTACGATCAATTAGAAATTCAGTGCTGATTTACAATTTTAGTAATGTAATGCATTTCACTGGAAAATCTTCACCACCAGTCAGATACAGGTTACCTTTGTTATGTTATTTAGTTTCTTCATTAAAGGTGCACTATGTAACTTTTCTGGTGAAGAGTCTACCACATCCATAGACATTGTATTTGATTTTCCGAGAGTGTATCATAGTATGGCGTTAAACTCATCTAAATCCATGGAGATAAGAATGTGATATCACAAGGCCAAGTCATAGGTTACATCTAGTAAGGTGAGTAGGAAGTAGTACAAGTGGGTTTGTCAAGGTATTTTTAAACAGTATAAACATCTGTAATTGAATAATTGTAAGATAGGTAAGTTTACTGGTATCCTGTTCATTCATTCATCAACAACAACATTCAGGTAAAGTAAAAACACCCCCCTCCTCCAGTTTTCATAGTGACCACTGACCCTTGCAGATCAGAAAAAACAAATACAAGCTCTAGTTTCTATGAAAAGAGCTGACGCAGTTGTTTAATCACAAATGCATCCACTATTATAAATAACATTTGATTTTGCGAGTATAGAAAGAGCACAGTGCAACAGTTCAAATTTAAGTTTTTTTTTTTCAGTGAACTTGTCTGCACATTCATTTTTTTTTACAAGAATCAACGCTCACCATCAAATAATACATATATTTAAATGAACAAACTCGGCATAATGATTTAAAAATCAATTTAAAATACTATTGAAGGTGACTTTGTCCAAAATCCTTGTCAGAGAGATAAAGAGAAAGACAAAACAGAGGAAAGAGAGGAGAGAGAGATTAGCAGTGCAGCCGACAGAGGACAGACTGAAGTCATTCAAGCTTTTCTTCTCTACAATAATCCCCGTTTGTCCAAATGCAGCTGAAGGAGAGACACGAAAGTCCAGTCCTCCACAAGCACAAAGTTATGGAGCAGAAGAGAATTCAAAATAACAAAGATACAATTGTAGTATATTGTAGTATGCCCAAGTTTACCTCTGGGCTGTGAGGAATGTGTATTTCTGAAAAAAAAAAAAAAAAAAAAAAAAAAAAAATCCAACAGACTCACCATCTTTGGCAGGCATGGGCCTCTTCGGTTCCATCAGGCCCCAGGAACCATCATGTAAGAGATTTACAGACATTTTTTTTCTACTAGGGAGAAACACTTTCAATTAGATTATGAATGATTTCACCTTTTATTTCCTAAAGATAGTTTGGGGACGTTTATGCTTTTGGGTTAGTGATTTCAGCACCGGTTTCTACGGCCCTCTATGAGGTTGGCGTGTTGCTGTTTGTTCTGCTTGGCCGGCTCATCAGGTTCATCTTTCTGTTGTTACTTTGTTTTTGGGCATGGGAGTTGTTTGTTTTTTTTTTGTTTGTTTGTTTGGGGGTTTTTTTGTGTCATTTTAAAGTAAATTAAAACTTAAAAAATAAAACCACTTGTATTTTGTAATCCTTTTGACTCCTGTGTCCTCTTTAACATATTTGATCCACCTGGGTCATAATAAATGAGAACTTCACACATCAATAATTATTAAGAGATATTTGTGATTTTGCAAATAAGACTGTGTGGGGTTTTTTCTGTGAAAAATTGGATTGTAAAACTCTTAATGGAGCCAGCTTTTGTAGGACAAGACAATGGTCTGAATGAATTCAGACAAGAAAACTGCAGACAGGCAAAAAAAAAATTGATTAAACAATCTCAGCTAATGAAATACTTTCTCCACAGCATGAAGAGTCTATGTGAATTGTCAATATTGCTTACACATTGATCTGTAAATGTCTGGTCAATATCTTTAATTTGTGCAAACTATGGTTCACATAATGTGAAGTGGAGAAGCTAAACAAACAAAAGTTAGATTTTTGTTCCGCTGTTGTGAAGCTTTGACCAATCAAATTCAAGTTATTGTTATGACGTTCTCCATTTTCCGATCACTTTCAGCAAGAGCCATCCCAGACTGATCTGTAGAACTCAATTCAGAGTGACACACATATCAATCTGCCATGAGCCAGGTTACCCCAGATCCACCTACCCTGGAATAAGTGTACAGATACAGACAAATTGTTACATTTACTTTACAGTGGACTAATAGTGGCAAACGGTTAACTCTTTTGAATTAATTTTGTCACCCCTGGTTTGTTTTAACAACCCAGATGCTCACCCTTGGTTTATAAAACTGTGCATACATGAAACTGTACATTGGAAACACATCTTTATCAACAGATGTGAAAACTGTGCTGTGTTGCTGGAGGTTGTAATTGCTCCAGTGCAGAATGGCTTGGTACACAGCTGTCTCAGTTTTCACGCTTCATTGTCCTCAATGAAACTGATCAGTCCCTGCACTGTTGGAACTCATCGCAGACCACACCTCCTCAAAGTGACTCAGGATGAACCACCGAGTCCCTTGTTTTGGTTGAAACAACTACATCCTGTCAGCAGCCAGCAGTAGCTCCTGGATGGTCTTCCTGCTCAGGGTGATGGATTTGGTGTAGATCCATTCAAGCATCAGGGACATGATCTTGGGAGAGAGTCCACCAAGTGTAAAGTCTCTGTCATCGTGAGACCCCCAGTGTTCAAATATGGCTCTAAAAAAACTGAAACTTGTGTTTGAAAACATTTTGTTTGCCTGATATACTCAGATTTTATAGCATGTGTTTACAGAAACAAGGGTTGTGAACTGTCCAAGCCATCTTATGTGCTTCACTATATCGGGAGAGCATTGAACATGGTCAAATTGTGACAGGGTCAGAGTGTTAATAGTTGCAGTCCTTAGAGGAATCTCAGTCAGAACAGTGAACTTGCAGCAGGCCATAATGTTATGCCTGATTGGTCTATGCAGTGTACATGCAGTTACTGTTGTACTCCAGTTGAACTAATATAGAATACAGATTACATTCCCATGGTAAACTTGGGCTCCTGAATGCCACGTTACCAATTACATCGTCAGTGATGACTACTGGCTCTAGGCGCAACAGCACACAGCTAGTTCCGGTCAGAGGGACAGTCAGCTTGGCCATTTCTGCTTTAATGTAATCCTGAAATCAAAAATTACTTAGATATCAGGCAGTGGACAAGGAGCTGTGGGTGAATGTTACAATGTGTTAAACACTTTACAAATATGGCGAAAACTTCACTGGAGGACACTGTTTTTAAGAAGGCATGACTTTGTTTGTTGGTGCTGATGCTAATTTTGGCGCCTAATAAATAGTTAAATAACACCACAAACTGAAATCATCTACACCTATAAATAATCATGGTCTTTACTACATTTTTTTTTGTTTGTTATTGTATTACATTTAACATTTTAAGAACAGCATTATTAAGATGTGAATAAAATTGCATTGTGTTCAGTTGAAAGGCTTTAAATATTTTAAATGATCTGTAAGGTAAACCTTAAAAAATCTAAGTATTCAGTAATATTATCTAAATTTCTGAGGGCCCTATTTGTCACCCTGACTGTGATGAAAGCAGCACTACCACACACAGTCGAGTAACTTTAAAACATTTTAATATTTAGGACAAACAATGTAGAAGTTCTTGCTGGAAAAGCTGGAAATGTCAACTCCGTCAGTTCATTCTGATACTGGGATGATTCGTTCAAACAATACTGGAGTCTGAGCCTGGAGTGAGGTCATCGTGGCAGCTCACAGATGTCATGTGAAGTTCAAATAAATAAATAGATAATATTTATACTGACTATTTTAATTCAGATCATGTAGTAAGCACTACCAATAAGCGCTGTTGCCAAATTGATGTTAATTGTTACAAATTGAATTTGACAATTTGTAAAAAACAAAATCACTGATATACATATTTGTGTACAGTATTCATTCAATTCACTGTATTTGTACCTACCCCATATAACTTCATAAATTCATCATTTTTCTTGTTGATAATATTTTACAGAATGTCAAATTCTGTTCAAATAATAAATGACTCTAATTTTAGAAACCAATAATTTTTAAGAAATCAAAGCTTCTTTGAAATATCTTATTGTACTTTATCTTAATCGAAGTAAGAGGCACATCTACATCTAAGCACTGCTCTTGTGCTCTTACAGATACCATCCTTCCTTTGCTTGAGGCCGTTCACAGTGGGGAGCCCTAGATCTAATTACCTTGTCGACTGAGTAAAAACCCTATCCAAAAATCTCTCTCTACTACTTTCAGAGTGCTAAAGAGAGAAACCTGCAACTGTTGAGCCACTAAACAGCAGGAAAATACATTCTGTTGATGAATGGCGGCTAAATCCAGCTCCCTGTGATTAACTCAATGTGATGAGGTGCTCATTTAAAAAACAACAGAGGAAAAAGAATGACTGTAATCAAAAGGATTTCAGCAAACTATTCAAAAAGTCAGTGCAATGAGGTTCATCTGGTCTTATGATAATTTATTTTAATAGATTCTTTTTTCAGACCAAGGTTTAGTTTGTTTTCATACCTGACAGTTTGGACTATGCACTGGCGCTCATCCTCAGAGTGGTCATGTGATGTTGCTGTAAGTGTCCGGTCATCTGATTTAAACCGGTTCTGGTCTTCCTACAGGTGGAGGGAGGACAACAGCGCCATCTGCAGTCTGACTTCTTGAGGACAGTGTCTCAGGTGTGTGAGAGTAAAAAGGCCCCCTTGTCCTGGTTTATAGGAAGAGGATTAAGGAGGCAATCGAAATACGGTACAGGCCCATGGGAAGACAGTGCCAAAAATCAGCTGACCAAACACGTCACAGCAACAATGGTTTAAAAAAAAATCTATTAATTGAGGTCAGTGTTGCAAAATGTTGAAAATTGTGGCCTCTGCTCTTTCTCCAGGGCAAAACAAAGCAGGTTCATCAAAATGCTGAGTTGAACATTAAAAAAGTGGATAATACAATGGATATATATGCTTTTTTGTCTAAAAGTCAGTTTTAAGTCAGTTAGCTTTTTAAAGAGCATCACCATATCTGTGGTCCTCAAATGATGGGGACCCAAAATTAAGATGTGGGTCTTTTTTTTAGAATTCACCGTCGACAGTTTGTTTCAATAGTTGGTCTAATGATGAATGTTTGAATCAACCGTGATTAAGCGTCTTGTACCTGATTTTTTCCCCATGTATTTGAGAAAAACATGGATCGCCCCAAAAAGATGTTGCTGCTCCTACACGTTGAGAGGAACCAGCTGAGGTGGCTCGGGCATCTGCTCAGGATGCCTCCTGGACGCCTCCCTAGGGAGGTGTTCTGGGCATGTCCCACCGGGAGGAGGCCCCGGGGAAGACCCAGGACACGCTGGAGGGACTATGTCTTTCGGCTGGCCTGGGAACGCCTTGGGGTCCCACCGGAGGAGCTGGAGGACGTGTCCGGGGTGAGGGAAGTCTGGGAGTCCCTGCTTAGACTGCTGCCCCCGCAACCCGGCCCCGGATAAGTGGAAGAAAATGGATGGATGGATGGATGGATCGCCCCAGTACAGATATATTGTAAAGGTAAAAATAACTAATCTGCGTGCCGCGTCTGCATCTAATTAAAAAGCCTTTTATTGTCTGATAATTGCAAAGTGTGTTGTGAAAAAGTTGTGAAAAGTACTTATAAGATGCAATTAAAGACTCTCTATCTGTAAGTTAAAAAAGAAAAAAATGTGTGTTTTGCCACATCTACATTAAACATCAGTATCATTCAGCTTGTTCTCATGTACTGTTCATCCTGTTTTATGACTATGCTCACACTTAAAAAACTGAAAAAAAATTCACAAAAATAACCAGTACAGCCACAAAAATGATTGGCCTCCCAACTCCCAACCTCTCGCAGCTAAACCTTTAACCTTAATACTTTTGTCCTGATATTATGCCTGTAATGTGATGACTGGAACCAGATTTCATTTTTTTTTAAAGAACCAAATCTTTTTCTTTCTGATTTGTATGCATTTTATACTGATTAACCCTGAACCATCACAAGAATCAGCACAGAAGCAGAGCAAGCAACACGAGTGAGAGCTTTGTGAACCAAAAACATATTTGGCATCATAATAACAGTTAGATTTTTGAATTATTATTATTGTAGTGTAGTGTTTTATTTAGATTATTCATAATTTCACAGGGTAAACACTCTCCCAATCTCAATTTGAACCATTTTAAACACCTCTGAGCCTTGGTCGTTTCTCTCTGTGATTAGTCTGTATTTAAAATTAGTTCTCACATTGGCTTCTATCATATAAATATACAGTAAAAGAGCCAGTATTTTGAATGGCTCTTTGAAATTAACAGATCCAAAAGATTCAGATCCCCTAAAAAAAACAAAAGTCCCATCAAAAGCTAAAAGGTAAGAACTATTGATGGTTTAAAGCCTTTTTCCATTTTTTTCCATATGGGTTCAAGAATCAACTTTCTCCAAATATTTTATCAGAGCAAATGCAAATTCACTGTGACATATTTGGCACATAATAATCACACTGTAATCTTCAGCCTGATTTTTAATGTTCTGTGTAATAAAATACAAACTGCCTCATAATGTAAAGCCTTCACCTGTTGCACGGTTCACAACACGCTACAATAGATTCATTATTACAGACCTTATTGTTACACACTGAGCAAATTAAAAAGCCCATTTTGAATAATATTGGCCTTTTAGATTGCACCAAGCGAAAATTATAATTACTTCAGCAGCAGGCAGAGGAGGACGGACAGAAATGACTTTCCCAGAGTGACCTCAGTGGGATTTGGTGCACCCACTCTTTCAGTTTGGGATTTGGTTTTCGGGGATTTGAGCTGAAGTTCATCTCTGCCGCTAACGGGATATTCAGACAGATTATAGCGCTGGTATTTCACTTTAACACTTCCCAGTACACATGGATGAATGGAGTGTAATGCTATTTATATTACAGAGCAAATTTAAAACTATTGACATATGCAAAATAGGCTTGGCTTTTACCTTAACCGTGTTAAAATAGTTTCACCTTCTCATTTACCCTCTCAAGTTGTATTAAGAGTGATTCATATTTGAGTCATCTTTGTTCTTCTGCATTCAAGATGCCACTTTTCAATTTCACAGGAGTCGTATTACATGTTTTTAGTGCTAGCTGTTTTTGACAACTTTGCAGCAATCAACCCCATACTGGATCTATCTTGACGACTTTACATAGCTTTTTCACTGACAAGCAGAGACGGGTATGAAGTGAACACACAAAATCACCTAAAAATTATGTAATATTGATCATTTAGGAGGTTTATTCTTTATTCCCTTGTTTACATAGCAACTAGAACCAATATGAAAGGTTTCTATTCTGCACTCCTCTCTTTTAATGTTGTTGCGTTGTGATTTTAATGTATTTCTTATTCTGTAAAGTACTTTGAATTACTGACCCACAGGTTGGTGGTGTAATTCCAGCTCCCACAGACGAATGCTGTCGTTGTGTCCTTGGCCAAGACACTTAACCCACCTCGCCCTCAGTGTCTGTGTACACTGCTGTATGAATGTGTGTGGGAATGGGGGAGTGGTTCTTTGATGTAAAGCGCTTTGAGTGCTTTGAAGGTGGAAAATCTGTCTAAAAAGGTGACCATTTACCACTTACTTTGTATATGAATTGCGCTATCCAAATAAGCTTGCTTTACCTTGCCTTGCCAATATGTGCTATGTGTCAATAGGAGAAATAGAACAGAACATGACAACACAGAGAGGTGTAGCCGTGCAGCCCAGAAAGTAAACAACCAACATTAACTCAAAAAACATAATAATAAGAAACAATATTAAACTTGAAATACACTTTACATCCAGGTTGCTGATTTATTTATGCAGTCAATAGCCTAGGTTAGTGCATATAGAGACTTAAACATTTGTGTGGCAATGAAAGACTCCATAAAACATACATAGTTGAGTTGATGTAGTGTACGATTTTAATAACTGTATTTACTGGTGGCACGTTTTTGATAGTAGTAGAAATGCAGTCATAGCAATAAAGCGTAAATTGAGTCATCCGTCTTTTGTCTCAGCCTCGTGGGACCGTGCGGGGTTAAAGCAAGCGTATCAATGATTAACTCGAAATTTGACTAAACAACCTTCACTGTAGTGCTCAGTCATTTTGCCTAAATATGACAGACAATCAGCAATGCGTTTCAACATTTGTGAGAGAGAAACAAAGAAACTGGCAGGCACAAAGCCGAGCTCAGATACGGACACTAATGAAGACGTATGCTGCCAATACAAACTGTGGGCTTCTACTGTCTGGTGATAATATCTTTGACAATAGACGTCAGGGGATTCAAATTGGCTCTAAAATATGACTTGATAAATGCAAGACCAAAAAAATAAATCAAATGTGCCAGTTACAATTTATTCAAACGGTAAATGCTTTATTGCGCAATCCGTCATGTCTATCAATCTATCAGCCATCGCGTCCGACTGGTTCATAACTTATAGATGAGAATGTTTTTAAAGCAGTCAATGATCGGATAATGGTCAGTTATGTACTCCTATGCAAAATGGGACTATAAAAAACTAATGCTTAAATGTAGCCCTCATTCTTTGTTATAGAATTACTTACCTTTCTCTGAATTTGAAGTGATTTGCATTTAAATTCCTCTTGCATTTTTTCAAGCATGGAACGGAAGGATGAAATTAATTTTACATAAAAGTGCATGATCATAAACTAAATTTTTCATGGCAAAAAATATTCATAATGGTTTGTTATCACATGTCTTCTATGCAACGATCCATATACAGAATTACAATATGAAGCAAAAATAGAAATGAATTTATAGATAATCCCTTTCCCATTTTAGTTACAGTTGTACTTGGTCAGATGTTGCACAGGAGTGTTGTTTTTGGTTGCGTTGGTGACAAACACAAACTGTTCTTGTATCCTTGAGCAAGACACTTTCAAATTGGCATAAAACTTTCCATATCACCACAGACTGTATAAAGAAGTGGACTACGTGAGCATAACATCACCCATCAAATTAAGCTGATCGAGGCTAGCAATGATAAAGGCAAATTTGGAGCTAACTTCCACATATGGAATTCCAACTCCGAGTGTCATAGCAACCAAAGAGCCAATCAGGAGCGAGGCTGTTGAAGTTAATGGCCTTTCCTGCCCGCACCGCTTGTTTAGTGCTTAGCAACGCTGTCAATCAAAACCATTGCTAAAGCTAGCGGGAGTAGCTTCAAGGAAAGAAAGTGCCTGATTTGTCTGTTGTTACTGTCCATATCTTGATTCACGGACAAAAAAGTGAAATAAAAACACTAGGATCATGCAATGTGAACATTTTAAGACCAAAATGACAAGTGTCGCTGCAGCAGTTACGGAAACACAGGCAACAATTTTTCAGTATAAAGTGAATTAGAGCCAAAGTCAATGGAGCAGGAAGTGCACCCATGACCACTTCTTATTTGAAACTCAGCGGCTAGCAGGTTAGCTTTGTACTTTTATATATACAGTCTATGCATACCACATATATTTTGAAAGACAAATTGCCAAGGAGGTTCCCAATCATTTTCAGAAAGCTAAAAATAACGGTATTTGTAATTTTTTTATGTAATTCACCCATTCACCAAAAGGCTTCGTGTTCCCTTTTACATAAAACACTGTGAACATCATGTGTAAGCAAAAACCACCAGAAAAGTGCTGTTAAAGCTGTTATCATTGAAAGCTGCAGGTGCGTAATTGTCCTTTGTGTTACATCAGACGCTGTGACATTGAACATTAATACTGCCTGACTTACACCTGCTATTCCTGTCTGCAGCTGACGGCAGGTTCACCAGCCCAAACCCCAATTTAGATGCTAATATTTGATCCACACTTAACCCCCATAACCTCCACTCTTTCAAAACACTGCATAAAGAACAGGAGCTAAAAGGCTTGAAATCACAATATTAATGTATTTTTTAATAGTTCTGACTAGTTTAGTTAACTACAAACCCAACCTTTTCTCTTTAAAATGCTTGAATAAAATGAATAATAATGTATGTTTTCCAAGGTGTTTTTGAACAGTTAGAACATTCATAATTTCTTCAGTTACAGATGTTTTGACTGTTCAAGATGGATTTGTATGACTTTATAATACATGTACAGAAAGCATACTAGAAATGTATTTAACCTGCATAACACGGGGGTGGGAATAAATAAGTATTACTTCATCCCACTCCCTTTCGAGCAAAGAGACTTTAGTCTAAGGACATTTTGTACATGTGATACATTCAAAGTGTATTCATGCATTATGAATTGTTATTATTGATAGTAATAATAATAATAATAATAATAATAATAATAATAATAATAATAATAATAATAATGTATTTTTCTTGGACAAGTATGGAAATGGAGCATGGAGCCAATGCTCGAAATAAACAAATCACCACCATCATGGATACATTTATTGCCATACAGTGGAAGATTCCAGGCAAAGTAATAACACTCATATAGAAAAAAGCAGGTGACAGACACTGCACTAGAAAAAGTTACATGCACTTTAGTTTTTGGAGTGAATGGTAAATGTTTACTTTTATTCTGTTCAAGGACTTTCTAGTACTTGTATATAAATGGGCTATGGTACAAAATGAAGGTAGGAGGAGTGTGAAAAGTAGGTCTGTGTTGGTGCATTGCCTCTTCAGAAAAGCTGATAAGGCAGAACGCAGTGTGCTTTATACATATTCACATTTTCTATTCACATCAGTGGGAACTCTCCACAACTGTTGATTCACTTTGAAGAATCGCCCATTGGTTTTTCACATGTGCATTCCCTTAGCTGCATAATTAGACTTTTGTACACTTTATTTCCTGTAGCGCTTCTGGTAAAAGTAATGGTAGAAGTGTGCATGCAATCGTAGTAAGATGCTTGAGCGGCGCCCAATAGAAAATTACATGTTGAGTTTGCAGGGCTTGTTTTTCATTAACCTTTATTTGTCCGGGTGTAACTGCGTGCTGTTTTTCATTATGTGTCTTTTCACACCTTCGGCGCTCTTGGAAACGAGATAAGAACCGCATTTCAAATGTTCATTTACTGTTTTGGTTGGTGGGTTCTGAAGAGCTCAAGTTGAATCCTCTGACTTGTAAACAGGACACTTGGAGCTTTAATTGAAGCTTCTCACAAAATAATGAAGAAAATTTAGGAAACTTACTGTAACACATTTTTTTTTTTTTTTTTTTTTTTTTTTAGAATTTTAGAATTAGTAGTAATTGTGGTTCAATTACAGAGCAGCAGCAACAGGAGTAGCTGTTACTTGCTTACTTGGATAAAGATTCTGAAAAAATTTAAATTATTTCAGTGTTTTTGTTGTTTGTCTAAAATTTTGATATTTCATTTTTGTCACAAGAGGGCTTCATAAATATATACTGATTGATGATTTTTATTATTTTTTTCACTACTACTCCACTGCATTTTATTGTTGGGTGTAATAATCACAAATGAAATTCAATAAATTGCACAGTCCTAGTGTATACAAATAAAACAAATATACTGGCTCGAAATCTTGCTAGCTTTCATAATAATCATGTGGTAAGGTAAAACTTTGCACAAATGCAGAAATAATGTATTAAATCCACATTGCCCTTTTATTCTGCTGTACAGCTGTTATTTATATGCACAGTAGGCTCTATGGGCAATTCTAATGTGATTAATTCACTGGTCTGTAAGTCCCGCCCACAGACTTACTGTTGCTAAGCATAAAAGTCACTATTCCTAAAGGTATCTACAAAGAGGAGACAACAGGAAAAAAACTGCACATATGATTTATACAGTTATTGTATTATTAAATGATGGTTTAGTATGTTATCGGGAACTCCAGTCCATAATATTACTCTATTTAATGTTTTCACCAGATTTGTTGTGACCAAAAATGTGTTAAAAGTCATCTCAATTTTTGATATTTCTACACATATTCAAGTAATTTACAGCTCAACAACAGTATTAACATTACAATTACACAAAGTCATGTGTTTAGTTGTCACCACATTTTATATAATTTTATATTTTTCATCCATCAGGTATAAGGGGCCTTTCTGAGTCTTATCTTACAGCACAATATGGCAGATTCCAGCTAAAGATGATCACATGCATGTCAACTTTTCTTTATAGCCTCATATAAAAACCTGCTGAGTCATATTAAAACATAGCTGTACCTCAAAGGAAACAGTCACAGTTATGGTTTGATCAATAAAATATAAAATGAAGCCATGTCATTTTTTTTTTATCATGCTTTCTCTGTGTTACATTTAATATTTTAAAAAGCTACATACAAGAAGAGCACGCAAGAGACATTTTCAAAGATGGTCTCTGCTGATTTGACTGCGGCTCAGGGCTAAAGCATTGCAGTAAGTGACAGTGTTGTGCAGATTCAGCAGAGTGCATAGTGCTAGTGTATGAGTATAGATATAGGCCCATAGCAGGTGCACTCTTTCTTCCCCTCTCTCACAGGTGTGGACAGTCCCAGTGTCTCCAGGGGGACAGGTTGCAGAGTCTTCCTCATCTTCATTGCTTCACACAAATCAATGGCCGCAGCAGAAGCTCTCTTCCAGTGTCCTTTCTCAAATGTCCTCTTCCCCTCATTTCTGCACCTCAAGCATTGTGTAAATTAAACATGCTATGTTGCTCTTATGTGTTTTTCTGCTTAAAAGTTTAAAGGGCCTATTTTATGATCTGTTATAATGTTGTTTCCTCATCACACTCATGCCTGGAGTTGTGTTTTGTTCCATCCACACGTTTAACACACAAACTGTGGATATTCCTTCTCTCAAACAGAAAACACTCTGCTCCACTTTGTGATGTCATGTGGTAATACAGGAAATGCTCCACTGTGTTTTTAAGCACCATACACCTTCACTACAAGCATTTGGATGATTGTAACCCTGAAACTCCCAATCTCCATTGAACTAAAGATAAAATGTAGGTGTTAACTGAAAACTACCACTACATGACATCACAGGGTGGAACAGAGCATTTTGAGCTTTGGAGATGTAGACAGACTAATAATGGGCGACAGTAGCTCAGTGGTTAGAGTGTTGGTCCCCCAACCCGAAGGTCGGAGGATCAAGTCCAGCTCGGACCAAGTCCTTAGGCAAGACACTTGGTGTGTGCGCGAATGATAGGTGGTGGTCGGAGGGGCCGATGGCACAGACTGGCAGCCTCGCTTCCGTCAGTCTGCCCTCAGGGTAGCTGTGGCTACAATAGTAGCTTACCATCACCAAGTGTGGAAATGAATGAATAATGACCATAGTGTAGTGCTTTGAGAGGCTTTGACAAGCCTGTAAATTGCATTACAAGTGTAAGCCATTATTATTACTCAAACATGTGTGAATGAAACAAAACACAACTCCAGGTATATTTTTGATAATGTAACAGCATTATAACATGGCTTAAAGCTTACAAGTTTCAAAGAACCAAATAGTCTTTATCTCTTCTCACTTTGCATTGTAAAACACTAATGATATCCTTATATGTATCTGACAAGGATCACGTTGACTTTCTGACCTTCTGCCCATTATCTTATCTTTCTCAGGTAAATGATTATTTGTAAAATTCAATTAATTTGTGTTAATCTTGTATCATCAAATTTTTCCACAAGAAAGTTATAAATAAGCTGTGGACTTTTGAATAGCAGTATAAGGTTTTGATTGTATCTTTTTTTGGGTGAGTGTCTATCCCAAGGAATTGCTCCAATGCTGCAATGACACAGTTATGGGGCCCAGACAAGGACCCAAACCCTAGTTCAGGAGTAAATGCTGTGCTTGAGATTCACACTTAAAATATGCCTTTTCTTCTTTGCCTGATTGTACACTTTTCTCACAGAAACGATTAAACCAATTAAACTAACAAAATAAAATGGACGCCATGAACGTGTAAAAAATTAAACAACAACAAAATAGTTGAGAAAACACGCAGTTTTGTAATAAAGACCATATTACACTTACAAAAACCTAAAACTTGGTGCACCTGGAAAAATATGGATTGGTCACAAACACAGCAACAATACCTGTGTACTCCTCCTCTAACCAATTTCTGCGTAATGATTTTTCAGCATGTCCCCGTCCCTAAGCTATAGCTAACTAACTGCTCCCCGGACTCGGAGGAAACTGTAACTCTGGCTTTAACTGGCACAAAACAGCTGACACCACGACACTTCCACACAGCGCTATATTAAAGATCCACCTGGGAACCAATGTGCTTACGGACACACCTCCGCAGCCCGTAATGACCAGCGCTAGTGTCATCAACAATGCAAAAAAATCTGTCCACATCAACAATTTTACTATATGCAATTTTATATCTATATAGCAAGTATATGTGGGTGTTAACTTGATACGGTTTTCCAATGCAACTTAAACCACATCCAGGTGGAGTGTATGTGTTTGCGTGGATCGATAAAGCTCGTTGTAATATGGCGGCTAGGAGGCTGTGACAGTATTGCTTTAAATCCTCAAGAGAACACATATGAGGAAGTGCCCAGGTAATATGGATTGACAAAAACATTCCATACTAAAGCTTTAATTAATTAAAATCTTAGAATAGATACAGACTCTAAAAATGTTTATGGTAGAGACATGAAAAGGTTGACATGTTTTAGGTCATGTTTGTTAATATTAAAATTCAGCGTCGTCAGAAAATAAGCTCCAGTTGCTCAGCAAGTTTAATTTGGTTATGGGGTGTTATGATTTAAAATCATAATTAAGTAAGGAAGCTTTTTAATAAACAAATATGCTGAGGAGTAACTGCAAGACACATGCACCCAGATGCCTGGTGTACCAAAAAGCACAAACGAAAAGCAGTTCATTTAGTTGTCCCAAAGAAGGATGTGCAGCTGATGGTAAAAAATGTATTCCCTTGGCCAAGTAAATCAAACTGTCTCTTCTTTACAATCTACTTTACAATGACCTGAAACCATTTGACTACACATTTTTCAACCAATAATACTACTGAATAAATAATACAATAATCAATTCTTGCCTAAATGGAGATTATTTTTAGTTGCTAATTGATATTTCAATTATGTTTTAACAGCCTATGTTCCACCACAATCGGCACACAAGTTCATGCTTCTCTTGGTATATGGGGTTTATAATATCTTAACAATACTGCAGCTATACTGCAACTTTGATCTTACATTTTGTTCTGTTGAAATAACTTTGGATATGACTTTGCAGTTTTGTTACGTTTAACTGAATGCAAAATATAGTTTGAGTCATTGTGGGAGCATGTTTTATCCCTGATCATGTTATTTCGACACATCTTTACAATCTATTTTTCTAAATGACTTTACAGTGACCCCAATAGCACCTCCATTATAAAATCTGCTTTACCATTTCAAGTCAGACTCTTCAAGATAAAATACCTTTGTCTCCCAATGGTCTGAAATATCAACCATCATGCAACGCTGTTTTACATTTTGTCCTGAGCTGTTCTGTCCTCAGTTTTTATATACATAATAAATGATATGAGCCATTAGTGTAAAGCATAAAACCTGTTACGTCTTTGCTCTTAGTCATTCAGGAGATGTAAAAAGCTTTGTATTTTTGGTACTACGGTTGTAAAAATAAAAAATACTCTGGACTCCAAAAAAAGTAATTTGGTACTTGAGTACTTAAAAATTCTTTCCACTGGTTTGGGAGCAAGCAGTCAGCTGGTTCATAAACTACTTACTACTATAAGTACTGTTACTACTACTACTACTACTACTACTACTACTACTACTACTACTACTACTACTACTACTACTACTACTACTACTACTTACAACCATGCTAGTGTTACTAATACTACAACTGTTTGAATTTCCAAAGTACTACTTACTACAACTTTCACTAATAGTACATATAATAGGCCTGCCATAACCACCTTCAAGTGTTCAAAGCCCTTCAGTTCCAAGCCTGAAAAAGAAGTAAGTCAGGTTATGTCAAGGAGACCAACAGGCATACAAATCGCTGCGCAAAAAAGGAAGATAGTTTTATTTACTGCAACAAACTTCAGAACAAAAAGGTTGAAACCACTAGGTGCTCTTCATAATAAAAAAAACATTCATTGTGTTTTAAGTGTGGACATTAAGAGCACATTTGAGCTCCTTCATCCCTCTATGACAGCTCTTTGGACAGAGCAAATGAATGATGCAAGCTTTTGAAATTACCAACCAAATGATGATGATGTGTGCACTCGGAGCGCCCACTGCCTCCCTCCTGCCTCTCCTCGGGCAGACTTACTCATGTTTGTGCTAAAAGGTGAATCATCCACAACAGAGTTATTAAGGGAAAACCATTAGGAGCCTGTTGGACTGTCTCTGCTTTAGACTGCAGCCTATTGTTGCTTTTATCTCTCATCGAATATACATGAAGTTACTATTAGTGGAGCGTGGGGGAGGGCTGGGGGAGTCCTGTGCTGATTGTTTCCTTGAACATAAATGGACTAAATACATTTGTGTTGGATGTGATGATATAGACCCTTTAAGGAGTGACGTGTTTGGAGCAGTTGCTCACACAGCCAGGTACAGATATGAGGCACTTTTTAGATTGTTTAGATTTGACAGTTTTAGATTGTAGAAAAAGATGGTAGCTGTTTATATGTATATCATAAGTTTTCCAACCAACACTAAGAGTCAATATCTAACTTACAACTCCATTTTCTAAAGTTCAAATATTTGTAGGATTTTTGTGCTTGATAAAACAAAACAAAAATTTCAATACCTTTTAGAAATAGGATTCTTGATACCTTGTAGTTATTCTTTTAGTAATATTTTGGCCTGAATATGGAAAGAATTATGTATTTGGATTCTAATTAAAGATTTTTTAATGGGGTGATCCCACATGAGGTGCATGCACTAATGTAGGCCAGTCATTTCACCCATGAAATTATTATATCAATACTAATAATACTAAAAGCTAGAATTTGAACTTCTCTTTCTTTTTCTCTCTCAAAAAACCCAAACAAACACTCTGATAAGAACACTAAATAGACAATTCTTAAAAAGATCTGGCAGAACTATCCTGGAAAGTTGTTTTCCACATCCAAAGACAAAAATATTGTTCACAAATGTTCACAATGTTCTCATACATAAGTGTATCTCACATATGTCCTGGAAATAATACATGCCAGAAGAACCATTACAGTCTGATGTACATTGGCCTATCAAAAATGCTATATTTCTTTGCACTTGTGTCATTCAGGGAAAATGTAAGGTGCTTTGTAACACATGTAAACACTTCATATAAGAAAATAGAGTGTGTGTCTCTAAACGTTATACATTGTCCACTGTGTATTTTGTCTGATGGTAAATAAATATGGGACAAAGCTATACTGTTGTAGAATAAGAAAAGAAAAAAAAGAAAAAAGAAAAAAGAAAAAAGAAAAAAGAAAAAAGAAAAAAGAAAAACAAAACAAAAAAGAAAAGAAAAGAAAAGCAAAACCCTAATCCTGATTCAAACTGTACAACACAAGGTTTGTTGAAATGCATTAAAACTTTTACTAAAAACAATTTTGCCTTGACATATAGAGGCATAATTTTCACTCTACCTCTGCCCACCCTACCTTGTCAGTATCAAAACTGTACTGATACACCACACTACTGATATTTTGGTTGATCTGCCCGTTGCATGAAAAATACTATACAGTATATACCATCCATTTAGATATCTGTATGCTCCAACAAGTAATCCTCAATTAAAAATGTATGAAGGGATGTGAGTGCTTTCAACCAACTGTTCTCTTTAACCTAGTGACACCGAACAAGTAGTCAATAAGTCAACCATGGAAAAATGCTTTAACATACCCCTTCAACCTTAGTCACAAAGTAAACCAGAAACATAAATTTGAGTAAACGCACTACAAATTACAACACAAATATCATATCTTATAAATAAGCAACAGTTTAACTTCATAAGTAAATGTCCGTTAAATTTTGAGATTGGCTGTTAGCTGTATGCGCTGTGCCGTTACAGAGCACTGGAGGTTGTTGCTGTTAAAAAATGCACATCTTGCTCTGTTGCTGCATGACACAAACTGGGTCAATTTGGTCTCACACACACACTCGCAGCAGGTACACACGAGATTACACACAAAAACCTCCATAGAGTTGCATTGGTGTGTTTTCTATTATAAGTGCCTCTATGTGCTTTTTATCCACTCAGCAATGCCCAGATGAGAGCAGCCAGCCACCTCTTTGGTTTGGTAATACTTTTACTGTGCTCCAGGCTGCATAGGCTGGTATGGCAAGCACTGCTATTTACTAAAAGAGGGCAAGAATAATGGATTGTGAAAAAAGTGACAGAGTTAATTTGATACTAGACAATGTTCATCCATGGGTTTCCGAGTGTTACAAAATGAACACCATTGTTATATAATGACAAACACAAGGAGAACATGCAAACTTTGAACATCACGGTCCCATGCCACCCTGGAATTGAACCCAGGACCTTCTTGATGAAAATATACTATGTTTTGAATGATCCAAGGCCCATCGAGTCAAAAGATTTAATTTGGATAAAGTGCTGTGAGTCTATTTTGAATTCACAAATATAAAACGATGGATATATTGCATCTTTAATAATACACATTTGAACATTTTAATAATAACATAACTATTACTTCTGCATCTTTGGTTTGATGACATTTGCTGTGCCTCGGTGCATGAAGCCAGTGGTGACGCAGACTGCAGTGTACAATAAGAAACGGGCTGAACATAGGAACAATAGAGGCTATAATGAAGAGGAGAAGAAAATACAAGAAAGGAAATGAAAGTGTGCGAGAGGAAATGATAAAATGTTATTAAGTGCACATGCAAATAAAACATCTTTTTCCCCGTGTTCAAAGGCACTGATTGTTTGGCAAATGAGGATTGTGATTAACTGGTGTAACAGAAAGAGCTCATGGCAGTTTGGGAGTCCACTGTTTAATTAGATTACAAAGACTAAAGCCCTACAAGAGTCGGTGGACCATAAAAACCACTGTTGCATCATCTCAGCACATACGACACCCTTTTACTACTATTGCTTCAACTACTGTTCTGTTTTAATTACATGGGCCTGGAAATGTTACTGTTTGTTGAGCAGTGATAGAAGAGACTAATTAAGTTTAGCCACAAAATGAATTTATATTTCAGCAAAATTACCTGGCTTCTTCTGCTCCAATACAAGTACTACTGCTTATAATGCCACTAAAACAAGAAATGACTTTGATTGTAATGTTTACTTATCTGGTGGAGAGATGCTTTATTTCACAGTATAACATTTAACCAATCTAGACATGTCTCCAATTATCAGTGTTAATATAGCCTCGGTTGAAATAATGATTAATGATTTGAACCTACGGTTTAAAATTTGGTGCAACACCCCTGAAACCATGGCTCGGGGGCCCTGAAAGCAATTTTTGTTGGCCCTCAGGCTTGGCTCAAATGACCAAAAATATTACTTTTTACTGCAGTTTTTGAAATAAATGTGCTGTCATAACAAACATTTATGTGATATAGACTAAAAATAAATGTTCCTAGCCTTATTAAAGGTTTGGAGGGTCTACATCAAATGCAACATGAATGGTTCACTTCATAGTCACTTCATGTATTTGTAGCCCTTCTCTCTGTATAAGTTTCTACATGCAGGTTTGAGTTAAATAAATGGCCCCAAAACATGCATCCATCATTAATGTGAGTCGTTTGTTGCCTCTCCAGCGATCTGCTCCATGGAGTTAACGTCACACTGTGTAACATTCTTTGCAAATCAACAACATCTCTATGAGGACAACCAGGAGGCCCCCTACCTACCAGAAAAGTTACACATTGCACTTTTAGCGTCTAACTTCAGCTGCTATTAATCTGACTGTTTATTACTGTGTAGTCTGTTTATTTACCAATACAAATCGGTTGCATTTTTTACCCACTTTGCCGTCAACAAACAGAAACAAAGAGTTACAGCAGTCATCAGACAACTCATACAAACTAGAGTTGCATCATCTCAAGAAGAGCTACATACTGGACATGTAGAAAGAGAGAGAAAGACGGCGAGAGACAGAGAGAGGGGGTAAAAGACAGAGTGAGAGAAGAGAAAGCAAAAGAGAAGAGAGATTAGGAAGAGAGGGTGAGAGATAGAGGATGGACACAATGAGAAAGAACAAGAGGCTGAAAAAGAAAAAGAGGACAGGCAGAGAAGGGAGAGAGAGGAGGAAGAGAGAGCGGGAAAGAAAGAGAGAGATAGGAGAATGAGAGACAGAGGAGAAAGAGGGAGAGAGGACAGTCTGACAAGTGTAGAGGCAGTGGTGACACATGTAAACAAATACAGGAGACAAGGGAACTGCTAGAGTTGAACACGTTTGAGCGCGGCGTTACACCAGATTGCTGCACAAATATAAGAAATACAACAAGTCTCATACTCTCCTGTCTCTCCACTGCCACCTGTCAGCACCAGCCACAATAATCTGTTTTCAAATCAATCAATACAGAGTACCAGAGATTCACCATACAACCGGGAGAGCAACACAGCGATTGCCAAACACTACCTTTTGGCAGAGGGAAGGTCCAGTGAGAGCAGACCCACAAAAACAATGAGGGGGAGTAAACATTTAGACAGGGAAAGCTCTCCATTGAAAGAAACATTGCCAAAATTTGTCAAGATCATGGTGCCAAATCCAACAGCGTATTATCCCAAAAGTATATGAAAATAGGACACGTCAACTTGCAAAATGAACTTGAATAACTAGCATCAGTAAGCAGGGCGGTGAACATGTGCGACCACTGCAGCGTTGAAACAAAGAAATGAAGCAATTTTAGCTCCAGAAATCTGACTTGAATTTCAAATATAATCAAGGTTTGAGTATACAACATCTAATCACAGGACCAAATAGAGCCACAATTATGGCAAGTCACATTCTGGTATGCTTTGAACAAAAGGGAAGAAACACACATTTTTATTCATGTAAACTTACCCTGATGTCTTGTCCCTTAATGCTTATAATGTCAAAAATCAATGCCTAGATACTGATCAATACTAAAACAGTATAGGAACTATATACTGAGTATCGACTGTTCTGAAAATAAATAACATATATTTCCTGAAAACTTGTAGAAAGGTAATGATCTTAACCAGAAGACAAGTATTAAAACATTATAATATAAAATAAATAGATCTTATTTGTATTGAAAATTATATTCTATTTCTCAAACAGAGACAAATCTATTAATGTTTTTTCCTCCTTTGGGTTAATTATCATTTAGAGCTATACTTTGTCCATTGTTGAGTGTAATAGCTGACATAATTTTATACTTTGTTGTGCCTCATTTTAGACCAACAAAGTCCAGATTTAGATTTGGAAAAGCTTGGTGCTTGGAAAGCCAAATATTAAGTTAGGTGATACTTGGTGTGAACAATTTGAGAACAACTGTTCTATTGTTTTATATCAAGAGGGTTTTAATCATCATAGTGGTATTGAAATCAGAATTGAGTCTTTTCTTATCAAAATCAAGTTTGAAATTTTAGTACTGTGACAGCATGCCTAAATTAACATTGTTGTAATTTCTTCTTTTTTCAAAATACTGCAAAAATAATTCTAAAAAGAACTTCCAAAAACTTTTGAGTATTAAAATGGCCTCAGCCCAGTATGAGTAGACTTGTGAGCACCTGGGGATAAGGTATAAATGTCACTATATGTTACAGTGACATTTGTGTGCCATCATGTCTGGGGACAGGTTTGACGTTCCCAGTCTGAAACACTCTCACTCCCAATTACAGTCCGTCACTCAAAAGTCTCCTTCACGTCACTTAGCACCTGCTCAATCTTCATTTCTTACGCTTTAACTGAATCACCACTTTACAAATCCTTTCCTCTTTCTCCTCACAGGTCTCTCATTACTTGGGCCTGGAGCTGTCTGTTGAGTGATCACTAAAATTAATGGCTGTATTTCCACCAAATCGCCATGGAGATGAATGATGTCGTTAATCATCATATCGCCGCGCTGACAGATCATGTGATTAATCTGATTTTTCTTTTTGGGAGAGGCTAAAGTGGCGTGTTAAAGAAAAGCAAAAGCCCACACAATGGTAATTAGCAATTAGCACAGCCCCTCTGAGCGTCCCGTGGAGACGGGGCATAGCCAGCAGCGGAGTGACTTAATCAAACTGTCTCTCCGCACATCTGATTCACAGTTTGGCGAGGGTTTGGAGAGGATGTACAGAGGAAAATATGAAGTCCACTGTCTAATATGGATAGTGTAACGGTAAAGACTATTAAAGTGCACCATGCAATTTGTGTGGTGGAGAGTCCATCACCTACTTCCTACCTTCATTGAGATGTTATTGTATTGTCTAAAATGTTCCACCGTATGGCATTAAATGTATCTCAATGGAGCAAAGCAGTTAAACCTTGGTAACAAGTCGGGCCTGTGGTGAAGTGACCCTGCTCAGAGTAATTCAGAGTACCATATTCTTTTTGCAATAAAACGCCTGTTATTGAATAAATGCAAGATAGTTAAGTTTAATGCCATACAGTGGAACATTTCAGACAAAATATTAACAAGCAGGCCTGGGACTCCAACCAGAAAAATTACAAAGCATAAAACTTGATTGCTTGAATGGAAATAAATTACAGGAAAACCCCTTATAAACAGAAACCACGTCCAAAGTATTTCAAAATATAACATTTTTGCAAGAATATGGATCTATATACTGCAGTATTGTTGCAGATAACAGCTGATGCCATAGCCCTCTGCATTTCACCATCCATTAGCTGCTCTCTGCTAAACATGGCTGTAAAATGGCTTGTATTTTTTAATGTAGTACAAGCTGCTGTCAGTATCCAGGTCACTATTGTCTCCTCAAGTCTCTCTGATGGCTCATTTGACTCAGGCCAAGTGCCCATTACGACACAGGACAGCTTATCTGGCCAACACACATAAGTTTTATGCATTCTTGTCAGCAGTACAGTCATTATGTTGTGTTTCCTCTGCCTCACACCCCTCTTTAATCGAGCCTGACCCCATCTGGGATATCCTGATCGTTATAAGGTGCGTTTGATATTTTCATCATCAGAGTAAATGAGCCCGAATGGTCACTGTACCACACCAAGATGGCCAACGTCACATTAAATTAGTTCATAGAGGTGTTAGAGCAGTAGAGTGCCCTGAGCCTGATTCCATCTATGAATGAGGGCTCTTGGCTAATAAATTATCCATGGCTCAAATTATAATATTCTTATTGTCCAAAATAGAAATCAACACTGTGTCCATTGGTATTAATTAACATAACAATGCCACATACAAAAATAACATGCATAACTTATTCACTTTTTGTATTATTGAAGGTGCATGTTCTGGTGGCTACTTGCTTTTCTCATGAAGATGAGGCAAGAAAAATTATCAAGTAAGTGACATCACCAAGCCAAGGTACTGGTCAGATCTGTGTACAGGCAAGGTATTTTCCCTAAAGCAACAAAAACACTTCTAACTGAATAAATGCAAAAAAGTAAAAAATGGTGATGGACCCTGCACCAGAAAGGTTATTTGGATATATACAAAGAGTTTTGGAAAATGGTTAATATGCCCTCTATGTATGTATATTTCTATTATCTGTGGAGTTGGAATATATTTTTTGACTGTTTCCACATAGATCATGGAAGCAGGAAATCAATCCATATTATATTATAAAGATATAGACCTGTGCATGGATAAGCCCTATAACAGAGTATGATGCGTTTACCATCACATTAACAGCAGTTATGTAATGTGACCTGCATTGCACTGTTCATCTGATTATCTTGGTTAGATAAAGTCAAAATGAGTGCCCCAAAATTTTCCCTTTTTTAACAACAACAAAACTGTTTAATACAATGTGAAAACCTGCTCTTTGGATTTATTGGCCTGTCTTAAGATATTAAATCTGTTCTTAAAGGTTAATGTTGGAGCGGCCGTGTTGTCGGCTGTTAAATTGTGCAGTCACCTGGGTTACCATCCCTTTAAGGGCCTTGGAAATCTCTTCACTGTGTTCACTGGACCTGAATAAATTTTAATGTCGACTCTTGTCTCCAGAGTTTGGTCTGTTTTTTGTGAAGAAGCTAAAATATACAAGGTTAAAGTCACTTTATTGTGTAAGGAAAGTGGTTCTATAAATGTGACCAGGTAGAGAATTATCATGCCTTCGATAAAACACAGGGAATGACAGGTGGAACAACACAATCAAATGGAAAATACATAAACCAGCATTCTATATTTGTAGTTTGTTTCAGTTGTGCTGTGAGGAATGAAGAAAAATCCTCTCCTACAATTTGAATGGATGAAAATTAATTCCACAGTCAAACTTAAAGCTTCCATCTGTAAATTTATTAGATCTTTTGTCACCAGATGGCAGAAGTGAAATGTGCTCTTCTCTCACCTGGCCTTTGTTCAGACTCACCTGTGCTCTCTGTTCTTCTTCTGTCAGACCAAAGGTGGCACACTATCAGACTGCAGTAACGTAGATAGCATCTAGTGGTGATATGTGAGAATACAACAGGGGCAGGTCGGCCAGTCTAATTACAGATGAAGACTTTAAAGGAAAATGAGTTGTAGTTTACTTTACAACAGAGTAGTAGCATAGGCTGGACTGGGATAGATGTGTGTGTTTTTTTAAATTAAGCAATAAAATAAAACATTAAACAATACAATAATAATAACATGGAAACAAGACACAAACACCTAAAACATAAAACAACAAAGATCACAACCCCATAACCACACCCCTTTTCTCCAAACACACAAACTCCTTAAACATAGCATAAAAAAGACAACATAAAAAAATAGAAAAATCAATAATAGTGGTAGTACATCATGGCCAATGTACTGCTGCCTTGTTTTCTTCTTAACTTTTTTTTAATAACACTGACAAATGTGTTTTGACGCCTTGTTTCTATTGTTATAAAGGACAATAGAATTAGGTTTAGATGATTCATATTTCTATGTAATACAGTAGAATTACAGATGTCCTGTTTCCATTAGCAATTATATGTAATTACCATAATTACACCTTTTAGTTACCATAATATTTGCATTTTATTACTGTGATGTAAAATGCTACTGAGCCCTGTTAATTGAACAAAATGAAACGGAGTCATCTTTTAGTTATCGAGCCAACTTAAGCTCACACTACCTCCTTCTCATTTGTATGTGTCACCTGTTCCACCTCCCCTGCACTGAGTCTCCTCTAACAGTGCAAAAGTCTGGGGAAAGTGGCATCACATCTAAATGCTGATTAGAATCAAAACAACAGCCACATGTTCGCCGTCTCTGCTCTCTCTCTCTCTCCGCGATCTCAGATGAATTTCTACAGAGATCATTGCTTCATTAGTGCAGCTCTACTTGTTCAGATTGATTTAATTATCAAATCATCTATGCTGCTGTAGTGTTGCGTGTGCTTGTGTGTGTGTGCGTTTGTGTGTGTGGTTGTATGAGTCAGATTATGCAGTGATCTTGGGTGACATTGATCAGCATCGTCTAATTGGGAGCATCTAGCCGTGTAATTGATTCTGCTACACTTCACAACTAGATGAGTTTAGCAGCATCAACAGGCCCCAGTTCACACCGAGCGACAAAAGTACAATCAAACAGACTTACACAGACCGATCTGTGCCAAGCGGGAGTTGCAATGGCGTATGACTTTGAGACTAGCTAATTTGACTCTCTATCATGCTTTTCAATGAGTAAGTCTAGTTTTTGAGTGTGTATCGAATGCAATAATCTGTCTTAAAGTTCATTGTGGCCTACATTACTGAAGGGAACCGCATTAAATAATAATTAAAACAATAAAACTAGCAAACTAAAATAAATACACACAAGTAATAAAAACAGATAAATAAAAGTATATTTTTCTTGTATTATATAATTGATTTTCAAAGCCCTGCCTGATTAGATAGGGCCAAAAATGGGGTGATTGGCACTATAGTCTCAAGAAGCAAGAAAAGGGTTTGATTTTCACACCACATAAGATATTTCTGTGAGAAGTTTGTATGTTTTACCCATGTCTTGATATGTTTTCTACGGGTGTGACTCATTATGTGAACTGGTGACTCTGTGCGTCTTTTTATGATAAAGATGCATTTAAAATATTCTCTCGGAGCTGCCGCAAGTGAATAAACTACCACTTGTTAAAAATACTTACTTATAGAGACTCCAGTCATCTCCAGTCATCTCTTCTAAACAGAGTAATGAAGACTTTGCAAAATGTTTAAAGCATGTGTACAA
This sequence comes from Periophthalmus magnuspinnatus, assembly GCF_009829125.3. Taxonomy (NCBI): domain Eukaryota; kingdom Metazoa; phylum Chordata; class Actinopteri; order Gobiiformes; family Gobiidae; genus Periophthalmus; species Periophthalmus magnuspinnatus. The sequence continues at coordinate 10,496,483 of NC_047136.2, read as the reverse complement.
TGATTTTTCTACATAGCTAGAAAAAAAGCTCCTTGTATTGTTTAAGCAGTTGAATCCATTATTCAGTGTGTTAATGTAGCATTTAAGTAAACTAATTACTGCAATGAATTGATTTTTAAGGCAAAGCTGAACCCATTTGCATCAGATATTTATCATTGTGACACACAAGGCCAGAGTTTAAGGCAGAGCTGGGGCTGTTTCATTTCAGTGACCACAACCTCTCGCCGTATGGACCTTTTGTTCTGGTAGAAAACACACACTACATTACAGAGGTGTATGTGTCAGAGGTAATAGTCTACAATAAACCGAAGAACTGCAGACTGTGTCCACAAAACTGCAGCTTGAAGTTTATCCCACAATAGACCTGATATAATGTCAATACAGTAGATTTTACAGAGCACAAGTACACATGCAGCATGCAACTTTTCTGGTAAAGCGTCCAGAAACCTGCTTGTCTCTAAGAAGATATTCTTGCTTTGCATTAAGCATATCTATCTTGCAACAACAAAACATGTGCTGGGAGTGGGGTCGCCTTTCCACTGATACGACTTTTAACTTGGCCTGGTGGCATCACTTGCTTGTCTTCAAGGAGATAGAGTGGTAGAATGTCATTTCGTGGAACTTTGCAGGCAAACCAAAATATCTGCATGGAGACTAACAGGTGGAAGAACAAAATCAGAATTTAAACTTTCCATGAGATGTATTAGCTTTAACTGTTCCTATAAAGTCCACATATCCTGGTTCAGCACCTGATGGAAAGAAATGGACTGAGGTAAGTAATGCTTTTTAACTTCAATGAAAATTCAATATGATGCCATAACCTCTATTAGTCAGACAGATGAGACACAACACATTGAAGTGGTTGTGTTTAACATCTGCTTTTGAACCAAACAACCCACTGATCTTGTCCTCCTCGCTGTCCAAACGATTGCCTCATTGCCAATGATTTCCACTGCACCAACTTTCTGATGTGTCACTCCTGGCATTTGGAGTCAGATCAACCCCAAAACATCAAGAAATCACGGCCAAGTCAAGTGTAAAAAGAGCACAAAACAGGCTCCATTTTGATCACCCCACAGCGCTGGACAAGTGCTGACAGTTTGTGAACATGCAGTAAAAAGGTGTTTTGGACTGGACTTACACAGGGAAATGACGTGCATTGCTTTCTTCTCTCCCTCTATGCAGGTTCAGACAGTTTGTTGGAGGAACACAGTGCAGCTAGGACAGAAAATGCCTTTTCATGCTGCTGCCATCTCTTCGCACCTGGTCAATTTGAATGAAAAATGGCCTGGGCTGGAGCTAAGTACACTGGCAGGTCAGCACATCCAGAGGAAATGGTTTTAGGTGGTGCCAGCAGCTCCAGGATTAGTCATGCTCCTCTGCCTCTCCTCTGCCTCACACAGGGCCGGGACACACCTGCCTCCATCTGGACGCTCCCTCGATGCACGGAGGAAACCAGCAGAGGAAGGAGCATGGGGGCTCTTAAAATGTAAATGTTTTCTCAATGTAGTTTTAAACTCAAATTCACCAATTTCTGTCTCGTAAAAAAATTTGCAAAACACTGTAACTTGATGTGATTGACTTGAAGTTCAATATCAACGTGGACGTTTCTTTGGATAAACGGGATACAATCAGTTTTTATAGGGAGAGGAAAATCTGTCAGTTGAGATGTGATACAAATTAAACAAAAGTGAGTTTAAGAAGTGTAAATTGTCTTTTCATAATTTTACTTCATTGCAATATAAATTATAATTAGGGCATGACCTAATGACCTCCTTTAGGTATGCAAATAACACAGTATTAGACGGAGGAGGTGTCTTGCCCAAGGACACAATGCCAGTTATGGGAGATCAGCTAAGCTTAGAGTCAGTGAATATATGCCTAAAGAAAGATTTTTGTAATAGATTGGACAATAAGCTGTGTGAAATAGAAATGAAAAGAGGAGAAAGACATTCGGCAAACACTAATGGATCTGAAGAAGCAGGTCTAATTAACTCCTGCCCAGACTAAACCTATGACTAAAGCAGGGAATACCACAAGGATATACTGTCCTAGGCCAACCTATACCTGTGGGTGTAGGCTAGACCCTCTGGACCATAATACCCCTCATTTCTCAACCTCAACAGTGAATCGATCTCACAACTCTGAGGCCAGCACAGAGCCTAGCTTTAGTGCTGCAGCCAAACCATTCTGCAACACACAGTTGTATCTTTACCTACATTTTACAGCCCAACTTTGCAGAAACCCCACTGTGCTGCATTTCACTAAAATCAACAGTAGCCATGAATCATCCTGCTCTTAATAGATGCACAACTACAAGTGCACCCAGGACACTCTCTAGTTGTATGGACTCAACCTCAAAGTAACTGTTGCTGTGGAAGTATCTGAAGGAGGCAGTGGGCCGACACAGTGTTATTAAAGCAGGGTGTACCGGAGGATAAATGGACAGGAGTTAGTGCAGAGTGATATTAAACACAAGGGAGCTAGCAGCGCACATTCACTGCCCACTCTCATCGCTCCCCCGCAACACTTTCTACCCCTCATCTCCACCTACCACCTTCACTAATTAGCCCCAAATCCTCTTACAGTCTCCCTGCACCCCCATCCGCAGCCAAAAATCAGGTTGACCTTAATGAACAGATGAGGAGCAGAGCATCGCGGGAGTCGATAGCAAAAGGCTGCGTCAGCGTTTTGGCTCCGTTTGTTTACTGCGGACTCCCCCATGATGCAGAGGAGGAAAGTTGTCTTTTTTAACTCATCCCACCATTATATAGGTGGGATGATAGGAATTTGAAGTGATACTAAGAGATCAAGTAGGAGGGGAGTATCCCGATATTTATGGTGGGATGTAGTCAACGTTGCCAGGTGCGTATAAAGGGTGAGGGGAGGTGAACAGGAGAGGAGATGAAACATAGTAAAATTAGACAAAAAGTAAAGCGGTGGAAATAAGAAAAGACAGGCAAGTCAAATGCAAGTACAAAGTTTGTTTGGTGGTTATTATTACAATTAGAGGTGAGAGGTGTCTCCTTTTCACCATAGTTATACAACATTTTAAGACTACGCACTTTTCATACACCACACTGGACAATTACCTCTGTTAACGTAAGGCATTGCGTAAGACATTGTATTGACATGTAACCCTGAAAATAGGTTGAATTCACATTAAAAAAATTGAAGGATGTCACAATTTCAGATGGAGGGAGCTATATAACTCTGTGGGAGGCACACTGCCCATAGCACACACCATATAGATCTTACAGCCTAAAGTCACTTAAACTAAATGTGCACAATTGTAACTGAATTATACCACCATCTGTGAATATACAGTGAACAGACACAGAAAAAATTGAAGTTTGTGCCATTTTTGGGTTAACTGCATACAGTGTATTGAGTGGACTGTAAAATAAATGTTGACATGCATTTTCCTCTTTTGGTTTTATATATTATTAACTTAACTTATTAACTTAAAAGTGCTTACAAGAAACTTATAGTGCAGTTTAGAGTAGGTTTCATTTGTGGTCATCTTCCCAGTGTTTCAAGCCAGTTCCATCAATTGAAAATGGCTTCTGGAGGGGCAGAAATAATAGCTTGAAAACAAGTAGAAAATATGGCATTAAGCTTAGAAACCTAACTTTAAGATATAAAAGACCTCATAGCAATTCATTTCATTTTAATCCCCCATTGAAGCAGATAAAGGGTAGCCTCTGCAAGTGTACAACTCTAGTGTCGATTTCCTATAAGCAGACAATTGTGCAGCTAAAATCCACTTTTTTGGTCCAAACATTCTCATCTGCAGTTCATAGACAGTGAGCATCAGGTCTGTGTCAATTCGGTTCACCAGCAGTCGCCAATTACAGCGAGAAAACTGTTGCAGAACCAGCGAAAAACATCTCTTCTTCCAGCATTGTGCCTCAGTAGATAGGAAACACAGGGCAGCCATCTTTGTCAAGTCTGTCATCTGCGTGACATGAGAGAGACAAAAGCGTGCAATGGCTTTTTGTGGTAATTGGAACAACAGGGGATAGGGGCTACACCTCCCAAATCTGCAGCTATAGAGCGTGGGTATTGTTCGTTATGATCGCTATTGAAAACTAAGCATTTGTTCAAAGTGGGTGACTGCTGACACAGAAGGTATGGTGGTGGTGAGTTAGTAGTGGTTGGATACACCAAATATGAAACAAATATGACTGTATATTATATTTATTGGGGATGCACTGCAAGTAACTCAATTGTGAAAAGAGCTTGAACCACAAAAAAGTAGTATTTTATTTGAGCCCTTAGATTTCTTATTAATATTAACAGGAAAAAGTGACACAGCATTGCTCAAAAGGAGTAAGCAGAAACAAAGAGCTTGTTAGAGCCTACACCCTTTCATATTTTACATTTGTGCTCTGTGTAAACCCTGCCATTATGTTTAGGTTTAGTTAAGTTAAGTTTCCTGCATCGTCCCCATAGGGCAACTCGTCCTCCGTCATTTTCATATTTAATTCAATACAATTTGTATAGCACAGACTCATTGCCGTCTGTGGTCACTAATCGTTGTGTTATTTATTTTGATGAGAGTTTGAGTAGTGTAAAATTGGACACATAGGAGGCTTTGTTTGTGAAATGGGTTATTGATCAAAGATGTTTAAATCTCTTAATGTCTTCTGGGAGTTTTGTCTTATGCCTATAAAGAATGTTTGTCAAAGTCATCTTATATGCTAAGGTTATTGTCACTTTATACTGTTTTATGAGAAAGAAGGCAGACATTTGAAGAACTTTCTAAATCTGGAAGTCCGTCAGGGTGGCGATAGCTCTTAATTGTACTGCAAACTCATAGCTAAGTAATAGGATGGAAATTGCCAGGTAATTTTATCTTATTCATACTGAGTTATGGTTAGAATTTGGTTAAGGTTTACTCTATTTACCCTGAGAAAATGTGTCCTGTCTTCATGAATAATAACATGTAATTACACTGAAATCCACATTTACACTTGCTATGTTAATACCTTGTTATCACCATGCTAGTACCTTGCTACAATATAAAGTGCTAGCTAGCTATGATTTATAAATTATTGTTTTCTTTCACAGTAGAAACTCTGATGAAGAGGCGGAAGATGAGGTGTCTGATGGTTTTGCTGCTGCAGTGGAGATATGGACTGGATCTCCACCATGGCTCAGAGGAGTTAACGTACTTAATATGTAAAAGTAAAGTTGTGATTTGCATATTTAGGCCTTATTCTATCTCTTATTGTGGAAAGATGTTGGAGAATAACCATAATCCACACTTGCCATATACTGTGCTGTCCATATGTCCACTGTCCCACCTGCTGGCTCTTCCTCTCTGACTCACTCCCTATGCTTCTGTGTGTTCTCTTGCTTCATTCACTTCATTGCCCCCTCTGTTCATTGCAGTGACCCCCCTAAAGCCTGGCCACCGCGATAAGCTCCCACCTTTTCCTTCTCCGACACCTGCAGCTTTGTGTGCCCAGAGCTGAGGAGTATTACCTTTATTCTGTTACAAATACTTGAGCCCATTTTTAAAATAAATTATTATTACAACATACATACCCCTACCATCAGCAATCCACAGATCTGACCTGTATTGTGGTCTAGCCCAACTGCTATGGACCATGGAGACAGATAAGTTTAGTGGCATAATGTGGAACAGGCAAAGCAATGATATCTGTATTTTTTATACAGATTGATATCAGTCTGGTCTTCATGTTGTCTGTTGCGTCTCAAGCCAAACCAAACATCAAATCTGTTGTGTTTTTTGTTTTTGTTTTTTTGACACATGTGAAATGAAGGAGCTCAAATAAAATCTAATTTATCTTACCTCAAATAGTACCTTGCTCATTGATTCTGCAGAAATCAGCAATGTTTTTCAGCCTATGTGATAATTTTTTTCCTTTATTTTTTCCGATACGAATGGATCGTGCATGTTCCCGACTGGTTAACCCACCTGTAAATCACACCCAAACGGGGAGACTCACACCTCTGTAAAGTATTGAAGAAGTGTGTATTGTAGATCCCAGGCAAACACCTTTAAGAAATGTTATTCCTTTGGGTATAATATTCCACAGTATGACATAAAACTTATCTATCTCCATGTTGGAATGTTGGAGATGTGGTTTTAGCTTTCTATTTCCATGGAATCACACAGCCCCAGAAAGTTACATACTATCGCTTTATTAGTATTGACAGTGTTATTATTGTATTTAATGGTTGTTTCTATATATTTATTGAGCCAGTGCTAGTTTACTGAAGGAGCACTATCATTCTGAACAGAACTTTCAACCCCTGCACCCACTTTTGCTTGTGACATGAACCTTCTTTGACCTGTTCTTTTCATAAACAATACTAACATTGGAGAAGCAGAGATCCATCACTGCTGGAACTGTTTGCGTTTGTTGTGGGCGTCAGACGGGATTTGTGCTGAGCTGAAGAGGCTGAAAGATTCATGACCTGCAAAGCTCTGGTCAGGGCCATGCAGTCGATGCAGAGGCAGGTGAGTCGGCACATTTAGCCTCACTGTATACACACAAAGCACTGAGTTTGGGAAAGGCACAAGGAAAATGGTCAAATCAAAGTCAAAAGCCAAAATGAAATGTCACAATTGGTAGTTTTCAGATGTTATATGTTGTCATACATACTCAAAAATGGTGGGTAAGAGTTTTTCTATTAATTAGAATGTGGTTTTATTGGAAATATCTCAAAGGAAAACCCACAAGACCCACACAACAAATATATTTTAGCTGTTTCCCATCTCTATTAATTACAATAGGCCTATCATGTTGTAATGTTGTTTAACTGTATCTGAAAAATCACACTTGTTGACACTTGTTTGGATTCATATTGTGTATTTTACAAAGGTTCTCATAAAATTATATGACCCACTGTTCATTCACTCCACACACTCAGTCGCCACAGCTGCCCTGGGTTTGATTGGCAAAAACATGGCTGCTAATCTGTGCTAAAGGACTCTCTGATCATAGTCACACAGTTATAAATAAATGTGGTGAAAGCGTTCATCACCAAACTGTAACATAAGCTAAATACAATGACTGAGTACTTAATTTGGTGTAATTAACAGTGAAAAAAGTATGCATCTGATATCAAACATTGCAACATACAGATTTAGAGAAGGGGAGTGAGAAAAAGGTGTGTTAGGTCACTCACTCACTCACTCACAGGACTAGAGGGATTTGTGGCTAAAGTGACACTTGGACAAACAAGCACAGTGGGAGAAGTGTACTGTGCCTCGGTACTGTGTGACTGGACACACAGAGGAAATCCCAGGTTAATTTCCCTGTGGAGCGATGAACATTCACGTTTAGTGTCTGCTTAACTGAGCCCAGATGAGAAGATTAGGGGCCTTAATCAGTCAGGACAACTCAAATCAACAAACAATGTGTTACAATGGCTCTTTTATATCAATCAATTGACAATGGCACTTCTGTTTTTCTGTTTAAACAAATAATACTGTATATGTATGGATATAAGTCTGTGTAGTGCAATGCTCTGGTGTAAAACGAAAAAAAGAAAAGCATTTAATTTTGAAATATGAAACATCTTTGTAGCAAAACAGATGCATTCAATACTTTCTAATAACACTGACAGATTACAGGGCAAATTAACCTCTAATGTTTCAAAATGTAATCTAGCCACCAACTCGGGTTTAAAAGGCTCACTTTGTCACAATGGACTGAAGTTGGAATTGTGTTTAAACAAATGGGTTTACAGCCTTTTAAAAGATGCATTTTGAGGAAATGTTGAGTAAATATCCTCAAGACAAACTGAACCAAAACTCAATATGGCTTTAAAGAAAATCATATAAAACTGACGGATCCTTCCTTCCAGGCTCTTAAAGTATCTTACCTTCATTTTTATGTTGTTTTATTTCAAATTGCATTGAGATTGCTGTGTTTACTGAAAATAAAGTTGTCATAAAAAATAGTGTGATATAAATGTTTGGTCCCATTGCTAACCCTCTGTATCTTGTAGGATGGTTTCCAGTATACCAGTTGCATGCTAAAGAACTCAACATGTGTGAGTCTTGTGTGAGTTTGTCTGCACAAGAACACACAAATCCCTCATTGATAATTCAGAAGACTCCCTCAGCACAAGAGAGCGCCGTTATTTTATCTAAATACATTGAAATCCCTCTTTGTCTCCGCTCCTGCTGGATCAATACTCATTACAGCGTGGGTGAATTGATCTTTGAGTTGCTGTTTGCTGATTCTGGAGACTAGACTAACACCAGATGAGTCCCGGGTCGAGGAACAGGACGATAGGATCAGGTGTGCAACAAGAGGAGCGGAGGTCACCTGTAATGGGACCTCTTTCCTCTCGGGATGCTCCCAATCAAAGACAAGCTGTATGACTTTATTTGGGAAAGTGGAAGAAAGTGAATGAAAGAGAGAAGGAATGAGAATGCAGAACAGCAAATTGCCTTTAAAGGTGCACTATGTAACTTTTCTAGTGCAGGGTCTGTAACCTGCTTGTCACCATGGAGATGTTATAGTATGTATATTTGTCTGAATATTCCACATTATGGCATTACACTTATCTATCTTACATTTATTCCATTTCAGCTGTGTTATTGCTCAAAAATCCTTAGCCACAGATCTCACTGGTAACTTGTCACGGTGGAGTCACATGCTTGCCTTCATGGAGATTTAGGGCCGTATCTTGCCCCAGGTCTTAACACAGCAGTCGCGTTGGTGAGATAACCTGCTGGCAGATAGTGTCAGCTCTACTGCTGAGAGCGTGGGGCATGGAGCTCTAAACAAGAGGTGTTCTGTACCTAAATATCAGGTGGGGTGGAGCAAATTGAGGGCGTGGTGTGGCATAATCAGTGAATTGCAAAATTGTTAAAATAAATTTCACATTAGTCACTGTTTGGGACCAAATTCAGTGGACACGTTAAACAAGAATGTGAGCAGTCAGCAGTACACAGTGGTAGAAATTCATACCTATGGTGAGAGTGGGACAGGTCTGCTGTGGGATGGGGAGTGCATGAGAAAGACATGGGTCTGTTGCGTAATGGGAGGCAAAAGAATAGAGGAACGCAGAGAAAATTGAAAAGGTTGATGTGTGTGTGCGTGTGTGGGAGAGGGGTGCACGTGTGTGCGGTTTATTCGGAACACAGGCCTAGCCAGTTCTGTCACGGCCCATCCAAAATGCTATGGCACTGCTACTAGTGCGTAGGTTTTAGTAAATAAATGATAAACCACTATTGTAAAAGCTTGGCTAACACTAACACTCAACAAATAAATGTTTTAGCATATTTGCCTGTTCTGGTCAGTCACCTCTGTTCTAGTCATATTGTTTCCCTTTTAATCTGATTCATGTCTATTATAACACTGGTTTATTGTTATTGTTCACAACATGACAACAGTAAAGTACTGAATTCAGCTACATTCTTTAAAACAGCTTAAACTTCCTCCCTCCCGTACAGGATGTATAGATTGATATAGGGTTAGTACAATGACAGCATATCAATTTGGTCTTTAACTCATTAACAAGTCACAGTGGTCAATAATAATGTCTTACTGCCATTAAACAAATCGTTACACCATTGGCATTGCTGCATGTTTCTCCTTAACAACATACATGTTTTAATGGTACCCGGGACTTCAGACATAAACTCCATCTTGAGTTTCAGGGAGGATGCGATTGAAGCAGGATTTAAAGTCACATCCAAACAGTGACAGAGTAATCAAACAGACCGCTTTCACAGACGCACTTATTTATAGCATAATCTGACTTTAGAGATATGAGCTTATGGCTAATGGACAACACACAGTCCTGCAACAGCCAAGATTACCACCACATGGAGACTGCTTGGAGACTTTTTTTTACTTTGCAACAATATCTCTTTCTTTACATTTCCTCTTGTATTTAGGGCATTAACCCCTTAATGTGTAGTCTGTTTTGAAAAATATAAAAGTAAGATCTGTCTATTCAGCAGTTATTTTCAAGAATCAAAAGGCATTAGCGATATCTACCACATGTGTGTTGTAACTTGCTGCAGTAGTAAATGCTAATAAAAATGATGTGGAAACTTGCACAACACAGGTTTGCCAAAGGGGCAGAGAAATAATTTTTAATGTGGACAGTTTGGTCAGCAGTTTTATGCACTTCTACTTCACTTTCACTGTAAAACGCAACCACAATTATATTTGCATAGCTTAACATTGACATACTGGCATGTTAAAGCCCGAGCTTGTTAGATCACAGAAGCTAAGCAGGACTGGGCCTGGTGCCACAGTGAAGCACCAGTAGCAAAACTGTTGTGTCCTTATGCAAGACACTTCACCCACATTGCCTAGTATGAATGCGGTGTGCGTGAGTGATGATGGTGGTCAGAGGGGCCGATGATGCAGACTGACAGCCTCTACCCCAGGGCAGCTGTGGCTACAATAATAATTTAGCACCATTGAGTGTTGACTGAATGAATAAAATGACATATCTTATTTTTGGTTTATTTACACTTAAACACTTGTTATGGAATTTGAAGAAATGCAGGCTTTTGCTCAATGACAGGTGCAGTGAATAATGTTAAGCTCTCAGCGTTGACAAGTCTTATGTTACAGTCTTTTTGATAGATGAATTTTGGACAATTATTGCCTCCATGTTCCTACATGCCCCACTGTGGTCAGCCATTTGGGGTCTAATGAAGTGTGGACCTCATTTGGAAATTCACAAAGTCGATTACATCAGTCTTCTCCAGGCCAATGGTAACAGAGCCATTTGTTCACAATATTTTAGGGTTACATTCATGCTAACTAAGCAGCACTGTCCTTTAAAAGTTGTTCTATTGCTCTTCAAAACTTTGAGCAAAACTGCCTATGCAGCTTCGAGGCTGTGACTTCCAGTGAGCCTGAAGATTAACGGAAAACATGAAATACTGCAACAATTGTGAATCTCTACAGTAGAATATATATTTTTAATGGCTAATGATGTAATAATTGTAATAACTACCCTCCATTTAAAATAAAATTAATGCTTGTGAAGGTGTTAAACTACCCTACAAAAACAAAACATGAATTCATGTGGTACAAATCTTAGTTAATCATGTTAACATGTTAATCATGTTAATCATGTCAAACTTAGCTAATCAGAAATCACATGTTTTGCCCTATAATAAGGGTGTATCTATAAGATTTGGTAGTTTGTCAAATTAATGTTTTCTGTTTGTCTATTTTAGTAGAGACTAAACATACCAAAAATAATTGGTGCAACAACTGACCCTTGTGGTAACCCATCACTATTTACATGCAATTTCTTTTCAGCCCATCTGATGAATTCAAAGTTCAAGAAAGTCAAAGTTAACCAAGTAACTAAAATACTGCCAAGCCAGTATTTTGGCCCTAAAAGCTTCACCCTGTTATTTGATGGTGTAAGCAGATTTACCTCCTCGTAACATAAGTAATACTCCACACAACGCCGCACTTCTTCAACATGACACTTGCATCAGAATGAATGAGATCGTCTCCACCAATCACATTACAGCTTTATGGATCATCTGTCAGCTTGGCCATTACACTGCCAACTTCTTGACATTTAGCAACAAATTCATATTTCTTACACAGGGAAAAAAACATACACTCCAAGTCACCGCTGTAGAGAAAGTACTCCACTGCACGCTTGTTGACATTTGCCAGGCATTTTCAAATGGACGACACAAGATAGATCCTCAAGACTTAAGACAAATTGATCCATTCATGTCATAAAACTTGTTTCACTCCAGCCCAAAGGAGTGCCTCTATGGAGTACTATGTGCAAAAATGCAGACATATCCAATTTAAGCATAACATTTTCTTGTCGTGTCTTGCTAAAATCTGACCCCAAAGTGTTTGTGGGTAAATTAGATTATGTGGGGATGATATAATGGGTGTAAGCTACGAGAGGCCTGGACCACTCACAGCTAGTTTGAAAGATTAACAAGACGCCATGATATAGTTATGACATGTCTTAAATTAGTCAGAGGAGATGGGGCAAAAAGCGTAACCAAAAAGATGGCACAGCACAGAGATAGAGCTGTTCTGCAGAATGCACATACAACTGCACCAAGGGAAATAGAGGGATTTTAAAGTGAAAGTTTAATCACCAAATGGCATAAAGCATGTTGTTGTTTCTGTAAAAATGACACTCCAATCTTCTTGCGATTTTTAGTTTGTTGCCAGACTGGGAGAAGATGGGGTCAACAGGTCTATGATGTGCTGGGGGCTTTTCATGTAACAGTGAATACTTTTGCCTTGAGCTAGTTTGTAACTTTTGTTGAGATACAACTTCTCTGTCCTGTGTTTATTCAAGTACAGTTGTTTTCATTGCTATAAAATACATTGAAACACACAGTCTGCTGGAATCACCTGTTACATTTAATGCCATACTGTGAAACATTCAAGGCAAAGCAATGAAGATATGCAGAGTGGACCTTTAAGGCTTTAAGACCCAGAAAAAAGAACACACCTGGTCACTTAAAATTAGTTTAGACTGCTTGTTCAGACAGTAGGACTGTTACGGTATATTTATAAATCCAAAATAAAAAAAAACAAAACATCACAAACCCAAGATTAGCTACAATTATCCTATGGCGAGCCTCATATGAACAATGATAGCATTTACACAAAAAGAGGCAGAAACTTACCGATTACTGTATCAAATATGCCAACTCATAAACACATAATGCTAAACGCCACTGAACCTAAAATTGACCTGTTGTAGCTCAAATGACCAACAGTTTTCACACAACAAGTTACTTTTCCTTTCTCATACCATATCTTATAAACCTTTTAAGCACTGTCCCTGTCTGGCCATCTCTTACAGTAGACTGGCCCATTAAGCTACTGGGATACTTCCTAATTCCTCTGGTGTCCATGGAAACAGAGGTGAGGTCGTGAGAGGTCGTGGGCTCAGGGGGTGTCAGGTGGGCCAGAGGACGAGAGGTCATCCACGAAAGCTACAGGGGCTAAGTCTCCGGAGGTAAAAAAAAAAACATTCAACCGAAGGCACACATACTGCAATAAGTATATCAGGTATTAGTCTAGCTGTACAGACTGGCCCTGCTTTTAGCTAATGAGACCCTTGGGTTATCACCGATTCACTCATAATGATAGCTTCTTTACCGCGCTACAAGGTGAAAGCAATTTGACCCATTTCAAAGTTCACATTAGCAGAATAGCACCATTTTATCCCACAAAGAGTATCCATTGCTATTAAGATATTGATGTAAAGTTGTTTGTGACTGGCTAAGCGTCCTCTACATTGTCTTGTTTGACCTTACCTTCACTTGAATTGTGCTTTACGAAAGGATTTATGCGCAGTTCTAGTCTTCGCAAATAGCTTTTCTAGCCATTACTCAAGAACATGTGGATTTGAATACACTACATCTCATTCTGGTTGGTGACGTGTTCAAGGTAACAACTGAGGAAGGCGTCATGCGTGGAGAGCTTAGGGCCCCCCCGCATACAGAGGAGTCTTATGTTCACATGTACTGTACAAGGTTGGGTCGCATCAGCATGCAAGGGACATGCTGCACGTGTGTAGCCTGTAAAACACTTTGGGACATGTTCTGTGATCCATGACAGAGTGAAGGCTGGAGGAGAGAGAGGGGATGGAGAAGAAAGAGAGGGGAGAACAGAGAGAGAGTGAAGAGGGACAGAGAGAGAGGAAGAGAGGAGGGGGGGGGGGGGGAAAGAGAGGAGGGAGAAGAGAGACAGAGGACAGAGAGGAGAAAGAGGAGAGAGAGAAAGAAGAGGGAGAAGAGAGAGAGAGGATAGGTTAGAGAAAGAAGGGGAGCAAAAAGAGCTTCAGACAAAAGGAGAGCGGAGGCAGGCGTGACATTGTGTCCACATGGTCAGGTCCAGCTTTATAAGGCTCTGTGATTGATGAAGCATCACACTAAATTAAATGTTACACGGTCAAAGTGTCTTTGTTTTGCCAGCCCAGTCAATACAAGTGCACCTGTACCACCAAGAAAACAACAAGAATTGATTTTATAAATGTACCAATGACAGTTTATGTGATAAGAGTTCAGTTCATATTCCAGCATTTTTATAAACTGATTGTATGCTCTGGTAGAAGTGTGTACAAGGTCAACAAGGTTATACTTTTATCAATGCTGCAATGTTTGTTGGAGGTCAGTGTCAAAACACAAAAACTGTCAGTAAGGGGTCTTGAAGATATTCATAATGACAATAAAGAAACAAAAAGTTGTTCTCTGAGTTGAGTTGGTTTTGTTAGTATAGCATGTCTGGTTTGAGTCTCAGTCTGGACACCTATTTTTTTCCTCAAAACAATGCAATAATCACAATCATTGCAAAACAATGCCTTGGAGGTGGTAGTATGCCAATAATCCAGAAGCACAAGCAAAGTACTGTTTTAGGTAGTGCCAACTGAGTATTGTGACAGACAGGGCGTTTGCCAAATTATAACTATATAACAAATGACTATATGGTAGGAGGCAATGATTTTCTGTCTCAAACCAAGATGAGAAATGTCAGTGGATGCAGATTCATATAACGCATTTAAAAGAGAATTTTTATCTGTGCGTTTTGGATAACATTTACTGAACACTGAGAGACTCTGTGGCCTGGAGGGAGCAGACAGCGTGTTTCCCTTCACCATGTTTGAGTTTTAGGCTCAATCTTCTTCCACAACAAACCGCTAACAAGAATCCAGCAGCTTTTTGTCACGCCATTTGGTTTTGCTTTTTGTCTAAATTAGAGGCACACAAGGCATATTAATGTCATCAATTTCATTTAATCAGGGCATCAGTTTAATACAAACTGTGATGATCCCCAAATGTCACTTTTCTCTGGGTAATTACCATTGATTTTCATGAATATTTGAAACATTACTGTGCGCCGTATTAATTAACAGCTTGGCATCTTTCCAGTCACTCGCAGACCTCAGAGACCGAGATCAAGTTAATCAATTACAAACGCACAAAAAACATGAAGTTTGGGAGTTTGAACAAATGCCATATTCAAATGAGAAGCAAATATGTTTATGTTTTTTTGTTTTTTCAAGTGAGAAACAGCACTTTTACTCTTGTTATAAAGAAATAATACATTTTTTGATGGGTATCCAAATCCCTTCTGAAAAATGTAAAGGCGATAGATAGGGTTAAATAGGGTCAAACATACTACCTATACTCAGAAGGGTCAGAGTAAGAACAAGTAACTGCAATGGATTTTTGATAGTGGCTTTCAAGACATGCAAAGACCTACATTGCATTATTCATTCATTCCATTCTTTGGTGGTGGACAGTTGCCACAGCTGACCTGGGGTAGACTGAAGGAAGAGAGGCTGCCAACACTCACTCATACACACCACTTTGGGCAAGAGGGGTGAAGTGTCAATGACCGTATGCACTTGACTAGAGCAACTGCCTCCCCATTGTGGCACTTGGTATTCCCAGCGGTATCTGATCCAAGTACTAAACAGGCCCAACCCAGCTTAGCTTCAGAGATCAGGTGAGATTGGGCATTGTCAAGGTTATATTTTTGCCTCGGTGTTAGTAGTAGATATTTACTATATTCATCATAATTGTGAGATACAGGAGCATTGACACACCTTATAGAAATTACCCATGAACTACAAAGTCAATGGTATGTAAATAGACCACAGCTATTCCATTGCATGTCCATTGTACAAAACAAGGGAATCGTTGAGTTCATTGATTTGCTTCTAGTTCAGAGGTAAATTCACTGTTGAATGTCCGGTTCTGGCCGCTGTCATGATGCAAAAAAGGCAAATGATACACAAAATCAAAATCATGTCACACTGTATTACCTCAAAGAAACAGACACATTACAAACATATTCAATTTAAAACAATAAGACGACCTTTTAAATCACTTATTATTATATGAATGTGTATAAGTAGATTTCTTTGCGAGTAACAGATAGGTACTTGTGCTCTTGTTAGTGCAGTCTGTGGCTGTTTGAGTGTGAGTGTCACTGGGGAGAGTTCACGTCAGACAGAGCCCCGAGCAGCTGTTGTCCCCAGTGTGCCCGACAATCACACACACACACACGCACACACACACATATTTTCATTCTGCACACACACCTCCAGCCCTGTGCTTGACTTTAGAATGCTTCAGTCTGTGCCATGTGTTTTTAAATGAGAGCTCACAGCCACATCACACGGTGCAGGTTAATGAAGAAAAACACTGGCTCGTTGTTGAATTATTTTGGGATATTGAAATCTCCTGTTGCGTCAGTGGACAAGGAGTATGTAGGTTAGTTTTGTCCTTAAGACTTGAGTCAGACAGTGTAAATGTAGTGAACAAACTACTACTAAAAAAGATCTCGCATGTCTCTGTGATTTCAAACTAGAGCTGTACATTGAATGCTGGATAAACTGCACAGGACAAACTCAACACTGGTACAATTACATAAATTCATAAGGGGACAGGGTTTGTGGTTTGAATTCCACTCTCAACAAAAAAACGTCATGGGTAGTGCAGTCAGATCCACTGACCCACAGGTTGGCAGCGCGATTCCAGCTCCCACGGATGAATGCTGTGTGTGTGTCCTTGGGCAAGACACTTAACCTTCTCGTCCCCAGTGTCTGCGTATGCTAGTGAATGAATGTGTGTGTGAATTGTTGAGTGGTTCCTTGATGTAAAGTGCTTTGAGTGCCTTGACGATGGAAAAACAACATATAAAAATATAACCATTACATACCTAAACCTTGACCAAAACAAGTGTATCTATTGTAATCAAGTTGTTAAGCATGATTTTATTTTACATTAAGTACTTTTGCAACTAGTAACTATTTTAAACAGAACTCAAATACAAAATGAGATGAGCTATGGTTGAATGAGATAATATAGGCCCACTACAATTTGAATTTTTATGATTCATTTGCCACAAAGTATCAAGCCCATGCACCTCCCTGTTCTGTTCCTGTTTTGATGGCAAGCTTTAAGCCAAATTGCACACATTGTCGCTTAATGATTCCACTCTGAGCACATTGTTGCTCGTCTTATGCAACCGTTACAAAACACCAAATCAAAGGCTGCATTTACCAACACAAGCCGACATTCTCAAGTCTTGTGTGTTCAGATCTCCAGCCTTAAAATTAAGATTGTAACTTTAGCAGACAGACCGAAAGCATAGACCATGGCTAGCCACATCTGCTCTTGACTCGTACCCTCACCACAGCTCATTAGGCTCCCTGTGAATCTCCCGGGACTGGCCTTAAATTCAACTTTAAGCACCTCTCCTACCTCTGCACCACCGCCCACCAGATGTCTTTGGCTACAGTATGAGGCTTCGCTCTTGGATGCCCTGGTCTTTAACCCTCGCATGACCGGTCCATCCCATTCACCCACCGCTGCTTTTGCCCATGCCCTTCTCCCCCTGCCCCTCTCCCCTGGGGTCAGATGGACAGATGCACGGCATAAAAACACATTTCTGACCTCATTTCTCACAAGAGACTGGAGGGAAGAGGTAAGGCAACAGCTGTACAGTACAAACAAGGCACTGCACATGGGGGACTCTTTAAGGGCATTATGATGCATTGCTAATAATACAATTAATAATTATTGTAATTTAATAAATAAAATAAAAAATAAAAAAAAATCAGGGCTCAGGTCTCTCTCTACCATTGTGAGACAGCTTTGAAGATAACATCACATAGTCACAAACGACTGTCTAGTTTTGTGAAATAGCTTTTTGGCTTGTGAAATAGCTTTTTTACTTCTGAAATATAACAATCCCATTTTAAGACCAAGTGGATCAGTATAATTTATCCATTGTTATAGGATCATCATAATTTAAGATGTTTGCTCAGTCTTCAGTAGTAATTTACATGATATAACAAAATGACAGCAAACTGTGTTAAGTTTTAAACAAGTTTATTGCTCACAAAATAACTTTTTTTCCCTCCACACGTTACATTAAGGTGCAAAACGCTTGATATGTTTAAAACCACAATCTGCCACTTACACTGAAACATGCATTAAATGCCCAGTGACCTTAGCCCATTTATTTATAAAAGCATTTGGTGATGTGCAGTCTTTGGGGGATTTGAACCTGAGTTATCTCCCAAGAGCCTCTCAGCCCAGTGGGAGTTCACTGTGAGGCAAACTCATCGAAACACCAGAATTCCTATTGCGTTGTTCCAGTTTACAGAAAAAATGTTAGATGCCAAAGATGTGTTTTAAAATCCAGATTAAACAAAGTTTAGGTGACTGTCATTTGATACTTTTTACATATCACCTACTAACCAATCATTGGACAAATAAGCTGATGTCATAAAAGTTATATTTCCAAGTAAAAAATGTCTATGTTACTATTCTTGTGATATTAAAACTTCGTAACAACCAACAAGCTTTCAACAATTTTGATCAAGTTTGGTTTCCATCATTTTAATGTATTCATCAATCATGTTTGTGACAGGTGCAGATGTAAGAGTGAAAATATAAAGAAAATACACTAGAAATAGGTCCAAAGCCAAGTGCCGTGGGCTGAAATTAAATTCTCATTAAGATCTGGCAAACCCTTGCACCACTGGCTATAATGGCTATTGTGTATCTGTAACTAAAACTACATGCCCGCAAAAGCAACACAAGATAACTGTATAAAGTTCTCCCTGCAATTAAGATTATGATTCATTGTACACATCTCTTGACTTAAAATAAGCTCTCTACTAAAAGAGCAAGACAAGAATGTGTTCACAAAAAATCATTTTACCCTGAATTTAAAAGTCAAATAAATAATACAATGAAAATTTACATACACTTGATAGCCATTTGTAAGCCATAATTCAAGCACCAAACGAAAGATTATATGAGAAATACTTCCATAAATTGACCAGTAAACCTGTCTTATCATTGACTCATATGCTCAATCTAATTCTATATGAATTGAGCAACTGAGGGTGTATTGCTTTTTAAAAATACATGTTCATAAGTGAAAGATTTCCATAAGCTTTAGTTGCATATTGAGACAGTGGTCTGAAAAGTGTTGTGACATTTTAAAGATGTATTAAAAGATGCAGTGATGTAGTAAAAGCTGCTAAATATTTCAGAGTTTAAGTCACTACTGCCCAGACAAACTACAGTGTTTTTTACATATGCATGTGTCTGTATTATTCATATACCACTATCAGGTTAAGGCGCACACTTTAAGCTGACATCAAACTTTAGTGCAGAAAAAGCTTAAGTAGAAGTTGGCAGTCTATTCCTAAAATTTTACAAAAAAAGAGAATAACAATAACATCAATAACATTAAAATGGTTCAAATTATTCCCAACAAATTCAAATTATTTTTACATCAAAGGTGGGAAAATTCTTCACAATTGCTCTCAGCTGTTTGACATATATGTTCAGGGCTAAACTGGCGCAAAATATTTAAACAATATAAAAGTGACACCTGTGTTCAGCCAGAGAAATAACAAAAACTACCTATTAAAATAAGAATTTCAACACAGCCTGTACCTGTTGGAGATCGTTAAGCATTGGCATACGCATGCTAACTGTATTTACCAGTGTAGCTTGCTGACACCTAAAGCAATTAATTCCCATAGCTGGCAGGCAAGGTCTCTCCCATTTCTGTAAGCTTTTCTTCACTATAACTCCAGGCTTTCAGCAGAAAACGCTGCTCTTAAATAATTTGTATTCATGTGTCATCGCGCCGGCAGTACGAGCACTTTTGACTCTGAGATGTGGCGCCTGATCCCACAAAAGTGAAATGTAAAAATAACATGTGCAAATGCGAATTATCAGCCAAATAAACTGCTAACAAAGAAATAATACGGGGCGTGTAAAATGGCAATGGTCTACAAAATGGTAGGTCTGTTAGAAGCTGGGTTTCTATCAAAATTTGATGTAAATTAGTTTATAATTTAAAAGGTAAAATCATCTACTACCACATTGAGCATAGAAGATGTAAAATTGACTCCAATTAGCTTTTACTGGGCATGCCTACAAGCTAAATTCAATAGCATTGCAGCTTACAATCACAAATTCTTTTTAAAAACATAATAAAAATGTATTTGGATGTAGACAGAGGGAAGTGCCTCACTTATGGTGATGCTAGAAAGATATTTGGCATAACCAGTCAAAAAGATTTATCATTATATTGTGTAGTCTGATTCTTGTATCATAATTAAATAAAAGTAGTAATAAAAAGTAGACAGGACTGAAAATAAACTAGCAGCAAGGCCCACTTTACTGATAGAGTGCTCTCCATCTTCTTGTCCCTATGAAGTTATTGTTTCACCTGGAGTGTTCCACAGTATGGCAAAATTAAACAGATCTCTGTCCTTGGAAACACCACATGACACCACCAGGCCAAGTTACAAGTTAAATCTGTGGAGAGGCGGGCCCACTCACATTAAGAATGCATGTCCTTCTGCATATATTTTTAAATGCAAGATAAATAGGTGCCATACTGTACTGCAGAACATTCCATGCGAAACCATTACATCTCCATGGAGACAAGCAGACCCCCCCCACCAGAAAAGTTACATAGTGCACCTAAGATACTTCCAAATGTGCATTAAAATAAGGTGATGGAAACCCAGCTACTGACTGCTTTGCATTAAACACCAGCAGTGGCCCACCCTGTAGGCAGTCAGTTCACAACAAGTAGCAACAACCTGTTTGGCAGCTGAACGCGGGACCACCTGTGCACTGGCCTGGAGAGTTTGTTTGCATGTTTTTAAATTCATTTGTCACAACGCATAACAGTTAGAACAGTTGTAGTAACACCTCCGGTCCCCACTCCATCGCAGTTTGAGCCACAGCAAACACAGCCGCTCCGAGTGTCGCCGAAAGCCCCCACACGGCCATCTTCACCACCCTGTTGCCCTGCCCCCACAAGGAGGAGGGTTCCCGGGGCAGAAGAGCCATGTTGGAGCTCGAAGGGGCTATGGGGCATAAAACATAGAGGAGAAGGGGGGTGAGGGGAAAGAGAGGAAACATGTGCGAAGGTCAAGAGGATTCATCAAGACTGTGAGGTGAGAGTAACTATACAATGAAGACAATAGTGAGAACACAAAAGGAGCATAGGGATGAGGCATAAAAAGGTCAATTTAAGTCAAACTTAATATTAGCTTTTTTTATATAAAATATTGAATGCAACTGTAACCGTGACTATAATCACTTCCACCAACAAGGTTAAGTGTTGACAGCACCAAAGTATTCAGAATAATAATAATTTTTTATTATCCATTTTATTTTTACTTGAATATTTGATGGTAAATGGTCACATTTTTATATAGTGCTTTCCACCTTCAAGACACTCAAAGCTCTTTACATCAAGGAACCATTCACTCATTCACAACCCAGACACTGGGGGCAAGGTGGGTCTTGCCCAAGTACAAAATGACAACAGTCAATGGATCTGACCGCTCAACCAATTATGTTTACGTCAAGAGCGGGATTCGAACCGCCAATCTTTGGATCAGTGGACAAACACTACCAACTGAGCTACTGTCACACACACACACACACACACACACACACAAAATGTTTGAAAGGCCACATGTACATAGATCATTTCATACAACCACAGGTTTTATCTTTATTTTTTAATCTTACCATATCAAGTTAAAAGAGCACAACGTAACTTTTGTCACCTGCTTGTCTCTATGAAGTGGTTGTTGCTTTTCCTAAAATGTTCCACAGTTGGCACTAGACCAATTTTCCTCCATGGAGACAAGCAGATGAGCAGGCCAAGCAACAGGTCAGATCTGTAGAAATGCAACTCCTTCACAGTAAGTTGTAAGTAGTTTTTAGGTGTTTTTGACCAATAACAATACCTGTAATGACCTTTAAGTCAAATATAAAAGATGTTGTCGTCTGTACACCTGTAAACTGTCATACAGGAATGTGGTGGCTGTATCTTGTCAATCTGTCCTTGTTTCTCAAAATATTCAACAGTGGGAAAAAGCCCATCTGTTGCAACATCTGGACACTCAGCTAATGCAGGCAGGGAAAGCCCATAAACAAGGAAACATTAGGAGGAGGATTGGTGGATTATAGTTTGGGCTTTCTCTATTAGATGTGGAATAAACTGTACTGTCACTCACTCTGTCATTTCTATTGGCCCCATCAAAGCCATTTTGCTGGGCCATTGTCTGCCTCAATGAAGTCAGGAGGTACTTACATCAGTCTTCTGTCTGTCCATTACGCATTTCATTTCGGACGCGGCTAATTGAATTCACTAGGAAATGCAAGGAATAAGAAATGTGCATCGTTTTTAAAAATTGCACTCATTCTCCTGGAGGGAAATTCAACATTTTTAATATACTATGTGACAATAGCATAAGACAGTATCTATGAGAATACGGCATCCTTTTGTTCAGACACATTCAAATGTGCACTTGATTGGTTAGAACAGGCGCTGCAACATGTGTTTTCTTGTTATTGATTGGCCCACGGGGGGGCAGAGACAGTGGTGGAAGATGAATTTATTATTACCTTGTTTTGAAGTAAATTTGCCATTTACAAAAGCATAAAAACAGCTATTGTGGAAACACTCTTTTGTGAAGCTATTATGTCCTGACCACTGTTGGTTTTTACTGTTGCACAATTTATTAACTCACTAAGCAGTACTTCAAAGGATAAATTATAACTTGTTTTTCCCCACAACTGCTTACAACCCTACATATATATGTGGATCATTATAGAAGATAACATCTGGATTATTTTATTTTAACCCACTTTAATGTCAGGGCATTTGAAAAAGAAAACTGGACCCCCAACCTATCAAATATGTCCCATCATAAGTGACTGATGCTTAGACCTGAATCAGTTACTGACAAATAACAATGCTTATATGTGGTCTATTTCTAGCAAGGCTACATAAAAACATATATATAATGAAAAAAAACAAAACGCTAAAAGATACATTTAATGCCATACCAGGAAGCATTCCAGGCAGAGCAATTGGACCACCACCTCACCAAAAAAAAATGTAATTAGATATTAAAAAAGCCCTTTCAAATCTCTTAAATGAGGTTAGTTTAAAGTCATTAATTCACCTATGCCTATCACATATGTCTTTGGACAGCAATAGAAGGTCAGAAGGAATCTACACTCTTGCTTTAGCACTCCTAGACATTACATTATTTAGCATTTTAGAAATATGTGTAGATTTTAGGATGGTTCATTAGTGTGAATGTGAACATAAATGTCTTGGCCTGCAATTAGTATTACTACTATTACTGCAATAAGTTATCCTTACCTAAGAGCATTGGTATTATGTTGCAAATGTATACCCAAAACATACTGAGAAGGAAAATAAAGAAATAAAATGCAGTTGACCAAATAATATTGTTTTGAATTAGTGTCACTGAGGTATTTGTCACTTCTGGTGTTTACTTTTGTCCTGCCTTCATTTCACCTAATCCTAAAATTGTGCCACTATTCTGTGTTAAATAGGGAGCAGAGATGGCCCATTGGCTGACCAAAACTAGGTATTGGTGAAAGAAATATAACAGGGAGGATCATAAAAGAGGCTATTACATCCCTCAGTGCGATCTGAGAATGAAACACATTGGTGTGGACAAAGCCTACCAGACAGTGAGGGTGTGAGTGTAGTTTTGTTACCATGTCTGGAGAAAGAGCCTGGGTTTTTAGTGAGGCGCTGAAGGACAGAGTCTGGTCTTTGGTGCAGAGTGGAGAGCTGGAACGCCTGGAAGGTGCTGATGGACAGACTGGAGAAAGAAGAGAAAAATGAATGGTATGAAGAACAGGAACATCCGTGAGAAAGGGTTGAGTGTTGTTTTAAAGCACATGAAATTCAGTAGTAATGCTTTTCTTGTTTTTAAATTTGAGCTGAACTTTTATTTGCCCAAAGAAAGATTTGCCCAAGATTGTGTGATAATAACAATACCACTTATTCGGGTTTTATAGGAAGTGAACACTGTAAATTAGTTGTAGTTGTTGTACTTTTTCTTTCCTTTTCTTTTTCTACTTAGATCAGTACAATAACTAAAGTATAAACAGCAGCTGGTGTTGCTTGGAGCAACCAATGTATGGGGATTACTGTAAATATCTTAGATTGTCCAAAAGATGCACTATATAACTTTTTTGGTGGCGAGGTAAGCCTGCTCCTAGTAAAAATGGAGGCATTTCAAGGTATTTTTACACCTGTAACAGATCCAAGACATACAATTTTAATGCAATATTGTGGAATTTTCCAGGCAAAGCAATAACATATCCATGGATACAAGCAGGTGAAGTTACGTCACCATTAAGATTTGAATTTTATTTTAAACCAGTGTTAAAGGAAAGGATATAACCAAGTCCCACCATGAGACCAGCTGAGTAGAGAAGCATGCATTCAACATGTGGCTTATAATCTTGACAGGTTCAATTGATATTACAGAGATATCTTTCACCTTTTTCTGGACTGCAGAGCTGCCTTTTTGGCCAGAACAGACGGGGGGTAGTGGTCAAAGAGTTCTTGTGCCTGGGCAATGAGCAGCTCGTATGGGAGGTCCTGAGGGATACGGGATAGGAGGTGGTGGACCATGGCCATGTCGCACTCGGTGGTCTTCACTTCCTTCTCTCGGTGCAAAACGATCTGAGCAAAAAAGATGAAACATGGAGAAATGTAACCCTGGAGTTCCACACATAAATTAGCATAATCTTAATGTTTAATCAACACTTGGTTCAGTTGCTTTTATAGACTGTAAAGTAACGCTACTACTACCACTGATAGATAAAGACCATTCTTAAGATATTCAGGAAATGTAAAATATTCTGTTCAATTCTAGTCTTATTTATGTTTTTCTATTTTTTTTTTTTCCAGTACCGTTTAAATGCTAGTTTTATACAACACCTTTTTATCAATTTCTGACAACACCAGTGTTGTTTAATTTATACCAATCCTTATATTTATTGCAAAGGTAATACGTAAACAGTGTGATTAATGGTATGGTGGGGTAAATGTCAATTTTGTTCTTTTGTCACTTTTGTACATCCTTTTGTTCCCTATTCAGGTTTGAATCTACAATGGCTGAATCAACTAAATAACATTAATACTATCACACAAATCTATACTTACTTTTACATATATTGGACTGTTTATTATAGTTCAAATCTGAACCAGTATCTTACAGCACACTAGCCTGTTGTGCATGCTTTGGATAGGTTGAGGCAAAGACATGGAGAGAACATGCAAACTGCATCGAGGGCGACTTCACAGTGGGCCTCTTTACAATAGTGCAGCTCTGTCAAAAGTGTTTGTCTTCAGCTTATGGTTTTTGGAGAGGTTAGTAACAGACCAAAGAACATATTAAGTAAGTGTGGAAATGGATCAATGTCTGCCTGTGAAAAGATGAAACGCTGGATTTTATACATAAATTAGATTCCTGGATACGAGTGCATTTGTGGGCTTCTACAGAGGCACAAGTGGGGCTTAGCGGTGAATTAGGCAGATGAAGAGTTAACCCCCCATGCTGAGCGCTGTACTCTGTAGCCTGGGAGGAAACATGATCTACATTTGGCTTTGTTGTTTTTTCTCACACTTCAAACACAAGTCTCCCTCTGCCCAGCCCCTTCTCAGAGACGCACACATGCAAATGGACACTAAAGAGCTGACATACACAACAGCAGCAACAGCAACAGCAGCCAGGCTCCATAAAGATCAGACAAAGCCTTTGGAAAGGAAACAAGATAGGAAAACAAAAAGATCCTGTGCATCTTTATATACACAAAAACATACAACAAATAGGGGTGAACATTTGCAATCAAATAGACATTGAAATTTGAATAAAGTATCCTGTCTTATTGCTAACCTTGCAGTTTACACCTCTAGAAACATGTTCTGAAATCAATGTGATTCTTGTAGGTAGATATTATTTTATCTTATCTTTAATATTAATGCTCATGGTGGATATGTTTGAAATGTGGACATTGAACAGAATCCAACAATTAAAAACAAAGTGCAAATCTAATGTTATCAGAATCAAAATTGTTCAGCCCCAACAGGGAATGTGCAGCATGTATACATTGTAAGACGTACATCTTGTCTAGTGTAGACATTAAATGAATGATAGATCTATATCGGTGTGCTCTCTCAAAAGTAACTGCCCATATCTCTTGCAATAATAGACAAAAAACCTGAATACAACTAATGATCGCAGATTGCACCGAGAAGTAATTATTCGATTACTGGCCTCTTGTGGTTTCCCTTGGTATCTTTTAAGCCCTATTGCAATTTGTAATATTTATTTTCATTATTTTGGTCACTTAATAAAAATATTTGAAGCATTTGAAAATGTTATTGAAGTCCAACTGTTTGTTTTTGAGTTTTGTGACCAGACAACCCCTGTGCCAGAAACACAACCCCCATGATGTTATAAATAAAATACATCATGTTTTTCCTCAGCTGCAAATCCTTTTTAACGCTCTGCTTGGTACTTTTCTCATACAGCAATGCCCTTTTTATCCTTTCCTCTTCCCAGCACCTTCTCCTTTCATTTTCTTCATTAGGACTGGCTAATTAACTGGTTCAGAGACTTCTTGGTGCTCAGCGTGAAGTGTCCTGGATTACTGACACAACAAGCTCCTCTCTTCCCTTTCCCCTCTCTCTCTCTCTCTTATTCTCTCCCTTTCTCTCTCCCTCTCATCTGTCTCTCTCTCACTCTCCCTCCGCTCTCGTCTGTCTCCTCTCCCTTTCTCTCCCTCTCTTGTCTCTCATCTGTCACTCTTTCTTTCTCTCTCTTTCTCAGTAATTCTCTTTCCTGTGGCATCCTCACCGCAGCAGCGAGGTAGATGGGCATCAGTGGGTGAGAGGCCAAGAAGAAGTCGTAGAGTCTCAAGGTGTATTTGAACTCAGACAGGACGTGGCCATACCATGTGATCAGCCAGGACAGGGCGAATATGGTGCCCACCTCCGCTCTGTATAGGGAAGGGTATATAACATATTATATATTATAATATAATATTGCATTGTATTATAATATAATAATATTATAATATTACAATATTACAATATATAGCAGCAAATAGAAAGAAACTTACAAACATAAAAGATCCAGTAATTTGGTGTGTATCTGACAATTCCAACTGAAGGTTAACATAGGTTTCAATTAATACCTTGGCTACCATCTTCAGAGTGATCCAAAATGTAACTGTAGATGTTTAAGTTAAAGCTTTTTGTTTTATATTGTCATATATTGTATAAAACTACTGCAAGATCACTGTCTGATTGTCCTCTGCTGTCGTGAGTCCTCCCTCAAAACAGTCTTGTTTAAATTGTACACTTTTGGCAATTGCTCGTATAAATATTGCATGGGAACATTCAGACGGGAAAAGGGAGGTCTAGCTGAAAGGAGTGAAAACTGAAAACTTGTTGAGTGATTCTTTTTTATGCTGTGGTTTTACAATATAAGTGCAATATCTAGTTTTGGGGGCTTTTGTGTAGTTATATATAGAAGTAATGTAGTTTCAGTAATTTTTCAGAGGTGCATAAATTGTGAACAAGCAATGAGATGTCAAAAGGGCAAGGATATCCTCTGGTTGGGTAATTACACTGTTCCAGTACAATTTAGAAATAATTCATTATTATATAGGTATTATCACTATACTGCAAACTAGGATGTGTACTGGTAAATATTGGACAATTACATAACTCTTTATAAAAACCTCAATTGTGCAAAGCCATCTGTTATTAAAAGAAAAAAAGGAAGTAGTCCAGTCTTAAGGCAAGTTATAATCTTTACACTGTAGCTCCTTCTACTGGTCATTACCAGTACTTGCATGTCTATAACTGAGGTTTTCAGTTGGTTTTGAGGTTGTGTTTACCTTATCATAAAATCATGGAGCTCTGTGTCCACTTGCTCTAAAATAGGCATCAGATAGTTTAAAATATGCTTTGTACTGTCCATGGTGGGATCCATGAAGTCCCTAAAACAAATAAGCAAATGTGATTAAAAAATGTAAAATGCAAAAACAAAATAATGTGAAAATGTTACCTAAGATGGAAATTGGAGAGTTTGTCAAGCAAAGCGAGGGCCATCCTCTCCCCGACCACAAGCAGCAGGGTGACAGCTACGTCATGGTAACCTTGGTAATAGTGAAGCTGAGGATGACACTTTAAAACGTCTAATATAATGTCAATGAGCTGCTCTTGAAGAACTGCTCTCTCTGCAGCTGGCATTCCTGATTTGGGACAGGGAAACAGTATTGTAATAATATCCAACTTACAGTCAGTAAAAATGACAAATTTTATAATGATCGCAAACCTTTAGGAAACCGCTTCATGGACCGTCTGACATCAAGCAGCACTTGGTTGTGGTCTCTGTGATTCTCCCTCACATCTTTGCCTAAAAAGTGAATTAAATATTTTATATACAGTACTCAATTTTTTTTATAGAGTAACTGAGAAGCTAGTCAGAATGCAGGTTTTGATGGGATGATGACAAATACAAGAAAATAACACACTCAGTCTGAAGGAGCTAGAGTTGTTTTGGGGGTGTTTGCCTCCAATGCTGTACTGTTACTCTAGTTTCCCATTATGGAATTTATAAAACGTTGCTCATTTTATACACGTTATATTTATTTGCTTGTGTGATATAAAAACATGTATTGTCATAGTTGTTGAGCTTGTGATGTCAATTTACTGACATAAAGCTACCAATCATTAATTTCAGTAAGTCAACAATAAAGGGAAAATACACAGTTTTGCAGGGAACTGTACTCACCAGGTTTAGGAGGTAAATCAAATACATTGATGTTCAATAGTTTAGGCCAAACTTTCCTCCTTATTTCATCTGTGAGAAGTCCTCCTTTACTGACTGCTGCCCTCCTCAGAGTCTCAATATCCACTGGGTCACTGTAGAATTAAGTCAACAACAGGCTGAACACATTTGCAGACAAGACTTGTGACATTAAAATAGCAGTCTAAGCCACATGGCTTAGACTAATATTTCTCTAGATTCCTCCCCATTTATTCTGAGATACCTCCAGTGTCTGGATGCTCTTAATATTATTCCACTGGGCCCATGTGACTAATCTTCATGTGTGAAATTAGCTTAGCACAGTGTAGTGAGGGCGACTCTCCATGGACTGACCATAATTGTGGAAAGGCACACTGGATTAGCCAAGTGAGGGACCGTCCCAGTTGGGCCAAAATGTACTCACAAGCCCATAGCTCAAGAGTTAAGTGGGGCATTTGTGGATACTGGAAATATCTGACAGGAAAATTACAAAGTTTGTAGGCTGTTCGGGGTTTGTGTTTTACAAATCTTTGCAAATGACTGCATATATGTTACTTTGACATTGCGTGAGAAATTTAAGCAAAATATGATTACGATTTTCTGAATACTCACCAATTTAAAGCTTGATGAATTTCAGCTAACTTCTGTTTTTTTCCCATGTCTGTTTCTACAATGACAAAAAACAAAACAAAAACAAAACAAAAACATGAACACTTAAATATGAGGATATAGAAAGTGGATCATCTTAATGTTTAGAAATTGCAAAAGAGTCATTCATCAATTACCCATTATAAGCATGTAATAGTTGTAATAAAACGCATAAGTCTTTACACTCACTATCTGAATCAATACTAGCTCACATCTGTATTTGTGTTTCTCAACGTGGCTGCCATCTGCACAGCTTGCCACGCAAGCAACGTGCAGATAATAATGTAATAAGGTAATGTAAATATGGTAATAAAGTAATGTAAATATGGGGTCACAAAATTGTCACATTTAGACACAAGAAGTAAAGTGATCAAGTGCTAAATATAGGTTTGTGTTTTGTATTAGTGAGCAGCATTATAAGAAAGATTCAGACCAAAAAGCAATTATATGCTATTGATTTCTCTACACTTATAAATAAAACAAATAAAGCAAGTTACATTGACCCTAATTAGCCAGCATATATAGCTAAAAGAATCAGTAGAAAACCTGGTTTACCTCTTTTAAGAAAGCCATTCCCATGAACTTCAACGTGTTGTTTCTTGCGTTTTAGCCGTTTCATGGCCTCTGACAATTAAAAAACAATAAACAACATCTATACTTTTCCCTGGTTCTTAAAATAAATGAAAATAACTTGATAATTACATAAAATTGGGTGTCTGGGTGAAAACGTTTACCTCAACAGCTGTATCCGGAATGGTTAATCTAACCTGGGTTTAGTCTGCGCTTCTCTGATTGGTCAGAAAAAACACGTGACACAGTAGTAAAATCTGATTGGTTAGATTATAGTGCACTGCAACCTAACTTAAGTGTAGTTTTTGTTTATTTTGCTATTTTTATATCCTCGGTTTTGTTAAATGAATATAAACGGTTAGTCTATTTTTTATATACATATACGTCAATAAAAATAAAAAATTACAATTAATACTTTTTATGATTTTATTTTCAGATACAATTTTATGCAGATTTATTTAGAACACAGTAAAAAGGCAAAGTGATGGTTAGAAAAAGTATTTATAAGAATAAGAATAAGAACGTTAACGATAACCTTTTAATTGGTAGCTAATTGTACGACGTAAGGGCAAACCTGGCAACCCTAGGACAGCACCTTGAGCAGTGTAATAAACCATGGTAAATACGCCCACGTCGTTATCGCCACATCTACAGGACGCCGCGTCAAGTCCACCGCGTGTCTTTTCATTCATACTGAGACAATCGAGACGTTACATCTCCGCTGCGATGCCAAGGAGGTGAGATAAAGCCGCCGAAATGAGCGACACAGCCGAAATAACAACAACAACCGGGCCCGTAACCCGCAAGAGAAGGACGACCGTAGCGGGCAATGGGAAACAGGCGAACGGGGCTAAGTGGCAAGAAGCCGGGGAGAAGCCTCCGCAGAGAGCCGCCAAGGGGAAGATGGAGCAGGTGTCTAAACGGACCAGTCATAACAATAATGGAAAACTGGACAGGAGCATGGAAACAATAGGACAACATCATCAACACTTCTCAGACAGCTCCAAGAAAGAGAAAAGTGTGGTGGAGGACATCAATGAAAAACTCAGGTAAACGTGGTCCCCTGCACGCCTTCACTCTCAAATCAGTGTTTTATCAGTTCACTGGAGTCTTTCTGCATCTTACTACCTTATACAGATAATGGAGACTAACATTTTATACAGAAAATGTTGATTTAAGGAAAAAATCTTATAAACGCACAATTTTACCTAGGCCTATATTTCCAGAGCATGTAGGATAGTTATTGTTATGCCTGGGGTCCTGTTATATACAAGCTGGTTTATGCTTATTTAACTCAGTAATTCAACAGGCATATCAGTCATTATTTTAAAGTTGGAGTCTATATTTGGAAAAAATAATATTTATATGGACCTACAGTAGGCTAGGTTTTCTTCTGAATAGCTTTTCTGAACAATCCGTATTCTTCCAGTTCATTTAAATCAAATTATTTAAATTCTGAATGTTGAATCATGTGTTCAAATATTAACTGCAGCCAGACAGTTGATATGGCATAAGGATATCAATGCACTGATACGCCCACTTTACTGGATATTCCCATGTGGTTATGAGGATAGATCAAGTTGAAGTTGATTTGCAGTTAAATTAGCAGGCAGGTCTAGGTAGGTCTCTGGAAGCATATCTAAATAATTGTACCAATTTCCCAGAGACTTTGTTTTGGATAGTTAAATTTTGCCCAGCCCTGTTTTTGTTTTTTGTTTTTTTAATACACTACATTTCCTTATGCCATATTAAGTTACTTCTTTGCTTCTCACTCTAACTGCCCTACGTCACTACCAGCCTGTGTGTGCCTTTCTTATGAACAACTACAGTTTTCACAATGCAGTTTCTTCACCATGCGCAGCACCTTTTACCCATTTTGCACAATAAGTTGTCCTTGGCCTTTATTAACCAAGAAATTAGTCATCAAAATTGAGTAATAGCTTTATGTCATTTATGAAGAATTGGCATGTAGTAAAGCTGAATGACTGGCTTTCAGCCCAATTGCAGAAGCATGAAATTTTATTTGCAAATGGAGGTTTGTGAGGTTTCCAGACTGGAAAATCAAAAGCCCTCTTAAGGGCGATAAGAACAATATCAATATTGTGTTTTGTTGCAGTTGTCACACTCTTCAAGAGTCTCTGTTGAGCTCAGCCAGTGGCTACAGTAACTACAGGGGAATCCTGAACTGGTGTGTTGTCATGTTGGTGAGTAACAATAATTGGTAAAAACTGCATCACAGTACTGCTTTTGAGTGCAAACATCCTGTGTTTTGCGTCACTTCTGACTCGTAGTGATGCAATCATCCACAATATAGACCAGGGCGATATGGTCTAAATTTCTCAAATTTATGATTTGTAAAATGTATATTCAACTGTAGAATTGATTCAACTCAACTATACAAGTGATGCTGTTATAAAGGATACCACTCAGCAAATTATTTATTATAATATGTCACAAAATCTTGTAACTCAAAACAGTTGTGAGTGACACTTTTTAAAAAGTAATTATTCTATGAGTTCAAGTATTGCACAAAGTGAAAGTAAATACTCGTTTTTTCCATGTTTACTTGACAAAGTTGTACATAGTGACATTAAGTTCAGTATATGGAAAGCTTGATGAATATGCAAACAGAAATGCTATTATCTCATTTATCTGTAAATTATAAGTTACTGAAACATTGGCATTAGTCCCAGATGTGTCACAGTTTGCCATCTGCAGCTGGGGTTGTTTAAGGACAAGTTTGTCTTTTAAGAGATTGCACTTATTTTGGTTGGGAGTTTATGCACCATTAGCACAAATCCTGTTAAAATAAATCTTACTATGGCTCAAAATGAGTCTTCTGGCCCATATAACTGACAAATTATTCTCTCTTTAAAACACAGCAACTGCCACTTTTTCCACTTCCTACCACATGGGACAGGAGACCGTTCTTAAATCAGAGTGTTCAAAAAGGGTCTCTGGATTAGTTTATAAGAGGATTAACACTAAATTTGTGCTTTTTCCCCAACTGGTAGTTTAGGTCATGAAACTTATTGCTTGGTTTGTTATGGCTGCCCCATTTAAAATGCGTCGAGCAACAATTCATAATTTGTTTATACAGTGAAAGTTATACCCTTTATAGTAGAGAGTTATACAGTTAAATAAAAGTATGCTTGTTAAGGATGTTCGCAGACATTTTCATCTTTGCCTCAAATTGATCAAGAGGGTTTGGGCAGGGCTCAGTAAGGGGAAAATAAATCCTTGTAACTTGTATTGTAAATTACTGTTTCTTGAACTTGTATTGGGTTTTTCTATGGACTGCTGCATTTCATATCATTTGATCCAGTTTACCAGGCATCGATGAATATGGTTTCTATTATAAAATAACTATATGGCCACTTTTTATTTTATCATACAACTAATAATCAATAACTACCTAAAAAAAAGTTGGGAAAGAATGTTTGATTGAAGTTAGACCTCAACTGGTAAGAACCCATAGCCTTGTTATACATTTCGATCCTAGCTGTAGCCATACATTATATTTTGTGAAAGACTAGGGTCATGACCTGATTATCTTGTTCTATCGGCAAAATACCATATCTAAAAATGTATGTATAATTGTCATGTGTTTTTGCAAATCTCTGCCACATATTTATCTTGGGTTTGACTCAGACTTTGAGCTTTACTACACAATATAGTCATAAACACAGCAGTAAATTCTATTGCTATCATAACAAAAGAGATGGATGTTATTTATTATCATTATCATTACCTGCACATTTGTTCATTATTGTGGCTGAATAATGAAACTAAATTCATTTTCTCTTTTGGACTGTTTTTTAGGTGCTGAGTAATGCACGCCTCTTTTTGGAAAACATCATTAAGTGAGTAACAAAAGGATTCGCACGATCCACCCACAACCACATGCACATTAGTTGTCATTTAACTGTCATTCTTATGGTA
Source organism: Periophthalmus magnuspinnatus (assembly GCF_009829125.3). NCBI lineage: Eukaryota > Metazoa > Chordata > Actinopteri > Gobiiformes > Gobiidae > Periophthalmus > Periophthalmus magnuspinnatus. The sequence goes on along the minus strand of NC_047136.2, from coordinate 10,462,637 downwards.
GAAAGATGATAAAACATTTAAGCTTTTGTTTTCTCCATTGTGGCCACTTTAGGTTCCTTGATCACAGTCTTTTCTCTTTGTATTTATCTTTGAAAGCTTTATCTACATCCAGATTACAGGTCAATGATGTATCTTATCTTGTCTTTTTCTAGATATGGGATCCTGGTCGACCCAATTCAAGTGGTGTCGCTGTTCTTGAAGGATCCCTATAGTTGGCCCTCAGCCTGCCTCATTATTGGTATATGAATCATTAGGTCTATTAGGACACAGGTGATCTATCCAGTGATATTTTCTGTAGACACTGCAACTTTATTGTGGAAAACCAAATCATATTCATTACTTGTTTAATAAAAAGCTATGTAATACTATGATCTATTTTTTACTGTTCTTGTTGACTGTAGTAGTATGTTACGATGCTGTGATGCTAAACTAATCCATGGCTAAGGGTTTGGGTCAATCATTTATTATTTTATTTGGCAAAGTAAAGGCTTATAGTTAACAATATCTTCCATATCATCAGTTCACTTGCACATTGCTACAAATTCTAATCTTTAATTATAATGTACACAAATGTTTATAAGCACTAGACCAGATGAGTGCCCATAATAACAGAATGTTTACCAGTGTTTAAAATCTTCTGTTTCAGTGTCCAATGTGTTTATTTTGGCAGCTTTGTACATTGAGAGACGTTTGGCTGTGGTGAGTGTTGATTCAGGTCAGCTGAACTCTGCCATTTCTTGGTTAAAACAAGCCAGTGCCAGAAACATTAGTCAAATATTTGCCTGTAAAAATGTTTGGTTAGTCACTGTATAATATGGTCATTCTTTGAGGTTTTTTTTTTTTTTTTTTTTTACACAAACAGGCTTTCTACAGTTTGACAATCTTAGTTCTAGTATATGATAACCTGAGGCTGTGTTTATGCAGTTTTAACATAAATGTCTTGTATTTACTTTTAGGGCACAATTTCAGACACCACAGGACGAATACTGCATATGTTTAACCTGACAGCTCTTTTGGTGTTTCCATCATCGACTGTCCTGACTCTCACCTCTATGACTCCAGGTATAAATAAATGAGTGCGCTTTATGTCTCAATATTATCACAAACTAGGTTAGCTGGTTGAATAAATACATGTGCTTACTGTTTGCGTGTTTAGTGGGTGGAGTACTGTCCCTTGCCATCTACACTATTCTCTTTCTGAAGCTGTATTCATACCAGGACACAAACAGGTGGAACAGAGAGATTAGACTTGCCAAAGCCAAAAGACTCACAAGGTCTCATTCATGTAAGTATTTCAACCAAGCAGACTGTAGCATTCAAACGATACACTTGAAATGTAAAGCTATTAAACAGCCAGAAATGTGCAGATATATAGTTCAATAATATTTAAAAATGACGCACACTACACTACGTAACTTTTCTGGAGGAAGGTCCACCCTATGCTTGTCTCTATAGAGAAGTTATTTATTTTCTTCACAGAATGGCATTACGCATATATATTTCCATGTAATTCATGCAAGATAAGGTTAATGCCAAACTCTGGAACATTACAAGCTGAATAACTACAGGCTTGTGTGTCAAGTTTTGTGTGAGTAACGATGAGCCAAATCTGTTATTATAAACATATTTTGTTCCAGGTCCTTCTGTGGCCCAGTCCAATGGTTCCGCTGTGCACAGTATAGTCTCCTATCCTGGCAATCTCACACATAGAGGTAATTTAAAATATATATAATTATTTAAAAATGTTGAATTAATGAGCCTACTAAATATTTTGTGTTTCCTTTTAGATATGTATTACTTTGTATTTGCCCCAACCCTTTGCTACCAGCTTAACTTTCCACGATCACCACGGATACGGAAAAGATTTCTATTGAGGAGACTTTTTGAAATGGTACGAAGGATTCAGTGCATGAACTCTGCACTTTGGGTGGTCTGACTATAATTAACACCTCACTTTTCTTTTAGCTTTTTCTTATGCAACTTTTGGTGGGATTAATACAACAGGTATGGAGAAGCGTAAAAAACATTTATGTCAAAGTGTATGGCCTTAACATTGACGCTTATTTTTTCAGTGGGTGGTTCCAACTGTACAAAACTCTATGAAACCATTTAAGGTGAACATTTTATTTTGAAACAGTCAATAGTTTTTAATTAGATAATGTGATATTTGTCTAATATATGTATTACATATTTTTGCAGGAAATGGACTTTTCTCGAATGGTGGAACGATTGCTTAAGTTAGCTGTAAGTAGAAATGATGATCTTGCATATAATCTGCCCAGCCATCTGAATTATCTGCTCTTGTTGCAGGTCCCAAACCATTTGATCTGGTTGATCTTCTTCTACTGGTTTTTTCACTCCACTCTGAATTTTGTGGCCGAGCTGCTGCAGTTTGGGGACCGGGAGTTTTACAGAGACTGGTGGTAAATCCATTTATTAACACACTCAAGCCTTTGGTTAATCTGAGTCAAATTCTGAGGATTTTCCTATTAGCAAGCCTTACTGCCAGACTATTGTTTTGAGGATTTGTAAAAGAAATGCACAGTCTATTACAAGGGCTTCATTACCTCCTTCAGTACTTAATAATATGTAATGTGGACCTAGAAAAATGCAAAAGTAGGCTTTTTATTGAATAGGACAGGGATTGTCGTTTTTGAGGAAATAACATGAAATGTATCTAAACGTTCAAATGAAATCCATAAACCCTGCAGTGATATGACTTTATGTAGTTCATTAGCCTTTATGTAGACATTTAAAATGCATGTTTTTATTTCAGGAACTCGGAGACCGTAACATATTTCTGGGCCAACTGGAACATCCCAGTTCACAAGTGGTGCCTCAGGTATCAACAATACAAAGCTTGAATTCACCCTCATATTTAACAAAAGTAATGCTTATCACCCAACTTGTTATCTTGCAGACACTTTTATAAGCCAATGTTGAAGAAAGGGGTGAATAAGTTTTTGGCTCAAACTGCAGTCTTTCTTGTTTCTGCTTTCTTCCACGAGGTAAATAATCCACTCTCCCACTACCCACGTGATCTTCAGCATTGAGCAGAAATATCAAAGTTCAAACTTTATCCTATATGGACTTTTGTTTTTGGATAGAATATAGAGTACAATTTATATTGCAAGCACTCCATTTAGATAGTAAGTGTAGGTCGAAACCATAAATATTGTGCTACATTAAGACCAAGAGGAAATTTCGACACAAGACAAATTTTACTTGTACTTTATCAATGGCAGTTATGGTAACTTATACTAATACCTTTGTCCTTCTTAGTACTTGGTAAGTATCCCACTGAAGATGTTCAGACTATGGGCCTTTATGGGGATGATGTTTCAGGTAAGACTGTAAATTATCATTGTTTATCACTATAGACATTAAACAAACCTCATGTTTATTTTCAATCATGCAGGTTCCTCTTGCCTGGTTCGTGGGCCGTTACCTGAATGGTATCTACGGAAATGCTGCTGTCTGGATGTCGCTCATCATTGGTCAGCCCGTCGCAGTGCTGATGTATGTCCACGACTACTATGTCACTCACTATGGAGGCCCCACATGATAAAGAGCAAACAGTATAATGCCAACTACTGTATCAGAAGTTCACAGCAATCAAGTCTATGAAGCTGCCACACACTTTTGGGAGAAAAGTGTTATTTGCACATTAATGAATCACTTTTTAATAGAAAGTGACTTGATTGTACTTCGCCAATAACTTTAAGTGGCCTGTTTCCTATGTCTTTAAACATGGGCCAAATAAAAATAATTATATTACTTTTTTTTCTTTACTTTATACAACAAAATAAATGCAAAAGTTTAATTTAGTATTTAATAAAATAAGACTATGCACTGCCATGGAAATATATTGGTCACATAGAAACAGTGTTTTGAAAGAAAGCCTTTTGTATATCAAAATGATAGATTGTATTGTGTAAATAATACATTTCAAGTGCATCATTACTTTAGAAATTAAGTAAATAAAACATAAAAACTTCTAATTGAGATATTTGTAAATATTGTGTTTAGATGATGAACAAACAGACTTGTTCCTGTGTTCATCAAATGCAATATCAATGCAAGCTATGTAAGCTGGTGTAGCAGTCGTTAATGTAGATCTTGGCTTTATGCTTTTTTAAGTTGCCAAAATATTTCTAGTTTACACTGTATATTATCTGACAAAGTAAAGTTTGTGATGTTTTTGCACTATTCATATGCAGGCATAGACATAAGTTAATGACCAGAAGGCATTTAAATTATGATTTATAAATCCATATGTTTTTGAAGTAATATATATTTTTGTAGACCTTTTGAGAATATGTTTTAATTTAAGTGAAGAGAAAAGCTGATTTAGGAGGAAATTACATTGAGGAGCCATTTAGTTTTCATACGACATTTAAGTGCTATTGGGGTTTAGATTATATTGTTTGAGTACTAAACTCAGTGACTGCTGGAAGTAATTTTTAAATGAACATTGGACCAATAGAAACTATTAAAAAGATAGTCCATGTAACCACTGCTACTGACAGGAATAAATATGTCTACCGCTATAGCTTTACAAAAGCCTGCTTTTGACTATTTTGCCTTTGTTTTTGATTGTTTAAATGTATTAATAATGTATGTTTATTTGTACTATTAATTATGTCTCTTTCTGTGTACACAAATACAATGTATATTATTTCTATGATTTGATGTTGTATGGACTTTTTGTCCAGTACCACTTGTGCATCTACTTTGCATAAAATCCAAAGACAGTCACTTAATAGAATAAAGTTATAATAACCAATGCATCTACAAAATACTTTATTTCCACAGAGGAACACAAAACGGCTAAACTTCATTACAAGGTGGAAGCGGTTGTGTCTGGAAGCTTTACTGCTGCAAATAAGAAACAGTAACATAATTAAAACCCATTTAGATTGTCCAGTGTATCACACCTTTTGTCACCTCTTTGTTAAACAGGGCCTTACCTTTGCCTTCTGATTTCGAACAGGCACATACAGTTTAAACTCTGCTGGTAATTCGTCCTCGGAGTAAAGTCTGTCTGAGAAATATATTCTCCTTATGCGGCAGTTGGCATGGATCTAAAATACACATAATTAAGACGGTATAACAGTTTACATGATCTTGGCACAGTATCCAGTGTATTTACCTGTACCCTTAGTGTCTCGATGTAGTTGGTGCCGTACGCTCTCCTAGTGAAGTCTGACAGGTTGAACTGAATCTGGTTCCAGCCGTCGTCGAGCCGCATTGGCATCGTGCAGATAAATGGTTTCACTCGCGTTGTGCTCTGATAGTTACTCGCCCGGAACCTCCGTCGAACATTTTTGTCATCTAAGACCTGAAAAATAGAAAAAGATGCACAAAATTAAGCTGCTTGCTACTTTAAAAAGCAGCAGGAGGTTTGAGTGTCTATAAACTGTTAAAAAGCCACACCTGGACTTCAAAGGAAAAATATTTCTTTAGGTTTTTGATCATCATGATTAGATACGGGAGCTTGATACCCAGTGTCTTCTTTGGGTCAGCAGGACATGTTATGTAAGTAGTACTGCAGGAATAAAAAGAGAAATAAGTTATCAAAATATAATGCAACAAATAAATTAGAGAAACAAAACATATCCAACCTGACATTGGTCCCTTCCACCTCTAGCACCATGGAGTGGATGTCATTATCTGTTATTCTCTTTATGTGTCCATTTCGCACCTTAAAATATTAAAAACAAGAAACAAATGATATAATAAAATTGTTGCAAAGCACTTGTATTCAAGTCCATTAGTGCAAAAGCCTCTGTTATAATAAGTTATAATGCCCTTGTTGTGAGTTACTTAGTAACAGCACTGTCTGGCCCACCTTGATGTGGTCCCATTACAGCCACAATCAATCTATATTCTGGTTATTCTGGTCTAATCTAACTTGTGGGACATGCTGGAGATTAGAATCATATTTAGCTACTCTCGGGATACAAGTAGCTAACGTTATTACAACATTCATGCACAATATGTTGCTGTATTTTACCTTCCTAGAATATAATTTGAGGCAACACTACTAAAGTTTTATTAAGACCGCATCACCAAATGTGCAAACTGGCAAACTGGTAACGTTAGATGGAACAACAACGAGCAAAATACGTCCCAAACATGATCCTAATAAGGAGTAAGAGATCCTGACCAAAAGAGAAATTTCAAATCAGGAGTTGTAGCTCGTACTGATCGCTAACGATGCCAAGTGTCATTACAGTCATAAGCTTACCTTTTTGTCCCAAATCTGAAGGGGTTTGCTGCCGATGCTGTATAAAATAGACAAGAAGCCACTCTGGAATGTATTTTTAAACATTCTGGCTGGAAAACTGCTGTTTATCTACACTGTGTGTTTTATTATGCGTGCGCACAGTTGGTTGACAAATTTAGTTTCCGCCGTCACCAACGCAACCGCTTCCGCAGGATACTAAACAAACGTTCCGCTGTTTCAATACAAAGGTTCCCGCTACATCTGATCCACCACCAACTTTCATCCGCCACTCGTGTATATATTGTCGTATTTGTGCACGTCTTTTTCCGGTGAACAAATAGATTAAACCAAAACAAAGGTGGCTCTTTCAGTATTTTAGTGTTGCTAAGTTGCTGTTCCCCCCGGACCTATGAAAAGAGCACACCCCGTAACTACGGCAACCGAATGCAGAACGGGCGCTAAAAGGAAAAGTTGACAAAAAATGGGTAAATAATCTCAGATGACTGCAAAAAATATCCTTTTCATTCATTAGACGTTTCTCAGCATTTTTCTGCCTCCCATCACCCATATTACCCCATATTACTTCCTAATAAATGAGCTACATAATACAGTGTTATTAAAGCCGCAAGCGGCCCTCGTGGGTCGCGCTACGCACTTGGCCGACTCAGCTCTCACTGAGGATGGCTGCCACTGAACAAAGTCAACACGCACTGGAAGCGCTGACTGCTTCATCATTATGAAAACAACGTGCAAAATATGATTTTGACCCGCAGACTTTTTTGATCGGGATGACCTGAAGAGTATTTGTGCCAAATTTCACATTTTTCAATGAAACAGATAAGTTGTTTTTCCCAAAAATGAGAAGTTTTAGGGTCACTCCCTTTAGAATTACATTGATGCTTATGCACATCAGCATGGCAACATGGTTTAAAATACAATATGGTTTTCTTTTAGTTTTTTGATTGGGGTGACCAAATGGAATTTTGTGTAAAATCTTGGAAAACCACATTTCTGGCCATACATTGGCCTGTTCATTTCATATTCTGTAGGGGGCACTATCATGCCCAACTGTGTATTTTTCACAGTGAGTTTTTCAAATTTGAGCCCAGTCTGAGCAAATTTTGGAAATTTTGGAAACTGGATGATGTACAGATGATGTACAGTGATTTTGAGCCCTATTAGTCAAATACCCTCTGAGGAAAAATGTGATGCAAGTGAAAATGCAGACTCAGCAATTCGGACATTTTAATCCTAGATGGCCAGTTTGTCAGGGGGTGTAGCAATAATAACATTTTTAGTTTGACTTCATGTGACAAATGTGTGTACAAAATTGGCTCTGAGCACAACAGCTCCAGGCAACCTCAGTGTTACCGTCACTACTTGTCCTATTCTGTCTCTATGAGGTTTTTGCCAAGTTTGCCAAAATAAAAAAAATTAAAAATAGGCCTATAAGATAGGGGAGTGACTTGAGGCTGCATGTCTCTGGCAACATGTCAAAGACAAATGAGGTGAAAACGTTTGTGCTTAGAAAAGCAGGTGTTTCTGTGTCAATGCTAACATTGAAGTAACCCTACAAACTGAAATAATCTACATATAATACAAATGAATAGTCTTTACATTAATCAATTTGATTTTTGGGTTGTTTATTTAATATTTTATACTTTTAATAAAAGTTAGCATTAGTTTGAGACACAGTGAGCTATGTCTGGACGACTCCCATAGATGTAATGTATTTTGACTTTTGTGCCATTTTTTTTCTCTTGCATGAAACCATTATTAACATTAAACAAATTTTCACACACTTCTGAATTTTGTGCAAAATTTGGTGAGTCTTTGAATATGTTTAGGGGGTCAAACTTCTGCTCAAAGAGCAGAAGAAAAATAATTAAATAAATAAACAGTAAACTTTGAACAAAAAAAAATCAAAAACATATCCGTTATCACGGCAAACATATATATATCAGTCAGTCTCTCTCTCTCTCTCTCTCTCTCTCTCTCTCTCTCTCTCTCTCTCTCTCTCTCTCTCTCTCTCTCTCTCTCTCTCTCTCTCTCTCTCTATATATATATATATATATATATATATATATATATATATATATATATATATATATATATATATATATATATATATATATATATATATATATATATATATATATATATATATATATATAATATGTTTTTTTGAAAGCTTTCGACGTTCCCAATGTCACTGTGGGGTCAATGGTAGCATTTGCCATTCACTATCTCGTCTGGGTCGCCCATTGACCTCCCATTGACTTACTGCCTGTGATATGAGAGCTTGGATACTGCTTGATGCTAAAAGTGTGTTTGGGGGACATGAGCACTTGCCATTACTTGTTAGCAATAATAAATGCAAATGTGAATGCTTTGATAATGTTTGTAATGCTGGGGCAACTGAGAGAACAAAGTTTTTTTTAATTGCTTAGCAGCATCAAGATAGTAAACAACTTCACCCATGCACTCATCATTGCAAATCCAATAAGCTCTATTTCTGCAGGGACTCGGGCCTAGAAATGGATCATTCTCCAGTGCCTGGAGTCTGGTGTACATTCACAATATGAATGCAGCAAAAGCTGAAACTAAACATTGTAAATAATCTATGAAATGCCACCTTGTTTCATTGGATAGGTTGTCCTTCTATTTTAATGAAGAGGTTGTTTCTAAACTGTTGACATCAGACCTGTTGTTTGACATGGACACAGACACCAAAGCTCACTCCATAAGGCCCCCACTTGAGTTGTTTATGTCACTGTACTGTATGGGGTGCTGTTTTACTGTAAATACCTCTGGTCTGGACTAATAAAAATGTTACTGACCAGGTTTAAAAGTGGTCATTAAACAAAAGTGTTCCAACGTACTACATAGTTTCCTACAAAGGTTATTTTCATATATAGGCCTATATCTTAGACATGATTAAATACATTTCTTTAAAATACTGAGCCATGGCTATGTATCTAAATCTCTGTATGTACCCTAAAAATGCATGTTTGTTTTTCTGCACCCATAGGCCCCATCGGATACAAGCATGTATCTGAATAGGCCCATCCCAGACTTCCACAGAGTGTGCTCCGCCCCAGAAGACTCCTCATCCTTACTCCAGTTTCATCTGGACAGTCCATAAGAATACAGCGAATGGAAAGGACATGGTTTGTTAATGGTATTTTGGACTAAGAATGACCATGAATACTCTGCTTAGAAAGAAGTAGGCATATTCACCATAAGGTATGTCTCGCTTTTCTATGTTTCAGTGTTTACACATATTGTTGAAAGCTAACACCATTTACACACAACTTTGATATTATATTGTTTTCATGAGTCAATAGTTTGCAGCTCACTCTTTGAAAAAATAAATACATAAAATACTATGTAAAATGTATTGTCTGCAATAGGGTGGCATTATAGTTCTTATTGACTTGTAAGCTTATTTTTTTTTATTTTTCAATAAAACAGCATATTTTTAGCCACGATTTAGTACATGTTTTATCCTTCTGTCAGAGCAGTGGTGATGGAGGGTGGAAAGCAGGATGTGTTAGCAGAGAGTCATCTGTCATTTATAAGGGCATGAAACCAGTGCATCAGTGACATTTTAAGTTGAGCTGTATTAAGAAAAAAAATGTTACCGATATACAATGCAATATAGGCCTACACCATGTAATGTGCACCCGACACAGACTGGAATGTACAAACAAGGAACCGACTTGGTATTTAAGACTGTACGACATTAATAAGAATAAACAAGAAATAAGAAATATGGGGTTTCATCTTATGGGCAGTCTTTTCAAAGACAAGAACGTTTACACTAAGAACACATCTTAACTTAAGTGCTTTAATTTATAGTTGCTAATATAATTGTTGACGGTTAATGGCTATGGCTTGATGAAAAGCATACTGACCTATAAAGGCCTATATATTTTCTACCTCTAAGTATTTTTATTTTATTTTTTTAAGCATAACTTTTTAACTTTTTGCATGCCCTTATTTGTATTTATTCAGTGTGTTTTATGTTGCACTTTATCACCGAAGTAAGTTCCTAGTTTGTGAACTGTGTTCACAGACGATGGCAATAAAAGTTTTCTGATTCTGATATTATGTTTAATTGTACTTAAGGATATAGACAACATCTCAAGATTTAACATCTCCTGTTCCCCCAAACAGTTTGGATCTATTTATAGCTGACTGTATAGACACACATTCAACTCGTCTACCACTTAGAGTGTAAAGACCTCTCCTCCCACAGGATGTGTCAAATATATCAAATTTATGGGACAGTGTCGGGGGGAAGTGCAGTTACCCTGTTCAGATGGTATCTACCTGTTCATTTGAATTCATATTTTTTGCTAATTTCACACATCTTTCTTTTTTTCATTGGAGGCATAACTGTCAATGTAACATCTCCAAAATCAATGGAAAGCTTTGTGAACATCAGCGCCTCTTCTCTTGAACAGTCCAACTGCACTACTTGGGACCAACGTTGGGGGGCGCCATATCTCCACAGATTGGCGCACTTGGATTTGCAGTTGTATCATGACTTCTATGTACTTTGGGTTTCTCTTATGGTAAGAAAAAAAAAAAATACGATTGCAACACATTACACACATGGTAGGCTTCAGTTGTCTTCAGTCTGAACTCAATTTGGATATTTTGCTTTGGAGGAAGCCAAAAGCCGAATTGGGCTTAAGTTAAAGGTGCACTATGTCCCTTTTCTGGTGGGGATTGACACCTGCTTGTCTCCATGGAGATATTATGCTTTGCCCTGAATAATCCACAGTATGACATTAAACGTACCTATCCTTAATTGTTTCCATAATAAGTGTTTTATAGCTAGTTACATAATGCACTTTTAAACCTGAAAGGCAAGATGCTGAATTATCTTTGTTTTGTGTTTGTTAAATGAATAGCTAGCCAAATTATTATTATTATAAGGGTGTATAATTTCCATATGTAAGTTGCTTGTACCCCTCATCTTTGCAGGTGTGTAACAGTGTGATGCTGGTTCTTGGGGTGTCTCTAAACTCTCTGGCGCTGTACATCTTCTGTGGGATGTTTGGTCGCTCCTCAGCCTCTGTGGTGTACACTATAAACCTGGCTGTTGCTGATCTGTTGGTGGCACTGTCTCTGCCTGCTCGTATCGCTCTGTATCACAGCGGAGGCAACTGTTTGGTCTGTTCTTATATCCACACATTCAGCTACTTTGTCAACATGTACTGCAGTATTTTGTTTCTGACCAGGTTGGTTAAAAAATAAATAAATAACTTAAATTAAAACGTAAAACTTGAATTTTCATATAGTTTTTGTTGTACATTTTCAGTATTTGTATAGACCGGTACCTGGCTGTGGTCCATGCGTCAAGTACTCTTCATCGATGGAGGACGGCAGGAACTGCAAGGATTGTAAGCTGCACTGTGTGGCTCATAGCAATTGTGGTCACCTACTCCTTTCAGGTAAAAATTAATACATAGGCCTACTTGGAAATGGTTGCTCCAATCATTTGACTGTTTTGAAGAGCAATAGTAAAACTCTCTGAAAAACAGTTCCTGATATGATGAAATCCCTGTGATGTAACTTAGAAGGGTAAGTGAAAAGGGTCCATTGGGATCATCATGGGTACCCTCTTTACTGCTGTTTACACGGCCAATTACTATCCCTTTTCTTAATTCAGAGCCATCTTCTAAGCTCCTGTGCAGCACCCCAGAGAGATTTGATAGTCTGCTGCATAACTCCTTGTATGCCCAGGTCCTTCAAGAGTTTGAGTGTTGAACGGCTCACAAAGCCTCTGCAGCCACTCTCTACTGGGTAGACCTAGACCTTCCACCCACATTGTTCCGCATCAGCTGCCAGCTTAGAATATTTTAAGCTCTTCTTGTAAGCAACCAATACATAGGCTGGCTGGAGAAGGACATTCTCCAGGGTCCTTTCCATACCGCTGTTGGAGGTTAGTTGGGGATGGCAGAACGAAAGAGCATGGACTATGCTTTTCAGGCTACTGTACTATACATGGAGCATAAATGACAAATCAGATTATATCCAACAAATTTTTTTTTTTTTGCCAATTATGCATACATTATCTAACTTTTCTGTTGGTGGGTTCTGCCATCTGTTTGCCTTCATGGAGATGTAATTGCTTTATCTAGAATATGTATGACATTAAACCTGCATTTTTTTCATTCTTGAAAATGTTCTACCTCATAAAACATTACACTACACATAATTATTACACTAAGAGGGTTGCCTCTCTATAGAGCTGACCTGTACCATGACCTGGTGGTGTCACCTGCTTGTCTCCATCGAAACATAAATGTTTAATACCATACCATGGAACATTATATTATTATATCACCATGGAGGTAATCAGGCAGTGGACCCTCCACCAAAAAAGTTACACGTTCTTTCATTTTATTTTGTCCTAATAGTGAATTGGTGTCACTGTACTTAACCTTCATTTTATTTGCTTGTCCAGACATCAGCTCTTGGGTCCAGCTCCTCTTGTGTACTACTCCCAGCCCTATTCTACCTCACTGTTTTGGAGTTCTTGCTCCCCCTGCTGGCCGTGGTCGGATTTACTCTGCGTGTCGCCTGCTTCCTGTCATCCCGGCACAGACATATGTCTCAGAAGAGTCGAGCCAGAAGAACACGTGCTATTGGACTTCTGGCTACTGTCCTGGTGGTCTTCACAATCTGTTTCACACCTTTCCACATCCGTCAGATACTGGTCTACTTTCGGGTTCAGGTGGGAGAAGAGTCACCTGAACATGGAGTGAGGCATATTTTGGCCTATCACATCACAGTCACTCTGAGCAGTCTAAACAGCTGCTTGGATCCCGTAGTGTACTGCTTTGTGACAGACAGCTTTAAAAGGGTGTGGAGGGTGCGGTGCGGAGGGGGCGGGGCTATGTACGGAGAGGCGGGACAAACAAGTGGAGGAGAGCCTGACAGAATTTCAGTGAAAAAATGCTCAGGTACTGCACTAGCCATAGCACATAGTGTGGCCACGATCACACTGACGGGCCGGCCACTGTCTGCTGACAATATAGATCACAGTGCCTAAGCAACGAAATACAAGCAGACACTGGCCTGAGGTTGAAAATGTTATGAAGCCCTGATTTAAATAACCTAAAACACAGATCTCATCCTTGGTTTTGGACAGCACAAGTGAACACCAGCACCAATACATGCACTGTGCCCCTTTAAAGGACTACAGACAATGTCAAGTTTTGACAAAATGGAAACAGTACAAATAAGTAATGATAAGTAAATAATATAGCAAATAATAACAGCAACAACAACAACATTATTTTGGACTTTTGGTGAGACTTGTATCAGAAAATTATCTTAGTCTACCAAAGTTTTAATGATATGTTGTTATAATATAAACACTTCTGCATCAATGTTTGATCCTTTGTATCTTAGAATATGAATCTGTATATTTTATACATTTTATCTGTATAAAACCATGTTTTGCCAAACCCTGAAAGCGGGATAAGCTTTCTGTAAGGGCTTATTTAATAGAGTGTGTATTCGGTCCACTAGAGGTCAGTGTGTTCATCATAGTAATGGCTGCATGTTGTGAAGTGTCAGGTGCAACAGACCAAAATATTTGTACAAAGGTGTAGGACTTTCTCACATATTCAAACTTCAAAAACAAAGTGTTTCAGAAGCTTTGCCCCTGTCTGAGTGACCTCTGACTGTAGCCAAAGGCAACAATATCAAGCAGGTGCTGTTTTTTCTTTATGACACCTTTCACAGTATTCCTTTCTTCTTAACACAAAGAAGACACATGAGAAAGCCGTGTGTAATGTTTTGTAATGTGCTTTTTTTGTTACATAAATCCATAAGCAACCATTATAATCCCATGGCATGCAGGTTCATATAGCTGCAACCTGCAGGCTAAGATAAGTTGTTTTCAGCCTCCCCTGGAGTTTTTAAGCACTTTTTGTTAATCTACAATTATTAACTTTTAGAGGAAGTGTGTGCTGGATTCTAACTGAAAACTGTCAAAATGTATAATCGTGCTTGCATTGAAACTAAGATTATGGATTATGAAACAATAACACTTTTGTAGGTATGTCAATGCAAACTGTTGGAGCCAGGCAGTCTTTGTGTTTTATATTATGCATGCATAGTGTTGGAAGCTGTTTGCCATGGCATAATTATTTTCAGTTTTGTTTTGTTTTGTTTTATCTTATCAATACAGACAGTACAATACAATAATCCTGTATGCCACACTCTGTTTTGAGTCTCTTGTCCATAGCTTTAAGTGGCACATACCCATTTCTTTCATGAAATAAATGCCAACGTGTTTTTTCACCAAAGCAACATTGTTATTCTCTGTTCACTAGCACTTAGGGTGTTAACCACATCACCTGTGTTTAGTCTGTTTGAAGCTTGTCTGCTCCACCCACTGGGTGATTGCCAAAGAGCTTCTAAAGCTATCTGGCAGGTCTTCTGCTGTACAGGCAGACAAACAAACATATTCGTAAAGCCAAATGGTAATAATTTATTTAATTGTTCTGATTAAGTTTGGTAGGACAATACAGCTGTTTTTGAGTCTGCTGCATAATTCATAATTGCTTGTTTATGCAGACTACTACATAAAGAGTTATTACAAAATGCGCAATACACAATTACAAATAACTGGGCTGTATAATTAACAATACTCAAACAAAACAAAATAGCTAACTGAAAGGAAAGGAGCAGCCGTGCGTCAAACTAAACCACGCCCACATTTGCAAATGAAGCGTGACGTTGACGGAAGTGGGCGATTCATTTTTTTTCTTTTTTTCTCCCGACATCTATTTTTTTAAAGGCGTATTTAAAGCGCTGGTTTCAGATGCGGGAGCAGCTACAGACAACCTATGCAACAAAAGCCGAGCCGCTGTCCGGACCTGAGCGGACACGAAAACAAACGAAGACTGGGGCTGACACGACGCGGCGAGGTGAGCCTTTAAACCCCGGGACGACACGGGCAGCAGCGGGGTTATGTCAGTGGTCTGGGCGCTATTGGTCGTCTCTAGGCGGAACAGCATCTCAGGTTGCTGCTGCAGAGGGGGACGGAGGTGGAGAGGAGGAGCGGGGGTCGGCGTTTATGGTACTTTCAACAACGGGCTGTGTCAAAAACAAAAAGAGACTGATTCAGCTCCAAGATGCAGACAACCTCGAACTGCTCGCATCGCCTAATTAGCTTAAATTCTAATTATGAAGTGGCTATAATTAGCATAGTTGGCTAAAAGTGCAGCAAAAGCATAAACATTAGCTTTTAAAGGTGCGTTTATGTGTCAGTGTATTTTGGATTGGGTAAAGCCTGTTTTCTTCATTAATGCGCGTGTAATAAAACAGGAACAGAATAATCTCCTGTACCAAAACAGTGGTTCATAAAGTAAATAAAGGCAACATAAACAGCATTACTTTTATTTGTTTGGTTTTTAAAATTTTTTTTAGTATAGACTTAGATTGGCATGTCCACTGTTGGGAGAAGTACATCTGATACTTGCTGCAAGATCAGCAAGTATCACTATCAGATCTTACTTTTATTGCAGTAGTGCTTAGTAATGCATTTGTTTAAATAATTGTATCTACAATTATAGCTGCTTTTGATGAGGTCTACTACTGCAGATGTGTTGGTGAAGGCATACAATGTGATTTATTTTTGTTTTCCCACCATGATGAAAGAAGCGCATGTGCACATTTACTCTATTGATTTCATGTCTACTGTATCCTGACTTATGCCCTACTGTACATGTGTTAGTTTGATTTGCTAACTCTTTATTGTATCGGTCCAGGTGCAACTTCAGGACCAGTGACAGAGATTGTAGCTTGGACCAAAACTGCAACGTCTCAACGACATTTATGAATCTTTTAAGGCCTTTTGGTGAGTAAAAAATGCACTCTGTGACTTTTTTTGCCAAGGTTCCAAAGAAAACCATTACAAGAGGTTTAAATGGCCTGCAAATTGGCTTTCTCTATTTGTAGAAAACCGAAAAACACATTACTTAACTCTCCACATGGCTGCTGCAATGCCATCTAATTGTTTGAGTCAGCCTTTAAGGATCTGCAGCAATGCTTAAAATCACAACTGCGCTTAACTGCCATTCCTCCTAAAAATCCTCCTTACCTCATTGTTTAGTCTTGGCATTTTCAGACAAAACAAACAAAGTTACACCTGCAGAAATAATTAACAGTTCTCAATACACTAGTGCAAACATTGTCTAAACTAGTTTAAAACCCACAAACCAAGACAAATCATAGACCACACCAGAATCTGCCCAGGAATACCCTAGGAGTAATGTCGTGATCTCATCAAAGGGTAAAGCCTGTCTAAAGGTTTTGTCTAAATGACATTTTAAACCAGTTTGCCTAGTTAGGATTAACCAGCCTTTTTTCACCTTTTTGTTTCATGTAAGATAAACTGAAAGTGCACGACTTCCTCATGTTGAATAAGTAGCTGACTGTCAAATGATGCTGACTAAGCAGAGAGATTTACTGACACACTTGAAAGCAGCACGGCAGACAAAGACAGTCACATGCACGCTTCATATAGAGACGTTAGGGAAACAGATATATCCTTACATACCAACAATGAAAGCTGACATTTGACACTGCAGCAGCTTGCCTTGATAATGACTGCTTTTAAAATACTTGCAAAGCTCTTGGATTCAGCTCGTGTTTGGCACAATTTTGTTGTTGTTATTGTTCATATTACTACATTATTATAACGTATAACAGTAAATATTAATTGTAATTTTTCAAACTTCATTTTAAAGCCACAGTATGTAAGCCAAAAAATAGACGATAATAAAAGCATTTTTTTCTTTTTTGCACTGAAACTTGAATCCTTATTGTCAGCAGGATTGCATCTTCACAAACCTGACTTGTCACTGTTGTTACTTTGGCTAAAATCTTCCACAGTATGCCATAAAATTATCTATATCCATGTTATGATATCAGTGCTCTGAACTATGGCTTTAACTTTCTATTTCCATGGAATCGTGCAAATGAAAGTTCCAGAAAGTTGCATACTGCACCTTTTAAGGATTTCCTGTGTCCAGTTCTTAATATTATGTTATAAGAAATAATCAACACTTTTCTTATAGTCTTGCACAATTCAAGCCTGTGTATTGTGTGTACATTAGAAACAGCATCTATGTTAAACTTTTACCAGCAACAACAACAGGTACTCTTGGTTGCTTTGTCACAGTTTTGTAATAATCATAAAGGTATAACATGAACACACCATCACATCCCTTGACCTGTAGCCCCTTAGACCATCCCCATGCTGTTCCCAGGCTCATATTGAACTTGGCATGTTCTTACTCTGTTGTTGAATTCTGGGACGTGAGCCAACACTGGTGGAGAGTGGTGCAACCTATATGTTTGTTTAGCGGTTTCTTCATGGGCTGGAGAAGCTTGAGAGTCTCTATGTGAGCTGCTGTACGCTTTGCAAAACAAAATTCCCCTCTATATCCTTTGTTACATCCAAAACACAACACATTATAAGGTAATCCTACCATGCATCTTAGTTGCTTTCTTGGCATCTTTGTTTAGCACTTTCAACAGTGTATTCAACAGACGTACCATACGCTTTCTGGTCTTGAATTTGCAAAAGTTTACTTCCTACAAAATCTGATGTTTTTGTGTCTGAACAAGCAGTCTTTATATTTATCTAGAGAGCACAAGCATCTTTCTATTTGTCTTTTTAGTTGTTGCATCATTGCAGTGAATAGCCCCTCTTAACTTTTATAGAATCCGTCATGCACAGACCTCTTGCAGCTACAAATGAAGTTGTGTTTAACCTCATTTTTTTTTTCTTTTTTTTTAATCCACCGTAAAATTTTGAAATGTGATCTACTACAGTATGATATGAGTAGTTTGAAGCTGAAATTAGGGCAAAAAGCATGGTGCAAGAGGTGAAGCCAAGAATTTTACATACATTTATTGAAAAAATACAAGTTTTTGACTTAAGAATCATTATTTTTACGGTTCACAATTATTGATCCCATGGCCAATCAACAAATCCATATTTACTTCCATTCCCAATTACTAATGGATCACCAATCTTCTAGAAAGTGAGTGACTAGCTTTACAAGATCAAACTTTCTGAATGAAAAAGTCATGTAAATGGATAATCAACAGCCAGATAAAAAGCACTTCATATTTTGGTTTCATGTTTTGGAGTATAGATTGAACTGTGATTAAAATTTGAAACTTAAATAGCTGTAATTCTTATCTATTATTTATTATAATTATATTGCAGTTTGAATAATTGCAATCACTGATTAATGCATTGTCAACAATATAGTGTGTTTTTCGCCACTGCTTCTTTGTTTTTTTGTTCATCTTTGCTTCACATGGTAGTTTTTCTTTCAGCCAATCCGGGTTTGTCCGGTTTTGTTCAATAGCTGGTTCAAAACAATAATGTACTCTGACAGTGCAATGGTAATTAACAAGGGTTTTCCAAAACACAATTAAATGCCTATGTCAAAACCATAAAGGAGGAAGTGTGAACCACAAAAACATCACATGACCTAAACCTACAGAGCATGACTGGTCACAAAGCTTTATAAAATACATGATAATGCCACTAAGTCAAAGAGCACTAAAATTACAGTTTTGTTAAAAATGGTGTATGTGTGTATGTGTATTTGTGTAGAATGTGATTGTAGGTTATGGATGAAAACATGGTCTTTGGTAGCATAATATTTCGACCTGGCAACCATACAGTGCTCTTGCTAAAGTGGAACAATGTTTTATTCACACTTTACTTTCCCAGCAGAGATAAGTCTGCTGATAATATGTATCAGCATTGAGCTTGCAACATGTTTTGAATGAAAATAAACTTAACCTCGATTGCTCCATCCATTCAATTTGCCAGTGTTTTTCCTGTTGTTTAATGAAGTGCAAAGGTCAGTGGTCCTTACTGTCAGCAGGAAGCCGTCAGACTGTGTTAGGTTCAAGCCTCGAGCTGCTAAAGTGAGCTGGCATCTGACCTAGGCCTTTTCCACGATTGTTTTTGGAGGTGTGAACTTCCTTAAATAGATAGCTTTTCATATACAGATGTGGAAAGAAATGGGATATTGTTCTTTGACGTATTTTTGTTATGCAGTGGTGTACTGATGACAGGATATTCACATTTTGTTGGGTTAGTGATGCCCGTTAGCCAGAAGGTTATAATTTTATTGCGTAATGTGTGTAGTGTCACAATACTAAATATGAAACTTGATTTTGATACTCCACAAAAGGCTTGGTACTTGATACAGATTTTCATATCACAATAAAAATAACCCTCTTTTTACAGTAGAACCAAAATTACCATGTGGTCATGAGTTCTGCTATTGTGCAAGACTATTCAGGAAAGATCTTTTTAGTTGATTTTTTTTTCCCCCTTACTAATTCTTGTATCAATATTTTTCTGCGGATGTATTTTTTCTCAAACCTAATGAGTTTAATTGTTGATGCGGTGGGACTAGAGGGCGTAAAAGCCAGAACAAACTTGTCCTGGTCACACTTTGTAGCATTTAAGAACATGACTGATTTTAATGGTTTTTCAGAGAGCTGTGTCCTTCTTCTGGTTGGAATCATTCTGCAGTCATTTTATCCCAAAGACATCTGCCGTAAATCAAGTCCAATCTCTCACTCTGAAGATGTTGTTTTGGTTCGATTCCAGTCTGCAGTCTCATCCTACTGAGTCATCCTGGGCACAAAGGTCTGGAGATTGACTTTTGTCCCGCCTCCAAATTAAATTAGCAAATCACTGACTCTGAGCCAGGAGTGATTGGCAGAATGTCAGATTATGCTTGAGTGGCGTAATGCCTTTGGGGTAAAATAAACTGGAGCTTCCTGACACACTTACCTAAGTCAAAGTTGGGTGAGTTTGAGCTGGTCTGGGCTGGATCTATAGCTGCACTCATTCTGAACCCCTCTTCCAAAATCTGTACTGATTATGGTAGAGCCGATTCAATTTGTCGACAGAATCGTCAACGTCGACTAGGAAAATATGCCGACACAGAGCGCGCCGATGCGTCGCCTTCAGAGCAGAGTCTTAATGTGGCAGATATAACAGATACAGGCTCTGAACATCAGCACTGTTTTTCCACACAAAGCACAGCAGTGTACATGCAAAAGACACAAAGACACACACACACCATTCTCAGAGGCACACACAGAACACTGTCACAGAGTTTTCAGATCAGGAGTAAAGTTAACAGTGTGACTTAATATAAAGTGAAACGGGAAAGGGCTCCTCATGTTGTAAGAGTGAGACAGACTTCCCAGCACTGTGTGTCCTGCACTGTCTCCACTATATGCTGTCTGCTCTGTCTGCTCTCACGTTCCAAAACTTTGTCCAAACTTAAATTGTCCTTCAGGGAGACTCTATTTCTCAGTGGAGCTACACATGCAGGTGCTGTTAACATGCACACACGCCCACCGCAGACTGTAGTCTACAGGCACACAGCACCGAGGACTGTACAGGCAACGTCGACTATACATGTGATTAGTTTTGTTAGATTAATCAATAAGAAAATAAAGGTTAGTTGCAGCCATTATTGTGTAGAAAAGATCATTAACGTCCAACATTATAGTCCAGTATATTTGACCCATCCAACAACCAAAGCTGCTATGTTTAACTTTGGGATCCCCAGGTTAACCCAATCAAAACATTTTGTGATTGCCAGTATTGTAGAAATAAGAGTATGTTATCTTTCAAATACCTCTTTTTATCTTAACTATATAAAAGTTTATCATGTAAGTATGCATTGTATCTAAAGGGGTTTTCCATATTTTATTAAGAGGAAAGAACATGACAACATTGGCTGTAATGTCATTAAAGGCTAAGAATAAGGTCTTATAGTAGATTTTGTGTGTGTTTCACCTTGAGCTGATTTGTCCCATATATACAAATACAGAACAAACCATGAGTGTATAAAGATAAAACATGTTTGAAGCCGTATGTGAAATATTTGAAGACTTTTGTTTACAACACTTAAAAAGTAATCTGTCATGAAACACACCTCCCACATTCTTTTCTTTGGTCTGTCTGGTTTTGGGTTTTGTTATTGTTTCACAATGCTGACATTTAATACTTGATTTCTATACTCGATACTCAATATTGACACAATATTGATTTAAGGAAATATCTAAATTTTCCCAATAGAGGCTATACATTTATTTCATTTTTCGGCCATATCTATACTTGGTCATATCAAGTTTTAGTAGACCTATCAAATGGTACGAGGATATATCTTGTTTGGGGGTTTTTTCTTCTTTTTTTTACTCTAGTGACACAACAATCAACCTGTCATCAGAATACAAAAGACATGACTAGACTTTTTTTTTTTAAATAAATCATTGTAATAATAACTCATCATCATGTTCACCAAATCAGTCTATTAATGTGGTCAAAGGTCAATTTTCCATCCATCAAATGTTAGCATGAAAGCTGCATAGTCAGAGTAGTCATGTTTACATGTTTCTAGTAGGTTGCATATTTCCTGAATGTCACTGTACATTTGAGGCCCCTATGTTTAAAGTTAGTTTATGTTTTGGCATGTCGGTACAGAGAACTATAGTACTTATGGACATGTTTTATAAAGGTTATGTTTAAAAAACCCATCTCCTTTATTATAGAGCAAAAGAATACTTGTATATCTGTAATAGTGACCTCATGCTCTGTTTTCTTACAGTACAAATTAGCATCTATTTGCACTTGCTTTGCTTACGGGTCTGGTAGAGTTGTTCTTACAGTGACCAAATGTGCTTGCATAGGGCTAGTCCACGGCTGGGGTTGTCAGTTGGCTTTATCAGTGTCTTGCATGTGTCAGTTTGGGGAGCAGTAAAATGTATGTGTGTTTTTGTGTGTCAGTGGAATATTCCATCAGATGAGTGGGTGGAGACCAAACTTAATGTCTGCTGCAGCCTTGGACAGGTCTGTGCAAGCTGCTGTGGTAATGGCTCTCTGTCAGGGCCAAAGTAGTTGTTAAATATAAAGGGTACCAGCTTTTATAGACACATAACATGAGTAATGATGGATTTATTCAAGAATCAAGCCAAACATATGTTCAACTTTTCAGGACAGAGACAATATGTAGAGGAATTTAATTACGCCAATCATTGTTTGGTTAACTGAGAACAATGCAAATCAGTCAATATTGTAACTGACATGGTAAATTAAAAATACATATTGGATGTTGTATGTAGGCTTACACGTTTGATCAAATTCTGTGATGAAATTATAGGTGATGTGTTTCAGCTTTCTTTTATGGGTGACATTTTAAGGACTAATAAAAAAAAATGTTTTGAATTACTAATTGTTATAGCAACGTAGCTCATTTATTATCACCATAAAATCCATGGATAAGATTGAAAATCCATGGATAAGCTAGGCTAGGCTAATTGGGTCTGAGCTAACACTGTTTGTCAGCTTGGTTGATTTTCTTTAATTATTATTCTGACAAACAACACAGTTTTTTAATTCAGTAAAAAATCAGATGCTTTCATTTGATTTTGCAAATTGAATGTTTTGTTCACACTGCCTATTGCTATTGTAGTTACATAGCATACATTTTTAGAGCTTACATCAAAAGTTTTTAAAGTGGAAGAACCTAAACAACAAGATAGACCATTGTTTTCCTTCTTTGTGGTCACACTGACTTTAGGGAGAAAACAGACTTAAGTGTCCCTCCTAAATGGGACAGGCCTCTTGTGTGCAGAGGCAGGGTGTGTACGTGCGTCGTGTTGGTGGGGTACGGAGGGGGCGGAGGACGACTGTTGGCTTGTGGTTATGTGGTCAGAAGACACACACCGTAACTAAACTCCAGTGTAGAAGTAGGCCAAGCAACTGTCGGCAGCTTGTCAAAACTGCCGTCTATTTGGCGGGCTAATGTTTGGACCAGCTGATGAATAACAGCATTACATTTGATATTAGCAGATATCAAGGACAATATTAGAAACAGATAAGGCAGGTCTAGACATTTGTTTTGGTGATGTATAAACAACAGTGATACATGCAGTTTGTTTATGATCCAGTATAACATAAAAATAAATAAATAAATCTTGTGAGTGGGCACCCTGTTACCAGTGTTTTGGGGACACAGAATTTTACCCATTTAGGGTAACTGCCCTGTACTCTTCAGGGACCAAAAGGCAAATAAATCATTCAATATTGGTCAAAGTAATGTCCATTACAGGTAAAAACTCATGAGACTGAAACTTGTGAAGCTGCCATTAATATCTTTGTACTGTATGTGGGGCACTAGCTAACTACCTAACCCACGGGCACACTAAACTAAATATAAACACTAGACTAGGATATTTTTAGCAGATAAGCTAACTGCCTCAACACAGCAGGATGCTGTATTCAATATTTCTGGTTTATTTTTAGTTGTAATAGTTTCAGTACAGGATTCGATTACTTATATTATATCTGATGCAGAACAATTGTAGTGGTAATCAGGTTTATGACATCTAATTACTGTAAATAACACCATTAAACTAATTACCATGCAGCACATCTGTTACCATTTAATGGCACATGCAACTTGTTCTGCTAATTGACAAATATTGAAGTCTGAATTGACACCATTTTACTTCTGTATATGCTTTCATCCCAGCTGAAGATAAAGGTTAATGAGATGGCATTTCATAGGGAGCGGATGCTGCAGTCGTTGAGGTGGGGGGTTTTGATTGAAGGTTGATTCAGCCTCACAGGGGAGTCTAGGTAGGGGGTTTATTGAAACATTCATAAATACTATAGAGTGCAGTGAACAGCAGGTACATTGCATCACATCCGCGAGCAGCCGGTGGTGTGATATAAGCCCCCTGTTATGAGTAAGGGATTTGTCATTGACGCGAGTGCACGTTGATTCACATGTGCCCGCCCCCCACTCAGACATACAAGCACTGCACGCTCAGCATTGCCGCAGCACTGCACCACAATAACACAGGCCACCCCCTCTGCATCCCAAAGACCACCGCTACTTATCCCACCATCTGCCTAACTACAAGACAGAGAATATGCTTTCCTGGGAATTTTAGGAAAGGAGAGGTACATAATGTGTGTTAGGAGCTGCAATGGCTAACTCAAAACACTGAAAGTTATGTCTTAAAGCTTGACCTGTGCATCCTTAGTCCCAAGCCTGGATACATAAAAACAGTTTGTGTCAAAATTAAAGTGCAGCCCCCCCATACTTACGGTCGGACACATTTCGGGGAAGTACCTGTCCCTCGTAGTGTTGAACTCTAGATGTGAATCAATCTGAAAGTTGTTTGTCTGCATGTGTGAACCCTGCAATTAGCTGTGTTTGAATGTAGTGAAAGGATAAGCAGCAGTGGAATAACAACATGTCCTTACCTTCCAAATATTTTTTTTTTCCTGCATAATAAACACTAGAAACAGCCTGATAGCGTGTATAGCCTTAATTTAATGTGGTGTTCACAAATTACATAATGACCCCCCCTTTTGCCTGTGATTTGAGCCCATCTGTTTAACCTAAGGGATCCTCTTCTGGGTGATTGACCCTTATTCAGAGCTCAAGCTAACTACACTGGCACTATCAGCCCCTTTTAAACTCATCTCTGCTCAAACAAAAACATTTCTTTCCCTGAACGTCCTCCCTTTCTCCCACTGTCCCCTTCCCACCGCTCCCACACAAACACAAACATGCATAGGGCCTCGTTAGTATCCAAAACCCGATCCCAAAGTCATCACCCCTGTAACTTATATCCTAGTCTATATGGGTCAGTGCATGTTGTGAGTGTCCCTTCCACTGTCACGTGGCGATCCACTGCCACCTAAAACAATGCCATTTAATATAGTTTGAGATGGTGACAATAGGATATTGGCAAGTAGTTTGTAGAGTGTTTGTCCACTGGTCCGAAGGTTGGCGGTTCAAGTCTCGCTCTCGACATAAACATCATTGGTTGAGCTGTCACATCCACTGACCCACAGGTTGGTGGTGCAGTTCTAGCTCCCACAGATGAATGCTGTCATTGTGTTCTTGGGCAAGGCACTTAGCCCACCTCGCCCCCAATGTCTGTGTACACTGGTGTATGAATGTGTGGGCGAATAGGTGAATGGTTCCTTGATGTAAAGCACTTTTTAGTGCCTTGAAGGTGGAAAAGTGCTACATAAAAATGTGATCATGACCATTTAAGTGCTTAACTCTGTTGTGTTAAGCATCACAATTTAACAATAATGTGACAACATAAATCTTTTATAAGGTTAATTTCTTTTGTGCTTTGTCTCTGAACAAATAAATACATTCAAATTCAAAATAACATAATACTACTTGAACATGGCAAACAACAACAACACCGTGTTTTTCTATTGCCTTTAAGAGGTAAATAAAGTCCTCTGCTTCTTCTGAAAGGCCACATTTCATTGCGATGCTGTCATTGCTGTCACTCACTCAGAGCCTTAAGAAACTATGCAATTGCAGAAGTCGGTGTGTTTGAGCAGACAGTTGCAGACAGTTTAATTGAAAAATAG
The DNA here is from genome assembly GCF_009829125.3 of Periophthalmus magnuspinnatus. Lineage (NCBI taxonomy): Eukaryota > Metazoa > Chordata > Actinopteri > Gobiiformes > Gobiidae > Periophthalmus > Periophthalmus magnuspinnatus. The sequence continues at coordinate 10,436,907 of NC_047136.2, read as the reverse complement.
TGAATGATGACCATCTTGGCATGAGTGAAAAAACAACAACATTTCAACAAAAATAATATTTTCTGATAATAAATGTCTTGACACTTGAAATTGACCGACCCTTAAAAGTTGCATTCCTCTTCTTGGAAAGTTGTGTTACTCAAAAACAACTTCTTTGAAAGCTGTTAAAGCATTGCTGTTCTTAAACCTAGCTCATCTACAATTTATTTAGTTTGTCGTTTAGTTTGTTTACATTTTGACCTTGTGCGTGACTGCTACCATTCAAACCTCAGGAAAGTGGATGCAGCCTGCCCTGGTTCTCCACTGTCCCATGCAGGTAATCTCTTGACCAGGAATAAACGCCCACCAAAATAGAGCGGTCTACTTATGTGTGTATCTGTGAGATACAGAAGACACATGCATCTTAACTTGTCCTCGACCTTGAACTTTGCAGGAGTCTTCTTTCAAGCTTAGTCTTGGTCTCAGTCTTCAGTCCATACTTTTTCCATCTACTGCGTCCAAGTCCCAAGGAGGTCTCAATATTTACAGTCAAGTAGTCACAGGTAGGATGTATTATAGGAAATGTACAAAAATAGTCCTCACTCAAAGTCCGAACTAGGACAAAATCAGTTACGTGGGACAGTTTAAGCATGGGAACAACACTATAGTAGGGCTACTGTGTTTGAACATTGCTGAAGGAGGGAAACATTTGGTTAAACTACAACCAAATGGTCACTCAAAAATACACTTAAGAAGAGATGTACTCAGCTCAGAAAAATATTTGACCTGTCTTAAAATTTAGTAGACCTAGATAAATCATTGGAATCTTTTAGTTATGAAGGTAATTATAAACCCATATCCCAACTCCATGTATACAACTAGAGCTAAGACCCAGCAGGCACCTACATGATCTAATGTACCCTAAATCCAGGTCTAACATACTTCACGAGTTACTAATACCACATTTGGACACCTCCAGGACTTGCTAACCCCAGATCTTAGGTCCTGTCCTTATCTTTCCTCTGCTCCCCATGTCTCCTCACATGAGCCCGCTCGTGTTTATGTCACTCCAATAACTGGAAGTGTAACTCTATAGGCTCTGTAGGTCAGGTTACACACAAACATCAGGCACAATGGGGCAGTTGACAATGTGGACTACAACCGTACAAAATCAGATAGCATTCACTCAACTTTCAGGGTTGTGTCTGGGATTCTGGGTTGACAATTAATGGCAGATGCAAGTGTGATAAAAAAAAAAAAAAGATTACTATTTGTTCATAACACGAAAGTATTTAAAGGTGCTGCACTTGATTTTTCAAAACAGAAGCAGTTTATTTTAATGGTTTGCGGTGATCCAGTTATTCCTTACTTTCCTAACACATTCCTAGCATAACTTTCAGATGCCAGGGCAAAGTTTTGATAATAACAACTAGTATGCTAACAGTACATACAAAAAAAGGTTGCAGATGACACTCAGCGGAGCTCATTTTGACCAAGAGCTGCTTTTACAATATATCTAGGGCAAAACACATGGGGAAAAATCCAGTACAGTACTTTAACATCCAAAAGCATATATTGTTGTCTCTAAACCTACAAAACTATCTCCACCCTGCTCGTGGAGATAATGTCATCATGTAACCACATCTTGTAAAACCCATGTTTGCTTATGTCAGTTTGGGGCTGTTTTGGGTCAGAAATACATGCAGTGGTTTGTGGCTGGGCTGTAATCAAAAGCTAATTAGACCCTAGTAATTTTGTGTGTGTGTGTGTGTGCACTTTAAGGGGGGCTGTGTTATGTAATCTACTGCAGTGTGAGCTGACAAAAGGAGGGGGAGCTTGGCTGCTGGCCCAGATCAAATATTCATGACCATCTTGTGCGCTTCCTGAATATTAATAGACATGAGAGAAGAATCAAAATAGAAATATATATTTCCCATTTGCTGGTTTGTTTTTCTTCAGTGTATGTGCAATAATTCATATTCATATTTACTTAGGGATTTTTGGACTACCTGAATATGAAAGTTTTAGAACATATGGTTAAATGTTTTAGTTGAGCTTTGAGTATCAGATAATGGTGAAATGACTGTAAATATGACTTTATAATGCCCTTATTTGGAAGTTTACAACAAGATTTTTCCCATCTCCAAAACAACATTCACAATAGGTATATATGTATTTATCTCTATAATCAGTATCTGCATATTTTAACTGCAGTACTCCTTTCACCTCTTAATTAAAGCCAGCAATGTGTTTTAAAGCTTTAATTGAAAAATAGCGCAAATGCTGACGATTTCCTGCATTCCTGTTCTTAATGTAATCCCGGTTCATCTTTCCTGTTATGTTTGTTTACATTTTGACCATGTTTCTGACTGCGACCATTCAAACCTAAGCCTGCCCTGGTTTTCCACTGTCCCATGCAGGTAATCTCTTGACCAGGCATAAATACCCACCAGAACAGAGCAGGCTACTTGTGTGTATCTGTGAGATACAGGAGACACATGCATCTAGTTTGATCCTTCTCCTTTTACTTGCTTCATAATGTGCAGTATCAGTGTGTACCTGCATATTTTAACTGCAGTACTTCTTTCACCTCTTAATTAAGAAGCTTGATGGGAGATTTGCTGTTAATGTTATTCACGTGTCGGGCATTAGCTAGTATACGATGTGTAGAAACATGCTGTCTCCAATGGTTATAATCCACCAGGGCTACTGCAAAGAAACAGAGGAATTCCAGTTGAAATGCTATACTGAGCGTCTGTATGCAGTGTTTTGTATGGGTCCACTTGTTCACTCAAGGTCTCCACACACTAGTCTTCTGTTCTGCAGCTTAGTACAGTTTTGAAAAGCTTTAAAACACATTGCTGGCTTTCATCTTGCCGTCTGGTTTTTCAAAGAGTGGTGTCCAAATGCGTGTGTGTGAAAGAGAGTGAATCATGTGCTCAACCAATTACTGTCGTTACAAATGGGGCCTTTTCATAGTGGAGTATACTAACACATGTGTCTGCATCCAGAGATGCAGCGCATGCTAAAGATCAACAAGAAAGGGCTGCTTGCAGAATTGAAATATTACATTGTATCGTATGTCTGTTTGTCTCTTAAAAGTGGACTTGTTGAAAATGGATTTCAAACCAACAAAGACTTTTGCGCAAAGATTTGTAACTATAAACAAGAGGTATGAGAGTTACAGTCAGGGTTACAAGCTAGTTTTCAGATTTCAACCAAGACCTCACATTAGTAGAGAATGTTTCTTGAGTAAAATATGCTTGGCTAATGTAATCTGACCCACAGCAAATAATTAAGATTTCTCTCTGTAAAAGAGGCAAGATCGCTAGCAGAGGAATATATTTTAATACAAAGCAGAGGGTCCAAACCTATACAATAACTGTGCTGATGTTGCGTTGTGCGTAAAGTTTAGCTTCCATCTCCAGTAATGTTGAGCTGGGTGAACTTCAATATATCCTAAAAAGATTGAAGTACGGTATACATTATAGACATTATCAAAAAAGCAAAAACTGTAGCTTTTTCCACATCACACATCACTTTCTTTAATTTAACCTTCTGCAAAAAGTGCTGTAAGACAAACATATAGGAAAATCCACTTAACACTACATAACAGACATTTTTGTAACCGGAAAGCCAAAATAGGCACTTCAAAACACATACATTATAAGTCGTCGTCTTCCAGCATTTGCGTCATATTGTCAGGACACTTAAAAGATTCAGTATACATCTTGGTGCCATGCTTTTAGCCCCACTGACGTACACCACGCCTGCTATGTGGTCCAAACTGCTTTTATATATGGCATATAGAAAGTAGCCATCTGAAACTTTAATTGCAGTGACTCACTTGTTTTTTTTCTCTTTTTTCCTCCCCATGTCTTCTATATACCACTGGACATCTCTTCTGTGAACCAATGGCATCACTGCGCGATCCTACTGTCGTCCCGTCTCCAGACTGATCAGCCAATCGATGGGGATTTTCAGAGAAGCTCCGCCCACCTGCACCATCCACCCCGCTCCACCTCCCCCCTCCTCCCTCCACGCCCTCTTCGAGCCCTGTTTAGTAAAAATGACTCTTGAACTCACCGAATGGTCTTCTATATGGATTTTTACCGCTTCTAATAGACAGTAAACCAAACCGAGGGTGGACCTCAAATGACAGAAAAGCCATAATTTTTCACTTTTACACCTAACCACATACTGCATACATGCACCATACAGCCATTATACAGATTTGAACATACACAAAACCAAAATCTAAGCTGACTTTCCAGGAGCTTGCTCAAATGCACACTATTGGAATGTACTGTGCAATCTTCCTGTGAAAATTCGACCGCTTCTCTCGTTTTTGGGGGACTTATGTTAAAAAAAGCTCTTTATTTCTTGAAGATTAGTCTGTTACATTAGCTAATTTTGAATCAATGCGGATCTGCACAAAGTAGTTTTATTATTGTTTATACTTGTGTCCACAGCCTTCTAGTTTAGCAAATTTAGACAATTTAATTACCTCACAGGACAGGGCATACGTTTGTAAAGCTCTGATTTTGTTTGTTTGTTCTTATACCAGTCAATTAGCTTGAACTCCTGTTACCTAGTGTTAGTATTGAAGAGCTTGCATTTGAAACTTCCTGCTACTTCGAAGACTTAATAACTTGACATAGCTTGTAGTATTGCCGTTTTTCATCGAGAAATAGGTCAGGAGGGCGCGTTTGATTTTTTCCGAGTGCATGCCCTCCAGGATGCCTCCACAGAACACAGAGGCTGAAGCCATGCAGGTCGGGTCTCTGGTGGTCAATGGTAACAAAAACCCAACGGTGGTGAACGTGGCCGAGGAAAAGGGCGGAGCAGGTGCAGCGCGAGAGGCGGAAGGATCGGGTGTAAACGCTGCAGCAGTGGGGGAAGGGGAGTCAGAGAGTGAAGGGTCCATAGAGGGCATCCCGGTGAAGAGATGGGTGATGCACGGAGCGGTTATGTTCGGCCGGGAATTCTGCTACGCCATGGAGACGGCGCTGGTCACACCTGTGCTGCTGCAGATAGGTGAGTAATGCTAATGTTATTATTTTTTTAGAGGTGGAGGTATGGAGATACATGTATTGGGTGTCAGGTATGATTCAGAAAAAATACTAGAACTGGTTTTACTGTGGTTATAGATAGGCATGTCACAATAAGAATTTTTTATATTTTGTTGACAAAAATATAGACAAATTAGATAGAACAAATTTATGCCACTGATGCAGTAACCCTAAAGTAGAATTATCCCCCCAAAATATTCTTAAAAAAACCCCAAGGGCAATAAATAAATATCAGAATGAAACACTTTGTTAGGTAGTTTGTATTAGTTTGTATATATAATGAGTCATAGAAGTTATTTATTCAACCCTCCAATGGTCAAATCTGATCATAGAACAGGAAAAATAAGATCCTAACTAGTACTAAGAAAAAATCCCAACGATAACTATTGACCCAAAAATGATTATTCCATCTAACATATATTGAACAATAAGTCGATATAGTCTTTATCATGACAGGCCGCCAAGTTGCAAGTGGGCAATATATTAAATTAATGATATTGCAAAGTTGCTTTTAAGACATGCAGAATGGGAATATTGTGCGCATTGGGTTTTTTACTTCTTAAAAATCTCAAATTGCTGTAAAAAGAGCATAAGTGACTTATAGTGGTGCTAAGGAGGGGATGGGAAAGTCAAATATATGTAGTCAAAACAAATATACCGCATCATATTTTCACATAGTTTGCTATTTTAATTGGCTTGGTTACACACACACACACAGACGTGAAAATTCTAAATTCTGCTTACTGGTAACACACACTCTTCACTGATGGTGTCCCTTCAATCCGAGGTAAGTTTGTTTTTCTGTCTTAATTTGAAAGCAAAACAACACATACCCCTTACTATGAATATCTGCTGTTTTTTATGTTTTTTACTTCTTGGATGCTGTTGTTGCTATTTAAACCAAAACACCTGCTTGATAAAGAGGCTTGATGTTGTAAGATGTCCCCTTAAGTCAGTGACATAACCAACTTGAGCCTCTTGTTATCCCAATGCTGCCGTGACATTTAAACTGACGTTGTGACAGCTCAGAATCCTGGCTTGTTCTTTCAACCACCTACTGTGAATCTTGCCAACTCTGTTTTGCTCTCACAATCGGACAGCCCAGCGGTCCCACTGATGGAAGTGCCATCTTTGACAAGCTCTGACAAGTCGTTTTATTTGGGTGGACAATGTGTGAACTTAAGATTGAAAAGATATTTGTGTAGGAAAGGCAAAATGTATAACTGTGTTTTCTAAGCCAATGTCACCTCTCTTATGCAGTAGCTTTCCTTTCTTTCTTCTTCAACCGTGATTGTCTTTGCGTGCACTCATTTGACTCTTATAAGTAACTCATCATGGATGCCAGAAGATTTCATTAATTTAAGTGCAACCAACACCACACAATATAATTTAGTCAGGACTCACATTACAACCTCCTGCATGAAACTTTCATTATGATTCATTTGGTCAGTGGTTAGATGTTTTGCCCACAGACCCAAACACAACTGTTTCTTTAGACCTCTAGCTGGTGCATACTGTTGTGTCCTTGGGCGAGACACTTCACCCACATAAATGTATGAAAGATATAAGTGATTAGTGGTAGTTGCAGAGACTGTTGGCATTGATTGGTTGTCAGGTTTCCATCAGTCAGCCCCAGGGCAGCTATGACAACAGAACTGAATACTGGCTTCTAAATTATACGGTAATGCGTAAATTTTTCATGCTCTGCTAACAGGGCAACTGTAAACAGTCATAGGGTTTTGTCTTGTTTTAAAAAATGAAATAAAGATCGCATTGTTATACTCTTCTTCATTATAATTATGTTCGCTGCATGAATGGTCCCATGTGCTAGCATCAACTCACTAGCCCTTTTTGTTCTAAATTTACTCCTGATTAAGCTCCCCTAACCCACTTTTTGTATCACTGCGTCTGAGCCGCTCTTAGATTTTTGAACCACAAAGATCTACAACTGTGTGTGAGAAGTCTAAAAGACTGAATGAGCAGAGCAGACAGTACCCAGACTGTGACTTTGGAGTGCCATGGTATTTGGGATGGTTAATCCTCACGGGTCATTCTTTTCTTGTCGAGCTAATGGGCCTCCATTTACTCTGGCCTTTACATAGACAGCACTGCAATTGTATTATTTTAAAATGGCTGCTAAGTAGTCCTTCCACTAGGTTTGATTTGATGGGTATTGTCCTGGTGGACAGGCAAGTCAATACACAAAAGATATAATGAACAATATTTTAACGAAATAATCAAACATATAATATTTGTTTAAGAGGTTTAATTATTTCAAAATGACAAAAGCCAAAAGACGCTATTAACTAACAGACTATTTACATATATTACAGTAATAGTGAAAGGCGATTGAAGTAATTGAAGTGTAGATAACTGATTATTGCACTGATTAAATTACACCTATAAATGTGCATTCCATCATGAGTGGATTCACCTCTCCATAGATGTGGCCTTTATATATATATATATATATATTTTTTTTTTTTTACATGGACATTAATACATTTAATGTTATATTGTAGAAGAGTCAAGGTATTTACTACGGCAAGCAGGTGGCAGACCCCTACACTTGAAGTTCCATAATTCACCTTTAAATGCAGTTTCTTTCATAATACTATAAATATCCACATCCTTTTCTGTTTGTGTGGATGTACCAATTAAAAGGCTAATAATTCAACAGCTTGGCTCTTGTTGAGGGAGTCCATTGTGTGTGTAACCCCAGCAGACAGGGTCAGCCGAGTGTGGCGGTCCGTGTGTGAGTCGTATTTACACAATCTCCACTCCTGCCTTACAAGGCTGTAGTCCGTTGCACTGTCCTCTGCCTGCCTCTGCTAACGTCTGCTGAGAGGACACGTGTTGGCAGCACTATGGAACATTTAGTGTTTATAAACAAAAATTACCAAAAACTCTTATATTGTTTGATTTTTAAACTTTCTTTTGGTTAAATCAACAATTTTGTGAAGCTCTGTGAGTCAACTGCTCTTGTGATTTTAGGCTTTACAAAAATAATTGAACTGCAGTTGAGAGACTGTTACCCAAACATTAGGGTTAGGGCTACTGGTTAGGCAACCTAGAACCGTTTCAAACTTTGTGAGTGGGGGACCTGTGCAAGATGCTTTTGGGGGCCAGTTTGAAAAATAAGAGTCCATCCATAATATAAAGTTGTTCAAAAAGCAATACTAGTTACATTGGAAAAAATACTCATCTTGGGACAGTTTATTTGTGATGGCGGCCTTTAAGGTTACACAAGTGGGTGGTAGGGCCTTATTCATGGATTTCAGCTTTGTGAAATGGCGCCATTTTGAGGGTAGGTGAACATTGAAAAGACATGATATTTTGTTTTGAATCTTTACTTGCTATGACGATTAGGTGATACTTGATATATGGCAAGCATAATATTCTGGGATCACTATTTTTAGGAACCAAAATACATTTAAGCAACAGTATTTCTTTGTTAACCACTAGCTGCACAAACCTATTATGAAATACACCCAATTTTAATCATCAAAACTGTGAATTTGTCAAACATACTACATAAACAAGTTCTGCTTCTATAAAAATGCAACAAAATTATAGTGGTGTCACAAAATAATTTAATGAAACATACCACAAAAACCCTTGGTGATATATTGATAATGATACAGTATCTACAAATGTAGTGTCACGATGTCTGGCACAGGAAGCTGCTCTGAGGGAACTGACAACCACAATTTCTGTTACCAAGCTACTTGCATTTAACAGATCACTGTGGGAAGGGTCTACAACATAAGTCAAAGTAAAATAAACACGACTGCATTGATTTGTGCGCTGACGGTTGGAGCAGTTATATTTGTATTCTGATTGGCCGTGCTGCTGATGCCTCTAAAAGCTTTGTGTGCGAAGGGCTAATGGAGCAGAAAACAGCCTCAAGGCCACCTGTCTGCCTCTGCTACAAAAAGACGGGTTCAAGCAGTTTACTGTCCATTCAAGTACTGACAGTGGCTAGACCTGTTTTAACCAGTGTAGACCATTTAGCACAAGTTGTTGTCTTAAATAATGGGATCTTTTTCTTTCTGCCAGCATCATAGAAATAATTGTATCAGTAGGTAAAGATTTTGTTCTTTATAATTCATCACTTTGCACTTAATATGCCCGCAAACAGCAATATATTTTGCTGATCTGTAGTCAGTGGACAGGATAAGACGAGGCAAGGCAAGTTTATTTGTATAGCGCAATTGGTACCAAAGTAATTCAAAGCGATTTACATAATAAGAAAGACATTAAAATCAAATCATAACATAAATAATCACACATACCATAAATTTTGGACTATGAGCTGCTACTTTTTTCCCACGCTTTGAACCCTGCGGCATATACAACAGTGTGGCAAATTTTACTGGCTAAGGACCACTGGGGGCACTCTCTACCACTAAATGCAAAAGTGAGACAGATGTGGGGAAAAATTATGTGCTGCATATCTCCGACATGTTAGTGCCATATGAACCATCTTGCAATTTGAGGACTTCCGGGATCGGCCTCCTGCTGGTGCCCAGAGTCAGGACTAAACATGGGGAATCAGCGTTTCAGTTTTATGCAGCTAAAACTTGGAACAGTCTTCCTGAAGATGTGAGACAGGCCTCTACTTTGACAATGTTTAAATCCAGGCTCAAAACGGTTCTGTTTAGCTGTGCATACGACTGAAAGATTTTTATTCTGCACTCTTCTCTTTTAATGTTAATTTTATGATGATTATTTGTGATTATTTATCTTTTGATTTGTGTGATTTTAATGTCTTTCTTATTCTGTAAAGCACTTTGAATTACCTTGTGTACGAATTGTGCTATACAAATAAACTTGCCTTGCCTTGCAGGATACACTAGTTTTGATTTTGAACATTTTTCACATCATGCACACAACCTCATCATGGAAAACACATGAAGAAATGCATATGATGCAGCTTTTAAGTTAAAGGCAATGGATCTGGCCTCAAAGAAGGAAATGGAGCCACTGCACATAAGCTTGGCATCGATGGTGCACCGTTGAAGGCGGCAGCGGGAAGAACTTAATATAACATGACGACAAAAAGCTTTCAGAGCTTTTTGTCATTTTTTAAAAGCAGATGGCCTTTGCTGCTGCTGTTTTATTTTCTAAACCTGCAGGCACAGTTTGAAAAAAGCGTCTCTAAAATTAAAACTCAAAAACATGTCTGTATGTATATATCTGTGTAAATATCTCATGTTACAACGTATTTGTAATATGTGGCTTATTCAGGTGTGGTCTATATATGTATAAAATGTATTTTCTTTTAAAATTTTGCTGGTGCGGCCTATGTTCAGGAATGCTCAATAGTCTGAAATTTATTGTAATTATCATAAAAAGAGAAGAGTGCAGAATAAAGAAACTTTCAGTCATCAGCTAAACAGGACCATTTTGAGGCTAGATTTAAACATTGTCAAAGTAGAGGCCCATAACACATTGCTACTTAGTTGCAGAGGAGAGTTACGACGATAATTCATATCTTCTGTTTTATAGATGCCATATTGTGATTTTTTTGTCATTCAAATGACCAATTTCATTTTCAAATTTCTTGTGAGTTAATTGCTATGGCAACTGCTGCGATTTTTCCATCACTGAAAACCCATGTGTAGAAAGACAGACTATGAAGGTTTTGCCGCTGAAGGTGAATTAGGAAAATACATGTTTTTTTATTTCATTTATGCAGATAGATTATCAACTGTGTAATCACAGTTGATAATCTGTATAAACCTTCCATAAGAACATTAACAAAACAGTTGCAACCCTATCCCCAAGTCAGTTCATATAAACATAATTCCTCCTTGCTCCTCCCGTGACAGTAATGCTTGTAAATTAGTGAACAGTTCCTCTGTCTCCCTGGTCTGTAGTGGTATCACACTGTCCTAAACGCTGTCCGTGTCACTTTCAAACTCTGGGGACATTGTTATATAAGGCGTCTGCTCTCACCTCCTGCTTTGCTCTCCTCGTGTCTTTCTGTTCACACATTTTCCACTCGTTTTGTATTTCATCTGTTCGTTACTGAGTCTATTTCATTGTATATCACTTATCTGCCTCTCAGTCACATTAAGGCATTAGCTGATGCTCATGCTGCGCGATAAAACGTATCTAGGTGACAGGAAGAGGAAATCAAAGGCAAAATCGAATCTACTCAACAAGCCTTTGATACTGATAGCACATTGTAATAGTCGCTCCAACATCTTCAACAGCCTAGACTCTGCAAAAAACTCATGTCTGTTGTGCGATTTGCATTTTTTTTTTTTTCAATGTATTGTTCATTATAATATTAGTCTAATAATAGAATGTCCATTGACTTGCTTTTCAAAATTCTTGAACTGGTTCGCCTCGTCTTTTCATAATCACATTTCACTGTAGCAAGTAGCAGATTTTAATTTACTTTGACCTGGATAAGCAGAAGTAAATACGAGAAAGTGGGCTGAGATAAGGGCTGCGTGAAAACAAAAATATTTCTGAGCACTCAAGCTTCAAATGCAAGACAATACAAGATTAATCACATGATGCATGAATCTGAAATACATCTCTGACTATGTTAATGGTGAGGGGACATCATTATAACACGGTTGTTTTTTTTTAACCCGTATATAATTGGTTGCATGCTATTCTTTCTTAATTCTGTTTTATAAAAGGAAATGTGAGAGTTGATCCCCAGAGCTTAGTTTATTCATCTGTGCCTGGCATGTTACAAATGCATTTCCTGAATATTCTAGCTGGGGAAACCTTTAGTTTAATCTTTCACCAAAGCAGATTACTACGATCCTGGAGAAAATGTTCAATTCAGGTTTTATAGTGTAATTATTGCATGTGCCCAGAGTGTATGCTTTTCTAGATTAGCTAGCTTTATATTTCCAGTGTGTCATTAAACTGTATCACTATAAAGGCCCATAGCGAATCAATGGTTGTCCAGTTTTATTGACTATAATGACTATAGTATACATATAACCATAATATATTCACCTATTCGCTGAACAAAAAATGTAGTAATACACCTGTAGTAATATAACTTTTTACTTTGTGTTTTGCTTGGCTAAAAGGTCACATGCTGAGACTTTAATCAAGACGAAGACCATTAATTTGGCATTGTGGTTATTTTGGCATTTCCTAGAAGAACTCACCAGCTTTAAGCATGCAACCCATGTCATCTATTTGCAGCCAAGTCCTGATCTTGGGTAGTTTTAGCCCTGGGTACAGCGCGGCAGGTAGGAGACCTAATCCATGAGTGATCCTATCATGTACCGCTCTAATCTCACAGCTGACCTTGCACAGTAACACAGCGTTATATAAACCACTGTAGATGACACACACTGACTAATCACCATAATCTGATCCAGTCACTCCTGGGTGTCCTGATGGAGGAGGCACAGCACGGATCAAAATGTGCTGCAGAAGTGACAGGACATGGACAATTTGGTTTATAACTTTTTTCAATGCACTCAGGTGCTCAGGGAAAATATTTGGGCCATTTAGCATGTTTACAAGAATTGTTATAAGGACTTTGGAATAATCCTTCAGTAGACATGTTGTTTCTTGGAAATAGCATCATTTACCAATTTATGTTTTATCTTATTACATTAGTGCTATTACAATGGACAGCAAATTGTAGTCATTTATATAGTCTGCCCACTGTTACTCTTAAGGTTAAGGTACACTTTATTGTCCCTGCAGGGAAATTTGTCCTCTGCATTTGACCCAAATTTTAGTGTCGTTTGGGCAACCTGTCAGGGGCAACCTGTCGGGGGCAACAGTGCCGCTCCCAGGAACCCATCTCCTTGATCTTGAGCTAGGCTTGGTCAGGACTACTTTAGCTGGAGGATTTTGCCTATTGTGCATGTTCTGAGTTGACGGGGGAAACTGCCCACGAGTCGAACCAGGAACCTTCTCGCTGTGAGAATGCGATCTACCATCAGTTCATTTTCTACCATTTCTTTATACAAGATGAAACTTGAGTTTATCCCCCTACAGTTAGCATGTTTTCAGCCTGGCAGCCTCAGACAGCTCTTATCACTGTGCTCTTGTGCCTGTATCCCCTGTGAAAGAGGAACGTGTTGGAGACAAAAAAAAAAGTTATTTAAAGAGCCACTATTCTTAGGCTGTTTATATAACTGTTCATTTATTAATGTTTTGTGTGGACATTTGCACAGACACAAAGGGTTTTAGAGATAATTAATAAGTTGTGTGTTGACATATACCAATACTCAGGATGCATGGTAGACAAGTCAAAGTAAACCAAAAATGATTTTAGTCGATGTGGAAAGTAAGTATGATTTGAGTATGATTACATGACCACAACATATTCAATTACAAGGTCTAAATACTGTTAAACGAACAAAAATCTTCCCCAACTGTTTCAAACTACCAGGCCGTGAAAGGAGTTTATTATCTCAATGGCATTTTTCATGTTAAATAAATATGGTATTTAGGGCTGCAACTATCAATTATTTTCTTATAGATTAATCTAATGATAAGTTTTTTTTCATTTAATTGCCGAATCACCTGTACAGTTCACAGTGCCGTGGTACCAGGTGCCGTGTGTCTGTACAGTCCGCGGTACCACGCGCCTGTAGAACTACAGCCTGCAGTGGGTGTGTGCACACGTTAACAGCACCTGCATGTGTAGCTTCACTGAGCAAAAATGTTTTGGAACTTGAGAGCAGACAGAGCAGATAGTGCAGACAGCATAGCACACGCAGCGCTGTGAAGTCTGTCTCACTTTTACAACATGAGCAGACCTTTTTCTTTTCACTTTATATTCAGCCAGAGTCTTAACATAACTCCTGAGCTGAAAACTGTGTGACGATGGTCTGTGTGTGTCTTTGATGATGGTCTGTGTGTGTGTGTCTCGCACGTGCACTGCTGTGCTTTGTAGGAAATACAGCGCTGATGTTCAGTGCATGTCCCTGTTATATCTGTCACATTCATTAAAGACGTGGCCATAAAGGTGACCCATCAATAGGGATGGGACATTATTAAATTTTAGACTCACGATTATCGTGGCCAAAATAATCGCGATTAACGATATTATCGCGATAATTATTAACCTGTTAACGTTCCGACGGCCCGGGCTTACTTTACAACGTTACAGCAATGTACATACACTTCTGCGTCACCCACACAAACAATCTACACATCAAATGAAAGCTGCGGCGCTCGTCTTTCTGGATATGCAAACCATTTTCACCTGCAATCACCACAGTGTGTTTTACAGAAAAGTCACAAAGTGTGAATCTGGACTTCATTTACAATTGAGCGCTCTTGGTTCTGTCAAACATCAACATATTTACACAAAGTTGGTCTCATTTGTTCCGTAAAGGTCCAGAGAATATAATCCAGTCAAGAAATTATGTCCACAAAATAAGATCCTCCATGTCCAATCTGCTGCAGGAAAGTACTCCAAATATGAAATCTGCTCCGTCACTTCTTTGCATTCCTTTTGTCGATTTCAGGCATAATAAACTTCTCACAGCGCCAACTTTGTTTGGTGCTAAACACACGTGTCAGCTTGTGATTGACACCAGTGTTGGCCAATAAGGTGGGGGTTGTGGGTTACTGAGGCCGCAGACAGCGAATCAGTGCTACAGATGACTGAAGGTTTACACCCCACTCTTCCCCTTGTAGAATCAACCAATTACATCACACACATTTCAGAATCAGAATCAGAATCAGAATCAGAATCACTTTTATTGATCCCCGAAGGGAAATTCTCTTAGTTACCAGATGCCACAACCACAAGATAGAATTTAAGAATAAAAATAAAAAGTAATTTAAATAAGAATAAAATTTGTGCAATAAGAATAGGTGTCATGCAATAAGAAATAAAGTGTCAGTGTTTCTAAAGTGTCAGTGTTAAACAAAATAAATAAATAGATCACCTCACAAAAATCACACACTATTTACATCTATGTACAAAGTGGAATATTGGAGTATTGAAGTGTTTGGTTACAGAACGGAGTTTAACAGTTTGATGGCGACAGGCAGGAAAGATTTCCTGTGTCTCTCAGTGGAGCAGCGTGGCAGTAACAGTCTGTGGCTGAACGAGCTCTTCAGATTGGCCAGCACCTTTTAGACTCACGATTATCGTGGCCAAAATAATCGCGATTAACGATATTATCGCGATAATTATTAACCTGTTAACGTTCTGACGGCCCGGGTGATGTTTTTTTTTTTAGTGATTTTAGTGATGTTTTCCCCTTACAGCCAATGAGCAGCGGCACATGATGTATGACAGGCCATGGTTTTCTGTAAACAGACGTACCCGGAAGAAAATGTGTACTCCTCAATGCCATGTTGTTGAAATGGACCGGTCCTTGTCGCGCCGGAAGTGACGCAAGTGCCCATTGACGAACACTTAGAACGATGCAATTAAGGCACTTTGGTGAATTGGGAAACGAGTGGATGCAGAAATCTGTGCATAATGGCGCATTTTACGCACTGTTGTTTTGCATTTTAAACATGACGAAACGGACAAAACAAAGTGAGTACATGATTGAGGACACTTTGGATGTTTGTACAAGTTAAACTAGAGGCATCTTGGACCTGGAGCGGTTCATGGCAAAGAGTAAAGATCCCACAGTGGACTCAGGAGTAAAGGACCTTATTTTTTGATGGATTGGATGCTGTTCTCGATCGGTAAGTGTGGTTTATTCTACTATTGACTTAATTGTAGGTAAAATATACCATGTATAATCGTTAGCATTGCTTCTGTGCACATAGTGTGCATTCGGACCATGCACTCTGGCACATTTGTATTCAGCTGTATGAATTAGACTTAATTTGTCTATTGTTTAAAAGGTGTTGTTTTATTCTGCAGTTTTCATTATTGTAGGTAAAAATCTAAGATGTGCACACATTAGCGTCTCATCTGTGTGCACGGGTGACACTAGAACTAACATCTAAACGTTGTATTGGATCTGGAAACATGAGGCAGTGTGGTGCCGTAAAGGCGATTATAATCGTGCGCGATGATCGTGATTACTAAAAAATGCCACGAACGATTAATTGCGGACCCTTTTTATCGCGATTAATGATATTATCGTATATCGTCCCATCCCTACCCATCAACACGCTGTACATGCATCAACATATTTTCCTAGTCGACGTCGTTGATTATTTCGACAAATCATTGCTGGTCCGTATGGTATGGTGTGTTTCTGTTTGCTCAGGGACAGTGTACTGTGTTATATTGATGGAAAAAGGAAAGATGTCTTGTTCCAAGTAGACGCGATGGATGCTATATTCCAGTTGTGGTCCCTGAAGGTTAAATAAAATAAATAATACATGTTTTACCACACATCAAATTTAAAACTTGTAGTATTTAAAATTATTATTTCCACATCTTCTGTATTTTCCAATATTTCACATCTAACTCCTAAACCAGTGCATATTGTGTTGTGAGAATGCCGAGTCAGCGGATACCTGTTATTCATGTGTGGATGGGGAGCGTGTTTTCCCAGGCTGCTGCAGATAAACCAGCCTTGTGTGTTAGAGACGTCAGGAATGCTGCAGTGTGTGTCCTTGTTGTGCAGTTGTTTGTCAGCACATAGCTCTCCACTCGGCACTCCTGGGACGTGAAGTCATCGAAAACAAACACCCAAGGCTCTCAGGTGACTACCTGTGGCTTGGCAACATAAGGGCTGTTCATTTGAGTATAATGAGTTATATTTCAATACATTAGAATGCAGGAGGATTAAGAGTCTTCATATAAGGTAGGCAATATTGAGGGCAAAGAAGTAACAAAGCAAAGGAGATTAAGTCAAAGAGGTCAAATGGAGATATGAACAGATAGTGAATATTGGAAGAAGAATATTGAGATTGGTTAGGCAAATGTGCGATGAATTCCTTTTTTTATTTTTGTTTTATACATTTCCACACTCATCCAAGTAGTTTCTTCTTCTTAAAAATGTTGTCCAGTTGACAATATTCACAGAATGGACCCTGCCTGGAGAACTGAGGGGTTACAGACATCTTTCTATGGAATGTTGCTGTGATAAGATTGTGTTTATGAAGCAAAGTACTATTTTGTTGTTGCAGTATCATAAGTGGCCAGTAGATGAACTGGAAAGGTGCAGTTTTCCTTCTCGCCTCTCCCACAAATGTCCAGATGCAGTGAGCTGTTTGTCTTCAGTCACAGGTGGCTCAGTCGTTGGCATTATCCCAGATGTTGACTTAGTGTGATTCCCATGACCTCCAGAAGCTATCAGATAAACTCAATCTGAACAGCACTACAGCCTGGTGAAAACACATGCCACCCATTGACTTCTGAATCCACACGAGTCAGTAGGACGAAGCACTCGGCTCAGTCACACACTGTCAACAACATTTTGTATCATGAAGGTCACCCCAAAAGGCATGGACTAATGCTATGAGGTCATTTTACCCAAACCAGCTGCCAGTGCCATTCCATAGCACTAAAGAGCTGTTTGTGTGTGTGCGTGCATTTTCATAATTGTATAATTGTATGTAAAAATGAATTAAATTATAATTCACTGACTGAAAACAGGACGATAAGATAAATAAAATAAAAAAAGCAGTTTGAGTGATCATTGCTAACATACTGCCTCTGTGCTAGTTCCTTTCAAAGGGACAGTCTGCCCAACCATTTCCAGTGTAATGTAATCCCGAAGTCCTTTCTAAAAGCATCTAAGGGTGTCCTTTAGTGACATTTTTTTCCACATTTGTAAAGTGTTTTACAGTAAAAACCTCATAGACATTACATTACTCCGGAAATGGTTGAGCCGGTTCCTCTGATTGGAACGAGGCGAGTGCTGTTGTGCACACAGAGCCAAATGCAAAGGCTGCCATTATTTGTGCAAAATAATGATCTTTGCAGAGTGAAGGCTGCATAAAACCTTGTAGTTTAACATAAGACCTCTTCTGAAATATATGTCATTCTTGTATTATTTGAGTTCATAGTTCACTCTTTTTTTCTGCTATGATTGACAGTACACTTAGTTGTTTATGTTATTTTATTCTTAATTTGTCTGGACTTCTGACTGCTACATAATATTTATGGTATGCTACCAGTTAAAGTAGTATTTGGATAAATGTATAAATATTTTCAATTTAAAATGTCATTAGACAACTTGCCTATCCCTTTGAGATTTTCCTTTTGGTGACTTGGTCTGTGGTGTAAGTGTGGAGTAAATGTTGAGTGCAGCTCATGTTGACCCAGTATTTTTAATGGAGCCATAATGGCCGCCTTAGGGTTATTTGTGTGTGAGAGGAAAACAGCTGTGGTCTGTCACTGCAGTGTGGAGTCTGTGGAAATGGATGGATACTCAGACTCTAGACAACAGTGCCAACATGAATCAAGATGACAGAAATGACTAATTATTAGTGTGGTGCTTCAATGCCTCCTTCATATCAGTATAGGCTTGTCATTTTGAATTGATTGTTGAATTTTAAGTAAAATATCTTTTTATATGGCCCCAAACCTTTTTATTTTAATGTTGCCCAGTAGTGTTGTCCATTAAAGTGAAAGCATTCAATAAATGCAATGAGTCAGATTTGGAACAATTAGAATGCACTCTTTAGTGAGGAAGTTGAATTAGCTTGCAAGTTGAGCTCAGTTTAACAGCTTTCAAAGATCATGTGACTGTTTACCCAAGAAATCAATACCTTCCTGTAATTATTTGGGAAATGAAAATATAAACATAATAGTGTTTGTAATATTTTATGTTTAACACTTAAAGTCAGAACACGTTTACTGATCTATTAAAAATAAGTTGAACTGAAAGCGACTTTTCCATAAATCCATATTTCAAATGACCTATTGGAAAAAAAAAGGTAATAATTGACAATTTCACAACATAATCAAATGCAGAATTGAGTCCAATGGGAGTGACAGTTGTGACCCACTGTGCTGGAGTTATGTAAGGCCACAGATGATTGGTTTTTATCGACCTGTTTTTGGAGGCGTCACTCGATGTCAGTGGGAGCTCTATTGTCAGATAGGTCAATGCTAGTCATAACCTGTACCACTGCAGTCAGTCACATCTGATTCATTAAGATGCTGTGAGCAGCGAAGGGCAAACAGAGGACATTGTACATTTAAATATACACTTGAGCAAAGATAATAATTGTAACATGCAGTCCTGCTGGTTTAAAATTGCCAATAGAATCACAAC
This sequence comes from Periophthalmus magnuspinnatus, assembly GCF_009829125.3. Classification (NCBI taxonomy): domain Eukaryota; kingdom Metazoa; phylum Chordata; class Actinopteri; order Gobiiformes; family Gobiidae; genus Periophthalmus; species Periophthalmus magnuspinnatus. The sequence goes on along the minus strand of NC_047136.2, from coordinate 10,417,703 downwards.
TGAACCTTAGAGGCCATTAGCTGTTGTTGGATCTGGGAACTCAAAGTGAGGTGTTCATTCTACTTCATGAATTATTGACCTGACAGCCAAAACTCAAAATGTAGACAAACGGCTTTATTTGTAATTGTGAATAAATCAATAAAATTATTATCAGTTATATGACCATAATTTCTGAGGACACAGCTAGAAGTAAAAGGTTAAGGAGTTTCTTTGCCCTTTTTCCGTCACAATCTTACAGTAAGAACTTATGCCTCTGTGGTTAGTCATTTGCATATATATCTTACATTAAAAAAAAAGTTTTTTACGGACACAACCCCCTATATCTAGTAGAGTTGGCACAAAAGCCTATTATACTTGAAGGCAAAAAAAATAACAAAAAAATAGCAGTAACAGTGCCTTTCCACATTCTTTATGCGGCATTTTCAAGATTTATTAACTTACCTGGCAACAGAACAACATTCCACTCTAGTAAACATAGACAATTCTACACTTAATATTGCTGCTTTTTATTACCCTTTCACTTTAGATACTTTGTCTCTTTTCAATTTCAGCTCTAGCATTTGTTGTGACTTTGCAGTAACATTTTAAGTACAGTTCGTTCTTTCTTAACCCCATGTATGCCACAATAAGTACCATATAATACCAAAATAATCCCAAATCCTCTTAAACTTCTCTCCCCTCTCATATTGGCGTGTCGGTGTGGTGCAGTAACATGTGCTGACTTTACTGCAGTGTTACATAACAGGAGACAGCAGTGGTCTGTGTGTGCATGTGTGTGTATGAGTGTGTGTGCATGGAGCCAAGCGTTCACAATGCAATTTTAATGGCACCTTTTACACAGGGAGCCAGAACTGGTGGGGGGTTTAACGCGACAAAGCACCTGATGCCAAAGTGTTGAACGAAGCTAAATCTGGTTTTCGTCTTTGGAGCAAACAGTGGTGAGAGAAGCACTTTGTGATTGATGGTGAATTAAAAGGTTCTCAGAAGTTCAACAATGAGTCACGATGCCTGTTAGAAAAAAACAAAACAATTCTTAAAGTTTTAGACTGAAAAGCAGGTTTGGTTCAGCACATTGTGGCAAAATTAGGTATTGGGTGATATAGCAAAAAAGTCATACCACGATTTTCTTTGAGTCATGATTTGCGTTTTCCTATTATCCTAAGAGGTAACTAAAACCATCTGTCCTTTCTAAAGGTTCATTCTTCACTGTAATTGGTTAAATTCATGTGTCACTCACTCAGAGCATGACAGAGTCTGACCAATAGGAGCGGGGGATGGGGAAATTGTCAGTTTTTGTAACATAGGGCTGCAATAAACAAAAGAAACGCTGAATAACAATATGATGATATCACCAAAATAGCATATTGTCACAGGGATGAGATCACAGTTTGATTTTTTTATCGCCATATTGCACAGACATATATGCAATTCTCATTTTCCAGATTCTGAAAAGCCTGAGACTAAAGATGGCTGCCTGCCCTTATCCCTGGAAAAGTGGTAGAAAACAGATGGACACATTTACATTTATTTACATACATACATGTCCTGGCTGCTCTGGACAAAAAGCTAATAAACAAATGGTTGTTTGGGTCACTGGTCTAGTTGTAATGACTTTACAAACAAAACAAAAAAAAGCTTCGTTGTTTGTATCTCAGAAATGGTCCGTCCAGAGTTATCACTGCCAAGTATTAATATGCCCCTTGGTCAAAGAGCAAAGAGCAGGAACAGACCTTCTGACATGTCAGGTCAAACTAGTCAAGGGCTAAAACACGACACATCAATCTTCCTCTTACATACAATACACACTTGGAAAACTATTTAACATAAACAACATGATCATATTTAGAACAAAATAAGTAAATAAATGTAGGTATACAGGTTTTAAATATAATCATCTACACCTAGGATAAACTAGGATTATACTAGGATATACTGCATTGAGCTGAATAAGTCCTACATATAGAATTAATGAGACAAGCATGTAAACAAAGGCAAGGCAGTTTCAGGTTAAAACTACTCCCTCTAGGGCAGGACTTAATTAGGTGCAGTATAAATCTCTCAGAAATACTTTTTTATTTTTCTTTAATAATTATATAAATATATCTATCGAAATCACACCAACCACAGAAAATTACCAATGACCAGCTTTACATCCATCATCAAAATCACATAATTTCTCCGTTTAGTTAAGTGCCCTGTAACTCAAAACACATATTGTGTTGATGTAATTTTAATTAACACACCAGAACAGAAAAAAAGGCTTTTAGCTGTTTTGCTTCCTAAAAATGGAATACATTTTAAGGACATGCAAAATTGGATACTTTAGGGGTCACAAATGCATTTTTATAATCTGGTGATAAACATTTATACACCTGCATTTGTTTTCAATGTTTCAAATGGACTTATGTACTTGACTTATGATTTAATTTAATTCGTACACTCAGACTTCCCTTTTCATAAGAGTTGCATATCTCTGCTCTGTGGCATCAAACCAGCATCCAGCTTATCAATAATACAATATAACGTTTTATTTTTTTCCCTTCAGACGCCATCTGCCACCTCTTCCCCTCAGTGCCCTCTCTCGTCTCGAGTCACCTGACCTGAACCCAGTCCTTGTTTTGTTTATTTAAAAACACCTGCTTCCTTGCATCCTTTCCTTCAACACTTCCTCCTCCACTTTCTCCCTCTGTGACTTTTGAACTCACTCTCACTTTCTCATCATTTTCCTCATGTTTTTTGTTGTACTTTTCTCACGCCGCCTCAGGATACAACAGATTGTTTTGTTTTTATGAATGGGAACTTCATGGGGATGTTTAATTTATTGGTGTGAAAGGATAAACCAGCTATTGAAATGCTTAAATGAGGAAAAACAAAACAGCAGACTCCCCTGAAACTGAGATTCCAAATCAGAGTGAGACTTTCTTGACCCTAACCCTAGCCACCATTTATAGTTCTTGTTCAAGCTAACTCTTTTATTGTATGTTGTTTTTTTTGTTTTGTTTTTACTTCCTAAAATTCTATTATGAAACACAAGCCTGTTCAGTCATTTTGCAAAAAGCTGCTTTTGATTTTGATAAGCTTTGTTTGCCCTTTGCTAATTCTTAATCTAGATCATTTCAGAGTTCTGTATATTTCATTTCATAGAATAAAACAGAGGCCACTTTCAAAACATTTTTCTCAGATTAAAGCCATTTCGGGAAACGTTCTTAACAAACACAAAAGTTCAAAAAGTCAACAAACACAACACTACTCCTTGTTCCCAAACAAGAGGAAGGCTGTGCAGAGAAGGTGGAGAATGAACCCTACAAATATCAACTGATCTTAAACTTTACTTTGAAGTGGGAAATGGAGTATTTGATGTATATAGAAAACATTTATTTGCAGTAGAAAGACATTTTGTGCTGCGATTTTCAACGGGTATGTGATCTCTATGAGTGTTCTTGTTTGAAGTTCAAATTCGTATTGCATCCAGACTTGATGAATAAACACTAGTGAAGTCACACGCTGCAGTCTGTGTTTAGTTGTGGGTGGGTCATAGACTGTAGAGAGAGGGGACTGTAAGGTCACCCGCTAAAGAAGATGGGGGTTGTTGAAAGTATTTTGACAGCTAAAACTGCAAGGCAACACCCACACTTGTGTCAAGACTTTAAATCACTCCTGTTTGTTGTTGTCTGCTACTGATGTATGACCTTTTACCTCAAAATTGGCATATTTACATTATTGCGTTCTTTACATACAGTACTTTATTAAGGCAATACATTTTGATATTAAGAAAAAAAAAATAACTGAGGCATTTGAATAAAGACAAATTTTGTTATTTATTTTCCAAATAAAGTTTTTTTGTAGTATGTAATTATGTTCTCCAATTTGAATGTTACTGTTGTTAAAGGTTTTTTTTGCTTTTTCCATATGTCTTCAGCAACATCAGAGACATCAAACCATCCATCGGTGAGGAGCATAGACTGTATATATAAACACTGCTAACCTGCCAGCCACCACATACCAAATAGGAAGCAAGGGTGCACACTTTACATCGGAAAACTGTCATCCCTCTGTCCGTAAATGCAGGTGCCAGGCTCGGTATTAAAATGTTCGTATTGACCCGCTCTACCTGATCCTCATATTTTTATTTCACTATTGTGTCCATAGCTGAAGATATAAACATCAATACGAGACAAATCAGGCGCTTTCTGTCCCCTGAGGTTGCTCCCACTAGCATTAGCAACAGTCAAATGATTGAGTGCCCACTCCCTGCTAAACCAGCTGTGTGGCCCGGAAGAGATGTTACTGTCCACAGCCTCTCTCTCTGGATTGGCTCTTTGGTTGCTATGATATTTTCCCCTATAACTGCTAGTCCCAGTGAGCTTCATTTGGAGCCGAACGCTATGGGTGATGTCACACTCATTTAGTCCACTTCTGTATACAGTCTATGGTGAGGAGGCGTAACATTGAGTATGGTTGAAGCATAGGTAGATTTGTGCAAGAAACAACTTTGTCCTTAAAGTGCAAAGTGATTTGATCCTTGGCAGGCATAATAATCATAGTCTTAAGTTGTCTCTATACATTCTTATATGTTAAATTCCATGTGTATTTTTTTGCAGTCAAGGTGTTTTTATTCATGTCAAGTTTGATTTTTAATAAGAGGAAAAGGATGGCTGAATCCCCACCTGTTTTATCTAACCACTAGAGATCAAACATAGTACAACACATGACTACTATTCTTGCCCTTTCACTTTGAGATCTTTCTTACCCACCATCTCACTGGCCCTCTTCTTCTATGGCCCCTCTTTTTGTTAATTCATTCTTTATCAGTCTGTTCTCACACTCTTTCCCTCCTTTTCCTCCACTCTGAGTCCTTTTCTTTTTCTCTCTTTCTCAAATACTTCCTGCCCGCTGGGTCTCTCAGCATTGTTCTTAGATGTGTGTGTTGTAGCCCACGCTGCTCTGTGGGAATTTGAGTTTTTTATTATTTTGCATAGGTGACTTTGTGGGAACAGGGCATTGCTTTATTTACTATGCATTTTCTGCCTTTACTGTGTGTGGGAAGTATTTATTCGTGTCTGTTTTCCTGTTTTGATGTTGACAAACGTACTAGACAGTCAGATCCCTATCAGTGCCCCTTGTCTCCAGTTTTATCACCTTGTTTTTGAGTTATGCATCTAAATACATATGTTTACTATTTGTCTTGGCAAGAAAAAAAAATACATCCAAGTCCGCCGCCAGGAACAAAGCATCAATTTTTAGTAGGAACACAGGAAGGATTTTGAGACTTTGAGAGTGACGGCCATATTTGGAGACAGGAAGACAAGGTGATGGAGTCGCCGTAGTAACTGGGTTCCCAAGACCTGTCTGAGGTCCGACACCGGGGTCGAGACCTCTTCAAACCTGTCGCATGGGAAACACAAGGCACCATGTGGACAGGTCATCAGGAACAAAGCCGGAGTGATGTGTGTGCGAGACATGCTATTTATAGTTGAAGCTATTGTTGTATTCAGATGTGTGCGTTACTATAAAAGAGCATGGTTCGCATTTTAAACTAATAATTTACGTGAATACTTTTACTACTACTGTTACTACTGCTACTTTTTACCTCTTCAGATGCATGGGTATTTGACAAGACTATATAATAGTTTGCAAATATGTTAAAACTTTTAGCTACTACCAGGTAGCTAAAATAAACTACTGGATTTGGCTGAACTCAGTGCCTTCATGGTACATTTTTTTATTTTTACAGTTCTACAGAGTGACTTTTTAAACAAGTCCACACAATACGTTTTAGCCTTATATAAGTCAATTAGTGTTTTTATGTATCAGACTTGTATCCAATGCGTGATTTCACTGCATAAGGTGCAGACCAGCCTCTCTATTGGCCCCTGTGTAAAATGAGTGCATTGGCCTTTCCCAGGTGAAGTGTCGTGCCTGGGTCGCATTCAGTAACTGAGCGCCCTAAGCTGTCAACAGATCTGAGCAGGAGGTCACGAAATGCAAGACCTAAAAACTGTATAATTAGCTGAAGAGACACATTGGCTATAGATCATCTTTTTATTATCTTTAAGCAGTGTAAGGTAATCTATAACCTTCTCCTTATACAAATCACCTGCCTTTTCTGTTCCACTTATAGCCACTCCTGCAGTTTTAGCCTTAAGACAATTCCTCACAAACATGTCCTTTCCCATAGGCCTGAATGCCATGCATTGACCTATTTAACTTAAAGTATGTTAAAGTTTGACCTCATTTTGGCAGACAGTCCCTAAAACTTTCAAATTGCATTAAAACAAGGTAGAATCGATATTGTGAATGCATTACTTTGTTGTTGTGGTGCTGTTTGGGCCTAAGACACTCTGCCAAATGCTGCTGTGCTATTAAGTTGCTTGGGCATATTGTCAGTTGGCAGTGATAAAGCTTAGTAGATTCAATTGTCATTCTTTCTTACTGAAGGTAATTTGTATAAGGGAAAACTATTGGAATGTGGAACTCTCATTAAATTATGCCTCAACTGTATGAACTTTTTTTTTTGTACTTGCAAAGTAATACAAGTGAGTAATGTCGCATATGTAAACATATTGGGAATAACAACACTTTTTTGCGCTATTTTTTGTTTGCTTGTTTGTTTTTATCTCTGGGTACAAGCTGTCAGAATACCTGTGGAATGAGGCTCTGCAATACATTGGCCCATGTTTAGGTTAATTACAGCTAGGTGTATTTCTTGTGTAACAAACATGTTGCTGCACATGCAACATACTGTTCAGGTGATTCACGCTGCACAAACTCTCCCATTTACTATTGACACAAATGCATAATAAGAATTCAACAGGACTGACACAATAATCACATAACCCAGAAAATTGCCTCATATGAGGTTGAGTCAGACTCAGGACACTCACAGATATGATCTGGAGTGGATAAAGAGTAGATAGAGACCATTCAAGGGCATTCAAGGTCACAGAGCTCTATGCTCCGTGAAGGTTTTTGGATGAAATACATTTTTGGGAAACTTTGATTTACAGCTCAATGTACTTTGACCTAAAACCACAGATACCTGTTCTTAGACACATTCAGTCATTTTGTAGGACAATTGAGTCTCTAATCAAACATTATAAATCATTTTCAAAGCTGTCATCTTTGTTTTAAAAAAGGCAGTACAACACAAGATGTTACTTCATAATACTATTTAAGTAAAAGTAAAAGTATGTAGATGTAAAACTTATACAAATACTGTATACTGAACATATTTGAAAGCTCATTGCACTGATTAGCTGGCACACTGATTGTTTTTTTTTTCTTATTCATTTGTCCGTCCTTCTCAACACATAATCTTGTCAAATAGTTGCAATGCTACAGAGCAGGTTTCCCATTACATTTAGCCCCATTTGTTAATATAGTGGGATTTGGTTGTCTATTATTCATCTTGTATAGCCACCATTAGACCAATTGCTTGTAATGCACTTGCAGGCTTTTTACCACTGGCATGTCAAAAGTTCTAAAGTGAGTAGACACTAATGACTGGAGATTCTGTATTTTCTATTGAGTATTTGCCTTTTACGTACAAAAGCATAGTGTTTATCCATTTACCCACTCAAGCACAAAACTCCTGCGAGACAGCCTACTTTCAGTGGTGAAGAAACCCTATCTCCTGAGTCTTCTAGTCTTTCTCCAGCTCAGACGATTCACTGTCTTGGTCTTTTGTGCTGTAATCCGGTGTAAGCGCTTTCACAAACAGGCTACAGGCAGAAGGTACACTGCCCGTCTGTGAGCTGATCTCATAGATTAGAATAGATGTGACAAATGAATTGCCCTGGGGGATGAATAAAGGTTTTGGATTTGCATCAGAGCAGGTGCCGATAAAGTTCATGTTTTGAGTAACTGAGAAAAACAAATAGGTATATGTAAACAATAACTATTTACGGTGTAAGTGTTAAGTGTATTGTGAAAGTAGCTCTTGTTCCCCCTAGTGGTTGAGTATTTTTATTGTATTATTGAGCTGCTGTGTTATTTCCTATGTGGTGATATAAAGTCATAGTGTCGCACAAATCAATGTGTTCTGTACGCCATTTGAACATTATCATACCTGTCCATTTTTACATGACGTCAGAGGATATTTAAACTTGGTGAAAAGTAACCCAGAACACTCCTGGGTTACTCTTGGCAGAAGTAAACCAGGAAGTCCAGTGACCAACAAAAAAGTAACCCAGAAGTAAACCAGGAAATCTGGTGACCAGACAAAACTGGTCTGACTTATAATAATCAGTATGTTTCCATAGTAATTCTTTATGCTGTTGTGTGTTTTTCCAGGCCTTCCAGAACAATACTACAGCCTTACGTGGTTCTTGAGTCCCGTTTTGGGCCTCATGTTCACCCCTCTGATTGGCTCAGCCAGTGACCGCTGCACCCTGAGGTGGGGCAGGAGACGACCCTTCATCCTGGCACTTTGTATAGGCACTCTCATCGGGGTGGCTCTCTTTCTCAATGGATCATTAATAGGTATTGTATAGCTTACACAATGCATACTTTGTGTTCATGTAACCCCCTATTCACACAAACTTACTTAATGTCCCTTTTCACTACATCCATACACTCCTTTCATTCTCCAGTGTTAAAGTCACACCGTGTAACATTCTGGAGATGGCACGTCATCTGCATGGTTCCATAGAATGAGAAGTTTAAAACCATAGTTGTAAATATTCTTCATTGAGATATATTATGTTTTATGCCATGCTGTGGAACATTATAGCCAAAGGAACAACATTTCCATTAAAACTAGGAGAAGGAGAATTTCTTCCAGGCCAAGTAAGAGTCAGGTTGGGGAGATGCAAGCCTGCTCACAGTAAGGACACATGTTTTTTAGTGCAATTTAACCATCTGTTTTTTGGAGTTACAAAGTTACTGTAAAGTTGCATGGTGGTGCTTTAACCTTAGTCTCCGTTATATACTGTCCAGAATTGTACATGCCCAATTAAACTTCTGGCCCTTCTAACTTGATCTCTAAGACACCCAATAGTTTAAGATGGTACCATTTACCATCCTGTAAACTGTCTAGACTTCACACATTTTCTTGTGGTGTTCTCGCCTGAGTTTACAAAAGCCTCTTTTCCACTGGCACGGTTCGCTTGGGGCCACCTTGGAGCGGGTCTGTTTGGTGTGGCCCCCTCCAGCCAATTTGCGTTTCCATGCTTTTAGCACAGCTCCGGGCTCATGGACGGGTTTCTGCTGTGGAGAACTCTGATATCACCCAAGCATAACTAATATTAATTTGGTAAATAAAATCTAAATTTTACCTGAATTATACTCAGAATTGTGTAGCTGATCTCAACAATTCACAAAAAGACGTTTAGTAATTTCAATTTGTTGGCACTGTGAGACAAAGACAAAGCTTCTTCCAGTTTATTGTCAGCTTTTTCTGCATTTATTTCATTTCTTTGCGCCTCTGTGCCACATTTTAGTGTCTTTTTATGTAATGCATTGTGTTTAGCTCATGTTAGATTCAATATGCACTGGAAATATTATATTATTGATCTTTATACACAAGTGCTGTGCATCCATAAACAGGAAACAGCTGTGGCATTCGTGCTAGGTTTTGTTTTCAAGTTGCTATAACTGGAATGACAGAGGTTTATCACAAGATCAAGTCAGCATTTGGAGAGAAATTATTTTATGTTTATATTTGCTTTTTTGCCATCTTGTTTTCGCCTGACTGTGCTCTCTCTCTCTTCCTGGCCCTTTTTGGAGCTAGTTCCCTCCAGGGAACTCAAATGGAGCAGTACGGTTCACTTTAGACTGTGGAGGCACTTGCAGCCTGAACCTATCCAGTGGAAACGAGGCAAAACTATATAAAAACACACTGGTATTCTCATTCCTATCACAGTTTAAGAGCACTGGAAAGACTTTTATGGCTGTACTCTCAGTAAGAGGATTATGTAACAACGACCACATTAATCTTGGAAAGCAGCATTAAAAGAGGCACATTTTGGCCAAGCTTTTAATAATATGATTAGTAAGTCTGCATCTAAATGATCTGACATTATGGGTTATAACAGCATCCCAATACAATATAAACTAGCAAACATCAGAGGTTTGTCATCTCTGTACCCAAAATATTTACCCAGTACGCACTTGTCATGGGTCATAACATTTGTAATTACGGTAACTGGAACGTCTATTGCCAAAAGCTGTCCCTGTCCAATGGATAAACAGATGTTAGCTCATTACATCATTCAGAGTCACACTAAGGTCATTTGCATACAATCACATTCATTGATTAGCTGTAGGCTATGCTACACAAATAAAGATCTATGCTGGGTCTATGTCAGCTGTTTTTTGCCTCTTGCATAATCAGTTATGTATAAATATGCAAATACATTGTTAACCAGGGTCACATTGGAAAAAGTTAAACAGTAAAGAATATAATGATAAGCTTTGAGAAGAAATGGATATAAAATAAACATTATAGGAATTTGACTACTTTCTTTGTTATTAAATTTACTAGCTGTGCAATATTTGTGGTACAGTTAAGATCTCTTAATTATGAGATATTGACAATTCATCCTTTATAAACACTTCATATTTTTGCTTTGCCAGATTTTTGGTGTTTCAAATGCCAGTCTACACCCATTTAGCCAAGTCCCCTACTTTTAAGGTTTCGTGATGTTATTCAATTATTTCTCTGCCTTGGGGACTTCACACATTCCCAAACCACACCCAAACTGCACCCTGTATTGATTCAACAATAATTAAAACCTGCCATCACATCCTCACCACATAGACCGAACTGCCAGAACACTGGATGTGTCCTGCTGTTAGTTATGGACATGTTGCACAACAGTCATTCTTGGCCTATGAATAAATAGAACAAAGTCAAATTAATTTTGAATGGTGATATAAATAACAATAAACAGGCTGTGTGAGTTTCTGTTAGCTGTATTCTTTGTGCAGTGGTCTGTGCAAAGGTCAAAATTTAGCAAAACAAACCAGTTTACCTGTGATAGGAAAAGAGGAAATGCATATTCATCAATGTAGAGGGTAGTGTATAATTAATCAAAAGGCTTAACTAGATTAGATGCTAGATGAAAATGACCCTAAATCAATGGCTAAATCAAATATATTTGCATTATTAAATTATGTTCTCATAAACTTGTATACAGATATTATAAATAAATATTACACTAAAATGAAATCTACCAAAGCTCCTTCCACACATAGGTCATCTTTTATCACACAGTAGTGATTTTCTAATAATATATATCATTATTTTAAAAAATTACACTAATACTAATGTCAATTTTGTCTCAATAAATTTTGCAACTTAGCCAAAGCGTGTTGCCACTGTGATAGGATAAACATACCTGACAATTAAGTTTTAAATGTAGTAGTAGTTTAAAATTTCTTGTGTTTGAGAACACCATATTATACATGCATTATACTATACACAAATCATGAGAAAATCTTCTATAGTAATCTTAAGAGCCTGCGCCTACGTGTGGTGTGTGTGTTGACATGGGAACCCAGGAGCAGGCAGTTCACAGGGATTTGCTTCCTGTTTGCGTCCTGCTTTCGACCAATCACGTTCAACTTCCTGTCAGCCTGCCTGGCTACCAAGCAGTACCACCCCATTGTCCAAAACCATAGTACACACTGAAGCTGACTCACCCTTTGACTTTTTCTATGAACGTTTCCGAACATTAATGCATTTTGTTCTCATGTCATATTTGGGTCATTCATATCATGTCAAAGCACTAAGCAGCTTATAGGAGGTCAGAGATGATGTGAGGCACATGTGGTTGATGCAGTGCACTGTGGGTAATGTATAGTGATGTGTCCATGCAAAGAGAAACCAAGCTAATCACTTATTGATCATATTTGCAGTTCACTGAGAGTTCATCCAGTCCTACAATAACCAGCATTGTTTTAGCAGCTTAACAGAATTATAAATACAAGCAGATTATTCACACACTGAACAAGAATGAATAACACTGAGATTATGGCTAATTTGATACTAAAAAGGCTTAATAGTTTTGGTTCATTGGTAAACCATTGATTTCACAGTAAAATTTTGACTTGTAGCTTGATGTTCTACTGTGTTTATTCATGTTGTATGCCTCTGTCTTCTTCTTATTTACTACTTATTATTGTAAAATGATACATAATAAACAGTTATACCATTATTGAGATACAGAAGTACATATATGTTACATATTGTTGTAAATTATTATAAAACTGTTTTTCTTCCTGTCTATTGCAGGTCTGGCATTGGGCGATGAACAGGGCAGTCAGCCTATAGGGATTGTCCTGACCGTTTTAGGGGTGGTGGTTTTAGACTTTTGTGCGGATGCGACGGAGGGTCCAATCAGAGCATACCTGCTGGACGTGGCTGACACTGAAGAACAAGACATGGCCCTGAACATCCACGCTGCATCGGCTGGTACGAAAAATGCAACCAAGAAAATATAATAGAAAAAGTTATTAACTCTTTTGTTTTCTGTCCATATGAAGGAAAAAGTTTTATGACATGAAAATGTGGTTCCTAAATATGAATGTATTTTACTCTTTAATAAAAATAAAAATGGCTGCATATATTACGTTGTTTCCCATGTAGTCCTGCGTCAACTTTATCTAATTGTTTAAATGATGGTAGTTACAAACAAAGTTTAATCTACCATACAGTTTGCCAATGTAGTCATAGTTTATTTTCTTCTTTTATTATCAGTTTTCTACAAAAAAAAAAAAGTCAATGGAATGGGTGCCAAAATAAAGTACGTATAGCAGATTTTCATTGAATGACTTTATATGTGTCCATTAGGTCTTGGTGGTGCAGTGGGATATGCTCTGGGAGGTCTGAACTGGACCCACACGTTTTTGGGAGCAGCCTTTAAATCGCAGGAGCAGATTCTGTTCTTCTTTGCAGCGATCCTCTTCACCGGGTCTGTGGTACTGCACTTGTTCAGCATCGAGGAGCAGCAGTACATGCCCCAGCATGACCGTCTTGATCAGGTTAGTTCATTATGCACCTTGTATAATATTTTTTTTTAAATAAGTTATTAATTAATACAATGATGGCAGCTTAGACCTCTGCCAAGGGACTAGGGCCGATCATGCAATGTAATAGAGATTGTGCCTAGTATTACTTCATACTCACCATCTCCTAGCTCAACAACCCCTGAAACCCCTTTCTCTTAAATGCCCTAAAACATATCTGAGGACTTCGGGGACCGGCCTGCTGCTGGTGCTTACAATCGGAACAAAACATGGGGAATTAGTGTTTCAGTTTTATGGAGCTAAAACCTGGAACAATCTTCCTGAAGATGTGAGACAGGCCTCTACTTTGATGGTTCTCTTTACCTGTTCATATGACTAAAAGGTTTTTAGTCGTTCTCTTTTACTGTTAATTTTATGATTATATTTGGATTTGTTAGTGTTGTGATTTTAATGTCTTTCATATTCTGTAAAGCACTTTGAATTACTTTGTGTATGAATTGTGCTATTTGTGCTTTGTGTATGGATTGTGCTATACAAATAAAATTGCCTTCCTTCAGGAGAGTCCAGATCCCGCCCAGTCTCAATCATTGCCCAATGGGAAGGCAGGATTACTCGCCCCAAAACTGGAGATGATTGGAGAAGATGAAACGATGGACAGTTTTGACCTCTATGACCCTTATGGAGATGACCAATCCGATCATGATATGGACATGGACTTCCTGGAAGTGGAGCTTGTGAGGAGTAAGTGAATTATTGCTTTTCAGTTTGATGAATTAACAAATACATAAACAAACAAATAAATATATTGAATGGATTGGTTAGTTAATATGGAAATTAGCTTTGTGCCTCTTGCCTTAAAGGTGCACCTGGTAAATTTTCTGTTGGAGTGTTCACCACCTGCTTGTCTCCATAAAGATTTTATTTCTTTGCTCTGAATTTTCCACAGCATGGCATTAAGTTTATTTATCTACAGGGAGGCATAGAGGTAGAAGTAGTAGTTTAATATCATTCCTTTGAACATGCTAAGTAAAGCGGTCACATTCTCCAGCTTGCATATCTAATCTACTCCTCTCTCCTCAGGTAAAAGTGACAGTGTTTTGGCCATGGCTGATGCAACCCTGGACCACATAGAACATGACTCTTGGTTTTTGTGCCACTTGGAGCCGTCCATTTTTGCCGATCGCCTGTCTCCGTACAACAGCTCCTCTCCTCCCGCCTCTACCTCCGTCTTCCCTCCCCACCACGCTACGCCTCCCCCGGGTAACGCTAACATCCGTCGCAGCAGCAGCGCAGGAAGTCAAGACCTACTCCGCCCACACATCAACCACCATCACCAACAAACTCATCAAACACACATACCCAAAATATCCCGGTTATCAATGTTTTTGCAAGAAATGGAGAATGATGACGGACAAGAGGCGTTGCTAAATAATCAACTGAATGAGCAGCGTACGTTAAATGGCAGACTGTTAGCGGGTGTAGCTAATGGTGATGGATCAGGTGGCGATGCTAACAAGCTCAGCACGAAAGGTCAAGCTCACCGTGCTGGGATGGTCAAAGGTGAGAATGGCAAGGATTGGATTTTAAATCATAAAAAAATTGAAGATTACACATAGTATGTATATTTTCTGTATATTTTTTGAGAGTATTACAGTAATATGTAGTCTTTATATTTATTAAACTATTATTTATTATTTTATTTTAACATATAGTACACAACAATGAACAACACTGACATATAGAAATTGACATACCAAGAACAATAATTATAAATAGTAAGATGATAATAAAAGTACACAGAACTACTAAAAGCTAATTCTTTACCATCTTGTGTATTTTTAGCTGCCAGTACCGGAGCTGCAGTTCGTCACTCTCGATATCGCCACACCTTTTACAGGCAGCCATCTTGCACTTTCTCGTACTATGGTCGCGTGGGGAGTCATCGCTACCGTTACCGTAGAGCCAACGCCGCTTTCCTGATCAAACCGTCTCGCAGCATGAACGACTTGTACGAAGTGGAGGCCCGACATCGTAGAAGAAACAGGCAGAGGAACAGACATCGTAGTGGAAATACGAACTCTTCCAGTGGGGACACAGAGAGTGAAGAGGGAGAGGTATGTCCACACAACTTAGCAACAAAGAAATATAGTCCAGTAATTTCAACCCTAACTACTACTGTGCCATCGCTGTCTCAGAAGTATTTATATAGTTTTACTTACAATTACCATTTTTTATCTGGGTTGCCTGTTTTTATTCTTTGGCTGTTCTTGAACTTTGTGTTGCAACTCTGTAATTTCCCCATTGTGGGATAAATATCTTATTATATTACTTTGGATTTCACTTCACACCGGTTCAAGTTTGAAACCAGTTTAGTCCTGGTGTATACTTGGTTTGGTCCTGCTCTAGTATTGGTTCAGTTCCTGATTTAGACCCTGGTTTAGTTCCTGGTTTATTTGTTATTCCAATTTATTTTTCAGATGTATTTTTAGACAACAGTGTATGAGAGACACCATTGTCTTCTCTATTAATTGGCACCGCTGCTGTCATTATTGGAAAGACTGCTATTGCACGGGCTACACTTGCACGGGCCACTACTTGTAATAGGCTAGCAGAGAAGGACTTAATTATCTCCTGGTCCAAACAAAGCCTAACTTAAAAATTAAGCCTAAACCATAACTGAAAACAGGAATCTGTCTATAAATTAAACCCAATACCTACATGAATAGCAAATGACTCCTGGTTCCTATGTAGTCTCTTGGACATTTTAGCCTTACATGTTTTGGCTCTCGTCCTTCTCTCTTAGGTTGAGACCACAGTGCGCCTCTTGTGGCTGTCCATGCTGAAGATGCCTCCAGAGTTACTGCGTCTGTGTGCGTGCCACCTCCTCACCTGGTTTTCCATCATCGCCGAAGCTGTTTTCTTTACCGATTTCATGGGACAAGTCATCTACCATGGAGATCCCACTGTACGCCAGTCAATTTGCAGTTTTAATCATTCAACATTTTGATTGGTTTTAGTTAGTAATTTTAAACTTAATATTTGATTTAAATTTTCTAGGCTCCTGCAAACACCACTGAGTTTGACAATTACCAAAATGGTGTTCAAATGGGGTGCTGGGGGCTGGTTATATATGCTCTAACTGCAGCTACATGTTCAGGTAACAATAACTATTATTATTTATAGCATACATCATATGTTGATTTTTGTTTTATTTATTTATTTATTTATTTTATTAATGTGTATGTAATGTGTCCTTTTTCATCCAGCAATTCTTCAAAAATACTTGGACAACTTTGACTTGAGCATAAAGGTTATCTACATCCTGGGAACACTTGCATTTTCTATAGGTACATGGACAAACATCATACAAACATTGTTCACATAGAAACTAAAACATAAACAAATAATTTCTTATTTTATAGGCACGGCGGTCATGGCGTTATTTCCAAATGTGTACGTTGCCATGGTCATGATCAGCAGCATGGGCATTATCTCCATGAGTATTTGCTACTGTCCCTATGCTCTGTTAGGACAATACCATGAAATCAAAGAGGTATGTGTTTTAACTTTCTTAAATCAAATTAGTCTTTAAATGTACCCATACACCACCTTGTCAATGCCCAATCTTGTCTAACCTCAGAAGCAGGCTCGGGCTAGTTAGGGCCTAAAATACCAAGTGATGTAATAGGCCTGCAGTGGCTTTTGGGCAAACTATTAAGCAAGACACTTCACCAACCCTGCCTATGTATGAATGTGGTGTGTGTGAAGGAGTCAGTGGCTCAGATTGAGCAGCCTTGCTTCTGTTACTCTACCCCAGGGCAGCTATGACTTCAGTTGTAGCTGACTACCACCGAGTATGAACTGAATGAATAAATAATGCACAAATCTGTAAATTGTAAATTGTAAAGTGTCTCAAAAAGACTAATATTTTATAATTGTTATGTAATTGATTAATGTAGATTTTTATTTATTTATCTTATTTTTTTTTAACAGTACATCCATCACAGCCCTGGTAACTCAAGAAGAGGCTTTGGTATCGACTGTGCAATCTTATCCTGCCAGGTATAGACCTTTTTAAATAATCACAAATATGCTGAACATTTCCTTTTGTATTTACACTATAAATGTGCTTTATTTTAACTCACTCATTCATTACACTTCAGGTGTACATCAGTCAGATCTTGGTGGCTTCAGCGTTGGGAGCAGTTGTGGAAGCTGTGGGCAGTGTACGTGTCATTCCCATGGTGGCCTCCGGGGGCTCTCTGCTTGGTTTCTTCACAGCCTGGCTCTTGGTGATCTATCCTTCTCCAAACAGCAGTGATGCAGATTCTACCAAAGCATCAGAGAAAAAAGCCTTGACAACACCAGAAAACTCCAATGATAACTCTGTCGCTGTGGTAATCGTCAAAGAGAAACCAAGCTTCTGGAAACTCAACAAAGAGGGGAAGGCAGCTACCACCACCTCTTCAAGTCACACAGAGAATGAGTCTGTACTGTGACGGGTTGAAAAGACGTTCATTGACTTTTAAAAGCCTCCGTCCACATTGCAACAAGACAGAGAGGAGATTTTGTTCCTGGTTCTAGGAAGATGGTTTTATTTCCTAGAACCAGGAACGGGACCAGCATCACACCAGACCAATATTTGAAAGTTAAAATCATTCACTGTCGGCCATCTTTGAAATTCCTTCCACTTCTCCTTGAATGGACTACGGACTGATTAGCTAGAAGTCATTATTAATTTATTGGTGGTGCTTCTATATAAGGAGTTTGTGTCGTGTCTCTCAGGACCTCTAGGAGGTGATACTGAGCCACCGCCTGGAAAAAACAAGATATCTTCAGGGGACTAAAACACACAATCAAAACCAGTAAAGGACACTGAAAATGAACATTTAAAAGCTGCAGATGCAGGAAACCGTTCTTCCTTGCTGTGGAGTTGATTGAATGTCAGCCATTTTCGATGTTTGCTGACGTGGTTGAGAATAAACAACAAAACTGCGTCGTGGGACTCTTGACCACTGCAGTAGCTTTAAGACATTTGGAAGTGGCATTTTTCAAAAGCCTGGATTCGGATCATTGCTGATGCTTGATCCAAAATGTTTTAATATTGCCCTTCCTTATGTTTCTGTCAGGGCAAGTTGATTCAGCTCAAGTAGCCTATACACAAATCAGGCATAACTTAATGACCACTTCATCCTACAAAAGGTGTTCAAAACTTTTAAGCAAGTTTGACAAGGGCCAAACGATGGCTAGATTGCAGTGGCCAGTGTCACTCAAAAGTGGTCCGAGCAAGAATCACTGAGGATGTAAGGAAGTAGTGAAGGCTGACCAAGCTGATTTGAATCGAACGAAGTATAGTTCTTGTATTTGAGAGATGATCTTAACGTTATGCCTGATTGGTGAACATTCAGTTATATTAAAATGTATATTGGGTAATTTCCAGGACAAATGAGCATAGATGCAATATGTGCAGTATACAGGGCATTACAATCTTAAATATTTTTTGACATACATAGACAGATCAAGGTTTATTTTAATTACGTAATTTAGACAAGACTTAATGCTGCATGTCGTACCAAACAAGTGAGGAGACGATCTTCCTCCTCCAGCTTTGATTTAACTTACAGAAGATGCTGTTTAAGCACAACTAGCTGAGCCATTGAGTGTTTAAAAATATGTTATTTTTGAAGTGGCTTCCATCTTTGTTGTGCTCAATG
The DNA here is from genome assembly GCF_009829125.3 of Periophthalmus magnuspinnatus. NCBI lineage: Eukaryota > Metazoa > Chordata > Actinopteri > Gobiiformes > Gobiidae > Periophthalmus > Periophthalmus magnuspinnatus. The sequence goes on along the minus strand of NC_047136.2, from coordinate 10,399,020 downwards.
TAAAGTAATGCCTCGATTGTCAGGAATATGTAGCCTATAAGTACGACAGGGTTGACTTTTAAGTGTGAGTTGGTTCCACTGTATTTTGGGCCAAATTTAATCAGGAAAGAAGTCATGTTGTATGGCTTGTGTTGTGCGTGAATGAAGGTTTACAAAAGGATAGAAAGAGAGCTTGGTGGAGGCACAGGGTTTATTATATGCTAGTTATAGCAGTTACAAAAAATATGGAAATGTTGGTTTTTACATGGAGGAATACTTGCGTTGAATTAGGTATTTCAATATTTGGGCTTTTTAAAAAATACTATTGTTTGGGTGGCTGAAAACTGCCACAGGGTTTATTTAGAATTTGGGAGGTTGTTGTATTTGAAACATTCATAGTGATTGTGTTTTGTGTTTTGACAAATCAGACCATTCGTTGCAATAACAGCCTTTTAAAAAAAAAAAGAAAAAAAAGAAAAAAAAAGGTGAAAAATTAAGATCAGAATTATATGGGTTGACAAGGGTTTGCAAATTTGTATTTGGTAAAGGCTATGAGTTTTAACATGCAAATACGTTGCAGTGGTGAATGTTAGCTGAAATTAATCTTAATTTTACTGTTGGTGGTTTTAAGGATAATTCATTTAACAGAGAAGTTCTCAAAAGTTGTGATTCCTATTTTTAACATTCAGGTACATTCAGTTAATCTCAATGCAGATTACAGCAATATTTTGGCTTTGAAATTATCAAGATCTTTGTGGTTTTCAAGGGAATCATAATCCCTGGAGTAAAAACAGACAAGGACAAACTCGTATAATAAACCTATAGAGATTTTGGTGGTTTTGCATGTGGCAACAGCAATATGCATGTGACACCAAAGTATGTAGAAAAGTCACTTGAGCTTCTTGTCCTGATTGGTTGTTAGGGATGTGTGTGCTGCAAAATGCATGGCTGGATGTTTTTGTCTTTTGTTTAAAATTGTTGAAGTCTTGACTTAAAGTAGTCTCAGTACACTCTTAAAATCGCATGTGACTTCTGATGTTTTTGCACAGCTCACCTCAGTTGTTAGAAAGACACTCCCTGTTTCTAAGGCAACAACCGCCATACTTGAAGTGTTCCCATGCAGTTGTACACGTCTCGTCCCAAGCATTTTTCTACGTAAAAATACAAAATAGACTTTATACATAGACTGGGGAATGTCCTGACAGCATTGGCCTCTCGCTTGGCATGCTGGGAAGTTGAGTTCTTGGTTCTTGATTCCATCTTTATGAATGAATGTGAAGTGATTGAAAAAACCAGGAGGGTTGCACCAAGTTTGCACATGTTAAAAAGTTACAATAGCATTGTCTTGCAAAAGGAAGAACTGTGGATATTTATTTTTTGAGCTTTCTTGTCTGTATAAGAGACACTTTCCAAATGAATAATGAAACCTGATCCAATTTGCTGTTCTGGAGGTTGTTACTAAAAGGTGTGTTTAACTGTCATCTCAGTGTTTGTTGTTTAAAATCAAAACCGGTTTACACTTTTTTTCTTGATGGCTGCAATACAGAAAAGATATTTGTATTAATCTTTACACTCTAATTTGTGATTTTTCGTTCAAGGCAGGGCCATAAAACCACAAGAGTTTGCACTTTTCCCGTGGAGGCCATTTTGGCTCCAACAGGCATCCGAAACAGGTGCTCCTAGTGCCAGCTCAAATGATCTCTGAATGTTGAGTTTGTTGTCACTAATGGCAACGCAGGGGCAATGTAATGTTAAATAAATCCACCTCAGCCTGGTTTAGTTTTGCCTTCAATGAGATGAGAAAGTTGCCTATATTATTCTTCGAACTTGAGAGGTCGAATCAAGATTACTTAAAGAATGGGAAAGCACGTATGCGCAGTGTACTATAATATATATGCCTTGTTATTTTGAAAAAGAAGATGTAAATATACTTACTCCTCTTTTAGTTTCTTCTTTTTTGCTGCTATAAAAAGATGATTATTTTTGTTAGTTTTGTTTTCTATATAAAGACTGTATATATCTCTATGTATGTAAATATGCTTGAGCCTTCATATGTAGGACTCTGGATGAACACTGTATTGAACGCACCTTTAAAATCTGTTCAACTAAACTAATATGACTCCTGTTTTATTTATTCTTGTAGTCTTGAAATGCTTAAATTTGTTTCAATTATGTGGTTGTTTAGGTGAAAAGTTTGATTTTTACAATTTTAAGCTACAGGAGGCAGGACAACATTAATGAATACATTTTGGTTATGGCTATGGTTATATCAGGATGCAGTTATTGACTCACTTATCAATAAAATATCTATGTCCAACTTGATATGGTAGTTTCTGCTAAAATATACTACTATTTTGTCACAATTTATATGCACTTCACATCATTATAATGCCTTTAAAGAGCTAACTAAAGCCAACTTTAGTGTGAAAAGTGAGAAAAAAGGATGCTGCACATTACAACTACCAGAGGAACACCAAATATATAAGGTTTATGGATGCACTGAACCTGAAGTTAGTGCAAGAGTATGCAAAAGTCAGGGTCGAATTGGCAGGTGATTAAGGCCATAAAAAAGAAGTGGCTGAAGAAGGAACTTTGCGCACTGACCCCAGTTGCCCAGACTCGCTGATGCGCACTTTCACGTCTGTTTTTACGTCTGAAATCAGCAGGTTCAAAGCCGCAGTCCCGTGATGTTCTGGGGTCAGACCCCTGAGAAAAGAGGAACTGGTGTTTTGCAGAATCAGATTTCCTCTCATGCAGACACTCAACAGGCGTGTGCTCCGTCTGGGTCTTTTTGTGCAGAAACTGGAGAGGAAACACGAAACCTGTCATATGGCAGCGGCTGCTAGAGATGATGTTATGTGTCAGGGATGTACTTAAGCAGACAGCTGGATAAAGTTACAGCCCGGGAACATTATGTGAAGTGACCGGTAATAACCTGCCCCTCTGAAGGATTATAGTATAACACTCGATATAAGGATTCATATTTCTGCTCTCATGCTCTTAGGTGTTCAAAGGACTCAAGATTTATTATATAATCTGATTCCATAGTTACAAGTAACAGTAATAATAGTAATAAAATGCTGATTCTACACATTTCAAAACATATGTGACAAACCGCAGTGTAATAATAGGCAATATTACAATTAAAATCTGGCTTTTGCAAGTTATTAGTTCTTAACCTAACCACTGCCCTTGTCTGGTGAAGGCTGGATCAAATGGCAAATAATAAGAACATTTTAGAAGAAAATTCCCAACAAATAGCCTAGGTATAGCCCCCAAAACTTTAAATTTAATTGGAATATAAGAAGCAGTTACATTAATTGTATATGAAACTTCTTTAATACACTATTATGCATAAATTAACCTTAAAACGATGGTAGGCTATTCATAATTGTAATGAATATGAGAAGCTTTAGTAAACCAATAAAACCAAATTTAAATCAATTTTGTACATACATTTTATCAGGTTATAATACATATAAACACCTCCAGTTCTTACAGTGATTGAATTCAGTCAAATATGAACTTAAGAGTAAAACGTGTATAACTTTAAAATCAAATGTTACAATAAACGTGAAACATAATAGATAATATTAAAGCTAAAAGGTTTACAAATATACAATGAGTTATGTCTAAAATAATAAAATATGACAAGATACAGTAGAAAAAGTTTCATATATGTAATTTCATGTGCAAAGTATTTTTCAGTCTTTCCAGTTTGTGTAATGGGAGTTTTGTATGTAGTGTCCACCCAAAACAATGACAGACAGAGATACAAAGGCTATAATAAAACAAGCAATTTATGTTTTCATGCACTTACTGTTTAACACTGTTTGAATACAAAAACTTGCATGAAAAGTATATGAACTGGTATGTTCAGCAAAGTAAATATGTTTTGTCATACTTGCTTTGGACTTGTCCGTACAGTCTTTTATTATTGGGAACTTACTATCGATTTACTTCCTCAGCAGGTGGAGCAGGCTCTGTTGGAGATTTTGTTGTAAACAGATCTTTGTTCTTCACATGACCATCACATGGATCCTTCATTCACATTGGAGTAAACCTCAAACATTATTCAACATTTCACTGTTATCCAGTTTTTTGTTTCTCAAGCCCAAGGATTATAAAGTCTAGAAAATCCGTGGATTAAAAAAAAGCAGTTTTACTCCACTTTCCATATTGCAATTTTTCCGTCCTGTTTGGCTGCTCCACTGAGCACATAGCGGTCCTCAGCGGAGCACAGTCCAGTCACTTTGTCTGTGTGTCCATGTAGCTCCTTCAGCAGTTGGTGGCGCTCTGCATCCAGGATATAAATCTTTCCTTTGGTTGAACTACGGCCCAGGCCTCCAATCCATACCTAGATTTAAAAAGATAATTAAAGCTTGTATCTGGTAATAACGTAGTTGGATAATTATTTTACATTTTGGTCATCACAAACTTTAATCCCAAGTTTAAAGGGCCTATAATATGCTATTTTCTGGTCTATGCTATAATTTTGTTTCCTCATCAAAAACAAACCAGTTGTGTTTTGTTTCATTCACACATGTTTAAAACATAAATCCTGCATATTTAGTATTTAGTATCATATTTAGAGTTCTCCTGAAACAGGAAACAACCTGTTCCACCTTGTGATGTCATGGGGTAGTACAGGAAGTTCTCCACTGTGTTTTTAAACTCCATACACCTTCACTAGAGTTATTTGGATGATTTCAGCCCTGGAATTGCCAATCTCTACTGAACAAACGGTAAAAGGAGCTGTTAACTTGAAATCTACAGATTCATGACATCACAAGGTGGAACAGGGCATTTTGAGCTTTGGAGATGTAAACAGACTAATGATAAAAACGTGAATGAAACAAAACACAACTCCAGGTATTTTTTTGAGGAGGTAACATTATAACATGGCTTAAAGCTCACAGCAATCTATTTTGTGTAATATAGGACCTTTAACCATGTTCTGTATATTCCGTTTGTATTGTACTGCAAGCATTTTATATCACAAATAAAGAAAATCGCTAATCTACCTGGTTTTTGACTTTGATTATACAGTGGCACCCGATGCAGTCTGGAAGCAGAACTCTGTGAAACGGTCTGCTTGTGTCCTTCATGTGCCAAATGGAGATCTCCCCAGAGTCGGCACAAATGCTCCACATCTCCTCAATCTAAAACACCATGTATATACTGGTTAGGCACAGTTCATTTTCAGTTTATCAGACTTTAAACAATTATAAAAATATAGAAACAAAGACCAAGTGCACCTCAGGTAGAAGCAGGATTGAGCTGAAACTAGCCAGTGATCCTTTTTGCTGTTCAGGTAAATGCAGACGATGTTTTATATTGCCGCTCCTAAAGACCTCCATTACACAGTCCCTCGAGCCTGAGAGGAAAGACAATATACTGTTAAGTTTATGTATGTTTTAAGTTTTTTTTCTTAATTTTTTAAAATAAAAAAGTATGGTACTTACAGCACCAGAGTGTCCCATTGTAACTGGTTACATATTGTAAACGATCACAACTCAGGCGAAAGTGCTTTTTTGCCTTAATTAATAAAAAAGAGAATAAGAAATGAATTGCAACAAGTAATGTTCATTGTTAAAAATAAATAATTTCTACATTACACACATTGCAGAATAAATGATTAACTTAGTCCTTCACCATACATAATGATGTAAAAACATACTTCTAGAGTTGCAATGTCCCACAACATAACAGTTCCCTCGGCACTGCAGGAGTATGCCACCTTCTGGCTGAAAAGTAGACAGTTTTTTTTAAAGTGTGTAATTTTATAGAATATAATTTATAAATATATAACTAAATAATCAACAAAGACATTATATTATATATATATAATATAATATTATATTATATTTAATGTTCAAACTGATAAACTTAGTTTTTATTCAAATATTCACTCATTTTCAATTTGATGCCTGCAACACAGTCCAGTAAAGTTGGGGCAGGCGCATGTTTACTACTGTGTTACATCACATTTCCTTTTAACAACAATCAAGTGTTTGGGAACTGAGGACACTAATAGTTCAAGCTTTGCAGGAGGAATCCTTTCCCATTCTTGCTGAATGTACAATTTCAGTTGCTCAGCAGTCCGGGGTCTCCGTTGTTGTATTTTGCGCTTCATAATGTGACACATATTTTCAATGGGAGACAGGTCTGGACTGCAGACAGACCAGTCTAGTACCCGCACTCTTTTACTATGAAGCCACGCTGTTGTAACACATACAGAATGTGGCTTGGTATTGTCTGGCTGAAATAAGCAGGGACGTCCATATATATATATATAATATATATATAATATATATATAATATATATATATATATATATATATATATATATATATATATATATATATATATATATATATATATATATATATATATATATATATAATATATATATATATATAATATATATATAATATATATATAATATATATATATATAATATATATATATATATATATTCAGACTATGGAGAAGGAAATGTGAGGTGATGATTATTTTTTGTATGAATTATGTCAATGATTAAAAGTCTCCACTGTTTATTTTCAGAACATTAATAATGAACACATTTTAAAATGTGTTTTTAATAAGACAAAATAAATTGAATAAAAACAACAACAAACAACTATATAATAACAATATAAGGGAAAAATTGTGACACATTTTTGGCACCCCAGCACAAGTATATTGTCTTATTTGTACATACATATTTGGGAGACGTCGTGTTTTTTTGTAGACACAAAATACAATACCAAATAAAGTTTTGTGTATTTCTATATATTGCTGTCACTGTCATCTCACCTGTATTTATCAGTGTCCAGAGCAAGCCCGGTGACCTCCGCGCGGTGCTCGGTCAGCTGCCGGTTACAAACCATCGACACTAAACTGATGATGTAGATCACAGAGTCCTCTGAGCCCATCCACACCTGGTCTCTGTCCACTCCCAGCATGCAGTTCTATAAGGAAAAGACACTGCTTTACTACAGAACACAGTTTTTCAAAGGAATACATCTGACTGAGTGCATTTGCAGATTATGAATTTTGAGCGGCTATATGATTTTAGTCAAGCTGAGGTTTGTTTGTTTTTCTTGGAATGTTCAGTAGTATGGCATTAAATTCATCTACCTCTCCGGAGACAAGTGGTGATGACACAAGATTAAGTTACATGTCAAATCTGTCTGAGAGGCAATTACACTCACATTAAGAGTTTACTATCACTTTCTAATAAATAAAAGTGAGAATGCCACAATAAGTTTAATGCTATACAATGGAACATGCGTGGAAAGCAAGAAAAGTTACAATGCACCTTTTAAGTTGTGTAGTGTTAGATATGTTACAGGCAAAGTTGATAATCTAATCATTCTGTAGAATGTCTAGTGTTTTAAGGCAAAGTAGGAAATACATGCTTTATTATCTACTTTGCCTAACGGATTCTTAAGAATATCTAGGCGTTCTGTACTTTACCTCGGCAAAGTGTGACAGACCTTAATTTTATTTTATTTTTTGTTGGATTGGCAGTACAGTTTTTGTTTTGCTTTTTTGCTTTGAGACATTTTTCAGGTGAAATTTGACATTTGCAAGAGTTTCAGTTTTTCTGAAAAAAAAAAAAAAAAAAAAAAAAAATGCGCCCAGCAAAATGCAGTTTTACATTCAAAACTGATCAACTGCCAAAAAGCAAATTTTACCATCAACACTCTCAAGCTTGGTCATGTGTTTTCCTGTGCTCTTTCATTCATTTGACAGTGCAGCGCAGTGACCACCTTAATGCTGCTCTGTGACACAGAATCACTGGTTTAGTGCAGTCGGCGATAGGGGTTCACACTGCACAGTTACACATATGAAAACTGAAAGAGCTATGCTTTTTGTCTAAAAACATTTTTGTTAAGAAATGTACATATTACTGGATTACCACACACTGGATTTTACGGTATTTTATCCAAATACCTACACTGACAAAAATGGAGAGATGTCAAAATAGCATCAAAACCACTTTAGTGGTCTCATCAAGCCTAAATGTAACCTACCCGGTATACTCATAAAACTTCTTTGTAGGCCTATTATGTCCAATAGGTCAGATTTTGTTCTATTATTACATATTACTTGTATCTCGGACATTGTCTTTGGCTATAGTCCATTGACAAAATTAAACAAATGCATGAAAACACTGATAAAAATTCAGTAATGGGATAGTGAAATATAGGCTAAATTTACCAGAAACATACCATCAACAACGAGTAAGACATAATAGTGAATAAGAAAGAGCAAGCTGATTTAACAGTTTACTTTGCCTAAAGGTCATTAGGCAGTCTATAGACTACCTAGGCAAAGAAGAGAATATTGATAATTTCCTACTTCGCCTGGCCATTTCAGATAACCTACTTTGCTTGTAACATATATGAGAAATCATTCATGTTATATTCCAAAATCTATGACATTATTTTAAAATAACAATACTTTGTAATACTAACATGTTCCACTAGGGAGTAGCATTACTCAACATACAGACAGTGCAGTTAGTCTCCACATCAGCTCTGAATGAATTCCTGCCTTACTTTTACCTTAATTTAAACTACAACTACTCCATTGTGTACATCTGACACCATGGTTCAACAACTAAAAAATCAAAATATTTATTGGCCCAGTGATAAACACTGGTCAGGCTTACGTTTGAAAATCCTCTCCCATACCTTAGAGTACGTTAACGTACTTCATGTGACTGTGACTGCACGCTTGTGGTCAGCCAATTTCCAAATACTTTCAACTTTTTAACACAAAACTTCAATATGACAAAATGATGAAAGCTTGGTACAGTTGTGTTGATTCAAGAGTAGAAGAAAAACTTTGAAATGTCCTCCGTTCAAAAACATGTGGTTCAAAGCTTTGCAGATAGACATTGCAATGTTTACTCAAATCAACAGAAGAGAAAAATGTAAGGAGAATAGCTTTATCTGTATCTGATGTTGAAGGCATGTGAGTTATTACTAAAGTTGATAAGAATTCATCAAAATACAGTAAATAGAGGGCCTTAATATGAATTTACAGTAGTCTATATATTAGAGACTTGGTATTGCAGTTAAGATATATGTTCTGTGCTTCATACATGATGAACAGAATATCAAACAAAAACACATTTTTATTACTTTATGAAATGTAAAGCATTATACAGTGTTTGTAACTGCTGTGACACGTATGAAAAAAATATAACTATATTCTATTCTTTAATTATTAGAAAGACTAGTTCAGACAAACAGTGTTTATGCCAATCCCAAATCTTCATGGTAAATGGCAAAGGTTGTATTTGGTAATGTGTAATGGATTTTAAAATAATTCGATATCTCATAATTGAAACATATAAAAGGCTTGTCATATACTGGAACACATCACTGTCACTGTTTTCAGTTTGCTATAGTATTAAGTTAAATTCTAACAAATGAACTTTTGACTTAACTATTTTCCACATACTTCTAATCTGTTTTACTGTGCACTGTACCATTTTTCCTCTGTCATGTGTAAGCCTGTATGTAGATGTGCATGTTTTTACCAGCCTGGCAGTCCCGACTTGACAAGTGTGAGTGAGGGACCAGGTGGAAGCATCGAAAACCATCACCTTCCCCCCGCTCACAGACACCCACAGCTGCCCTGGAAACACATATCACATATATACAAATAAATTTCACTTCACCACAGTACCAGATCATGAGGAAAAAGGGAACTAGAGTAATTTTTTACTTTCAGCAAGGAGAGTAGTGCCTCTCTGCTTGGAAAATCCAACTCAATGTGATTTTATTTTATAACACAGACCATTACTTAAAATTAATGGTTTGTGCTTTTTTAGGTTAAAATTGAAACTACATCACAATTCTTGATAAAAAGTGCATTTTGAAGATAATTTTTTCATCCATATCTACGTTTTAGAGGAAACTACTTGTACTCAATGGTTTTACTAAATTCTAGATGAGTTGAAGTGAAAAGTCGTATTACATTAGAAGTAAAAGTCATAAATGACGGTGAGAACATGTTCGTCACTTCCACTGCACAATCTCTCTTAAACAATTTACATTCAGCCTATTAGTCTTGAAAACTTTGTGTTACAAAAGTTATGATCATCCAGGGGAATATTTAAGCTGAAAAACCCACCCAGCTCAAACTAACGGCTTTCCACTAACGGTTACAATTCTATTTTCAAACCACTCTCAGAAAAAGAAACATCCTGTGATTCATTCAGGGCCATAGAGCGACGTGGAGGAGAGAGAGAGGGGGAGAGAGAAGGAGCGAGGAAAAAGAGAGAGGGGAGAGTAGGACTACACTGGCTGCTGTCCAGAAATTCAATTCAGTGACCTATATTCAGAGCAAATAGAGGGAGGTGGTGAATACTGAGGTCTGTCCTTTTCAAAACAGAAATCACAGAAGACTTGAGCCCGTCTCCACCCCCGTTCGAGGTCTGCCTCCAGCCGTGTGTAAGTGCACCCAGATGTCTGTCCACTAAAGACCAAAGCTTTGTAGTTTTAAAGGAGGCTCATCCTCCGTGTTCATGTGCAAAATGACACTTCACCGTCAGGAGGAGTGTCATTTCCTGCCAAGTTTTTAAGAGAATAAGATCTAAAAGTCCAAGCTATTTAGCCAACCAAGAAGATAATAATACCAGCTAAAAATGCATTGTATGTACCAGCTAATCGTGCATGATAGTATTAGAATTATTATAAATGAAATGGCCAATATCTGTCAACGTACGCAAAAGAATAAAAGAATAAATAAAAACATAATTGTTATTTTTAAAACATTCTATAAATCTGCGTGATGTAAAACTCAATAAACCAATTTGATGTACTCACACAAGTCTGGTAACATAATGTTCCTCTTGAAGTATATAGTTATATTGTTTACCGTTATTCATTATTTTGAGTTCTGATGACCTTAAGACATCTAATCCCCTTCCTTACAGAAAATGTCCTCACTAATATTCCAGTAAAGAGCTCTGAGGAGGAAGTTTGTATAAATGAGTTGTAAGCAGTTTAGTGACGGAGTGGTGACAACAAACCAAAGGTCATTTTGTCAGAAATTGTTACGTCAGTGTGATGGAAAAATGGGTAGCTAATCACAATACTACTACTACTACTTTCTATTTCATAAAAGTTTAATAATCATTTTGGTTGAATCACTTGCTAGAGCAAACAATACATACAACTTAACATTTTGTTTTTTAGGTCTTGAAAATAAATCAAGATCTACAATTAAATACTCCAGTGTTTGGGTCATAATAATGAGCAGGGATTAATCTAAACGTAACAATGAAGCCTCAACTGTAACAGATCAAAACAGAAGATTACAACCTCTTCATCTAAAACTTACCGCTTACTTAGCACTTGTAAAGCAAAGAACACTCCAACAACCACAAGACTCCACCTATATAACATCAGCGGTACCAGTTCCAGAGTTTGGGAACCATCAGTGATAGTATTGGCTTGTTTACCTGGAGTGTAGAGGAGGACATCCACAGTGTGAGGGGCCGTCAGCTCCAGCGAAGGGTTAATCTTGTGTTTTAGTGTCTCTGCAGTCGTCGTGGGAACCATCATGGGCACTGGGACACAAACAATTATTTAACCTCAGTTAGGTGGAGAAAGGCACATTGCATGGTCAGCTGCACACCAAAAACAATAACATACTGGTTGGACTAGCTAAAAATGAATCGCAAATTTACCAAACGTTCAACCCAAACTTTACTCCATGGAATATTTCAAAGCCAAAACTTGACTACACCCGGACTTGACTGGACAAAACTGAACACATTTTGAATGCCAATACTTTAAGAACACAATGTATGTCAAGAATATACAAATAAATACCAACCTTCCATTCTTATACGATCGAAATGAGCCAGTTTGGACGCTGCAAAGATGGCTTTACTGTTCTGAAGACTCCCCACAACAGCGTCCATTAACAAAGCATTGGTCAGAGCCTGCTGCATGTACTGAGGGTCCTGGGAGTAAACACAAAATATGGTATTTTAAATAATGAAATAGGGCCAGAGGATGATTTTACATTTTACATTTATAATCATTGCCCAAACTGTGCAACTAAATTGAAAACACCTCGCCAGAGTGGTTCTTAGTTAAAGGTCCTATATTACACAAAACTGACTCGTGTGAACTTTACGCCATGTTATAATGTTGTTACCTCATCAAAAACTTACCTGGAGTTGTGTTTTGTTTTATTCTCACATGTTTTATTCTGCATTATGAGTCTGTCTACATCTCCAAAGCTCAAAATGCTCGGTTCCACCTTGTGATGTCATGAAGCAAGTAGTTAACAGCCCCTTTTACCTTTAGTTCAGTACGATTGGCACTTTCAGGGCTGTGTATGGAGGTTGCATTACACCACGACAACACGAGGTAGAACACAGTGTTTTCTGTTTGAGATAAGAACTCAGTCTAAATATACAGAATGAAACAAAACACAACTCCAGGTATGTTTGTGATAAGGAAACAACATTATAACATAGATATGAAAACAGCGTGATATGTGCCCTTTAAATCACACATACAAAGGAAATTAGTTCATAGAATAATATATGGCAATTCTCCAAATGCCTTTAACACAGAGTTCAGTGCTTTGATTACACATGGATAAAAACTAATGGTCAATAGTGAATTATTAAAATGCAGAAAGTATAGGCAAAGAGTAAATCTGCTTGCAAAGTGAAAGTTATTTAAAATCCCTGGGTTTCACAAAGGGCTCTGTGTGAGCTCATGTTGGAGGTTTTGTGGAAAAGCAGCCACACCCACAGAGGTCACAGAGACACAGAGACCAGCACAGATTCAAGAGGAGTGTTACCAGAACTCACATATGAGTCTCTGTAGACCAGATCATAATCTTGTATTGAACTGAAACTGGGCCTAAATGTGTATATTTAATCTCTGTTAATTTTAATAAATTTACATACTAGACTTTTGTGATTACAAGGAACTAAACCGCTTGCGTATTTTTCTTTTTATTGGGGATTATTAAGAGCAATTACTTATTAACAGAGGAACTGTTTTAGATCTATTATATTGGTTGGCTATTTTTATTTCTAGTCTGTGGCATATCTGTAACACAAATAACTGGGAATTGGAATCACACAGTGGATCTCCACTCAGTCATTGTTTTATGGCAGGATTTGAACCACCAACCGCTGGATCATTGGACAAACGCTCTGTGTCACACAGTGTGTATTTTGTCTAATAATAAGGTAAAGCTATAATTTCTATAAGTAACAAAGCATCAAATTTAAGAAGTGAAATCTTCAAGTCAAAATGTAATGGCTCATTACTGTTAAAATAACAATACCCTGTTCACAGGTATTTTATAAAACAAGACGTACAGCTCTAAAATGCAAATGATTATTGTTATTAGAATGACACAGACTTATTGGAAAAAATTCGTTAAAGAAATCTCACACTTAAAAATATTTTGCATGTAAAATGACCTTATGCTGATCAGCCATGATGCGTCCAGCCCACATTTCTTTCACCATCAGATTCCACAGCTCTGTTTCAGTTTTCAGATTGGCCTCGAATGCCTCTTTTCTCCCTCGAACTCTAAGCTTCAAACTGGGAATTCTCAACAGCAAGATCGGAGCAGAGGACACTTTCACCTCCTGGAAAAGTGTAAACAAATATACTTTAAACCTAAAACCTTGTCAAACTATTATAGCTTACCTCTAAGGAGATAAATATTATCTTACCTCTACGTCTCTGTACTGGGCCACCTCCACATATCCAGGACGTCCATCAGTCAGCAGGAACAAGCGCCTTTGGGTCATAGCAATTTTTCCCACTCCTCGACTTGTCTTTACTGAAGAGGAAAGCTTAAAAACACATTCAGAAGGCTCAATGTGCTCCAACACTGACGCAGGGAGGGTAACCTGAAATGAAAATTATGTTGATAAGTTAAGCAGTACAATATTAGCAAGAGTATGCTTGGATTATGTTGTTTATCATCTAAGGGTGTAACTTTTCTAAAACAAACAAAACATTTTAAATATCCATGTTCATACAGACCTCTTGTGCTTCAGCCTCGGTCTCCTTCCAGATGGTATAAAACACTCTGAACAAGTCGGGACTGACTTGCTTCTGGTGTCCTAATGGAAAACAACATAGGGAAATGCATGTTTATATATATTTACCTGAACTCAGGCAAACATTTTATGTAGGGTGACCAGATTTTCAAAATTCAACACTGGGAATCATCCAGGTTGGGGTGTTTGGTTTGAAAAAAAATAAATATGAAAAGAGCGTGTAACATTGTCCATTCTCAACTCACTTGTGGGGAGTCAATCATAATCTGAGGGACTTCTGTCGGTGCATCTTTTTGCCTTATGCTCATTTTCAAGCGTGCTTTTCTGTATTTTAATTAAACAAATGACAATATATTTCCCTCTTTACTGTTGGCAGGGATCAGATTGGTCAAAAATAGAACCTGGGACATTTCTTGTGTAAAACTGGGACAAATGAATGGTTTTGGATAAATCTGCTGGGGCAGGGGACACAGGGCTCAAAACTGGGACTGTCCCGGGTAAATAGGGTCGTTTGGTCACCCGATTTTCTGTAATGGCTTAAAAGGTTACTATACTTCTTCTACATTCAAGAACAGTCTCAGTTCCCATGATTGACCAGTGCTTCCTTAAACGTGGCTTGGAAGGAAAGGTAAGATGAGATTAGATACATTCTTATCTACTTCTGTCCAAATGGAAACGCTAAGTAGCAGATTCATACCATATTAACAGCTTTTAACAGTTCTGTCCTATTTCTCAACATTACCAACAGTTTATCTACTACCAACTTTCTTTCTTAACCGAACATTCACCACATAACCACATTTCCTTTGTTTGATATGATATTTGCTTATGTATTCTTGTTTTGTTATGATCTGAGATTGCAGGAATGTGGTCAGGTCAGTTAGGCACTAAATCTGGAAGACACTTTGAACACACCGAAGAAAGCACGTCACTAGCTAAACCTGAGTCACTATTAGAGGTGAACCCAAGTGGAAGTAGTATACTGAGATTTCAAAATAAAATAAGTGAAGTAGAAAAAAAAATACAAAAACAACAAAATAGTACTTGAGTAAACATATAGCAGTTTGTAAGAATATCTAAAAGACCCAGTATATATAATTTCTCTCTCACTGGGACCATTATAATTTTGTCTGGGATGTTCCACAGTATAGCACTTTTCTATCACCTTTTTCTAACTTCTACGTGGAGATAAGCAGTTGCCATTTTTGAGCATTAAAAACATGAATATATACAAGAAAGCTTCCATACTGCGGGACATTCCAGGCAAGGCAATCGCAGCTTTACGGAGACAAGGCTAGCCATATTGTTGGATAAAGTCGATGAAAAATGTATACAGAAGGTCTATTTGAATTACATTGGTTGCTTTCTACTAAACACTAAAACATATTTTCCTGGTTAGCAGCTTCTATTTATACAGCTTTGGTTACACCACAGAGACCCTTTAAGACAGAGTGAGGTAATAATTAACCCAAAATATAAATGATTGCCAGGAAAAAGGAACAAGGCACCCCCACATTAGAGTGTAGTGGAACTTTACATAGCCATTTCTTACCCACTGTCAGGGCGTCAAACAGCCGCTGAATAGTTCCCTGGTCTTTGACGATGCCAGATTCTTGGACACACTTCACAAACTCTTCCAGGTGCATGTATGTTTTGGGCAGTTTGAACCGTTTGACCGTCCGATCTTCATAACTTTTACCGTTTTCAGCACGCTCTCGCTCCTGGTCGCGCTTCAAACGGCTGATGAGTCGCTTTATTTCAGGCCGTTTTTCCATCTGTGAAGAAAGTTAAATTGTTGATTTCAAAGGGAAAATACAGTTTTTCACCATGGTCAGTTCAGTAGTTAGTTGTATTTGTAGTAGTTGATAAGAGTTAAAAATATAACCTAGAAATGTTAATGTCAAATTCTGTTGTTTTCTGTTTTGTTTTGGCGTAATAGGAGCAACTTTAGAATATAAAACATGCAAATGACAGGTTAATTGACAAAGAAGTGCTTTGTAATTCATTTCACTGTGTTTTTAGCTTACAATTTAAACCATACCACATTTGCTATTGGCCAATATTAGCACTTAAAACTTCATATGTTTGGGCCTACCATCTGACTAAATAAAATACACATATTGGTTTATTTGTACTTTGAACAAATTGATATAATGACTTCAGTGTGTGTAAATGTTACTTATTAACAATATTAAAGATATGAACGTGGATTGAAAGTCTCTTGCTTCCTCCTGAAGATACAGTATAGCCACATGTTGTTTGAGCTCAGTCCTGCTCCTTGTATTAACTTCAGGGTTCAATACTAAAATCAATAGAGATTGCAGTATAAATATTTGACTAACCAGCATGCGCTCGCTTTCAGGCAGTGAGTTGACCAGAACCTTGACCATCTGAGAGGGAAAGATGTCTGCGTCTGTTTTATAAAGACTCTGGAAATCCTCTAGAGCTTCAAGAGGTCGATTGGACACAGTGTTCACCAGACCACGCAGATAGTGATACCTGGACACAGACACATTTTATCAAACCAGTTGAAATTTTAAGGAAAAGTCAGACATATAATAATAATAATGATGATGATGAACTATGATATCAGAAGATCCAGTTTGAACTTTTTTTCTGCAATTTTTAGAAGACGATCATAGACAAGAAACACTACAAAAGTGTTTGTGTTTATATAGTCAACTCAATTAGAGGTCAGTCTAATGATCTAATTTCCCATATTCTTGCTTTTTAGGATTGTTGTTTGGTTTTAACCCAGTCTAGTCCATAAACGGGTTTGACTGGGTCCTGTTCTAGTACTGATTTAATCCTGCTCCGATCAAATTTTTGTTTCTGGTTTACGATGAATAGAATTTTTTCACTTCACCTGTCAGGGGGGATGATATATGTCTGTATATGTATGTAGACAGTATTTATTTTATAACAGATGCTTCTTTACCTGGCGAGCAGTGCAGCCTCTTCAGGTGGAGTTGTGTCAATAGCCCTCTTCAGCGCATCCACCATGTTGAGATAATACTTTTGGACATAATGATATGCCAGCGGAGGGGGGAAATCTGGGAGCTGGAAAATTTTGACCGTCTTGTTCTGAAATGTTAATCCTGAAAAAGCAGCATAAATAGCAGTCACACTGTCTTTTACACTACACTTAATACATTATGCCTACTGCATTAATACATTAACCGTGCAACAACCTGTAATAACATGTATCTACACTGTAATTAGAATTAGCATGCGTTTAGAGGGCTAGAGTTACATGTCATTACAAGTTATCACACTAAGCATTATCAACAACAGGTGCAATGTAAAACAACTCAGTCCTCAAGTTGCTTATATTAAAATAATGGCAACATTTTAATTTAGGAACCACTTATTAATCACTAGTTAAGTGGAAATTGGCATGTTATCTGGTGGTTATTCAGGTATTAGGTCATGTTTATTTTAAAGCCCTTATTAATATATATTAAAATGACATTTAAGATAACTTCCAATAACAAACATATGGAGCCAATCATATGAATAGGAATACTAAGCAAGGATAATATACATATTTAATGGCTAAATAGATCAATTCAGTCATAATAATAAGTTATTTGTAAACACTAACAAATATCTAATTAACTACTTAGTATATCTGTTTTCCTGCTAGTTAATATGTGCTCCCTAAAATAAAGTGTCACCAACATAATAATTTGGATAGATTTTTGCCTTCTTCTGACCTATATCTGGAGTCATTTTTCTGAGTGAGGTAGGTCTGCTGGGGATGAGGACAGTGAGAGTGTCTGCTGCGTGCTGTTGCAGGTTGGGCATACTAGCTCCCAGTTTCTTGCTCAGTCTGTGGTCGGGGCTGGTGTAGCTGCTGTAGCCACTGCGGGACAGTTCGGACATCGGGGGGCGCCGTGAGGGGGTCTCAGTCATGGCACGATTTCTGTAAAAGGTCACATTGTTGACTTCGGGCTGAAAGCTGGGACAATGGTAACTTACACAGAGGCTGAAGTCACTAACAGCAACAGCAACTGTAGCAGGCTAATAATACTTTTAATTACAACTTGTTAACAATAGTTCTTTCTTTAGCATATAACTATTTATGAATTTAAGAATAATTTTAATGTCTAAAGTAGGACTAACAAGTTGCTAAAGAGCTCCGGATTGTGACGTCACATCTAAAAGAATTTTAAATGAGTTTAATGTTAAACCAATGGAGATTTTAAGATGGTAAATCTATTTTCTGCACAACTGCCACAAACATGGCAACTTTTTGACATCTACACTACACTATTTCTAAACAAGAGCTACCCCAAAGGAGTACAACTCTCAAACTGTGAATCAGCAAATCAGCATGACTCCCACCTAAAGTAGGATGTATCACATTTTGAGACAGTGATCTACAGGATATGGGTGGGGCACTTACTTGACAAAGTCTAATCACAATGGCAAGAAATAAGATTGGAAAAAAAGGAATACTTCATTACCCCAGTTGTATTTTTGTACATTGTAAAGTTTTCTATGTTGTATGGGAAAGGATCCTTATGGCTTTGATTTCATATCGTAGAAAGTATGTGACCAATATTAGTGAACTCAATCATCTAAGTAAGACCCTGGTAAAGATAAACCTGTTCTTTTTACTGTCTCTCTGTTGCCCAGTTACAGCTGTCCGTCAGGTGTAACCATGGAGACTCACCTGTGGGCATGGTTACGCATGTTCTGCTCCATTCGACTGTAGGTGTCCCTCTTCCTGTTCAGCCTGTCCCGCAAGAATGAATGGAAGATATGTGTTTCTAAGACCTGAGCACACAAAGGGGTTTATTGTGACGGGGCTCTCCAGGGACCTTGACGGACAAATGAACCTTATCTAACCTTTTCAATGCTGCTTATGAGATAATTTAGCATATTATTTCTTTCTTTCCCTCTTTGTTTTTATTAAAAAAACAACAGTATAGAAAAAAATATTAATAACAAAAAATAAATCCAAAAATAAATTCAATATGTGAATAATAATAAATAATTATACATTTATAAAATAATAACAATAATAATAATAATAATGGATAATAGAGAAAAACATCCATCTCTTAATTAAGAGCTTCCTTTGAAGTCTCAAGGAATATGTGATTTTGCCCCATCTGACAAATCTCTCTCACTTTAATGATAATACACTTAAATGCAGCAGTCAATTCTAAAATTCTTAAGAGGAATTTTCTACCATTTCCTCCAAAATCATCTGGAGTGACCCTAAAATGGCGAGCTGTATTTGAAATGCTGCACTGAGGACTGTAAAAACATCACCCAAAAAGACTAATTTTTGAACACGGCAAGAATATGTGTTCTGTTAACTGTTCTCCAACAGTTATCAGGATTTATTCATTTTGGTTATGTCTGGTGTCTTGTAACTCTTTCCATTTAGGTCCAAATTAAGCCGAAATGTGCTGAATGCAGCTGGATACACGACAATGCAAAACATGCAACTGTTTCACGTTGCTAAAGAGAATTGGGACACTCCTTCGCTTTCTCATGCACATGAAAAATGAAGGGGAAACGCTAAGACAAAGGGCTAAAGGACTGGGCCTAAGCATTACCTTCTTGTAAAATAGTTGGTCTGGTGGTTCACGGGTCCTAAGAAATTCTTCACTGTTGAAAACTCTGTGTTCATGATTGAGGAAGTCCTGGACACCCCTAATGAAGTTACAAAAAAGCCAAAGTTATAACTTTTACTTTATGTTAATTTCAGAAATTCCACAAAAAGTTCATACTTGAAAATGTTGACCACCAGCTCAAGAGCAATGTTTTGGATTTGTGTGTTGAGTCGCCTCAGCCAGTCTCTGCGCTGGGTCCTTATTACGTTCACGTCTGTCCCTGATCCAAGATGGCACAGCTCCAAATCATAATGAATCTGCAGACTCTCCGCTCTTGACACAAAACAAGCAATTACAAGACATACTTTTCTAACTGACTGCAATCAATCAATATAGTTTTATTAAATAATATGGATTGAAGATATTTAATTATAGTTCTACCTTGATCCTATGCTCATAAACAAAATAATTCACAATAAATACCAATGTGATGTTTAAAATAGATTAAATGTAACTTTTCTGATGGAGTCTGGCACGTTTTTGTTTTTTTTTTATCTCAGAATTTGCATTTTTTCTCGATTACAGATGTTTTCATTGTTCAAAACTACTCTCCACAAGTTGTATCTGTAACTTGTCCTGGTAGCATCGCCTGCTTATTGCTTATTATCCATGTAGATAGACAAGTTTAAGGCCATACTGTGAAACATTGCATGAAAAGCGATAACATTTCCATGGAGACAAGCAGATAGTGGACCCTCCAACAGAAAAACGTATATAGTGCACCTAACAAAAAAGTTACTGTGCCTTATGTACTTTAACTACCATGCTTTGAACACATTTAATTTTAGGTCTGCTTTGACGCTTGACTCACAAACCTAATCAGTCCCAGTATATATAAGGCTAAATAATAAACCTGTGTGTAATGCTTTAAATTAGATCAAGAAAAACACATTAAAATACCTTGAAATAAAGCTTTCAGCAGCGTGCAAAGGGATAGCTGGGAGTTCAATGCTGTCAGACCATGATGACTGAATAATGCCCTCATCGACATTCACCAAGATGAGGTCCTCCGTCTCCTGTTTGCAAGAAAGGACAAAGACAGCCATTTTATCTGTCGGGTTAAACACTGTGCATTGTGTACAGTTAGAAGTGATAAATACAGCTACTGTTTCAAATGATCCCTTAACACAATTACTTAAACATACAGTCATTAATGAATGTTGCATAAGGCTTAGGATAAAGAGTGAAATCAAAAGGCTATTGTTACATTTAAAAGTACACATAATTATACACACAATCGTTCATTCTCAAGAACAGTAATGGCTAATTAGGAAGCTGAAAGCATTTAGGATTTTATGGCATTTGAAGCCTAGTCCTGCTTATTGTACAACATAGTAGAACCAATTTAACAGTGTTTCACATATAAAAAAAGATAATGGTGCCCCTCAAAAATAGCAAAAATAGTTCTGCAATCTATAAACCTAAAAGGAAGTTAAAGATAATACAAAGACAAAAGAAAGTTAAATTTAATTGCTGACAGATGTTTAAGTCTCACAGAATTTTTGAGAGAAAAAATGGCTTCAATTGGAATAAAAAGAAATAAAAATACCAATTAACCTAGCTGACATGAGGACTAGTGGTGAAATTATAAAGGTTTATTATGTTTTAACAGTTTAAAAAAAAAAATTTTTCTGCTTCCTTTGTTTTGCAAGAAGAGCTCTTATGTGGCACAGACATATTGTGTTACACTGACTGCATACCAACACCCCTTCACTAAATGTCAGAACATTATACAGCATCTCTGTTGGCCTGTCCAACTTTGTTTTAGCCTTTTGTGCAAACTGGGGCGCAGTCAAACAATAACAATGGTGGTGCAAAATACGTAAATCAGAGCTTTAAAAAATATGTTAAACACGCATACAAAAGATCAGGAAATATTTAGCACATTAAAGGGCCACTATATAACTTTTCTGGGTAAGGGTACGCCACCTGTTTTGCCCATGGAGAGGTTAGTACTTTACCTAATCCATCTCCCATTTTTTTTATTGCTCAAACATATGTTCAAAAGCAGCATTCTTACTGTAAGCAGGCTTGCCTCTCCACAGATCTGACTTCTAACCTGACCTGATTGTGTCACCTGCTATATCCATGGATATCAATTATTTCAATACCATACTTTGAAACATTCCAGGCACAGCAACACCATCTCCATAGACACTTGCAAATTGAAGACTCCCATCAGAAAAGTTACAGAGTGTACTAAAGGTACACTATGTAACTTTTATAGAACTTTCCAATGTCAATATATCCTTTGTGGTTTGTGGTTTTATGTCAATAGGAAACTCACTGCAGCCACTTCTTCAAAATGACTGATGTGACAGCCCATGAGAAAAGCAGTAGGAGCCATGAGGAAGTCCAGCATTCCTCGGGCCAGTACCGGGACATAAGGTTGCTGCCAGGACAGGGGCTAAGAGAGGACACAAACAAATTAAACAACACATTTAAAAACATTACATAGACTTTGATGTAAATGTGATCTAAGTAAATGTACTATTGGCTGACCTGCAGATAAAGAAGTAAACTTTCAGCCACTAGAGTTAATCTGGACCAGTCAGATGAGAAGAAAACCATCCTCTGTTCTTGGAGGAGGCAGGAGAGGATCTAAACAAAGAGGGTGAACAAAATTAGTTTTTTGTTTTAATAGCTTTATTAAACAGGATAAATAACAACAAAGGACATTCTACGTAAGTTTTGACTCTTGATAAAAACTTCTTCATGTAATGTAGGAAGTTATTTTGCATGTACTATTGTGCATTGATCTTTTAAAATATGTCAACTTCTATATGTTGCTTTTCCTCTTTTTTTAAAATCAACTGTCTGGCTGCGTATATGGATCTATAATTTAGGACAAAAAAATGTGGACATAGACTATACATGGCTTATATGTGTGTAATCCTTCAGTCATTCAGGTATGTTCCAAAGCAAAAGAGAATTCAATTATGTCAATTCAAAAAAGGTTTTAGAGCGGAGAAACAAAACAGCCACTCCATAAGAGAATGTGCCAATGCCAATCTGCTGTAAATCTCCATCTCAAAGCCATTAACCACTCCTTTGAAGATAGTGAGGTATAGGTCTTAGCCAAAGAAAAGAAATGGTTTGAGAGGGGATTTAAAGAGGCAATTTTTGTTAGGAAAGAAAATCCATCTTTGAACAGGAATGGGGGCCTTAGACATCATTTATCTACAAAGGAAACGATAGTAATAGTCAGTATGCTAATAGGTGTGAGAGCATCCATTAGGGGCCTGAATGATTATGCAAAATATTAAATGTAATTTAATGTAATGTGTAATGTCATCCCATTGTTTTCTATATTTATTAAGTAACAAAAACAGTTAGGATTATATGCTAATATGTGCTCAATTACCTGCAGTAGAGTGGCATGAGAAAAACAAAGGAAAGGAAGATGGAGGTCAAGGTCTATAACGGGACTGTCCTGATCCTCTCTGGACGGAAGGACCACTAGGAGAGGTTGAAGGTTGAATGACTGAAACCACAAACATGCTCATGAATAAAAAGTGACAAAGTTGTATTCAAAAAAGCCAAGAAAATGTAGATCTTTACCACATGGAGTTGTCCTGGAGGTGGCAACGGGACTAATGATAATTTGGCAGAAAACTCTTTGATTTTCTCTTCAAAATCTGACTGTCGGGCAGGCCGCAACTGGACTAAAAGACTGAATGACAAAGCATTTTAGTGAAGAAGCTTGTGTAAAGATAAAATGTGAAAAAAGACTAAAATGTGTTACTATGAGTCTTACCATGACAAACAGTCCCTCAGAGCGTTGTAATAGGGGAATTTAGAGATGATACAGATCGCAAAGGGGGTGAAAAGGCGACATTTAGACACATTCCACCTGTGGCCATTTTCCTGACAAGCCTATGAAAAAAAATATAATGAATAATGTAAAAATATATATACCGGTATATATAGTTGCTCATTATTTGTAAAAGGGGCTGTACCAAATATTTTTCATGTAAAGTGTAAAGTAAAGTGCCCAAGTAAAGACATTGTAAAAGCAACTCTTGGGATCAAAATAAATGCTGGTGTGCTGTTAGCATAGTTGTTAGGATTGGCATGAACATAAAAGTCAAAAGTGAGGAATAACTTTGGACTGCTGCAAACAGTTTAAAATGAACAAGCTCCATTTTTCACATTTTTAACATAGTCAAAATCAGGTTCAGTGCCTTTAACCAAGATTCCTATTGATATTAGTAAAAGGTAATATAAAGAATGTAATTATTCCATTAAGATTTAAATGAATATTAACCTGTACAGCCCTGTAGTACTGAACCACAACTCCATGGGTTCGGTTTCCAAACAAGTCAGTAAAAATCAGGAAGTGGTAAGTTTCTTCTTTTTGTTCACTGGCCAATTGAAGACCACCTAATTCAAACACAGCAGAATATAATAATATAATTTTTGTATAGATTTATGCAGTATTATGATGGGAATAGTGGTCATTTTACCTGGGAAACAAAGCTGGGGCAAAGCAATGAGATCGAGGTCTTTGGGAACGCTGATGTCCTCTGTTACTGAGGAAACTTCAGCCCGATTTGAAGATTCTCCATTGGACACAGTTTCAGTTCGTTCCCGTCTTTTCTATAATGTAAATTAAATCCACTTTATTTATATATCACATTTTATAATCAAAAACACAATACAAACACAAAAGCCAGAAATTAAAATCAAGTTTTAGTTCACTCTACTAGTTTCAATTTGAAATACAAAATAAATACAACACAATAAAATGTGTGCAAGAAACAATAATCCAGGGACATATGTGTGTCTAGGGTATAGCCTGTCAAATAAAGAGAGATTTCTGGGCCTTTCTCAACAGACTAACTAACTAACTCAGAAGATCTGGCACAGTTCACACAGTCTGGGTGGAACTGATGCAAAAGTATGGTTAGTCATGATTTTGAATTTTGTCCAACATGCAGCAAACAGATCCTAACTGTCTGATCTTAGCCACCGTGTAGGGACATGTCAAAGGTTGACTCCCGCAAATAATCAGGAGCAGAGTTGTGGAGTCTGGTAAGCAATAAGATTCTGAAATGTATTCTGTGCTCAACGACTCATGTACAAGTACATAATTCCTTTGCAAATGGTGATGGTGAGTTTTTACATTAACATCAGTATCACACAAAGTCCACCCTCATTATTAAAATTGTGTTTTAAAGTTAAATTACCTTCTTAATGAAACTCTTTCGTCTTTGCACGCGACTGAACGCCGGCTGACTGGAATTTGTCTCCTTGGACACAAATGGAGGGGCATGAACCTGCAACACTTCAGCTTCAAGAGAGGGGAACTCATTGGACTTACTCTGCTGAACAATCTGAAACCAAAACAAGCTTGTGTTAAAACTGTTTTATTATGGAAGTGTCCTCAGACAGTGTGGGGCAATGATCATTGAATAAGTATGTGATTGCTGAAGTGTGGTTGATTGCAACAGCTGATAGTAAATGAGTGACTGTAGTGAACCAAGTTAGGAAAGCAAAGCCAAAAAATAATCTGTTCCATAGTATTGAAATATAAAGTTGTGAGTTAAGTTTGTACCTGGTAAATGTCCCGGAGTTTATCACTGGAGACTCCTACCACCACACAGGCCTCCAGGAGTCCAGACGGGAGCTCCGCCATCACACAACCTGCCTGTAACAAATACTGCATCTCATAAATATTTACACATTTATAGCTTGATATAGGGCTGGGCTTGCCTGGAAAATCTCTCTGTATTTTTTATATAGATTGATATCAGTCTGGTCCCCATGTCCTCATCTAAAGCCCAGACGTGTTCAAACATGATTGTGCAGTCAGATTTGTTTTTTTCAGTGACACATGTGAAACAAATGAGTTTATTCGTCACCTATGATTTACAAATAATCAAATTTATTTCACATCAGATTAACAGAGTTTAGTGCTTCGCTCACTGATTCTGTAGAATTCCGTGATGTTTTTCAGTCCCCTGTGATAAGTTTTTTCCTTTATGCCCATCGCTGATTGGCTAATCCACCAGTCAATCACGGCCACATTAAAACGGGGAGATTCACCAGTGACCAGACGCACATCTTTGTGTATTCTGGATCTCAGGCAAGGGCTGAGCGATATGCTGATAAAAATCAAATCGTGAACTCATTCCCGTGATGATCAGATTTTTTGGTCGTGATTCGCTAATATTTTTTTGAATGCAGCTTTATGCTCAACACTTTTTCCCACTCACTCCTCACTGATCAACCTCAACAAAGCAAGGATTAAGCAATGATTGAGATATTCATTTTTTGCCATATTGACAGCCTTATCTTGGTACAAACCTTATTATAAGAACTACAACAAAAACAGGTTAAGTGTATTTATAAAGCACCTTTCACACACTAAAACTCACAAGGCGCTTAAATACAATGTGAAATGTGAGTGAATTGTGAAATGAAATGTGTGTGAGTAACAATAATCCAGGGACATATCTGTGTCTAGGGTATAGCCTGTCAAATAAAGAGAGGTTTCTGGCACTTTCTGAATAAACTAACTAACTCAGCAGATCTGCCACGGTTCACACAGTCTCGGTGGAACTGATGCAAAAGTATGGTTAGTCATGATTTTGAATTTTGTCCAATATGAGGCAAACAAATCCTGACTGTCTCATCTTAGCCACCGTGTAGGGGCATGTCAAAGGTTGACTCCCTCAGAGTTGTGGAGAGGTAAGTTTGGTAAGCAGTAACATTCTGAAATGTATTCTGTGCTCAGTGATTCATGTACAAGTACATAATTCGCGTAACTGCAAACAAGCCATACTACAGGAAAAGTGAGGTCATAAACTACACTCAGTCCACTCTTTCTCAATTGGTTCCATATAAATAATCTTAGAATGCGTTCACTTGACCTAGTTGGGTCCTGGTTTGAGCCATGTTTAGGCCTGATGCAGACTTGGTTTGGTTCAGTTCTAGATCTGACTTTGTCCAGGTCAGTCCCGTGTTCAGTCCCAGTTTTGACGTGGTCTGTTTATAAGTTTGAACATACCCTAAATTAACAACTTGATCATCACAATGTGACAAGTTTGATTGCTGAGTCTCACTGACATTAAAATGTTCATGGTGGTCTAACACAGTAGCACAAAAGACTATTAATATGCTGCAGAACATTCCTCTTTTTGACCTGCTTTGTTTGCTTTATATAGAAACTTTTGCTTTAGTGCTGATTTAGGCAAATTTTATACCAGTGAAGTAGATAATGTAGTCAAAAATGTATGGTGATTAATACCACCGAGAACTATGCTTCATTGGTGCATAAAAACAACAGTTACTGCATCCTGTCTACCAGAACTTTATTTGGCTGAACAGTAAGTCATCAAAGTAACAGTAAGCATACAGGAAATGAGGACCAGCACAGTATTAGCTCGTAAAACTGATGTGCTCACGACACAGGTAGTGCACCAGTGAGTAACAGCCCACATCAGTGCAGTCATCTCATGGTAGATATTAAAGG